>NC_065448.1:131130190-132330190 GCF_917563875.1 Diabrotica virgifera virgifera
TGTGTGTGTGTGTGTGTGTGTGTGTGTGTGTGTGTGTGTGTGTGTGTGTGTGTGTGTGTGTGTGTGTGTGTGTGTGTGTGTGTGTGTGTGTGTGTGTGTGTGTGTGTGTGTGTGTGTGTGTGTGTGTGTGTGTGTGTGTGTGTGTGTGTGTGTGTGTGTGTGTGTGTGTGTGTGTGTGTGTGTGTGTGTGTGTGTGTGTGTGTGTGTGTGTGTGTGTGTGTGTGTGTGTGTGTGTGTGTGTGTGTGTGTGTGTGTGTGTGTGTGTGTGTGTGTGTGTGTGTGTGTGTGTGTGTGTGTGTGTGTGTGTGTGTGTGTGTGTGTGTGTGTGTGTGTGTGTGTGTGTGTGTGTGTGTGTGTGTGTGTGTGTGTGTGTGTGTGTGTGTGTGTGTGTGTGTGTGTGTGTGTGTGTGTGTGTGTGTGTGTGTGTGTGTGTGTGTGTGTGTGTGTGTGTGTGTGTGTGTGTGTGTGTGTGTGTGTGTGTGTGTGTGTGTGTGTGTGTGTGTGTGTGTGTGTGTGTGTGTGTGTGTGTGTGTGTGTGTGTGTGTGTGTG
Source organism: Diabrotica virgifera virgifera (assembly GCF_917563875.1). NCBI lineage: Eukaryota > Metazoa > Arthropoda > Insecta > Coleoptera > Chrysomelidae > Diabrotica > Diabrotica virgifera. The sequence goes on from NC_065448.1 coordinate 131,130,741, forward strand.
TGTGTGTGTGTGTGTGTGTGTGTGTGTGTGTGTGTGTGTGTGTGTGTGTGTGTGTGTGTGTGTGTGTGTGTGTGTGTGTGTGTGTGTGTGTGTGTGTGTGTGTGTGTGTGTGTGTGTGTGTGTGTGTGTGTGTGTGTGTGTGTGTGTGTGTGTGTGTGTGTGTGTGTGTGTGTGTGTGTGTGTGTGTGTGTGTGTGTGTGTGTGTGTGTGTGTGTGTGTGTGTGTGTGTGTGTGTGTGTGTGTGTGTGTGTGTGTGTGTGTGTGTGTGTGTGTGTGTGTGTGTGTGTGTGTGTGTGTGTGTGTGTGTGTGTGTGTGTGTGTGTGTGTGTGTGTGTGTGTGTGTGTGTGTGTGTGTGTGTGTGTGTGTGTGTGTGTGTGTGTGTGTGTGTGTGTGTGTGTGTGTGTGTGTGTGTGTGTGTGTGTGTGTGTGTGTGTGTGTGTGTGTGTGTGTGTGTGTGTGTGTGTGTGTGTGTGTGTGTGTGTGTGTGTGTGTGTGTGTGTGTGTGTGTGTGTGTGTGTGTGTGTGTGTGTGTGTGTGTGTGTGTGTGTGTGTGTGTGTGTGTGTGTGTGTGTGTGTGTGTGTGTGTGTGTGTGTGTGTGTGTGTGTGTGTGTGTGTGTGTGTGTGTGTGTGTGTGTGTGTGTGTGTGTGTGTGTGTGTGTGTGTGTGTGTGTGTGTGTGTGTGTGTGTGTGTGTGTGTGTGTGTGTGTGTGTGTGTGTGTGTGTGTGTGTGTGTGTGTGTGTGTGTGTGTGTGTGTGTGTGTGTGTGTGTGTGTGTGTGTGTGTGTGTGTGTGTGTGTGTGTGTGTGTGTGTGTGTGTGTGTGTGTGTGTGTGTGTGTGTGTGTGTGTGTGTGTGTGTGTGTGTGTGTGTGTGTGTGTGTGTGTGTGTGTGTGTGTGTGTGTGTGTGTGTGTGTGTGTGTGTGTGTGTGTGTGTGTGTGTGTGTGTGTGTGTGTGTGTGTGTGTGTGTGTGTGTGTGTGTGTGTGTGTGTGTGTGTGTGTGTGTGTGTGTGTGTGTGTGTGTGTGTGTGTGTGTGTGTGTGTGTGTGTGTGTGTGTGTGTGTGTGTGTGTGTGTGTGTGTGTGTGTGTGTGTGTGTGTGTGTGTGTGTGTGTGTGTGTGTGTGTGTGTGTGTGTGTGTGTGTGTGTGTGTGTGTGTGTGTGTGTGTGTGTGTGTGTGTGTGTGTGTGTGTGTGTGTGTGTGTGTGTGTGTGTGTGTGTGTGTGTGTGTGTGTGTGTGTGTGTGTGTGTGTGTGTGTGTGTGTGTGTGTGTGTGTGTGTGTGTGTGTGTGTGTGTGTGAGTTTTGTGTTTTATTGGCACTGGTTTTCACAACCAACTGGCCAGTCAATGTCATAATGGTTTTTTAAACTATAACTTACCACTAACTTAGGGGAGTAATAAGTAGTGTGTGTGTTGAGTAAGTGTCTTGTTACTTTGCAAAGTCGACGTCATTGTTTTTGCAAAGAGACGCTTATTGTATCCGAACGTCTGCGGTTCCTCCGGTGAGTACCGATCTCACAAGGACAGAAACTAACTCCATTTAATAATTTATAATAAACGAAAAATTTCTGACCCTGGTGAGATTCGAACTCACGGCCATTCGGACCTTTTGATCCAAAGGTAGCCGCTCTTAATTATATAAAATAGTTTAATGTAAAACTAAATAAATATACATAATATCAAATTTCACTATAAAATGCCCGAATATACCAATGACATAACATATTTATATTTATGTATTTGACAAATTTCTAACCTAGAAATTACAATTGTCATTTTACCAAATTATCGATTATTTTTGTGTCAAATTATCTAACTCGCCTCATTGATTGGTTATTTATTTAGAGTATTGTTTAGATTTATTTAGAGTATTTCTAAGTTCAATGTGTAATAATCACAGAGGTACGTTTTTTCTGTCACTTCCAGCTGTAATGCGTTAGAGAGAATTCAATAATATATGACGCACTGAAAAAAGGGTTTGGGACGGACTATACCAATCAATAATAGGTATTGAAAGAGATACACTGATCGGCAAAAGAAGTGGCCACCCTATAAATTTCCGAAAATAAAAATTCATTGGAAGTTTTATGCACAGTTTCATATTGCGTCTCAATTTAAATATTTATTGCGATCATCTAAGCTTGATTTTGACAGTTTTTGACTTCGTTTTGACGTTTATGTTGTTGTTTTCTGCATAGTGGATCCGACACGCATTTTCACTGCGTCATTAAGTTTGACGTCATATAGGATTTTAAGAATGTCGCAAATCATTACATGATATTTTAGTTAAATCTGACAGTTCTCAGAATATTTACATTTATATAAACATCAATATTTTTATACAAATATTTGTCAGAATATTAATATTTAAAATATGTTAATGTAAAAAATAAATAAATATAAAATATACCAATATAGAATATACCAATGACATAAAATAGAAACACGTTGAAGGATAGAAATTCTATAGACGTCTAATTTCCATTGATGTATTGTGACACAACGTCTATAGACGTTGAATTTTTCCTTACTCTACTTTGCAAAATACATATGCAGTGTGTCAATTTTAAAACTTACAATGGCTATATCTCACGAACAAAAGCTGATATCGAAAAATGCTTGAAACCGTTTCTAGGAGAGTAAGGGGGAACTAAAATGATATGAAAGAGAACTCACCCCCGTCAACCCCCTAGGCCCCACCCATCACAACCAAAAAAGTTTAAATTGCAAACCTCTACTTGTGATACATCATTGAAAACGCTACAAAAAATGCTATTCAATGGTATAAATAATAATTATACAGGGTGAAGCAATAATTGTGAAACTTTGGCTTAAATGAAAAATTTAATAAGGATTTGTTGAATTATATGTTTATTAAAAATGTCAATTAAGTAAATATTTAATGTGAATTCAGTTGTTTGGTAAACAATAATACAGCCTATTTTCAAATTCTGCACGAAATTTAGCAAATGTTCTAGTAATAGGGCGACATGCTTTAGTAATTTTTCTCGCAATCCCTTAAGTGAAGCAAGTTGAGTTTTATAAACAACTGATTTAGGTTAACCCCATAGAAAAAAGTAATATACTATCCTACTATAAAAAGTACTATCCAATGGTATAAATAATAATTATACAGGGTGTTAATATCAGCTGGCTTACTATGACTTTTGTGTTTATAATGCTATCTCCCGGACTATTATTTTAAATGGTAAGTGTCCGCTCGTACTTTTTTTTGTTAATTAAAACTTAATTTGCCATTTTTGCCTTAAATCAGTTGTTTATAAAACTTAACTTGCGTCACTTAGGAAATTGCGAGAAATAATTACTCAAGCATGTCGCCCTATTACTAGAAAAACATTTGTCAAATTTCGTGCAGAATTTGAAAATAGACTGTATTATTGTTTACAAAACAACGGAACCCACTTTGAACATTTAATTAATTGACATTTTTATCAAATTTGTAGTTCAACAAAACCTCATTAAATTTTTCATTTAAGCCAAAGTTTCACAATTATTGCTTCACCCTGGATAATTATTATTTATACCATTGGATAGCATTTTTTATAGCCTTTTCAATGATGTATCACAAGTAGGGGTTTGCAATTTAAACTTTTTTGGTTGTGGTGGGTGGGGCCCAGCGGGTTGATGGGGGTGAGTTCTCTTTCATGTCATTTTAGTTCCCCCTTACTATCCTAGAAACGGTTTCAAGCATTTTTCGTTTTCAGCTTTTGTTTGTGAGATATAGCCATTGTAAGTTTTAAAATTGACACACTGTATAGTGTGGACGTTTAAGTATTAATAAATTGAATATCTCGAGAATGAACAAATTTTAAGAGAAATCCTGAAACACGTCGATTTTTATTTTTAAATTTTGACTTTCTGGCATATATATCATACTAGTGACGTCATCCATCTGGACGTAATGACGTAATCGATGATTTTTTTAAATGAGAGTAGGTGTTATGTGATAGCTCATTTGAAAGGTTAGTCAGCTCTCTATTCGCTAATAGAAACATTGACATAATTATTTATACAGGGTGTTCAAAAAATTTTATTTTATTAAATTAATTTACACAAAAAAAAGAATGTAAGCAATTTATGTAATTTAAAATACATTTTACTGCTGTCATAAAAACAGGTAATATTGTTTATTTCACAAATAAACATTGCTTTTCGCTTAAATTAAATGTTCAAGCTACTAAGAGACAGGTGAGTGGCAGTTTTAACATTGAATTTAAGCAAAAAAACAATTATCGTTCTGTTTTCTGACAGCACTCAAATGTATTTTGAAATAAATGAATTACATACATTTTTCTTTTTATCTCAATTAATTTAATTAAAAAAAATTCTTTTGGACTCTCTGTATAAATATGTATGTTAAAGTGTATACTACTGAATAGACAATTAAATAACCTTTCAAATGAGCTATTATACGACCCCTGCTCTCATTTAAAAAAATCATGGATTACGTCATCACGCCCAGATGGATGACGTCAGTAGTATGACATATATGCCAAAAAGTCATAATTTAAAAATAAAAATCTACCAGTCCCAGGATTTCTCTCCAAATTCGCTCCTTCTCAAGATAATGAATGTATTCCAACTCAAACCAACTCAAAAGAAGACTAATGGCAAGAAGGCCGGCTATTGTTCCCGAATTACAACCCAGACACTGAAGGAGTCGATTAATTTTTACTCGACAACAGCAACACTGGGATATATATGGGATATGAGCTGAATTCTCTTTACTGGTAAATATCAGTTTTGGTTGGAGTCTGGTCTGGGAGGGTTTGTAGACAGAGAAATTAAGGATATGCCCAAGCTTGTATATCCCATAGAAGAAAGTTTGACGGTGGTGGTGTCATGGTTTCGGCTGGAATCTCATTTGAAGCTCGAACTGACTTATTTTCATTAATGACCATCTAAATGCTCGCCGGTATATAGATAATGTTTTAGCAGAAGTAGTAGTTCCATTTGGTGTATTTATTGGAAACAATTTCGACTTTGCACAGTCGCATACTGCAATACTCCTGACAAATTACGTGGGGAAGTAGGAATTAATACTCTAGAATGACCAGCCTGAAGTCATGATCTGAATATCATCGAACATCTTCGGAATGAACTCATAGTTGGATTAGAAGTCAACCAGATCAGCCATAAAGTCTCGCAGAACATCAAAATATGCTTCGTGGAGAATATAAACGTATTCCTCAAGTTAATATACAAAATTTGTTCCTTTCACTTGCAATTCGTATGTAAACGGTGAAACAGTCTCGGAGTCAACGTCTAAATATTAGCAAGTCCGCCCCTGTATATCATGATCGTTTGGACCGTGTTTTTGCGTTCAATTGGATTAATTTTATGTTCTCAGGGATGCAGCGTTAGATAAGTGCCTTGAGTTGTTTACAATACTGAGAATACCGGTTCTGTCTTTATGCAAAGTAAGACGCATATTGTAACGGAATATTTTTCAATGAGGTCCCACGTTAAGTAAAGACTTAAATCCTTTTCGTCAATAGACAAATATCTAGAAGAAGAACCCCTGCTGTGCTGTAGACTGATGTAGAAAGGTTTTTATGGCCTTCTCAGACACAAATCTATTGAATGTTTTATTGGAACAGGATATCTCAATATAGATAAGTCGATGTTTTTAGTAAAACCCTTAAATATTGAGTTCTCAAAAACTAACGGGATAGTATGAGTCAGCGCATTTCGTGAAAACTTAGGAATCTTGTTATTGCAAAGATAGCGAGCTCGCAATTGGTTGAAAGTAAGAACCGTGGATAGGTGGGATGTCCTGATCCGTGATTATCTCGCCACCCGATTGGTAGAGAAATGTTTGGTATGATCACTATTGGTCAAATTAGGAGGTAACTTCTTTTTTTTTTTGGAGAAGGAACCCAAGTTTAGAAGGATCGAGTTAGCGGTTGGAGAAATCAGTTCCATGAGGGCCGCCATCGAGTTAAGTTCCATCAGGGCCATCATGAAGTTCAGTTAAGTTCCTGTAGTGCAACCATCGAAAGTTTAGTTCTGAGTTCCAGTCAGTTTTTTTAAGATGTAGTTTCCAGTTCCCAGCCGGCTGAGTTGATCCAGTCCGGCGTATATGATGGTGTATCGTGAGCTCCGGCGATTTTCTCGCTATTTTTAAGCGATATAATTTCATACCACCTTTGGTATCAACAAAATTTCTTTTATAGAGTCAGAACCAGGAATGATGTCGTATAAGTTTTCTCTTTTTTTTTGTTACTAGTTTCAACCCCCTAGTTGAATACTAAGCTGGCTAGTAAATTTTGATCCAGTTTAATGAACTTTTAATAATTTTGTTCGAGTAATAGTAAATTTTGATCCAGTTTAATGAACTTTTAATAATTTTGTTCGAGTTGAACGAAATAGTTTTTTTGAGAATGCATTCAAAGCTGAATTTTTCTATGCTAGTGTTTATAATGAACTATGGATAACCTCATGTACTGTTGCTGTAGCTATTAACAGTGAAGTGTTTTATCGCGTAGTGAAATAGCGTTTTGGACTTGCGGACCAACCGGCAGCCAGAAGAAAACAGAACATTCATTGTAAAGGTATCATTTTTATGTTGTGTAGAACTTTTCGTTTTATTTTTTAATTTTTGGTAATCTGGTCTCTATTTGTAACACAGAGAGATCAGAGATTCATTTTTTTGCTCTTTAATAAATAATGTTTGATTTACAAAATATAAGTTTATTATTTCTTTCCTTCTCTCTTGAATCGTAAGGACATTAAAGAATTGACTGAGTATAGAATTTTGAGTATAAAGTAAATAAGGTAAGTTACATTATAATATTTTGTGTATTATGAATATTTTTTTATTTGACTATGTTTTCTGTTTTATTTTGATTTATCGTCCTTTGTTTTATTTCTATTTTTTTGTATAAAGTTTGGTTTCCCTTAGATAACCAATGGCGCCCAATATTTTATTTTTTCTTTATTTTTATTTTACATCCTTATTTCGATTTTTTTATCTTTTTAATTTTTCTAAGCTAATAGGAGTATACTATGAACATCTATTAAAGAATCCACCTCCTTAAATCTCTGAGACTAGAGCTACCACGGTACTAAAAAATTATGTAGCACGGATTTTGTCAAATCTAAGTATATCTTTATGTTTGTCTAATTTGTCGTGTATCAACGGTTGTTGAAGTTTTATGGCATAACACCCGATATTAGATAATTTTGATTAATTATTTATATGGGAAATAAGCCACAATTAAAATGAAAAAAATAATTTTATTAACGTTTCGACGCCCAAATCGGGTGCCGTTGTCAAAATACAAAATATTACTAAAATAAACAAAAGTGTAAAAACAAAAAAATTCTTCTAATAATTTATTTAATCTCACTCATTTATATTGGCAATTCAGACATATAATATACATTTTAAAGTAGAAGACTTTAAAATGATATTGCCAACATTTATGAGTTGCGTTCCTGGGACGACTTATTGAAAGATAGTTCATTCGATTACATGAAATTAACCCCAACTCAAGAATATCCGTCATAAAAAATTATAGCATGTGATATGTCTTTAAAAAGACAACCAAATGCAACGACAGTAAAATTCTCGAGTTAGAGACTTCATAGTAAATCACAAGGGAAAACCAGGAAAAACCCTGTGATACTATCGCGACATCGTAAGTATTTGGTCTTATATTAATTTACTCTCAAAAAATAATACCAAATTCTGACTTGTAACATGTTTAAATTATAAATAATATTAATAATACTAGATATATAAGTAATACTAAAATATAAAATATGTACTAGCTATATCAAGACCATTAGACGTTAGAATAAGTGAACATCAATCTTATATTAAAAATAGAGAATTTGAGAGATCTCAAATATGTCAACACGCATGGGATAATGAACATAGAGTTCAGTGGAGAGATTCAAGTATAGTCCTGAAAGAATCAGATAGTAAAAAGAGAAAAATCAAAGAAGCGGCTCTAATTATGCTAAATGAAACCAATTGTGTCGCAAATTCCTCGGTAGAATGCAGTAGGATGTGGTTACCCATACTGAAAGAGGAAGTCAATAGAAAGAAAATACCAAGATTAGTAAGTCAATAATATCGAGCTAGTACATATTTTATATTTTAGTATTACTTATATATCTAGTATTATTAATATTATTTATAATTTAAACATGTTACAAGTCAGAATTTGGTATTATTTTTTGAGAGTAAATTAATGTAAGACCAAATACTTACGATGTCGGGATAGTATCACAGGGTTTTTCCTGGTTTTCCCTTGTGATTTACTATGAAGTCTCTAACTCGAGAATTTTACGGTCGTTGCATTTGGTTGTCTTTTTAAAGACATATCACATGCTATAATTTTTTATGACGGATATTCTTGACTTGGAATTAATTTCATGTAATCGAATGAACTAACTTTCAGTAAGTCGTCCCAGGAACGCAACTCATAAATATTGGCAATATCATTTTAAAGTCTTCTACTTTAAAATGTATAATATATGTCTGAATTGCCAATATAAATGAGTGAGATTAAATAAATTATTAGAAGAATTTTTTTGTTTTTACACTTTTGTTTATTTTAGTAATATTTTGTATTTTGACAACGGCACCCGATTTGGGCGTCGAAACGTTAATAAAATTATTTTTTTCATTTTAATTGTGGCTTATTTTCCATATAAATAATTAATCATAAAAATGCCACAAGGAAATAGCTTCAGAACAACATTAGATAATTTTGGTTAAGTTCACTCGTAATTTTTATTGTTTGTAATTAGTTTCGATATATATTACGCTATTTTCTAAATGAATTATGCTAAGAAATCAATCAGTAATGGCCATTTTTTGTTTCAAATGAAAGATGTTAAGTACCTATACAATATGAAACAGTACATGAAACTTGAAACTCTAGGGTGTTTACTTTTTTTCCGGTCTGTGTAGATGTTTCATATAATATTTTCATATATTTCAAAAATATTAAATAAATTAATAAGTTTAAAATGTGTTTGTAGGTTTATCCGAGATACATTTGAAAAAATGTACTATTTTAAAAGCTAAAGTAATAATAAGCTAAAGCCCAATAAAGCTAAAAAGAAAAGCATTTAACCAGTGTGTACTTCCGGTGCTTATCGAGCTAAAACACTGACATTAAATAATCAATAAGAAAATTACAAGTAGCAACGAAAAATGGAAAGATCCATGCTTGGCCTAACTTTGTGAGAAAGAATACGAAACGATGAGTTACGGCGAAGAACTGGAGTGGAAGACATCATAAAACGCATTAAAAAGTTAAAGTGAAAATGGTCAGGACACGTCACAAAACAGAAAGACAACAGATGGACAAAGAAGATTTTAGAGCGGCGGCCAAGTGCAGACAAGCAAAGTCATGGACGACCACACCTACCAGATGGACCGACGACATTAATAGAATAGCGACAAACTGGATTGCAGTTGCGCAGGACAGAGAAGGATGGAGACATTTTAAGGAGGCATATGTCCGACAGTGGACAAATGTGGCTATGTGATGATGATGATGACTGTTTTAAAAAAATGTTGTAGTAAACAAATAGAATATTTTTTATTACATTAATTATTATAAGCACTTTTCTTGTATGAGTGCCGTTTTAAAGTAATATTGATTAAGCCGTATTTACAACAATTATTATAGCCATGCCTTTTCCGGTTTTAGCCCGATCAGGGAACACCAAATTTTTCGAAAACCTCCAAAAAAATAAAGGAAGGATGCAAATTTGGGAATAGGTAGTTGAAATTTTCTATTATTATATAAGAAAAAGTTTACAATTATACATACCCTCCATTTTACAAAAATTGGGAAATACGGGGTGAACAATATTTTCTCAGGGGTGAAAAAAGGTACGTTCAAAATAAGTTCGAAATTGTATAAAATAACTAGTTCTAAGTAACTTTTGCTCTATAGAGTTTTTTTACTAAGTTAATAGTTTTCGAGTTATTTGCGAGTGAATATGTTCATTTTTAACAGAAAAAAAAACATGTTTTTGGACGGTTTTCCGCAGATAACTCAAAAAGTAAGGATTTTAGCGGAAAAAATATTAAAATAGCTGAAAAAAATGGTGTAAGCACGAGGTATGTAGACCCAGAAGAAGCAGAGTTGTAGGTTATAAAAAGTAGGTTCTTCTTCGTTAAATTCCAACTCGAATATTTAAATTTGAAATAACCCAAAAACGCAGCTCTTTTCGGGGAAAAATCATTAAAACTTTTTTAAAGTGTTTAAAAAGATTTATTTTTGTTTTTTTTTTAAACTTCTAGCATTAAAATTAAGTGAGTTACGCTCCAAATATTGCTGGTCTTTTTTATTTTTTGCTAAAAAATCGCGAAAATCACCCCCTAATTAGCTTCCCAAATAAAATTAATCGTTACCGCTACACAAGTTACTATAATTATGTATTGTTTATATTATCTATAAGTTTCATTGGTTCAAAGTGGTCATTTTTGAAAAAAAAATGGGTTTAAAATAAAACATTTTTTTTACTTTTGAAAAAAATGGAATTTGTTATGGAATTAACTTAAAAATTATTAGTAATACCAAAAATCTCAAACAGTAATAAAATGTTCGTTTTGCTTTTCTAAATATTTTTGATTTTTTGTTTTCTTTTTAGACAAAAAGTGGTTATGCTATGGCTGTTCAAAATTTGCCTAAACTCGTGATTAGTTACTCGTTCAATCCATTTTTACTACAGCTATTTCAAAAATAAGCACTTTGAACCGATGAAACTTACAGATCATTTAAATAACACTGGTAAACACACAGTTTGCTGCCGGAAATTTTTTTACTGTTTCTAGGTAATTTGGGTCTGCTGAAACCAAAAATGCCACCAGATTTGTTCCATCAGATCGTTTTCAGAAAATACGACAACAGATCACATTTCTAGCATATGGGGTAATTTAACGCAGCACCACCTACATATGTAGTTCTGCTACCCATGAAATACACCAAATACGAATAAAAAGTAAGATATTAATTGTACTATAATATACTTACAAAAATCATCACACACATCTGCCAAAAAAACTTAACTTTAACTCTAACCTAACCGGCAGCGTCGCAACAAAAATGTGTTATTCGGCGTCACCTAAAAACTTCCTTTTATATGATTTTCTTGCAAAGGCTTTAAAAGGACGGTCTCTTTGAAGACTCCAGCAGTAATCCGCCATCATGTGATAGCCCTATCTTCCTGATACCCCTCTTTCATCGTTTTGATATCTTGGTGAAGATTTTCTGGGAAACGGTCTAAGTGGCTGTGGAAGTAATGAATTTTAATACTCATATGACAACCGTGTTTGTTAAAATTGTTGAGCATTTATTCCACTTTAATGCTCAATTGGTATACTTCCTTATTTGTTGCCATTATGTAGAAGGACACACTTTAAACTTCGTTTGGAACTGTCGATAAAAAGATGCCAGTGATCTGGTGTATACTCCGATACACCCATTTTTTCTAACAGTCCTTTAAAAAACCGTATCATCTTGCTGAGAAAAAAAGGCAAAAGATCTTTTATCTCTATTACCGTAGTATGTAATTTTGGTGTCTGAGTGACCAACATTTTTTTCTTTTAGTCTGGAGGTAAGCAACTCTGAAGAATCCTTGGGAAGGTTCAAATTTCTGATAAGATCACTTAGCTCTTCCTGAGTAAAGCGCTCAGGACGTGTTGAATCCCCTTCAAAATCACTGTCGTCTTCCTCAAATCTATTAGTCTACAGTTCGTCAAATAATGTTTCGGCATTATCCACTGTTAACATAGGTAAGCTGCTAAATATTGAAATGGGTATCTGCTCAAGCTGATGTGGAATTGGTCTTATTGCTGAATCCAGGTTAGGATATGTTCACGTATATCGATTGTGACGATTAACGCCCTTTATATTCACAAGACAGAAATACCAATCGTCAATATGATTTTTGGTTCCCTCCATACCATTGTAAAACCAAATTTAAACATTTTCGTTTTCCTTTCGTCCACTCACTGTCGCAAGATTTCAATGTAAGTTTTGCACACTACATGTGGAGCTCAGGATTTATCTTGATCTCCTAAATTACCACCAAAATAGGCCTTTTGTTCATTTGCCCATTTGTCTTAGAATTTGTTAAGTTTGTTTATAAACATATTGCAATTATAGTGGTGGAATATACAGAAATGTAAGAATATTTAAGTATTTGATAAGTATGTTATACCTATCTCGAAAACTAGAGCTGATACAAAGAAAAGGTTTTTATTTTTGGAATCAGCACAGTTGAATTAACTAAAATCAGTTGATTTTTTTTTTCGACAGCAAGACAAAATTTTTTTTTGTTGGGCTGTGTAATACATAAGCAAAGTAACTAGTCGAGTGGTAATGATAAAATTTATTTGTTATGCTAATAAGGGGATGATTTTCGCGATTTATTTTACCAAAAAATAAAAGTGACCAACAATATTTTGAGCGTAACTCACTCACTTTTGATGTTAAAAGTTTTTTTAAAAAACAAAGATAAACCTTTTTTTAAACACTTTAAAAAATTTAAAATGAATTTTCCCCGAAAAGTGCTCCGTTTTTGAGTCATTTCACAGTGAAATATTTGATTTGGAATTTGACGAAGAAGAACCTAATTTTCATTAGCTAAAACTCTGCTTCTAGTGGGTTTACAGACCTGATGCATACACCATTTTCAATTTATTATAAGCTATATTTTTGCTAAAAATAATTTTTTCAATAAAATAGTTACTTTTTGAGTTATCTCCGAAAAACCGTCCAAAAACCTGTTTTTTTTTTGTTAAAAATGAACATATTCACTCGCAAATAATTCGAAAAGTATTGTCTTAGCGAAAAAACTCTATAAAACAAAAGTTGCTTAGAATAAGTCATTTTATACAATTCCGGACTTATTTGGAATGTATATTTTTCACCTTCAAGAGGGGGTATTCCCCTCCATTTTTGTAAAATGGAGGGGATGTAGAATTGTAAACTTTTTCTTATGTAATAAGTATTTTATAATAGGTAATTTCAACTACCTATTCCCAAATTTTCATCCTTCCTTTATTTTTTTTTGGGTCAGATGGTTCTTTGATCGGACTATTTTGCGATTTACTACTATAAACAGATGTATTAAAATTTAAATTTATTTTATCCATTTATTTTCTACATTGAAACATATTTCAGACATTAAAAAATTTTCAGATGCAAATCTTAAAGATGTTGAGTAATTATTTTGAATAAAATCTGCTTAGCTCAAATTTATTTTAATACTCACTAAATATTCAAGAGGTAAAATTTTATTAACAAGTACTAAAAGTAAAAAGCCCAATCTAGACGGGTTTTAGTGAAACTTTCGTTATGTCTCATCATCTTCTACAAAAAGCCCACGGGGAATAATATGCCGGGAATAAGGATTTTGGGATTTTAGACCCTCCGTTTCGTTTCTCTAAAATTCTTGCGGTAAACGAAGGTAGGCCAATAACCTCTAAAACATTCCTCCGTTAACTCCATTCTTAATAATAAGGCGATATGCTTACAACGCGTAGTTTTGCTCATTACTATTACGTTAACGTTCTCCCTTATAGAAAATTACCAGAGCAGGTAGACGTGCTTATAGTATCTACATAGAACGCATTATATAAGCATTTACCTCAGGAAACGAATTATTAGAAAATCAAAAAAATACTGACCTCTATTTTTATCTGTGTAGCTGGATTTAATTTAGAACCTATTCAGAAACTTCTAAAATCATTTTAATTAAAATAGATTAATTATTGTTTAATACGATTGTTTAGCTTACATAATATTAACCCTTATTCATGCAAGGTGGGTCCAACGGGCCCAATTCTAAATTTTTATTTTTTTTTGCTAAATATGAAAAAAAATATGTACATTCAAAAGGACATCAGGATCGCATCAATACAAAATTATTGTAAATGGAATTGTTTAAAGCAATTTTTATTTGACGTTAAGCATAAAAATTTGTCACATAATTTACAATAAACTTTTGTTTTATTCTTGCAACCTGGAAGCTTGCATCTAACAGAATTTTTTTTAACTCGAATGCCATTTCAGGAATCTATCGTTCTTTTAGTAGAAGTTTGAAGTGATTGTCGAGGATTTGAACTGTTTCTAGTTACCAATGTTGAAATGTTCGCAAAATCAGAATTTTCAGAAACGTTATCTTTGAGCAGCAACTCAGAAAGAGCTATTTTCAACTCCAGGAACTGCATAACGGTTTTATTAGCACCACAGAGTTGCTTATGGTCACCTCTGTATTGAACCCAAGAATTGGCAATCGCAAGGTCAAATACGTGAAACATGGTTTGGCTGTTCATTTATTACTTCTAGTTCCCATTCAATAATAACAACTGATCATCCTGTCAATGAAATCTATTCCCCATGCATTCATTGGACTTTTTAATAATGTTTGGTCTAGGTACCTCATCATATAGGGAGTCATTTTTTGACCATCGCTTACATTCATCTGAAGGATCTATTTACAATGCAGTTAACGCTAACATAACTAATTTCATATCATACCATAACCATTGGACTATGTTAATTTTTCCCTCAGATCTTACATCCCGCTCAGAAGAACCACGACCCAATCGAGTATCACCTTATCCGATGTTACATGAACTTCAGATTGTATTCTGGATCCCATTATTATACCACACATTCAAGAATTCTTTCATTGTCAACTTAGAGTCCTAAAATATTTTTTATTGCCAAAGACAGCCGAAACAAAAAAATCTAATGTAATATTTTATGTATGCCTAAGGACCTGACGTCCATAAAAATGGATATCCCTATTTTAATTAAAAACAAACTCAAAATGATTTGATAAGACAACTACATCACATGAATACATTTATAATATCCTAAGTTATTAGACTAAGCAACATTTAGGTTAATAATCTAATAAAATTAGCTGCTTACCATCAATTGTTTTTCTACAACTGCCCGCTATTCTTTTTCACTTGCGATTAACTGGTTAAGTAAGTTAAAATGTGCTCACAGTAATACAACGCGCTGTTGTTAGGTTCACTTGTATGTACACTACGATGGACCGTGGGACTCAGCGCTGTAAATTTAGTTTTAGCCAAAAAAATATATAATACGTAAATTTCCATTTAATTAGACATCAAGTCTCAGGACATTAAACTGATAAAATTTTTATTGAATTTTATGCACCAATGAATTTGTTTAGAAGTATATTTCCGTTAACATATTCATGAGCTATTCAAAATATTCATTTTGTACCTAAATCTTTGTTACGAACTTTAATGTGGCAGTCAGGTAGTGATTTGAAAATATTTTTGTGGGTTATCTAAATGACTTTTATGATTCCGGAAATCCAATAATACAGCCTAAACGTGTAACAACTCAAACTTACTATTGTAAACATCTCAAAGAGATGCTTACAATAGGTGTTATATCTATTCTAAATGAATTTTAAAACCTGATAATTATTGTTGGAATACAATAATATCGTTAGGTAGGTAAAATACCTATACACATTTTAAAATAAATAATACATTTGTTATCAGTCGTTTGATATCGATGTTACTGTCGACAACTAAGCTCCTGTGATTATATTTTATTGAATTACAGTGAAAGTAGATAGATAGTGCGGATAAAATGTTCCGAAAACCATTATCAGCTGCAGGACTGCAAGAGATTGCTAATAATTTATGGGACTCCGATTATGAAGAATCTCCTGAAGTGGGTGGCATTGATAGTGACTATGAAATTGAAGATCATCTTTCGGAAGCAAGTAAAGAGGATAATCAGCAAGCAGTATTAAGTAATATTGAAGAAGAATGAGTAGCTACAAGCTCCCAGATTTCAGAGTGTGTAATTTTTGAAACTAAGGATGGATTTAACTGGAAGCGTCAACCACAATCGACAAGACGTATGCGATTCTGCGACATAATAAAAAGCAAAGTACACAAAGTAATCTTAGCCGTTGGTCAAAGTATAGATGATCCTGTTGATTTCTTTTGTTTGTTTGTGGACGAAAAAAAATATGAACGAAATAGTGAAGTGTACAAATAAAGTACGCCGAAAAAGTCCTGGGGATAGAGAACTGGAAATATTGCGACTCTATAGAGCTATATGCCTTTATTGAACTACTACTAACTGCAAGACACCTGAGTGTCAACAACCGTAGTACGTAGTACTTTGGAGTAAGTTTTATGATCCTACTATATTTAAAGCTACCATGAGGTTAAAGCGATTTAATTTGCGAAGATTTGTTCGATTGGACGATAAGGATACGAAGACTGAACGACGGAGAAAACGATAAATCAGCAGCAAACGCGATATATGGAATCAAGTCAACCAAAATTTTCAGAAATACTATTTACCAAGAAAAAACATAACGGTAGATGAGCAACTTGTTCCGTATCGAGAAAGGTCTCCTTTCAAGCAGTATATGCCTTCAAAACCAGAGAAGTATGGCATGGACATATGATGGGCCTGTAAGTCGGAAACATATTACCCTTCAGGTAGATCGCACCCTCAAGGTAGACCGCATACTATAGTAGCACCGTTTTTTTAAATCTAGACAATTTAAGTTTAACTTCAGTAAAAAATCAAAAAAGAATATTACAAATATATAGGTAAGTATGAATAGTACATTCAAGAACAGTGGTGGGTCCAACGGACCCGAGTTGACGGTTACGTAAGTAAAATGTGTTGTCCGGATAAGGGTTAAATACACTCACCGGCACAAAAAACTGGCACCCCAAAAATGGCTTATTTTTAATGTCTTGTATTTCCTAAACCTGATGTCCGATTTAAGTAATTTTCTTAATATGTTATAGCCCTGTTCTTTATTAATATCGCTGTAATAATATTGTTGCTAGACAGGTACATTATCATTGTATACAGTGTGTAGGAATCAAACTGTGTTTTTTTTCAAACTTTGGAATGCCCTGTGGAATGTTCTAGCTTTTATAAAATACTGAAATTAAAACCCAACTATAGCCTCAGGTTTTCTTAACATTCTGTTTTTTTATTCATTCGCTAGTGTTGGATAATAAAAAAGTTAGGCACTTTAGCAACTACCCCTGTTTTTCGTCAATACAGGGTGTTTTTAAATAAGTACGGCAAACTTTAAGAGGTAATTCTACATGATAAAATAATGACAGTTTGCTTTATAAACGTATGCCAGCAAATACTTCCTTTCTGAGATAGGGGGTGTTGAAATTTTTCTTACAAACTGACGATTTATTTATTACTCTAAAAAGGTTTGTGATATGCAAATTAAATTTGGTAGATTTTAAGAGGGAATTATTGTGCATTTCTTGGCATACAAATAAGAATTGTATATTAACCATTGGCGTGCATACGAATATAAACATTTTAGATATATCCCGTATGCACGCCAACGGTGAATATAAAATTCTTAATTGTATGCTAAAAAATGCACATAACTACCTCTTAAAATCTACCAAATTTCATTTGCATATCACAAACCGTTTGAGAGCAACAAATAAATCGTCAGTTTGTAAGAACAATTTCAACACCCCCTATCTCGGAAACGAATCATTTGCGGGCATACGTTTATAAAGCAAACTGTCATTATTTTATCATGCAGACTTACCCCTTAAAGTTTGCCGTACTTATTAAAAACACACTGTATTGACGAAAAACAGGGGTAGTTTTTAAAGTGAATAACTTTTTTATTATCCAACATAAGCGAATGAATCAAACAAAAGAATGTTAACAAGACCTGAGGCTATAGTTGGGTTTTAATTTCAGTATTTTATAAAAGTTAAAACATTCCACGGGGTGTTCCAAATTTAAAAAAAAAACACAGTTTGATTCGTACACTCTGTATACAATGACACTGTACCTGTCTAGCAACAATATTATTACAGCGATATTGTTAAAGAATATGGCTATAACAATTTAAAAAAATTACTTAAATCGGATATCAGGTTTAGGAAATACAAGTCATTAAAAATAGCCCATTTTTAGGGTGCCCGTTTTTTGTGCGGGTGATTGTATATCGATGTATTACAATCTAAGTAGAACGCACGCATTCGGCGATTTAGACCTAGAGAATTC
Organism: Diabrotica virgifera virgifera; assembly: GCF_917563875.1. NCBI lineage: Eukaryota > Metazoa > Arthropoda > Insecta > Coleoptera > Chrysomelidae > Diabrotica > Diabrotica virgifera. The sequence goes on from NC_065448.1 coordinate 131,148,817, forward strand.
CACCGATTAAACATTAAGGTGAAACAGTAGCGATCAACAGGTAGCGAAAACGCGTTCCAAGATTTCGGATCTAATTTTGAATATTTTTTCGAGATATTTGGCACACGTATTCGTAATATAATAAAGAATGGCGGTACAGAGCTAATTTGAAAAATATATTAATATGTGGAAATTACTCTGTAATTAAATACAAAAAACAAAAACAAAAAAATAAATTTTCTTCAAATAAATTTTTTATCCGGTGCCTAGATTTTGTGTCATTTTGGAACTACTAATGAAATAAAAAATTTTAGTAGTTCCAAAATGACACAAAATCTAGGCTTCGGATAAAAAAGTTTATTTGAAGAAAGTGTATTTTTTTGTTCGTCTTAATGGCGGTACAGGCTCGTTTTTTTAATATCGTATTTAATTATAGAGTAATTTCCACATATTAATATATTTTTCAAATTGGGCTCTGTACCGCCATTCTTTATTATATTACGAATACGTGTGCCAAATATCTCGAAAAAATATTCAAAATTACAGCCGCAATCTTGGAACGCGTTTTTGCTACCTGTTGATCGCTACTGTTTCCTCTTAAACATAATACTATATTTTATTTACAAACTGAACTGAAGCGAAAACATATAAACCAAAACACGCATCTATAAAAATGAATTATACGAAATAACGGAGATTATTATTCATTATAATCGAGTCAATCAGGTATCAACGTAGAATGAAGTAAACACTTCTGTTGTATGTAGGTATATAATTTATTAAAAAATTCTTAAAATTTATCCACAAGGGAGTGGAAGTACAACAAAACGTTTTCGGTCAAACTGACCATCCTCAGTGTAAACGTCCAGTGTACAAGTAATTGAAACTAGCCACTTGAATAGGTGTAAAACCTCAAAATAACATTATTGCTACATTATGAGCTGTGTAGTAATCGACAATAAGTCGATGTCTTAAGATTAAAAATATATCACATGTGGATGTATGTCATCCTTGCTCGGAATTTACACAAGGTTGTGATCAGGTGAGAGGTTAACAACCAACTATCTCACCTGATCACAACCTTGTGTAAATTCCGAGCAAGGATGACATACATCCACATGTGATATATTTTTAATCTTAAGACATCGACTTATTGTCGATTACTACACAGCTCATAATGTAGCAATAATGTTATTTTGAGGTTTTACACCTATTCAAGTGGCTAGTTTCAATTACTTGTACACTGGACGTTTACACTGAGGATGGTCAGTTTGACCGAAAACGTTTTGTTGTACTTCCACTCCCTTGTGGATAAATTTTAAGAATTTTTTTATAAATTATATACCTACATACAACAGAAGTGTTTACTTCATTCTACGTTGTCTTAACAAAGGTATACAGCCAACTACAGGGTTTACCCTTTTAAAGTTTCAATCAGGTATCGTCATCAGCTGAAAAATAGATAAATGTATTTAATCAACCAATAAAGTAGATGGGTAATTAAGTGTATTCCTGATAACCAACCCCATTCTACGGGAACATCCCCTTCGTTTTTATACCATAACTGGGATGTCTGAAGGAAGTCAACTGAAAAGGCGTATATCCCGTGGGTACTAAAATTTTTACCACACCATGGTTTTTTGTTAAAGAAGCGACCTTTTTATTCATGACAATGTTGTAAAATCATTCAGCAGATAATTTTCTTGAAAATAGTTGTTTTTTAAAATGAGATTTTTAATAGTATAACATATTTATAAAGAGAACTATTGCAATATTGACACCAAATTTACCATTTTTTTTAATTGTTTAAAAATATTATAATGAACAAAAAATATTTAAAAAATATTTCACAATAATAGCTTTTATGTTGTTACTATACTCCTTCCCAGGGGCATCTTTCAGTCCGGTCACAGTTTTTCGATTTCTTTCTAACGCATTAAGTTGGAAGTGACAGAAAAAAAAAGGTACGTCTGTGATTAAAGTCATCTATAACATTTACTCTACTTGTTGATATAGGTATGGCACTATAATCGAACAAAAACTGATTTATGTATTATCTATACGACTATAATCTGAACAATTTATAAGACTATACAAATCAAAGAACATACCTTTTTATAACTGAAATAAACACAATTGATTTGTTTTTATACCAAATAAAGTTTACGATTCTGACAACTGTCAGATTTAACTAAAAAGTCATACTATGATTCTCTACACTCTTAAAATCATATATTACGTCATTAGTAACACACTGAAAGACTGAGAAGGGATATAATATTTATAATATGCGCAAAACATTTTTTTTCTCAGAACTTTTCTTAAAAATGAACATAAAACTTTTGCATATTAATATCGAACTCTTAGGGAATACAAAAAATTAATTTTTTTGTCATTTGTGTGCGTACACTAATATTGTAGACGGCGCCAAATTCGAGGCCTCAAAAAAAAGTAGTTCCGATGGCGGACAGTTAATCTCAGGATTGGGATCTCTGAAGCAAAAAAATCGTACGGCATTTGAAAGCGGAAGGTATCTTACGGTACAATTTACCACATTTAGTGAAAAATTCCTCAAAAAGATTTCGCAGACGTTTGAAAAATTTTGTGAAAAAATCGCCCGTTTTTCTTCAGTTTTTCATGGATAGTAAATATTTATTTTTTAATTTTTGGTCAATTTGTGATAAATTCCTTTCAGTTCAGGAAGCTTCCTCTTTCAAATGCAGTACTAATTTTTTGTTTCAGATATCCGAATCCTGAGATTTACTGTACGCCATCATTTTTCGAGACCTCGAGGATAATTCATAGCACACCAAGGCTAAAAACCATAACCTGGCAGGCATTAGCCCATAACGTATATCTACCAGGTGAATAGAAAAGTGTATAGTTTAGGGGAAAAATAAACTTTCTCCTGTAAAGTTTAAATTTAAGTATGTGTTTGAGTGTCATTTAGAAGAGATGTGTACAATGACAGGCGATTCTAAACAGCACAAGACCATGCCAGTCAAGGGGAAAGATTAGGGTTTTTTTCTAAAATTATTGTTTTTTGCATCGCACAAAGTTTTTTTAGGTTTTTATAATCCTTCCAAAGTTAAAAGTTATTTAGTAACTTTTCTCTTAGGTTAATAGTTTTTGACATATAAGCGATTAAAATTTTAAAACGTTGTTCTGAAGCTACATATTTCCTTGTGGCATTTTTATAATTAACTATGTCACAATTTTACCAAAAAAATGATTTTATTAACGTTTCGACTCCCAAGTCGGGTGTCGTTGTCAAAATACAAAATAATTCTAATTTAAACAAAAATGTTGTTGCTTAGAAAAAAATTCTTCTAATAATTTATTTAATCTGGCTCATTTATGTCGGCAATTTAGACATGTATTATACATTTTAAAGTAGAAGACTTTAAAATGATATTGCCAATATTGATGAGTTGCGTTCTTGGGACGACTTTACTAAAATATAGTTTATTTGATTACATGAAATCAACCCAACTCAAGAATATCCGCCACAAAAAATCATAGCATGTGATCTGTCTTTAAAAAGACAACCAAATGCAACGGTGGCAGTAAAATTCTCGCGCTAGTGACTCCATAGTAAATCACGAGGGAAAACCAGGAAAGAAGAGGTTATTTAATTCCTTATTCAGTAATATATACATTGACATAATTATTTATACAGGGTGTACAAACTTTTTTTAATTAAGCTGATTTACACAAAAAGAAGAAAACTATGGGTTATATTTCCTTTATTTCCGCTGGCCTTGATTGTTTCTTCTACTCCTGTGTCACAACAGTGTCGTTGACAGGGAATTGCCTTGTCGCACTCCTGTTTCTATTGCCATTAATTTTGTGCTACCTTCTTTTGTCGTTATTTTAACTCGAGATCCATCTCTAGTCATTTTTTCTGTTAGTCTTATTAACTTTGTGGATATATCTTGATTTTTTATTTTAATAATTAATTTATTTATTAACTTTGTGGATATATCTTGATTTTTTATTTTAATAATTAATTTATTTCTTTCATTACAGTCAAAGGCTTGTCTACGAAGAGGATGTTCTATGTTGTGTTTGTGGCATTTTTACATTGTTTGTGTAATTATGTGGATTGCATTTGTAGTAGATCTGCCTTCTCTGAATCATTGCTCTGTTGTTAGTCTCCAATTTTTCTCTCTCTGAATTGAGATTTTATCTGATGAGGGCCGTTAAAATTTTAAATGTTGAACTCAATAATAATATAGACAACAAAAATATGAACATATTACCCAGTACGAGTTTTAGTTTTAATAGTTTTTTTTTGTTTTTGAGTTTTATGTAGTTACTTTATTGTAGCGGTTATTTACTGTAACAACTTATAATTACAAAGAAACAAGCGGTTCATATTTATATACGATTTTTATTTATATAACATTACAGACGAATTTATTTTTACGGACTAAGGGCCGGTTGGTCGAACGCTAATCAACAATTATCATTATCAAATATTTAATTACTGTCACCAACTGTCAATGTCAACTTTGTTTGGGTTGCTGAAAACATAATTGATTACAATTATGAAATTACTTAATCAATTATGTTAATAATTGTTATGTTAATTGATTAACTAATCTCATAATTATAATCAATTATGTTTTCAGCAACCCAATAAAAGTTGACATTGACAGTTTTGGTGACAGTAATTAAATATTTGATAGTGATCATTGTTGATTAGCGTTCGAACAACCGGCCCTAACTCTATTTACAAAGTTCGTCCCTTATATATTGAATACAAAAATAACAACCATGTTCTTGACTGTTTCAGAAAAGCGGAACCGCCCATCACTAGTTAATCCGAGGCCTTGACCGTCGATCCTTCTCGAGAAGCCGTTTCCTCACTCGCACGGTGAGTCATTCTTCCAGATTTCTGCTTACGTGATGCGCTGTCGAGACGGAACCTGTTGTTTACGGTCGGCAATTCGTCACACTGCCCCCTTATTAAGATCTGAGCGTCCCGATCAGCAACTCCAGATGAAGGCCCAGGATGGCAGAATCTACAGGATTCTCCAGCTCTGCATACACCCCTCAAGAAAAAGTAACAGTCAACTGTCTTTTAAGGGTACGACATCTTTGGGTTATTGCAACACACAATAATTCGTACGCCGCTTTCTCTGAAGATTATTTCAAGCATGCTTCTCACAATCTTCCAATCCAGATCTTCTACTGCATGGCCTATTTTTGGTGAAGCCAAATTATTGATGTCATAGTTACACACGATTTTCTTCAAATTAGTTAGAGCACGCCGTATTGTGTTCTCGTAGCTTGGCGTGTCTGTATAAGACTTCCTGGTCACCATATACAGCAAAGATCGAGGACCATCTTCCAATCGCAGTACTCAATAGCAAGTGCTTCATCTAAAACTTTCGGTCTTGCTAGTCGTACAGCTTTCTGTACTTCACTCTCTTTTAACCCATTGACGAAGGTATCTACCGCAATTTTTTCTAAAACGCTGTCTGGCACCTCCGGATAAACAACCGCACATCTGCTTCAAATTCTTGCAGATTCTCACTTGCTCGTTGACTTCTACTTCGCAGTTGTACTTTGTATACTTGTTGTAGATGGGCATCTCCATAGCGATTTTCTAGACGAGTGAACAAGGTCTGGTAACATTTTTCGTGACCCTTAGGAATTGACCTTAATATATCTGCAGCATCACCTCGTAAAGCAGCAGTCAAGGAAACAGCCTTTTATTGTTCGGTTCAATAATTGGCGGTCGCAATAGCTTCGAATAGTCTAAGGTATATGGACCAAGAGGACTTTCCATCAAATGGTGGTAATTTGAATCTCATATTATGGGACGTTTCGTCTCTCGGTAGTTCATCTTTCATTACAGGATCTAAAGCTACTGCATTAACTGACGGTTGCACTTTTGTATCGGTTATCAAGCTCTCTAATTCCTTGATCTTCTCTTCTACGGCTAAAACTACTGCATTAACTGAAGGTAGAACTTTCGTATTGGTTACCATAGTCTCTAGTTGTTTGATCTTCTCTTCTAGCATTTCTTTATTGTGGTTTACAGTTTTTTGTATCGTACCGACTGTTCTAGAAACTTCTTCAAATTTCTCGTTGTTATGTCTACAAACGTCTTTAATTACTTAAGAAACACTCTCAAATCTCTCGTCGCTTTTTTTTTAGAAGTTTCATCGATCTTTTGAGAAACACTTTTGACTATTATTTTCGATAAGACTGCTTCTTCCGCTGACTGTTAGTGGAACGTCTCTGGGTCATCCCCATTATTCTTGAGGACCTCCTCGAGTCGTGCTTTTAGGACTTTCTTGGACCCACTGGCATCTAACTCACGCTCTTCTAATTTTTCACGGAGCTGTTTTACGGAAAGTTCTTCTAGCAACATCTTTGATCGGCACACACGTACTTTTCAAAATGTCTTTCCAAATACCGAACAATTAACTCACTCCGATTATTTCCGACGAATAAAGTTCAAAAGTCTAAAGTCTTGTATGTTTTTTTTTTTAAATTCACTTTTATTTATATCGCACTAAGTTTACTGCATTAAGTTTACCGAACACCGGACACCAACTGTAGCGGTTATTTACTGTAATAACTTATAATTACAAAGAGACAAGCGGTTCGTATTTATATACGATTTTTATTTATATAACAGTATAGACGAATTTATTTTTACAGACTAACTCTATTTACAAAGTTCGTTCCTTATATATTTAAACAAAAATATCAACCATGTTCTTGAACGTTCCAGAAAAACGGAAACTTCCATCACTAGTTAATCCGTGGTCTTGACTGTCGATCCTTCTCGAGAAGTCGTTTCCTCACTCGAAGGGTGAGTCATTCTTTTAGATGTCTGCTTAGGTGATGCGCTGTCGAGACGGAACCTGTTATTTACGGTCGGCAATTCGTCACAATATATTATATGTGAAAAATATGGGCCCGATCGGTCGAGCAGTTTTTAAACAATTTTATTTGTTTATTCCATTTGATAAAAAAGGTCATTGTCAAATGGCTTTAAAGGTGCTTTGTCAATAATTATAAGGGCTATTTTAATCGCATCCCTTTCATAAGTTCCCGGATTTTCATTTTTCTTAAAAGTATATTAATTTGTGATTGTTTTCTTACATATAATTGATGCAGAATGAAATCTCATTTTTCTCTTTAATAACAATTAAATTGTCAGCGCCGTTTTAAACTTTACAAAAAACGTGACATTCACTAGCATAAATCAAACTTTTACCTCTAACAGCGTCACCCTACCTCTCAAAGGCCGACTTCTTAATTGTTATGTATTTTCGATTTTGTTATATAATGTAGACGTGAACAATAACAAAAACATTAATGAATAAAGTAGAGACCTTAGAAATACGGGCCTACCGACATATATTATATATTTTACGTATATCCTGGACCGAGTACGTGACCAACGTCTAGGTACTACGCTAGATAGGTAAGGAGATAGAGGTAGGAATAACTATACAGAAAAGAAAGTTGGAATACATGGATCACGTTATTTTCTTTAAGTGCCATCTCCGCGACGGAGGTCGGAAATCATCATAGCTATTCGGATTTTAGAGACGGCTGATCTGAAAAGTTCACTTGATGTACATCCGTACCATTCTCTCAGGTTGCGCCGCCACGATATTCTGCGTCTTCCTATGCTTCTTTTTTCTTAAATCTTTCCTTGCATAATCAATTGGATCAAGTTGTATCTCTCCCCATGTGTAATATGTCTGTGATATTCCAATTTTCTTGTTTTGATGGTATTTTAGATTTCCATTTCTTTATTCATCTTTATCAGAACCTCTTTTTTTGTGACGTGTTCTGTCGACGATATTTTCAGAATTCTTCTGTCCACCAACAGCTCGAATGATTCTAGTTTTTTCATTGATGCAGCATTCAATGTCCAAGCTTTCATTCCATAAAACAAAGTCGAGAAAACGTAGCACCTAGCCAACCTAACTCTTAGAGCTCCAACTTCAAATCTCTTGTGCAGAGCACTTTTCTCATTTTGTTAAAATTTGCTCTAGCCTTTTCTATTCTGATTTTAATTTCCTGTGAGTAATGCCCTGTGAAGTTGATAACTGTTTAAAAGTTTGCTTATTGGCCGAATTTTTCGATATTGGATCCGTTTATGAAGAGATTCTCGTTATTTCTTTGAGTTTTTGATGTTCTCGTAAACTTTGTTTTCTTGACGTTCATTGTTAGACCGTATTCTTGTCCAAACTCCGCTATTCTGGTCATCATCCTCTGATCCCCAATATTTTCAGCTGACAGTGTCATCCGCATATCTAATGTTGTTAATGGGAACTCCATTTACCTTTATTCCAGCTGTTTCACCCTCAAGAGCTTTTTTCAAGATTTCTTCCGAGTAGGCATTAAAAAGAATTGGAGACAACACGCATCCCTGTCTCACTCTACGCCTGATTTCAATTTCCTCTGATAGCTGATCGTTAACACATACTTGTGCTAGATATAATCCTGAGGTTATTCTTCTTTGATTCCAGGACATGCTTTAATTTTTCATGTCGTACTTTATCGAGTGCTTTATTATAGTCAATAAAACACGCATAATATATCTTGATTGACGTCCAGGCACCTTTGTACAAGTATGTTAAGTGAAAAAGAGCTTCACGAGTTCCTAGGCCTTTGCTAAACCAAAATTGCGTGTCATTAATGTCTATTAGGGTGGGCCGAAAAAACTAAAATTATTTTTTTCAAGTCGTAATACCGCGGAAAAGTTGCGAATGTATGAGACTAAAAAGGGGTAAGAATTAAAAAAAAAAATCGGTTTATATCTTCCGTTCGCGCATGAGCCATAAACTTTGCCGAAATTGATAAAAAACTGATTTTTTGCGATAATTTTTAACAGATTAAATTAAGCGTGGATACGTTTGTAATAGCTCATTTTCTCATTCTTAATAACCGTACTAACTAAATTTAACCGTGTTATTAAAATCTCTTAACATTTTCCGTTCGCGCATAAGGCATAAAAATAGCCAAAATGTGACAAAATTGCATATTTCATACACGTTTAATTTTTCGTAATTAAGAGTTTAGTTGAATGAAAATAATACTCACATATACATTTTGTTGAACTTGTATTGAGAACACTTAAAATAAACACACTTTAGACACATCATTTTCAGAACTTTAGTAGGCTATTATTTAAAAATATTGTTTGTGAATATAGAAAAAACCAAATTTTTTACGAGATGCAAGTTTTCAATTCGACAATATGGTCCAATGTCCACCAGTCCATTGTCCGTCCAGTCCATCTTGTATTATTGTAACACCTTTGTGCTATTACACAGTAGAAGGCACTTTGAACTGTGATTTCTGTGTAAAGTCCGGCATTGCAGGCCTTGATAACAACAATGTTGTTCTTATGAAGCCGTCGCGATTCTCAGCTCCGCAAACTTTTCCAGCGGCTTCTGCTACGAATTGTACACATCGTTCTACTGCCTGTGTATGAACAGGAAATCACTTTAATATTACATCCCAGTTAGGGGCTGAATCACTCTGAATAATTAATGTTATTTCATCATCATTTATGTCTTTTAATAATGGAGGAGAAGATAAGTCACAGTCTAAGTAATGAATTATTTCTGAATAGTCTGGACATGCAAAATTTAGTTTTGGCATTTTGAATATTCTGTTAGATCTTGTTTTATCTAGCTCTCTAGCTGTCAGAATTCTGCGAAGTCCAAGCTCTCTTATATGTTTTCTGTTATCTTGTGTCATGGCCAACAATGTTCTGCATAGGCGAAAAAAGCATTACGCTCAATAACAAGGTCAACAACCCTGTTGACGAAATATCATTAACAACAACCCGAAATAAAATTAATTATTCAGAGTGATTTAGCCCCTAACTGGGATGTAATATTAAAGTCATTTCCTGTTCATACACAGGCAGTAGAACGACGTGTAAAACTCGTAACAGAAGCCGCTGGAAAAGTTTGCGGAGCTTTTTTTTTTTTTTTGGCTTTAAGGTAAAACCCACACAGCCAGTTACAAATTTTGCAAAAGAGAGGGCAAGGATTAGACACAAGGATTACACTCTTCTCGCCCAGGGCCAAAGGTAGGCCTCGGATAGATAAGGTATATATACATTAAGGAAAGACATAAGGTAGCAGCAAAAGGTATTATTAAATTTGTATTTTTGTTATTCTGACGAAATATAACAGACAATCGTAAATTTCTTTTCTGTTTAAAGCAAGAAGATGCATTATGTTATATGGGCTTTCAATGTTCAATTTTAGAAGTTTTCTGAACAGCTCATTCGATTGAGACCTATATTTTTGGCAATCAAAAAATATGTGGTCCAGGTCACCGATTTTATTACAAAATTCACAAAGATCACTCTCAAGTATTTTGATTTTATGTAAGTGTGCTGAATAACACGCATGACCAAACTTCATTCTACTAATAGTGGCTATGCTTTTGCGATTGTAATCGAACTTATTGTACCAAGGTTTTTTCCTCAATTTGGTTTCTATTCTGGTGTAACGTGTTGGATTTGTAAATGTGTATTCTTGCCACAAGTAGGACCATTTTCTCATCATTTTATGTTTTGATATGTTTATTTGTTCATCCGTAGTTAATTGGCAATTTATCTGTTCCCCCATTTCTATGCTTTCTTTGGCAATTTTGTCTGCAATTTCATTGTTTGTTATTCCTACGTGTGCTTTAACCCAGAAGAATTTTATAAATTTATTTTGATCTTGTAATTTTTTAATAATTGTTTGAATGTTAAAGATAATATCATTTGTTGTGTTTGAGTTGGATTTTAGAATTTTAAGAACTGAAAGTGAATCGGAGAAGATAATGGCATTCTGCTCCTCTTCCTGTTGTACATATTCTAGTGCTTTTAGAATTGCTATTGCCTCGGCTGTGTAGATAGATGTATTTTTATGTAGCTTATAGTGTTTTTGTATACGTTTAGGTATTACGAAGGCACAACCTGTGCCGTCAGTGTTTTTTGATCCATCAGTGTATATTGTGACATAGTTTGGATGTTGGTCTAAAATTTGATTAATAACTATGTTATTAGATGATGCTAATTCAGAGTAATGGGGTATATTCACATCACATATAACAAAGTGAACAAAGTAATCGATCTCTACCTTTGTTTGTGGTTGTAGGGTCACGTTTCTTAATGCTTCACAAATAGGAGGAGAGTTCTTATGTATCCAAAAAGGCTTAGTTAAGTCGTATTCGTTTAACTTGTATATGCTACTAATGAATGGTGAATTTTTCTTTAGTGATTTAATAATCATTTTTTCAGCTAAAAATGATCTTCTCAGTTCTAATGGAGGTTCGATTGCTTCAGCTCTTAATGGTTCAACTGGTGTAGATTTCATTGCTCCCAGACATATTCTAAGTGCTTTGTTTTGTATTATGTCCAGCTTACGTAGATTGGTTTTATTGGCCGTTCCATAAAGTGTACAACCATAATCAATTATTGATCTTATGTAAGCTCTATAGAAAATTAGTGCTGTTTGAGGTTCTGCTCCCCACCAAGTTCGCATGATGGATTTTAGGAAGTTTAGTCCTTTGTTACATTTTATCTCTATTTGTTCAATGTGTGGTTTCCAGGTCAGTTTGCGGAGCTGAGAATCGCGAGGGCTTGATAAGAACACCATTGTTATCAAGGTCTGCAATGCCGGACTTTACACAGAAATCACAGTTCAAAGTGCCTTCTACCACGGGCGCCCATATAAAAATTTTCAGGTGGGGGCAGAAGTGAAGATGTTGCACTTTATATTTTGTACACTTTGGATATACCATATATTATAATTTAAAGCACTCGAAAAGCCAGGGGGGGCCGTGGCCTCTCCTGCTCATGGGTGTGGGCGCCCATGCCTTCTACTATGTAATAGCAAAAAGGTGTTGAAATAATATAAGATGGACTGGACAATGGACTGGTGGATATTGGACCATATTGTCGAATTGAAAACTTGCATCTCGTAAAAAAAATTGGTTTTTTCTATATTCACAAACAATATTTTTAAATAATAGCCTACAAAAGTTCTGAAAATGATGTGTTTAAAGTGTGTTTGTTTTAAGTGTTACAAGTTTAACAAAATGTTTATGTAAGTATTATTTTCATTCAACTAAACTCTTAATTGCGAAAAATTAAACGTGTATGAAATATGCAATTTTGTCACATTTTGGCTATTTTTATGCCTTATGCGCGAACGGAAAATGTTAAGAGATTTTAATAACACGGCTAAATTTAGTTAGTATGGTTATTAAGAATGAGAAAATGAGCTATTACAAACGTATCCACGCTAAATTTAATCTGTTAAAAATTATTGCAAAAAATCAGTTTTTTACCAATTTCGGCAAAGTTTATGGCTCATGCGCGAACGGAAGATATAAACCGATATTTTTTAAATTCTTACCCCTTTTTAGTCTCATACATTCGCAACTTTTCCGCGGTATTACGACTTGAAAAAAATAATTTTAGTTTTTTCGGCCCACCCTAATGTCTATTTCCAGTTTATGATATATTCGGTTCTTTATGACTTTCAATAGCAATTTTAGCACATGGGACATCAAGCGAATGGTGCGGTAGTCGCCGCATTCTCTGGCGTTTTCCTTTTTAGGGAGACAAATAAAGAATGACGTTATCCATTCTTTGGGTAATGTGCCTGAGCTATAAATTTTGTTTAAGAGTATCACTAAAACATCAATATGCTGCACATTTATAATTTTTGGAAAGTCGATAGGAAGCATATCAGGATTATTTCTTCTTTTGTAATATCTGGATATATTTCTCCTGAAGTAAGTTCTATGTGTTCCCCTCTTTCATCATCGAACAGTTCGTCTATGTATTCTGTTCAATGTTGTACTTTCTCATCGGTCTGTGTTATAGCAACCCCATGTCTATCCAGAAGTGCACCAGTGAGATTTTGTTTTCTTAGTCCAGGCATTTCTTTGATTTTCTTATAAAGATTAAATAGGTTGTATATTTTTTGGAGGTCCAACTTCCTTATCTCGTGGTTAATCTACCTGTATTTATTGTTATCTTTGTTCTTATATTGTCTGCCGATCACGTTAGGAGGCACAGTAAATACGTTTGGAGCCACTAAGTAATAAGAAAAGAAAGTTGGAATACTTGGGTCACGTTATGAGGCACAGTAAATATAGAGCACTTCAGCTAATCATTGAAGGGAAATAGACAGCAGAAGGGATCCAGGGAAGAGGAGACATCACTCCAAAGCTTACGGCGAAGTTTCGGATTGTCATCTGCCAAACTTTTCAGAACTGCCGTAAACAAATTCATAATAGACATCTTAATTGACAAGGTTGGGAAGGGAAAAGACACCCGAAGAAAATAATATGTTATTTTATAACAAAAAAAAAGAATTACAGATATACTAAATCCAAAGATATTTTTCCTTTTAACGTTGTAACATCTTTAAAAAAATTAAAAAATAATAAAACTTAGAAATAAATGTCAATTAAATTGTAAATTGCATTGTGCTATAAACCCTTTTAATTTAATTGATATCGTTCTAAACCATAAATTTCTAAGGTTCCATTAATTACTTTCAATAAGCTCTTTATTAATAAAGACATAAAAGGCCGAAGTAAATTGTCAAAAAAAGCAACTGAGTTGTCGAACATAAAAAGACCCTAAAATTGAACGGAAACCTGTAATTAACGTAATTAATTTCGAAATGTGATAATAAATTGGAATAAATTTCCATCAGCGTTTCGATAAAATATGAGCCACAGCATCATGATCTGAAATAAAAAAAATTAATATAAGTGACATCTATACAAGGCTTGTTCAGTTGAAACTCAACTTTGGTCCAAAAAAAGTTTATTAGTAAATATATTATCTACAAATAATTACCATTAAAGTGAAGGCACATATCCCATGGTTTCACCAACCAATATACTATAACCTGCATAAAAGCATTGGCATTTTGTTACATTACAAAAGGATATTATTTCAGGTTTTAAGTGGCAAAATAAAATTAATTTTTATACACAGCTGGTGGCGCCGGTGGTTGCGCGATGAGATAATATCTCACATGAAGCGCACTGACTCAACAATCTGGTGATACTTCTGAGTCAACTGAGTCACTATCTGAGTGGACGAGTCTATTAGATTGTCGAGTGAGTTAGGAGAGTAGTTAGGAGACTAGAAGGAACTACAGCGCGTATAATTTCCCAGAAAAAAGTTGTGCGCAATTTTCTGAAACCGTGAGAGAAAATCTCATGTAGCACTGTCGGGTTAAAGAATTCTTGTGGCAGTTGTTCTAAGAATTCTTTTACGGCATTTTGTACTTATTCATCCGACTGAAGAAAATTATTACTTTTAACGCCTTTCTCAATGGTCCAAAAATATGAAAATCGCAAGGCGATAAGTCGGGACTATAGTGTGGATGCTCTAGTAATATCCACGTCTTTATTTATAATATTTAAAATTTTCTCTCACTACTTTTACATGAGGCCGAGCAATGTCGTGCAGAAAAATGACACAACGTGAGAAGTTATCTGGAAGTCTTCTTTATATTGCTTGATGGCAAGATAATGAAGGTTATATTGACATCTAAATTCGTCTCCAAAAATTATTGATAAAAGAAAGTCATTACCATTTTATCTGTATTTCGTGAGATATTGCACATACATACACAAGCTTTTTTAGTCCTTTTTTAAAGGCGAGGAATCCATTGCGAAGAAAGTTTACTGCAACCCCGTTCATATGTAATCCGCTTTGTATGTAATTCAGTTTGTGTACGATACTATGGACAAGTCCTATAGTACCACCAGAAATTAATCTGATTCAAATTCCACAATTTTCTTTAATTAATTAAGTCTTTCACATATGCTACACACTAATGTAACAACTAGCTGATGATTTTCTGTTGGAGTGAATGAAAAGGGAGTGGTAAACTCCAACAGAAGTAGTAAAAAGAAGAAGATCTACTTAATGTAGCCAAAGGACAAAAATGTGTGGCTTCTCCGTTGAAGAAGCTGGAGTAACTAAAATACAACTTTGTAGTAGTATTTGTATGGAAGGATGCCAAGACAAAGAATATCGAATTGATACAGGACTAGAGATGAGAAATCATTAATAGATAGATATAACTTGAATGGCTAGCTAAATATGTATGAGAAGGGCCACTTGACACTCAAGGAAGGATTCGGCCAATTTGCACGGCTATTTTTGGCCAGACAATAGATTAAAGGAAGTGACAATGATGGCTCGAAAAGAAGATATGAAGATAATGTTCAGAAAATAGATAGAGTAAATATAATAATATACTGAAAATAGAATGAATTTTTGGGCGCCAGAAGAAGGATAACTAGGTTAACGCTCTTCCAGGTATTCTACGCTGCTATAGAGTATGTTAAATTTGTAGTACAAGTATGTGAAAAGTTATTAAAGATTATTAAATTATAAAATATACTACTAAAAATAAAGGAGTAATAAGAAAAAAAAATCACAATAAATGTATATTTATTGAATGTAACTACTAGATCTTTTTAACAATCTCTGAGTTAGGACAAGTAACTAGTGTGTAACTCTAACATGACAGGAAAAAGTGATACTAGTGAAAGTCAATTACAAAATCATCATACAACTATGATCTAAGAATACTCTTTATAAGGTTAGAAAAACTGACTACGGGTACCTCTAATACAGGAAGTACAACTTACAACTAGGTTAGTAGAACCCTCACCAAATAATAATTGTACGTTTATAATACGTACACCTTAATTAAATACTACCTGATACTATATATAACATATAAATACCTCACTGTGAGTGGGACAGGCACAAGCCTTATTGAATAAATAAACCTACGAGTGGATACACAGATCCTTTTCCTAACTCGTGGTTTATAATAGTAATAATAACAAGTGAAACCAAAAACTAATCTGAGGGATTAGAATCCAGAAGTTCATATGAATTTAATAAATTAAAGTTAAAGTTAAATAAAGTTAATAAGTTAAAGTTAAGTAAAGTTAATAAGTTCAAGTTAAATAAAGTTAATAATTACAATTTTGACTAATATGTGAAGTTAATTTTTAAAAATTTAATTAAACATATACTAAAATAATGGAATGAGTTTAAATAATTATACAAAAGTGGAACACAGCCTAAAAATAATCAAGATAAGAGTACCGACTACTATTATCAGGGAAAATATCTGAGCTCAGAAATTTATACCTTTATAGATTGCAGAGTGTTGGGGAACGCTATCAATTAAATATTATGTTGTAAAGAAAAAAAAAACCTATAAAAAATATAAAGCAGGAAAAATGTGTGTGCAATTGAACTATAAAAAAAAATGTACTAAATATCACAAAACCAGTCTGTCTTTAATAAGAGCACAGTAAATGTTCCCAAACAAACCACTCTTTCCTAATCTTGAAGTTGATGTAATGAGCACCCAAGGGTGCTAACTCTCGCTAGCAGCTGTCCTGCTGGAGGTACAGGAGAGGAAGACTGGTAGAAAGCAGCTGAAGGTACTCAAAACTGTTGGAAAGCAGCTGGAGGTACTCAAAAAAAGAAAATGTGGAAATAATCCAGGCTGGTCGCCTATTGATTGTTTCTCTCTGTGTGGTCTGGCCTTGGTGTTGTTGTAGGGTGGCTTTAAGATTTCATGGTAGGTGCTAAAAAAAACACAGTGTGGTGTTACTACCAATCTACCAATGTCAAAAAAAAGAAGCAAGAGATACGAGGAGGTGTTTTTATTCCTATGGGAATAAGAAGAAATAGGTCATTAAGTCCAAAAACTTGAATGACTAGACAGCTTGACCTTTTATCAGGTTGCTATCAGATGACCTTGGTCAAATAACACAAGTAATTTCCAATTGAAATACAAAATATAATTACTGTGAAAGAATATTTTATTATAATATATACACCGGTATATAGATATATTATACAAGGATGAAATATAGTAAGACTAAGCGATGGATACTTATTTGATCATCGTTCAAAAGATAGGAGTTCTGTAGACTTGAAAGGAATATAAAAAATGGAGTTTAAATTAGCTCTATTTTCCAACTGGAAGCACAAATTAACAACGAATATTGAATTATCTCTAGATGAGTTTGATCCATGAAAATAAAACATAAAAACCATGAAAATAGACTATGTGAAACTTAGTTAGCAAATGTCAAGGACTTCCAAAATGGCTGAATAAAATACTTAATAAAATGTGTATTTACCGGGGTAGAACTCATTGGATATAGTATGCTCTAAAATTCTTCAAATCCACTGCTGCTGGATAACTTCACTATACTTTTATTGTAATATTTAATCAATTTGGAACTGAGAATTAGAGGTGAATAATTGAGTCTAATGACCCCGCACACTACGATTCAGACCGAACACTCGAGAAACAATGGCAATCCAAGGCTCACGTTCACAGCTGAATCCTTCGTACCCCTCTACTAAGCATTGGCTGTCAAAGTGGGGAAACCAATGTTGCCACGTTTTAAATGTGACGTCATCAAGCATTTAAAAATTCTGAGATGGGTTTAAGTTCTATTTGAATAAACATTGAAAGAAAATAATTCTGAAAATAATTAAATAATATTTTGGATAGTTAAATAATATCTTCCCATCAATAATCGATTCTATAAGGGGCGGAACGTCACAGTGTCTGTTGATGCGTTACTCATTGCAACTTAAATGTAACAATACTAATAGTCTTCCTTTATACTGCTCATCATCATCATTTTCTTTGCCTTATTCTTATGCGGGGTCGGCTTCCCTAATTGCATTTCTCTACACAATTCTATCTGGAGTGTCATATCGATATTAATCCCCTTTACCAACATGTCCTGCGTTATCGTCTCCCCCCAGGTCTTCTTTGGTCTTCCTCTCCTACTCCTTCCAGGAATCTACACTTCAGCTATTCTTCGTATTGGGTGATTAACGTCTCGACGTTGAACATGACCAAACCATCTTAACTTATGCTCTCTCATTTTGGCATCAGTTGGTGCCACACCTAGACTTCCCCTAATATACTCATTTCTAATTTTATCCTTCTTTGTAACTTCACTCATCCATCTAAGCATTCTCATTTCCGCCACATGCATTCATTGTTCCTCTTTCTTTTCACTGCCCAACATTCAGTTCCATACATCATAGCCAACCTTATGGCTATTTTATAGAATTTTTCTTTCAGCTTCATTGACATTTTTGTGTCACACAATACACCACTCGCTTCTTTCCGCTTCATCCATCCAGCCCTAATTCTCCTGCATGCATCTCTATCTATTTCTTCATTACTTTGTAATATCGATCCTAGACACTTAAAACTATTGCTTTTCACAATCATTTCACCATCCAAAGATACCATTCTATTTGTAGTATATATGTAATTTAAATGAACATTCCAAATACTCTGTTTTTGTCCTATTAAGTTTTAAAGCTTTTTCCTCCAGAGCTTGTCTCCACTGTTCCAGTTTTTCTTCTAAGTCTCTTTCACTATTTCCTACTAACACTACATCATCAGCATACATTAGGCACCATGGAATACTACCCTGTAGTTTCGCTGTTATCTGGTCCAAAACTAATGAGAATAAATAAGGACTAAGCGCCGATGCAATCCTACTGTCACCTGAAATTTATCAGTCTCTCCCACACCTGTCCTAACACTAGTCGTTACTCCCTCATACATATCTCTCACAATCTTTACATATTCGCCAGGGACTCCTTTATTATTGAGTGCCCACCACATAATCTCTCGAGGAACTTTATCATATGCTTTCTCAAGATCAATGAATACCATATGAGCGTTAGTCTCTTTATTCCTGTATTTTTCCATCAGTTGCCTTACAATGAAAATTGCATCTGTTGTTGATCTGCCCTGCCCAAAGCCAAATTGATTATCGAATATTTCGGTTTCTTCACGTATCCGTCTTTCAATTACTCTCTCCCATATTTTCATGGTGTGGCTAAGTAGTTTTATACCGCTGTAGTCTGTACATTGTTGTATGTCTTCCTTGTTTTTGTAGACAGGTACTAATATACTCTTTCTCCATCATCCGTCTGGCATTTGTCCAACTTCCATAATTCTATTAAATAGACCTGCTAGCCAACTTATTCCTGTCTCTCCCAATGCTCTCCATACTTCCCCAGGAATATCATCTGGTCCGACTGCTTTTTCTTTCTTTATTTTTTGAAGTGCTTGAGCAACTTCCTCGTTAGTTATTCTGGTAACCATTGCTGTTACTCTCTCCGTTAATTTCACAGGCTGTCTGTCAAGTTCTTTATTTAATAAACTGTCAAAATACTTTCTCCATCTCTGTTTGACATCCTTTTCGTGAATTAGTATTTTGTTATTTTCATCTCGGATACATCTAATCTGATTAAAATCTCTTGCTTTATTTGTTCCCTGTTTGGCTATTTTATATATCTTTGCTTCGCTTTCCCTGGTATCAAGTTGATCGTATAGGTTTGAATACGCTTCTGCTTTAGATTTTGCTACTGCTACTTTCGCTTCCTTTTTGGACACCATAGAGTTTTGAGGATCTATGTCCGATCTGGTTTCTTGCCAATTTTTATATAATTTTCTTTATACTCGTACATACATTTTTTGCTATGTACTGCGAATTGTAAGTAGTGAAACGCGATTATTAGTGTCAAGCGGTGCCATGACATCTCGTAACGCGACAGTTCGTAACCGGACAAATGGTAACGGACAATCCGTAACAGCGACGCGACAGTTCATAACGGCGACACTTCGTAAGGGGGACAGTTCGTAACTATACAAATTCGTAATGTCCAAATTGAAGTATTCTGTTTATTTTTGTTAACGTGGAAACTAACTGTTACTACAAATGAAATTATGTTTATCAATTTAACGAATCAGTATCAGGATGAACATTTTGAAAGTACTTCATGCTTCGTGTTTCAGAACATATTTTTGTTAATATAACAAGTATTTTTTTTTTTAATTTTTTATCTTGAATTATCACTAAATAGGGGAGTCAATGTAGATCGAAAATTTGCATTGTTTCTGAAAAAAAACAAACAAGCTTATATATTTTTCTAAAACCTTTTTTAATAGTTTATAATATATCTAATGCATGGTAAAATAATAGCTATTTGTATAACAAGGGAGGAAAGTGCTACTTTTTCTCCCGAGAATGAAATTCCGCTACGCGTCGGGCAGTAATCATTCAAGGGAGGAAGAGGCACTTTACTCCCATGTTATACATATGGTTTTTCCACCTTCCTCAAATAACAAGTCATTTTTTCATTTTTAGTTAATTTATTTATGTAACTAACCAACAAAATTTATTAGAACTAAAACTAACAAGTAGGTACAATATAACTGTCAACCGTCAAATTAATATAAGTCAAATTATTAATGTAAACATTGTTAAATCCGAATAACAATTTACTGTTTTTTACCATTCTGCAAAATACAGTGTTTTTAAATAAACGTTAAAATGTATAGATACTTACGTAATAGAAAATAGATATTGTATAGGGCGTCAATAAGTTATATTTCATGATTGAAATACCATGACGTCACTTTTACTTTTCCTCCCTAGGAAGGAAAAATATTTTCCTCCCTAGGGAGGAAAAGTACAACTTTTCTCCCTACAATCAGGTCCAGAAAAGTATAGTTTCGGTAGAGGTAGGTGGAAAAAAGTTTTACTACAGATTATGCCGCGAATTCTTTATTAATTTGTTTAAACAATCAAAACTGTTTTTTTTTGTTAATAATTTCATTTTGACGTTACGAATTGTCCGTTACGAATTTTTTATAGTTATGCACTGTCGCCGTTACGAAGTGTCGCTGTTACAAACTGTCGACGTTACGAGTTGACCGTTACCACTTGTCCGGTTACGAATTGTCGCGTTATGAGATGATGGTCACGATGTCAAGCGTATGCGTGATAATAAAGGAGAAATGAATAAGTCACGTGATAACCTCGTAATATTTATAATGGGAATAGTGGACCGTGAATTATTAAGATTGCTTGACACTCGGGAGATTAAATTCTGAGTTGAGCTGAATGCTGAGTTCAACTCCGAGGTTTAATGGTAACTACCTAACTGAGACTGCACTGACTGAGAAGTATAAGAATTCGGTCTTTTTAGACTTTTACTAACAACGTGAGGGAAAATCAATTAACTTTTGTGTGGGTGTCATTAAAATTTTTGAGTAAATAAAACCTTTAGTGCGGTCGGCTTTTAGATTTTCGGGGAACATAAAATCGAGAGTTTTTAATCTGAGCGGTATTAAGCCATAGATTATAAATTGTTTATATGAAGGCTGAAAATGTATGAGAAAAAAAATAACTCAGAATAGAGATTATGATCTTGTTTTCATAGCGTAAAAATATCTAAGTCCAAGAGGTTTTGATACAGTTAACGGAAATATAGTGTTTATTTGAAGCTAGGACAAATAATCTCCAGACAAATAAACCCGGAAAAACAATCCCCACAAATTATCACTGGACAAAAAATCCCCAGACAAAAATCCCCAAAAAAATCCCCACAAATAATCCCCAAAAATAATCCCCACAAATAATCCCCACAAATAATCTCCACAAATAATCCCCGGACAAATAATCCCCACAAATTTTTTGGACAAAATTACAAAAAATCCCGATTTAAATGTTTTTCAGCCTCAGTCTCAGTGCATGAGAGATATAGCAATCACCAAGAAACCGAAAATAATAATTAGCAATTAAGATTAGCATCAAGTATAATTTCGATTACCAAATTTCGAATTTCAATTACATGCCGAAAACTTAAAATTTTACATGACAAATTGTGTGAGTTTTTTCAAAAATCATGGAAGATATGAGGAATGAGCTATGGTTATGGGAACCATGTTGTAATTAGTCGTTTAATTTGATCACTCTTCTTTGACTAACTATGTTCAAAACATTGCTTATTCGTGATGATAATTTCGGTATTGAAAACGATAATCTTAACGAGATCTTGACGAGCGCGTCAAATTATCATATGGGGAGAAACCCGGTACCCTGCAGATGTACCTCTACCATATATTGGCATCGTTAAGTGGGCCCAAAAAAAACTATCCTTAAAAATACTTGAAATTTTCAGACTAAGATGGGGTAAGTTAAGAACATGCAAGAGAGTGTATATTTCAAAAATCTGACGATTTGAGCGGGGCGTAAGAAAATGGGTGAGTCAAAATGTTTCACAAAAAAAGCGAATATTTCGGGAAATGAACGTCAGATCGAAAAATTAAAAAAACAGGTGTCCAATATTTTTCAAAAATCTATCGAACGGTACTAAACATGACCCCCCACGGAGAGGGGTAGGGGGTAAATTTAAAATTTTTAATAGAAACCCCGCGATATTTCGCAAAATGAACATCAGATCTAAAAACTGCAAAATACACTTTCAATTTTTTTTTGAAATATCTATCGAACTGTACTAAACACGACCCCCCACGGAGGTGGGTGGGGGGTTACTATAAAATCTTAAATGGGATCCCCAAAGTTTTATTGCACATTTGGACTCTTTACGTAAAAATAAGCAACTTTTATTGGAGACATTTTTTCGAATTATGGATAGATGGCGCTATAATCGGAAAAATAGATTGTTGGAAATGTAAAATTGAATTAAAAAATGGAAGGCACTCCCTAAAATGCAAAATTTTACTTAACTTTGTTTGATTTTAGGACCTAATAATCACAATTTAATAGGTTTCCATAACGCTCGAGTGACTGCAAATTTAGCATACTTTGCTCCCCTACCATTAAAATGCGATAAATACCAGTTTGATTTTTGCACGAGAGTTTAATGAAAGGGTAAAAATTCAATAGGAAGTTCAGTCCGACAAAATACATGGGAGGTTTTTGTAATATGACGTTCCAAATTTTTAACCTCTTCCACAATTAAAACTTCCCCTCTTCCAGTGTACCCATGCATTAAAGTTTGTCCGACTAGCCACCGTTAAGCTATTAACAAATTTTTAGCTTGCTATTAATCAACTTTTTTTAGTGCGCGGGATCCAGGCTCTTAATTAGAAATGTAGCTATATTTTTCACTGCTGACAATAATTAGTAAATTTTGGTAAAACAGTTTCCGTAAATTTTTCATTATTATTTGAGATAATATTTCATTTTCCTATTACAGTTCTTATATCGACAAAAATATTCAAATAGAACTTGAATTACAATTTTTGTTTGCTATTTCTAGAATCCTTTGTTTAAAAGAAAATCGATTACCCAAGAGATGTTCCGTCTATTTTTCTATTTTTGCGAGTGTCATTTTACACTCTCTGAAAGATTTTTGCACTGAAGCGCAATATCAAATTCTATTAGGTATTCCAATAGGGCGGAAAAGTAAAGAAATGTGATAAATTATTGAAACGTATATTGAGACTTGATTAAATTTTCGAATTTTGTAACGAAATAAAACACGAAATATTCTTATTACAATTTATGGTTGTTCTGTATATAAGTTTATAGGCCAGGGTAATAAGACAAAAATATACCCTGTTCGTGACACTTCAGCAGCCAGGGTACTGAAGCGTTTTTTCGACAGGTAATACCTATAGGAACAAATTATAACAATTTCCTGCCTAGGATCTGGCGGCCATTTTCCCCTATTTTTTTTTCAAATCAATGGAAAACAGTGAAACTTATGATCTTTTTAGTACAAATATTTTTGAGATTATGGAAAAATATTTAAAATGACGAATTGCAAAGTTCGATATAGTCATTTATTGTTAATATAATTGCAAAAAAATGTCGGAATTGCAAAAAAAATTTTTTCTCAATAACTGTTGTAAAAATTAGTGTACAGCTTTGAAATTTTTGTTAAATGAGGGTTATTTGGTGCTTAATATGTGATAAAAATTTTAAAGCGATTCATTCAACTGTTTAAATTTTATTCAAATTGTTTATCCCACTGAGCATTTTTTTGCAATAACGTAAGTCAGAAAAAAAATGACTTTAGACCCATTCTACAGGTGTCAAACGAAAGAGCATGAGCTATATTATGTTCAACATGGTTTAAAAGAGTGGATAAAAAAGCATTTATTAGTAATAAATAATTATGCAAGCGTATAGTCAATTTTTCTTTATACACTTTTTGAAAAACTTTTTCCAAAAAAATTAACTTTTTTACCCTGTTTTAAGTGCACAACTACCAAGTAATGTTATCTATATCATAATTGATGAAAAATTGTAACAAATATGTATAATTTCCCATATAACAAAATAAAAAGTTTATAAGGAAAGAATTATGATACTTTTGCATAAGTATTTATTACTAATAAATGCATTTTTTATTCACTTTTTTTTTAAACCAAGTTGAAAATATAGCTCATGCTCTTTCATTTGACACCTGTGGAATGGTTCTAACGTCATTTTCTTCTGACTTATGTTATTGCAAAAAAATGCTCTCTGGGATAAACGATTTTAATAAAATTTAAACAATTAAATGAATCGCTTTGAAATTTTTATCACATATTAAGCACCAAAGAAGACTTATTTGACAAGAATTTCAAAGCTGTACACTAATTTTTACAACAGTTATTGCGAAAAATTTTTTTTGCCATTCCGACCTTTTTTGCAATTATATTAACAATAAATGAGCACTTATATCAAACTTTGTAATACGTCATTTTAAAGCTTTTTCCATAATCTCGAAGATACTTGTACTAAAAAAACCATAACTTTCCCTGTTTTCCATTGATTAGAAAAAAAAAGCAATTTTTTGATACTTAATGGTTTATAAATAAAAATAGCCGCCAGGTTCTACGCAGAAAATAATTACAATTTGCTCTTATAGGATATTACCCGTCGAAAAACGCTTCAGTACCCTGGCTGTTCAAGTGTCATGGAAAAAACCTTATTACCCTGGACTATTAACAAGCCACTGGATTTTTCTAAGACATTTAATATTTTTAGTTTTGTACGGCCTTTTACAAACCTTTAATTAATTCTCTTCAAAAGAATTATGACAAAGTAAGAATAAGAGGAAGAATCTCCTTTCTCCTATAGCTTTATGAAATGGTCTTACATAAAAATATTATTGTAATAATAATCAATATTTATATATTTATTATAATCTAAATCGAAACCATAGTTTATATTATGTATACTAAATTAGAAGTTTGGTTAATTTGGGGTTTAACAGATATGTCCTCAATATATCGATAACTAGATGGTTCTTCGTTATCTGCTTGGTAATTCATAGTTTTCCACTATGGTGTATTTTAAAAGTAATGTAGTACAATCGAAGAGAACTCTAATACCCGAGACACAAAATCCATAGGCGTGCATAATTTAGGAACGTTCTATTTCATTAAGGCCATCAGTACGTAATTCGCAAATATTTTACGGCTATCCCTACTTTTTCTGTCTTTACACGACAAATTACGTGTAGTAAAATTATCTCTAGTATGGATATGTAAACTTTACTTGACAATGTCATCATTAACTTTAAAGATGGATTCTGAATTTTCTTGGATAACTGTTACTTGTATAATTAGTTGCCTTAATTATTAATTCAGTTAATTAATATGATTATTCCATTCATAGGAGATTCTGACCAATAGAAAGATACAGAAATCTGAATTAAATCGATAATTTTTGATAATCTCCCATCTTTAAGTATATTACGTCAGATGCCCTTCGTTGCTACGAAAAAATACATTCAGTGACATTAATGACAATTAATGTTTTAAAAATTATAAAAGTGATGACTTTCAATCGTCAAATATTTATAAAAACTGTGTGTTTAATGGTACTTACATAAACAAATTACAATAAAATTTTGGTTTTGAACAGTTTTATTCATGTAATAATCGCAACAAATTGCACTCGACCTCTGACATTAATATAGAATTTTTGCTCTCGTGACACTTTGACATAATTTCACTCGCCTTCGGCTCGTGAAATTAAAACTGTCAAAGTGTCACTCGGGAAAAATTCAATAATTTCAGAGCTCTTGTGCAATTACTGCTGATCATTTTTTCACTAACTATGTATTCAGTGATTGTAATAATTTATCTACAGCACAACAAAAACTAATAATCAATCGAGAAAAGATGAAAAGTGATAAAGTGATTTTTTAATAATATATTGTAACTATGAAACGCTTACAATTTTGAACATCTTTATCAACAAAATACTTGGATCATTAAATATATCCTGATGTATTCTTTGCTTGGATCTTCCATAAATAATAAACAATAAATAACTTTTTATTAAGTTCACGTCTTAAATCAATTATCTATCAAATACACTATCAATATTACTTAATCAACAACTCAAAATATTCCCGATGCCATGTCAAATATTTGAAATTGTCACTGTCTGACTGACAATATGCTGACAATATCCTATTGTGCGTTGATTACAAAGATAGATTTGAAAAATATTACCACCGACATTGTGTTAAATTTTTTCGAATCCTGAAAAAACCAATAAATATATTTGAAAAATTTAAACGCTGAATGAAAGACTAAATTATTACCGAGGGCCGAAAGTTACTTAGAATAAATAAAAAGTTTATTTTGAATGAGATATTTAAACTAAATATCACTAAATTTTCTCTTAGTTTTTCACACCTGTAACTTATCAAAATAAACATTATAGAAGTTCTCAGGGACTTTAGGCCCTCGCTAATAACGTAATCTTTCATTATGCGTTTAAATTTTTCAAAAATACTTATTAGTTTTCGCAGGATTCGAAAAAGATTAATCCCATTTGAATAGCATTGAAGCAGAAACTACGTACCCATCCCCGTAAGTATATTCAGTGAAACGTTGAAAGAATACATCAGTACATTTAATACACTGTATTAGAAAAAATTAAACAAAATAGTAAAATACTAAAACAAAAAACGTTTAAAATATTACAATAGTTTCTTTAATGACTTCCTAAAACCACATAGACAATTATGTGGTTTTTCCTAAAACCACATAGACATTTATGTATAAATGTTAATAGGAGACAATGCAAAATAAAATTCTGTCACACACATACATCGCTGACACACACCCGGAAAAAGATTACTTAGATCTGAGAATTTAAATGTGGTGGAAAGCGAAATATTTCAATTCATAGTTTCCTGGATATCTCCGCAATAACATGTTTCTTATAATTTTGGTTATGGAGGTTTACAATATTTCAGATTTCTTCTTTTGTTATTGTTGTTTAGAAATCAGTCATTGAAATTTGATTTTTCTTTAATTGTGTAGTTAGTAACAGTGCAACTAATCTCGAGTGGTAACTTGAATTGTCCATCAGAATAACTGTATGTTTAGGTATGAATGCAATTTGTTCCAAATATGCTTTAAACCCAGTTTCGTTCACCTATTTGTGATAATCACAACTGTTCTTTGATTTAATCACAGGTAAACCCTTTCTCTGACGGCATCTTAATAAATGGAGTCATGCTTAGTAATCTGCGGTATGGAGATGATACAACAGTGTTTCCCAATACTTATAGAAGGGCTGCAAAACTTGATGAATAAAATAACGAAAACAAGTAGAACATAATATGGACTGGATATAAACACCAGAAAAACCAAGCTGTTGATTATCAGTAAGCAAAATATAACTGGAGCATATCTGTATTTGCATTAAATGAGAATTGAAGGTGTCTCACAATACAACCACTTAGGAACTACAACCAATGTGTCGTGTGGCAATACCCAAGGGATTAAATGTCGCATCAGAAATTCAAAAAGTGCATTCTTGACTATGAGCTCTGTGTTCACGATCCATGACCTCACTCTAGAAACAAAAATAATAATAAAGCTCCTTAAATATTACGTGTACTCAGCGCTTCTATGCGGAGTAAAAACGTGGACATTGAAGGCGGATCTCTATCATTCAGGATTTTGAGTTATGGTTGTACAGAAGGATCCTGATAATACCATGGACAGACAAAGTCACAATTGAAGAAGTGCTGCGGACATATAATGAGAGATCAAGGCGATTCGAGCTACTCCAATGCATTTTGCAAGGTAAAATTGAAGGAAAAAGGGCCCCAAGAAGAGCATTGTAGAAAGAGCTAACCTAAGAGCATTGTATAGAAAGACCTCAATAAAACTATTCCACATATAAACCAACAAAATCATCATAGCCAGAATGATCGGCAACGTTTGGAACGGACAGGCACCCTAAGAATAAGAAACTCTCTCAGAAATCCGTTTACGCTACCAATATCGGTAACTATGATTATTTGTCAACTCTTACCGGTTGGTTCCTTAGACCCACTTTATATCCAGTTCTTCTTCTTAACGTGCCCTATCAAGTCCCCTTGACGTTGGCGATTAACATGGCGAAACTGTCTCTGTCTCGAGCTATTCTAAATAGGTGTTCTGCTTTCCTTATTCCTGTCCAAGAGGCCTGCTTTCTACCAATTCCTCTGCGTTCTTCGATTTTACCCATTATAATAAGTTGAAGAATTATATACCGGTCTCCCCTTACTACGTGTCCAAAATAGGCCATCTTTCTATGTTTGATGTTATCAAGCAGCTCGCGGGTAGCATTTGCTCTCTTAAGGACTGCCACATTTGTCAGCATAGCCGTCCATGGTATTTTCAGTATTCGTCTGTGCAGCCACATTTCAAAGGCCTCCAAACGGTTAATGGTGGATATTTTTAATGTCCATGCTTCGACACCATACAAGAGGACTGACCAAATGTAGCATTTAATCATGCGCTTTCGAAGTTGAAGTTGCAAGGTATCATTACAGAGGAATGACCTCATTTTTAAAAATGCCGTGCGGGCTATCTCGATTCTACATTTTATCTCTTTATCTGGATCTAGTTGTTCAGTAATATGGCAACCAAGATATTTAAAACTGGGTACTCTTTGAATTATATGATCATCAACGTAATATGTTGTTATATTATAACCGTGAATCTTGATGGGTGAAACAGCTAAATACCATGTATTTTGTTTTTGAACAGTTTATATTTAGGCCAAACTCTCTTCCCACGGTGTCAATTGCATTTAAAAGGTGTTGTAATCTATTCATATCATCACTTAAAATAACTGTATCGTCTGCATATCTGATTGTATTTATCAGAATTCCATTAAGAGGAAACAGTAGCGATCAACAGGCATTGAAAACGCGTTCCAAGATTGCGGCTTTAATTTTGAATATTTTTTCGAGATATCTGGCACACGTATTCGTAATATAATGGAGAATTGCGGTACAGAGCCCAATTTGAAAAATATATTAATATGTGGAAATGACTCTGTAATTAAATACAATATTAAAAAAAACGAGCCCGTACCGCCATTAAGAAGAACAAAAAAATACACTTTCTTCAAATAAACTTTTTTATCCGATGCCTAGATTTTGTGTCATTTTGGAACTACTAATGAAATAAAAAATTTTAGTAGTTCCAAAATGACACAAAATCTAGGCATCGGATAAAAAAGTTCATTTGAAGAAAGTGTATTTTTTTGTTCTTCTTAATGGCGATACAGGCTCGTTTTTTTAATATTGTATTTAATTACAGAGTAATTTCCACATATTAATATATTTTTCAAATTGATACCATTGATTCTTTATTATATTACGAATACGTGTGCCAAATACCGCGAAAAAATATTCAAAATTACAGCCGCAATCTTGGAACGCGTTTTTGCTACCTATTGATTGCTACTGTATCACCTTAACTTTCACACCCCATTACAAATTATGCAGCGCTTCCTTAAATATTCTGTCTAAATATAAATTGAATAACAGTGGGGACAGTTATATCCAGTAGAAATGCTTATTGAGTTCCTTTAATATTTTAATTTTTCCAAAATTTCCTATAGAACTCCTTTCAGAAATCTATGTTTTGTCTAAATAATAAATATTCTTGTTTTGCTCTCCTATTTTTTTTTTATTTTTCATATGTATTTATATGTATTTTCGTCTACGCCATCCAAACTCTTTGACTTCAATAAGCATTGACGGTCTGCCAAATCGTTCGCATTTTAAGATCCTTTCATATTTATAAACGTTTCCAAAGTGTCGTTTTACTTATCGTAGGTACATCAGACTCATCGGCAAAAGCTTGTAAAAATTTCTCGAGAATATTTGAATTTCGTATATATATATATATATATATATATATATATATATATATATATATATATATATATATATATATATATATATATATATATATATATATATATATATATATATATATATATATATATATATATATATATATATACGTGGTTATTGCGGTTACGTGGAAGAGCGCTTCTTAGCTGGTGTTTCTAGGAACATCATCTAAGAGCGAACGTCGCCTTTTGCTTTATTATAATTATTACTGTTTGTCTAGTTTGTATTTTTTTTTTGAAAAAAAAGCAATAGAGTCATTATTATTATCCAGATTTAGCCATACGGCTCACACTCCCTCTAAGGGGAAAATTGACTCATCCCAGATACCTACGGTATCAAAAGGATTGAGCTCTGGTGGGACTCTTTCCCTGTTATCGAGCCCTAGGTGACTTGGAATGCAGGTGTATCTCCCAGAAATGTTCGTACGCATCTGGCCGTCGCGAGTAGTACAGCTTTCTGCATGGTCTTATAAAGATGTTCATTCAGACCCAGCTTTTTTATGCTTTCGAGGAGGGTCTTCGGAATGACTCCAGTAGTAGACATAATAATCGGTATCGTCTGGGTACTTTGCATTCTCCATTGCCTCCGTATTTGAATTTCTAGATCTCTGTACTTGGCGATCTTTTCAGTAAATTTACTACGTAGATTATTGTTGTTAGGTATCGCCACATCAATTAGTGTTGTTTGTCTTGTTAATTTATTAACTATTACGAGATCTGGTCTATTATGTGCCACTGTTTGGTCTGTGAGCACAGTGCGGTCCCAGTATAGCTTGTAGTTGCCATCCTCAAGCATACTCTCAGGGACGTATTGATAATACGGGAGATGCTCTGTTTGGAGAAGTCCCAGCTTGATAGCTATCTCTTGATGAAGGATTTTTCCCACTGCGTCATGCCGTTCCTTGTATTCAGTTGCAGCAAATGCCTGGCAGCCCCCTGTAAGATGTTGGATGGTTTCTTGGGCTTGACATCCATATCGGCATCTGTCGTTTTGAACCTGAGGGTCTTTGATGATATATTTCAGGTAATTTCTGGTTGGTATAACCTGATCCTGAATGGCCAGTAATGAACCCTCCGTCTCAGGGAACATCTTTCCTGATGTCAACCAGTAGTTCGACGCTATATTGTCGACATAATCTTGGCTGACTTCATTGGGATGTCGCCCGTGCAGAGGTTTACCCATCCAGGCGCGCACTTTTTCGTCCTTAGTAAGGTGGTTTATGCGCATTTCTGGTTCCCTCAGTTTGATCGGTGTTGTGTCATCTACTGCGCAGATAGCGCGATGTAGAGTAGATGTCTCAGCCTGCATCTGAAAATAAGTTCTTAAATTAGCAATTTGTTTTACTAATTGCTCACCTATATCCATAAGTCCTCTTCCTCCTAGATTCCGTGGTAATGTTGTTCTTTCTACTGCACTTTTAGGATGGTGTTTTTGTGCCTTTGTGAGGTGTGTTCGTACTTTTCGCTGGAGAGCTTCTATATCTGTTTTTGTCCACTTTACAATACCAAATGAGTAGCTAAGCGCGGAACATGCGTAGGTGTTTAGTGCCTTAAACAAATTTCTACTGTTAAGGTGTGAGCGAAGCAGCTGTTTTACCCTTCGTATAAACTCAGTAGTTATCTCTGTTTTCATTTGTTTATGGTCAATTTTCCGCGCTTGCTTTACTCCAAGATATTTATACATATCGTTTTCACCCATGGCCTCGATGTTCTGGCCACTTTGCATATCGAATCCTCCGGGCTGTACTTTTCCTCTGACTATATTTAAAATACGACACTTATCTAGTCCGAAGTGCATATTAATATCATTAGAAAAAGTTTCTACAGTTTTTAGCATCTCGTCGAGTTGGTTTCGAGTGGAAGCCATTAATTTCAAATCATCCATGTACAATAAATGATTAAGCTTCGCCACCACATTGTTGTTATTTTTGATGCTAAAACCTGCATCTGAGGAGTTCAATAGCTGAGATAGTGGGTTCATAGCTAGACAGAACCACAGAGGACTCAACGAATCTCCTTGAAACAGGCCCCGGCTGATTACGATATTTTCAGTTTCGATGTTACTTTCACCAGGTATTTGTAGGTGAATTCTAGTTTTCCACTCTGTCATTATATGTTGTAAAAAGGTCACTATATTATCATCGACTTTATATATTCTCAATATATCTATAAGCCATTCATGCGGCACTGAATCAAAGGCCTTCTTGTAATCAATAAAAGCAGTAAATAGATTCCTCTTTTTGGAATATGCTTGATTAGAAATGACTGAGTCGATGATAAGTTGTTCTTTGCAACCCATGGAACCCTTAGCGCATCCTTTCTGTTGAGGCTCTATGATATTGTTCAGAGCACAGTGTTGGTAGATACGCCGGGCTACACAGGATGTGACCAATTTATACAAAGTTGGAAGGCAAGTAATTGGGCGGTATTTTGCTGGATCTTGGGTGTTATTTTGATCCTTCGGTATTAAATAAGTGGTTCCCTGAGTTAGGAATGATGGTATATCCTGCGGATTAGAAATAACATGATTAATTAGTGTTGATAAGCATTCATGAGCACTCGAGAACTTCTTGAGCCAAAAGTTTTGAACTCCGTCTGGTCCAGGAGATTTCCAGTTATGAAGCTCTTTGATGATATTTGAGACTTCTTCAGTGGTGAAGGGTTCGTAGAGAGTAGTAGTGTAGTGTTGGCAGTTCTGTGCCGCATCTTCTATCCATCCAGCATTGTTGTTAAGAGCAGCTGGTGTGGAAAGTTGATTTCCCCAAAACTCATGAATTTCTTCTTGGCTTGGGTAAGACTTATCGAGATTTTCTACGGTGGAATTGAGTTTCCGATAGAACGCCTTCTCAGCAGTCTCAAAAAGGGCATTGTCGGATTTTCGGTTGTTACTCACTTTGTACCTTCTTAGTCGTCCTGAATAAACTGAGAGTCTTTGTTTTAATGTATCCAGGCACTGTTGGGCTGTGTTGTTTTCTGGATCGTATCTTGAGTGTCTTGCAGTATTCCGTATTATTTCTTCAGCTCTCCTGATGACTCTTGTACTTCTTACACCTCGTATATATTCTGTGACTTGACCAATATCCCTACGCAGCAATTCAATCTTTCCGAGCAGTCTTTTTTCCCAGGGCGCAATTCTGTTACCAGTCCTTCCGTTGTTAGTACCCCGTCGTGTTCTGATCTTAACGCCCATTACATTAGCAATTGCTGTTGCTGCACAGTAGATTAGCATGTGCAAATATTCTAATGTGTGGGCTTCTACGACATAATTGCGTAGGACTTCAGTGTTCACAATTTGTAACAGCGCCCCTAGTTTCTTACAAGAGTTTATTCGTGGTAGCGGTGGTCTGCTAAGTGGGTTCGTTCCATTAAACTCCTGTACAGCACGTGCCATTTCGCTTACTAGGTTATCATGTAGCTCGTTGTTTTCCTGCTCTGTATTGTCAGGTTGAGTTTCTTGTATGGCAAGCTCAGGAATCTGCTCATGAACTTCATTGGGAACTTGATCTTCAATTAAAACATCGTTATGAATCTCCCGTTCGACTTCGCTTCTGATGATATTGCGTCTAGTCTCTGGGATAAGGTTGTTTCTTATAATTACCCGGTATTGGTCTGATACTCGTTGCTCCGATACTTGAATATCTGGGTACGTCCTGCAAAATTCGGCATACAGCTGTTGTCGGTAGCCGATTGTTTCTTGGCCGAGGTTTGTCACCTTGTAGTAGAAGCGCAAAATGTTTTCATTAATGGACACACTCCATTTCATGCGCTGCCTCGGCCGTCCCGCTTGAGTGAGCGCCGGCTGATAATCCAGCGCAGCACCTTCGGCGGGTGGAGCTCTTGTTGTTGTTTGGCTCGCTTGTGGTTGTGGTTGGGCTGTAGCTGATTGTATGACAGGGGCCCGCCTCCTCAACACCCTGCCACCGACGTCCCGCATGCTGTCACGTCCAGCGCCGGCTCCAGACGTGCCCTGGCGATCCCCAGGCAGCGATCCTAAACATACATTATTATTCTCCATTCTCATGGGTGTGCATTTTATACCTACTGCCAGGTGTCAGTTTTTGTTCCACGGCAAGTATCCCTGCTACTCTCTGGGTACTGGCGCTACGAATACCCAGAAAGCATCCCCCATTCGCAGGGGGCCGCGCCTGATAGAAGAACTGACAAAAACTCCCACAGGTTATTATTATTATTATTATTATTATATATATATAGTAGTGAAATTATTCCAGCCGATCTTTTTTCTTTCATTTTATATTATACAGTTGAGTTTCCATAACATTGCGGTAGATTACAATAAACTGTCATTGGTATTAGAAAATCGCTATCGATTAAGTATAACCAAAAACAAACTACAGTAATCACAAAATCTTTTTATTAGGTTACAATTGACTAAACAAAACTACTCTGATTACAATAAAGGAGGTCCGGTAAATTCTCTCATAGATGTACACCTACGAACTGTTTACTTATCTCATCGTTCATTATTCTAACAATAGGAGCTAGAAGCAATTTTAGGGTATACGAGTAATGTGCACAAATGTTTGTGCACATCTAAATATATGAGAAAATAGGACCTAAAGCTGATGAAATATTGCCACTGTAGGCAAGCATAAAGGTGCATACTGCAGTTAATTTGCTCGATTCAGGAAAGATGAAAATTAACAAGAAAACAATATACTGTTCAGGAAGTCGTGAATTACACTCCACACTCCAGCATAATAATTATTTTATTATTATTCAAAAAACACAGAAAAAAGGGGCTTAAGAATAGTAACAAACATTTACTGGAATCAAAGAGCATAAATTGTAATAGATAATGAACCAAGTTCAGAAATTCAAATCAGGAGTGGATTTAGATAGGTATGTATCGTTGTATCGTGTCTCTATTACCATTCAATGTATATGTTACCGGCCAAACCCGATTTCAGGATAAACTAGTTTGGCCTAGGCCAAACTAGTTTGTCCGAAGCGCGTTAGGATAAACTAGTATGGCCTAGGCCAAACTAGTTTGTTCTAAGCGCGTTAAAATAAACTAATATGGCCTAGGCCAAAATAGTTTGTGCTATCGCGCGTAGGCCAAACTAATTTGTCCTAGGCCAAACAAGTTTATCCTGATATAATAAAGACTCACACTTCAGGATAAACTCATACGGCCTAATATAAACCAATTTAACCGAGTCGAAAGTAATTTAGAAAAAATGTAAGGACTTGTGCGGGGAATTCCCAAATCACGTCCCAACAGGGATGGAAAAAAATTATACATCGATATATTGTATCATATTATATGATACATTGAATGAAGATATTGTACATGCTATAAATCAATATATCCTTGTATAATTAAATCATATAAAAAATAATAAATA
Organism: Diabrotica virgifera virgifera; assembly: GCF_917563875.1. Taxonomy (NCBI): domain Eukaryota; kingdom Metazoa; phylum Arthropoda; class Insecta; order Coleoptera; family Chrysomelidae; genus Diabrotica; species Diabrotica virgifera. Next base: position 131,184,234 of record NC_065448.1, read on the forward strand.
AAAGGATGAGGTTTTCTCCAAAAATTAAAATAAAATATACACTTACAAATAAACTCGAGTACGAATTAATATTGTTTTCACCAAGTTTGAAAAAATGTGAAAACTCTGTCTGTCTGTCCGTGAACTCAACTCCTCCGTCATTATATCAGGTAGAATGACAAATGAGGTGTCAAATGAAAGCTTATAATCCAAGGATGGTACTAAAGGTGAGAATTTTGACCTAGGCTGTCTGTCCGTCCGACCGCGAATATAACTTAATATTATTATTTTTTTGTTACGAATAATAATAATTATTTATTATTTATATTAAGCCGTACTAGTTCGCTGAATTACTTTTTTCTTCTTGGCTTTTTCCCATTATGAGTTTTCGTCTTCTATCCTATTCTTCCATTCGCCATCTCTGAGGTCTCTATCTATCATAGCATTTCCTCTGTGAGTTTTCCATCTCACAGCAGGTCTTCCTCTCCGTCTTTCTCCCCGCGGGTCCCAGTCCAGTAGTCTTTTCGGAACCTGTGCTCCGGCATTCTTTTTACATGCCCATACCATTTCAGGGCTCCACTTTAACTACCACAACTTTTTTGTAATAAATTGAGCATTCTACTTATATTCTGTTTCATATTTCTTCTGTTCTTATTCTATCCTACCTGGTGATTTGTAGACACCTTCTCATAAACTCCAATTCAACTGTTCGTATTTTATTTCGTATTGTTGTTGTCACTGGCCATTCCTTTGCTCTTGTAGGGTAATATTCAACACTATGCCCTGAAAAATCCTTTTTTGTTTTCTTAAGTTAGAGTGTTCTTCCATATCACTCCATGGAGTGCTTTCGTGACTTATTTTCCCCGTACTATTTTCATTTCTATATCTTTCGTACAAGTGCCATCCCGGTTTATCATTTAGCCTAAATACTTAAAAGTCCTACAACTCTTAATAATCTCTTCTATACTTACGTTTAGGTCAGCAACCAATCTGTAATTAATTACTTTCGACTAGATTAAATTGGTTTAGACTAGGCTAAACTAGTTTATCCTAATATAAAAACATACACTTCAGGATAAACTAGTTTGGCCTGAAGTGTGCGTCTTTATATCAGGATAAACTAGTTTTTCCTAGGCCAAACTACACTTGAGAGCAAAATAATCGACTCACTTGCTGAATTGTACACGTTAGAAGTCTCGAATCTCCCAAACCTGTTGTCCGATCCGAGTGATTTTTTTAGTATGTTACAGCCTTATTATTTAAGAAAATCGGTGTAATATTATTGTTGCTAGACAGGTAAAGGTCATTTTATACCCGGTGTAACAATCATAGGGTGTTTTTTTTCTTAAACGTACCTAACTTTTTTATTACCAACATAAGCAAATGAGTCAAAAAAGAGAATGTTAATAAAGCCTAAGCCTACAATTTAATTTTAATTTAAATAAAAAATGAATAACCATTTTCAATTTCGTTGCAAAACGAAACCACAGCCGAACCATATTTCAGTCCAATCAGAGAGTGCTGCAAGCACCTCTACCGGTTTCGAAACTTATTATCCCGGATCGCAACGAACGAAATGGCATAGATGCCCTAGCGGCAACTTCTAGCAAATCTAGCTAGCAGATAGCAACTGCAACCTGCTAGGGCATCTATGCCATTTCGTTCGTTGCGATCCGGGACTGCACGCTGGGGCTTGTTTTGGTTGGATCAGGGAGAGCAGCATATGTGCCTCCTGATGAGAGACTAATAAGTTTCGAAACCGGTAGAGGTGCTTGCAGCACTCTCTGATTGGACTGAAATATGGTTCGGCTGTGGTTTCGTTTTGCAACGAAATTGAAAATGGTTATTCATTTTTGATTTACATTTACTCTGTGTGGAGTATGAAGGGAACCATTCTCGTTGGAACTTTACCGCGCTGAGCATATAGGACGTGAATTGTAAATTGTAGAATTCCCTCATCTTTCTTAGTCTCAGCATCCGTATGGCTTGCAAATTGTAGAAGCCTCGGAGGTGTAACCAGAGAAGGTTCCCATTGTTTTCATTCTGGTGGGATGTAGAATTGCATTATATTGTTTTATATGCCATTAGAGTGAAAACTTAATATTTTTTTAATTTAAATATTTTTTATATGCTAGAATACTTCACAGAGTGGTCCGAACTTTAAGAAAAAAACACAGTATGATTGTTACACCCGGTATAAAATGACCTTTACCTGTATGGCAACAATAATATTACATCGATTTTCTTAAATAATAAGGCTATAACATACTAAAAAATCACTCAAATCGGACAACAGGTATAGGAAATCCCACGTGTACAATTATTCAGCAAGTGAGTCGATTATTTTTCTCTCAAGTATAGTTTGACCTGAAGTGTGTGTATTTATATCAGTATAAACTAGTTTGTCCTAAAATCGGGTTTGGCCGGTAACATATATAGTGAATCTACTGTACCTATTTAGTATGGTGTATTCCACGAATATACGACTGTTTTGGATTATCGCGACAACGAATATTTTAGTGTGCAACATGAAAAGTACGAAAGTATTTTGCTAGAATAATTACTCCAACAAACAACAATATAATTTGCAATTTACTTTCGTTCTTCATTTTGTGCACAGTAAAATATCCGTTGTCGCAATAATCCAAGAGAGTCGTATATTCGTGGAATGGGGTATACCTATATACATTTTGAATCCAATAATGTATATTAGAGATATTCGCCGGTCAATGTAATAATGTTTCCGGAAAATCAATTTTTTATCCGTACTCCTCGCGATTCTCTGTTGCCACCAATTGGTTCTTCTTGTTACTGTGCCTATCCGGATGTTGTCGATGAGCATGGCTATCCTAACTTTGTTAGTTGCTATTCAGAATGATTGTATCTGTCTTGAACCACTTTCTCAGATTTTGAAACCAAGATATTATTTTTCTCTCTGGTACTCCCTTTTCAAATACCTTACAATACATTATACAGTGGGTTTGGTAAAGAATGGGCCATAGCTAAACCTCAGGTTCCTGAGGTTAAAATAGGCCGATTTAAGCTAACTTACCTTAGTACAAAGTTTATAATAACCGAGATAAAAGGTCTCAAAATTAAACTTTTTTTATGATTGAATATTTCCTAACAGGTATGAGATAATAACATGAAATTTGGTATGTAGAGGTTTTTTGGGTGGAGAAAACTAAATTACCTACCAAAAATTATGTATTGGCCAGAGGCCGCCACATACGCCTTTCAGCACCCATTTATTACGTTCAATTTTTTTATCCCTCACTCTGTATAATTTTAGCATTAAAATTTTTATTCTTCTGTTAGTTTTACTTAAGAAAGGTGTACTTCTTTCATTTCCCTAAACTTAACCGTTTTCGAGATAAACGCATTTTAAATCTGAGATACACCATCATTTTTAGCATAATATCATTGTAGTTACACCCGAAAAATAACTTAAAACAATAAAATTATCCAAAAATGTATCGCAAATTTCTTCAAATGGAATTTGCGATGCAGTGACATAAATTTGAGAACTGGCATAATTATTATGGTTTTAAGATATTTTTCGAGTGTAACTACAATGATATTATGCTAAAAATGATGGTGTATCGCAGATTTAAAATGCAAAGATTTAAATCGCAGATTTAAAATCAACTCGAAAACGGTTGATTTTAGGGAGATGAAAGAAGTACACTTTTTTTAAGCAAACTAATAGGAGAATAAAAATTTTAATGTTAAAATTAAACAGAGTGAGGGACAAAAAAAATTGAACGTAATAAATGAGTGCTGAAAGACGTATGTGGAGCCCTCTGGGCAATACATAATTTTTGGTAGAAAATTTAGTTTTCTCGACCCAAAAAACCCATACATACCAAATTTCATGTTGTTATCTCATACCTGTCAGGAAATATTCAATAATAAATAAAAAAAAAGTTTTAACTTTGACACCCTGTATCACGGTTATTATAAACTTTGTACTAAGGTAAGTTAGCTTAAATCGGCCTATTTTAACCTCACGGACTTGAGATTAAGATATGGCCCATTCTTTACCAAACACCCTGTATAGCAACAATCAATACATCTATCCATTCCTCATGACCTGGCCAAGATATTATTCTAATTTGAGATATTTGATTTTGTTAATAATCTCACATTCCTTGTCCACACTACGTAAGATCTCAACGTTAATCACATGATCCCCCATAAAATTCTTAACATACGTCTCGAACACCGAATCTCGAAAGTTTCAATTTTCTTTAAAAAATATTCACAAAGTGTCCAGGCCTCTAATTCATATAATAACGTAGAAAATACATGGCATCTGATGATAGAGATTTTTGTACCAAGTGGTAAATCGTGACTTCTGAAAAGAAACTTAATCATTACAAACGCTAATCTTGCTTTTCCTATGTGTTGTCTTATTTCAATCGAAATGTGTGAGGAGGTAATTTTGAACACCTCGTGCAATCAAATATTAAAAATATTTTATTAAAAGTAGCTTCTAATTTTTTCAAACAGACATGTTAATTTTTGCAAAATGTATTACTGATAAATTATTTTTCGTTCTTTATTTGTTACATTGTTAAAATTATATACAAAAGTAGTGTTTAATAATTGTTTTCACAAAATGTTGTATTTTATCTTTGTGTTTTTTTTGTAAAATTTGTTACTAATTTTCTTTCTTTATTTGTTACATTTACATAAAAAAGTAGTTTTTAATTATAAAAAAAAAAAAATTAAAATGTATAACATTTTTATTCAGTTGCAATGCAAAACCAAAACTGTCTTAATTTTTACCTAGGTTAGAGAGCGCGGCCAGCAATCTTATCGACAATTTCACCTCTTGTTAGAGGCTCTTCAGAGAATGCATAGGCTGCTATCTCTACTCCAGGTAAAAATTTTTCGACATTTATTAGTCCCCCATTGCAACTGACGTGAAGGTAGTAGGTGCGTAGCGGCATCTGCTAAATGAAAGTCTAAGTTTTTCAACCTAATAAAAATATTTTTAAATAAAATATTTTTAAAAGATTTTTAATTGAAAAACTTATTGGACCATTTTTCTGGTGACACCTCCAAGGCTTCTACAATATGCAAGCTAAATGGATGCTGCAGTGAAGACAAAAGGAAAGGAATTCTACACTATGCAATTCACAACCTCCGTCTGCAGCTTGGTAAAGTTTTAACGGAAAATGGACCTAGTTACTCTATAGGAGTAATACTAATATAAAATAAAAATGTTTACCATTTTTATTCAGTTGCAATGCGAAACCAAAACCTTCTTAATTTTTACCTAGGTTATAGAGCGCCGCCAGCACTCTTATCGACGATTTCACCTCTTGTTAGAGGCTCTTCAGAGAATGCATAGTCTGCTATTGTAGAATTCCTTCCCTTTTGTCTTCACTGCAGCATCCATTTAGCTTGCATACTGTAGAAGCCTTGGAGGTGTCACCAGGAAAATGGTCCAATCAGTTTTTCAATTAAAAATCTTTTAAAAATATTTTATTTAAAAATTTTAGGTTAAAAAACTTAGACTTTTATTTAGCAGATGCCGCTATGCACCTACTACCTTTACGTCAGTTGCAATGGGGGACTAATAAATGTCGAAAATTTTTACCTGGAGTAGAGATAGCAGCCTATGCATTCTCTGAAGGGCCTCTAACAAGAGGTGAAATTGTCGATAAGAGTGCTGGCCGCGCTCTCTAACCTAGGTAAAAATTAAAACAGTTTTGGTTTCGCATTGCAACTGAATAAAAACGGTGTACATTTTTTTATATTAGTATTACTCCTATAGGCAGTAAGGGAGTAAGGCTAGGCGGAGAAGTAATCAACAATATTAGATACGCTGACGATACAGCCATTCTTGCTGAAAATTTACAAGATCTTCAGACACTACTAAATCTACTCAGTGAAGCAAGCTATCGGAGAGGCCTTAAAATCAACATTTCAAAAACAAAGTGGATGGCAGTTGGAAAGATTAATATAGATCAAGGTCAGCTTTCTCTTGATGGAGAGGAGTTAGAACGGGTAAATCATTTCAAGTACCTTGGCAGCTGGTTAAATGTAAATTGTGACTCTGATGAAGAGATAATAACTAGGATCGAAATATCACGGAAGGCTTTTATGACCTGGAAGCCAGTTTTATGTAATAGAAACCTGTCGATGAATATTCGAAAGAAGGTGCTGAAATGTTATGTGTGGTCTATCCTATTGTATGGTTGTGAGACATGGACGTTAAAAACCACAATGCTAAACAAAATAGAAGCATTCGAATTGTGGTGCTATCGACGAATCCTAAAGATATCGTGGGTTTCGCACACTTCCAATGAAGATGTTCTTCAAATGATGAATTCGGAACGTCTGCTCATAATCATCATAAAGAGAAGAAAAACAGAATACTTCGGCCATATAATTAGAGGACCTAAATACTATCTGCTTCGCCTTATAATACAAGGAAAAGTGGAGGGAAAGAGATGGATTGGTCGAAAGAAACTTTCATGGCTGCGTAATATTAGACAATGGTGTGGCTGCACAGTAGAAGAATTATTTCGCGCAGCAGCCGATAGAGAGAGATTTCAGGAAATTGTAAACATGATAGCGGCCAACGTCTGAATACAGACACGGCACCTAAAGAAGAAGATTACTCCTATAGAGTAACTAGGTACATTTTCCGTTGGAACTTTACCAAGCTGCAGACGGGGGTTGTGAATTGCATAGTGTAGAATTCCTTCCCTTTTGTCTTCACTGCAGCATCCATTTGGCTTGCATATTGTAGAAGCCTTGGAGGTGTCACCAGGAAAATAGTCCAATAAGTTTTTCAATTAAAAATCTTTTAAAAATATTTTATTTAAAAATATTTTTATTAGGTTGAAAAAGCTAGACTTTTAGGTTTTAATTGTTTAAAAAATATTGCATGTTGTGGTTGTGTTTTTTTTGTGGTAAAATGTATTACTAATACATTATTTTTATTTCTGTATTTGCTACATTGTTACATTGATTACCGGATTGATAATCAGTAATCGTCAAGTGTCAATTCAGTCATGGCTTACTTAAAATTTAGATACATTTAGACACCTAAAATAATTTGCATTGAAATTTGGTGGGTTTTAAGACGTAATTTTTGAACATTTTTTGACAAACAATTAAGAATTGTTTATTCACCATTGGCGTGCATACGAATAATATGATCGGTCATATTACCCGTATGCGCTCCAATAGTGAATATAAAATTCTTAGTTAAATGTCGAAAAATGCGCAATAACCATCTCTTAAAACCTACCAAATTTCATTTGCATATCTCAATCGGTTTTAAAGCAATAAATAAATGATCAGTTTGTAAGAAAAAATTTAACATCCCGTATCTCGGAAACGAAGCTTTTGCGGATATATGATTATAAAGCAAACTGTCATTATTTTTAATGCAGAATTGCCCCTTAAAGTTTGTCGAACTTATTTAGTCCCTAAAACCCCTTAGACTTATAACACCCTGTACTGATGAAAAATATGGCTAGTTGTTAAAGTACATAACTTTTGTATTATCCAACATAAGCGAATGAATAAAAAAACAAAATGTTAAGAAAACCTGAGGCTATAGTTGGGTTTTAATTTCAGTATTTTACAAATGCTAGAATATTCCACATGGTGTTGCGAACTTTGAGAAAAAAACACAGTTTGATTCGTACACCCGGTATACAATGAAAATTTACCTGTTTAACAAAAATATTATTACAGGGATATTGACAATGAATAGGGCTATAACACATTCAAAAAATCATTTAAATCTGACAACAGGTTTAGGAGATACGCGACATCAAAAATGACCCATTTTTTAGGGTGCCCGTTTTCTATGACGCGCAGTTTATTTCCTTGTGGCATTTTTGCAATTAACTAGTTTTGATAAGAAATAAGTCACAATTTTACTAAAAATTATTTTATTAACGTTTCGATGCCCAAATCGGGTGACGTTTTCAAAATACAAAAAGGATTAATGAATTAAACAAATTAAGCAACGACATTTTTGTTGAATTCATTAATATTTTTTGTATTTTGAGAACGACATCCGATTTGGGCGTCGAAACGTTAATAAAATCATATTTTTAGTAAAATTGTGGCTTATTTCCCATCAAAACTAGTTAACTGTATTTGATATAAAGAAAATTAGCAATATCAATAATTCTTGAAAATTTTAACAATAAATAAAAAAAATGGCATTAATAAACCTTTGCTGTTGTGCTTATTTTTATTTATACAGGAAGTTGAACTTGTTACCATTTTCATACAAAATTGATTATAACTTGTAAATACTCTGTATAACATAATAAGTCTTTATAGTTTTGTGATGAAGAGGTTAATAGGATATCGAGTATAAAATAAAATATAGGGTGTTCCGTCTAAAAAATAATAAGTTTGGTCTGCCACTGTGTTATCGAACAACCTGTAACATTCTAACTAATTTTGTAATATGAAGCTCAAAGTTGGCTACAATTTGTGTTATTAACTTTTATTGATATCTATCACTATATCGTATCTACTGAGCTTTACCCCACTAATCAATCACCCTGTACAGTGATAAGCGCGCTAATAACCGGCAAAATAACGCGAAAGATGGAAAACATAATACAGTTGAGTCCGCGAGTCTTTACCCGTGCGTCATCATTTAAAGCATACGAAATAAGTCGGAAATCTATTTCACGCAACAACAACTGACAGAAAGTGGCTACTGTTCCGATTACGGGTTTTATTATAAAATTTGACGTTATCAAATATATAGAATGTCAAATGTAAGTTTTGCTTCATAATTTTTGTGCAGAATTACAGCTACATTTTGAAGTAGCTTAATAAATTCTTTTATTATTATTGATTAATAAGTAAATAAACAATTTATAAAAAAATTCAATGACATATTTTATTTTTGTTATTTTATTCTCTTTGACGGAAATCTAAACACAATCATTTCTTTACTGTGTGAATGACGTTAGCTTTTTATGTTTTAAATATTAATTGCCAAAATATAATTATTTACCTTAAAATTTCAAAGCCCAATATAAAATTAGTTGTGAAAACAACGGTTTGTGTAATATAAAGAAACTTCAAAACCCAAAAATTCGACAAATACCGCAAACAATTCAACTGACTGACAGTCACAAAAGTAAACAAAGCAGAAACGTCAAACAAATTGTGCTTAAAATATGAAAACATACCGAATCGTCTTTTTTTGTACCTATCTCTTTTCAATGCGCTGCGTCTAGATGGTTCATAAACATAAAAAAACATGTGTTTTTACTTAATAACAAACGGCAGCTGGTTTGTCATGAGTTTCATACGTGGAAGAGAATGATGCTAGATAAAAAGTATGTGTTTTATCTCGCCAGGTATTAATGACGCACGGGTAAAGACTCGCGGACTCAACTGTATCTAACAATAAAACACTGAAAACGTTTGTTTTCTATACTTTCTCAAAATTTATTATAACTATCTTACTACAGCTGTTTCGACAGAGTGCCTTTTTTCAAGTGATTTAATTTACTATGGGCACAGTCCCTCTTTATACTGTGCTATGGATTTGCATTTTAAAATCTTAGAATACACATTAAGAGCCGAAAGAGAAAGCAACTACAGAATGGTGCTTACAAACTAACTTGTGGTGACTGTCCGAAAACTTACATCGATCAAACTGGCAGAACCTTTGACAAACAAATAGCAGAACACAAAAGGGTTTTCAACAATAGAAACACAGACACTTCTACATACGCACTTCACCTTATAGACCATAATCAATCTTTTAATGAACAGTTTCAAATTCTTCATATTCAAAATGAAAGCCGTAAGCTATCTTTATTAGAATCTATGGAGATTAATAAATTGAAAAATACAGATATAATTCTGAATGACCAACTCGAGACAAACAGCTGCCGACTACTCAACCTATTCAGTTAAAGACTTTAAAATGCAAACCCATAGTAAACTAAATCACTTGAGAAAGGTACTCTGCCGAAACAGTTGTAGTCACAGAGTTATAATAAATTTTGTGGAAGTATAGAAAACAAACGTTTTCAGTGTTTTATGTTTTATTGTTAGACAAAATGAACTTCCATCAAGTAACGGTCGAATCCATCAATTATGAAAACATAACGCATTGCGAAACAAAAAGAGATGGAACTAGTGGACGTGGAAATTATCGTTATTGACGTATAAATAATTAACATTACATTACATAGATTCCCACCTTTAGACGTCTGTAAGAGGAGTAATTGATAAAATTCTACTGTCAAATTGACAGTTGTTATGCTCATCTGATACGTCTAAAGTTGGGAAACTATGTAATGTAATGTTAATTTATACATTTATAACGACAATTTCCACCTCCACTAGTTTCATCTCTTTTTGTTTTGCAATGTATTTTGTTTTCCATCTTTTGCGTTATTTTGCCGGTTATTAGCGCTCTCATCACTGTATATGGAATTTCATCACATTAACCTTCGGTGATTAACATTTGGTCTGTGAGACCGACCAGTTAGAGTTTTTACGATTATATCCAAATCGTTCGTTATGAATCTTCGCCGCCATCAATAGCTGCCTGATTTTTTGCATGTTTTTAGTATTGAAGTTTGAGTCTTCAGTGTCAACTAATTATGCAATTATCGGCAAATCTTGTCTGAGAGATACATGTTGGACCCATGATCTACTCGATGAAAAAATATTTAGATTAACGAAAGGTCATACAAACAAGTGCTGATAATTTAGTAACCCAATTGCCAGGAGTAATATGTGAACCTAGGTACAAGAAAACAGCAATGGAAATATTGAGGTTATTTTTGACAAATCAGATGTTATGTGATTATTTTATTTCTTTTTGGTACTTTGCTAATGTTAAAGAGGTTTAATAATTTAAAAATATATCATTTATGTTTAATTTTACTCCTTCAGGGAGTAAACACAATCCTACGCGTGAAAATGTGTCAATGGAAACATTTTTTTATGTCGGTCTTTGAGACCCGATGTTAGCTTTAATGTTCAGAAAACCTATGTTAGTTGCGGAAAGTTATTTAACCGCGGTAGATATTCACTAACCAATCCTAATATTAACTAAGTATTGTCAGTAAGAAAGTGATTAAAACTTAAAAAAAATATACATATTCATAAATTATTATAAAAAGTATATTTAGATCTCTCAATGGCAGCTGTTAAAAAGAGTTGATTAATGGCCTATTTAGATTTAAATTCTGTATGTAAAATCCGTTTTCCAGCGAATATGAAATACATAAACATGTCTCTAAACTCTCAGCATTTTGGTAAATTATTGCCACATTTACGAAAATTGGGTCGTAATATACCGCGATTTTAGTATAAATGATGTTGAAAAATATCTCGTTTAGTTTTATTTTGATTTTTACTCTAAAACATTAAAAAAAAGAAGGAACTGCACAAGGGGGACTGCCGACAGAAGTGAAAACTTCTTAAATTGCGTTGAAGTTATAAGTATTGATTTGAGATTGTTGTGCCGTTTTGGTAGTCACTTTGTTTATTTTATCTATTTAATAGAAACATAATAATGTTTCTATAATATATTCGTTATATCCCCTCTTTTATTTGCTATGTTGCATATGAGGATTCGATTAGTTGTTTATTTTGTACTGAGCCTGAGGGCTCAAGAAATCAAAATTTGTCTTATAGTATATCTGTTTTTATCTATACTCTGGTTTAAAATAACTCTATTCAAACACCAAGAATATTGCAATACTTTAAAACATTTGCAAGTTTAAACAAATGACAACTTTAAACGTCAAATATAGCTGATCAATTATTTGCCAACGTTCTATTAGACCAGGAGCCGGTATAAGGTGAAATTTGCTAATAATTTTAGGCACGATAAGATCCTATAACTTAAATAGTAGAACCTAAAAGAAACGTATGAACACTGTGCCGTCACATTTTAGTGGTACACTTCGCGTCAAAAAAAACTGGTACAACTCTTATAACCGAAAATCGTGTTTTTCAAGTTGTGTAAGTTGATCTTGTCACAAGTGTCATTCTAATTTATAGGACAACGTTGCCAGTTCAACGAAAATATTATATCAAACTAGGTAAAAACGGGGCTGGGCGACAGACCGCATTTTTTAATATACTAAAAACTAAAACAATAATTTTGTAATTTTCCGTCATCTCAATTAGGTATTCATACATTGATTCGTGTTTTATCATAATTTATGAAAATATTTCAATTCAAAAATAATGATAGATAATAATAAATCTTGACATGACTTTAAATTAATATGTTTAATGTCAAATCGAGAGGTGTGATTGGTTTCTCGTAAATTGTAGGACAAAACTGCATTAAGTTGTGTAGAATAAATAAAACACACGGGAAAAATTAAAAATTTAATTTGAAATTAATACAAAATGAATAACTTTTACAGTGAACAAATGTGGAATTTAAATATTTATATGTATTACAATTCGAAATATACATTTTAAACGTTATTTTTTTGTATTTAGATTTAGTGCATTTCCGTTGTCTGTGATGGCAACAACGAAGTGACTCAAGAAAAATAATTGTCATTCTGAACACAGGTTTACATTGGGAAAAAAAAGTGTACCAGTTTTATATGACGCGAAGTGTACATGCGTCGACAGTGGCACATCAAACTTTTCACTTATGGACGGGATAAATAAATTAAAAAGTACCCTCCCTCATTCCCAGAATTTAATTTTTTTGACTTTTTTAAGTTCTATGTGATTAAACAATTAGACTCAGCGTAATTTTAGCCCGCCACCCCCTTTCCCCTTCCCCCACCATCAAAAACTTCATTTTCCGTTTTTATTTTTTATAGGTAAGATGCAATAAATTTTAAAATTTCAAAAAACGCATAGGCATAGTTGAGGCTTTTACAAAACATGTCTATTTTTTATAGAGCAGTATGTTAAGTACATAACCTTAAAAAATGAAAAAACATTTTTTTGGACAAAAACATATAACTTTTTTTGGAGGTGGCGGAGATTTAATTTTTTTTCTATTTTGTGTACTTTACCAAACACTATGTTTTTAATTTTTTTCAGATTTTTTCCGTAAGGTTCTCCACCTTCAAAAATCCAAAAAACTGATTTTTTGGGGCATTTTGGGATTTTGTTTTTAGTTTTTAGACTTTAAAATAGACCAAATGAATGTTTTCTTTATAGACTCTATGTAAATTGAAGTAACTGATTCCTTTGGAACATTTAAAAATGGGAGAAACACGTTCAACCCCCCCAAAAACCCATAAAAACAATTTCTTGGATTGTTGAAAGTGACAAACCTTACGAAAAAATCTGAAAAAAATTAAAAAGATAGTATTTGATAAAATACATAAGATATAAAAAAAATTAGACCTCCAGCCACCTCAAAAAAAAGTTTTACGCTTTTTAAAAAAAAAAACATATTTTTGGGGTTATGCACACTCAATCTAGGGATCTATAAAAAATAGACATGTTTTGTAAAAGCCTCAACTATGCCTATGCATTTTATAAAGTTTTAAAATTGCTTGCATATTATCTAAAAAAAAAAAACGAAAAATGATGTTTTTGATGGTGGGGGAAGGGAAAAGGGGATGGCGGGTTAAAATTACGCTGAGTATAATTATTTAATCACATAGAACTTAAAAAAGTCTAAAATATTAAATTCTGGGAGTGAGGGAGGGTACTTTTTAATTTATTTATCCCTTCCATAAGTGGAAAGTTTGATGCTCCACTGTCAACGCATGTGCCATTAAAAAGTGACAGAACAGTTACATACGTTTTCTTTTACGTTCTACTATCTAAGTTATAGGGTCTTATCGTGCCTAGAATAATTAGCAATTTTCACCTATAGCAGCTCTTAGTTTATATTATGCTAATATTCAGTTTCTGCACATTTTCTCACGTTGTAAACGTCATTAGACATATAAATAAACAATGCAAAAAGTGAAGGATTCAGGACTGTAATAGCTCAATTTTCTTGGGTATTTAGTAGAGTGGCGGTTACTGTATACATACAAATAATAATATATATACGAACAGAAGTTATCTCGGCAAATCGATTATGGTCGCGAATTCAATGCTTTTTCTCCATCCAAAAAGTACAGAACGTCGCTAAAGAAGTTTCCGCTTTAAAAAGAATAACAAAATCTGAAAATTATGGTGTTAGAGAAGTCTTCCCCTATCGATATTAAATTTCATAATTTTTAATAAATTTCATGAAACTCTATTTTATTACCCTGTCGTGTAAACTATCGTCAAACAATTAGGAATGCACGTCATAGATTTAATGATATCATCACCCACCAGTACGAACTTAACTAACAAATTCAACAAATTTTTAGTAATTAGCAGCAACTACAGGCTACAGTGTTTATTTTTGTTGTTGTTCTGAAGCTATTTCCTTGTGGCATTTTTATAATAAACTATTTTTAATGGGAAATAAGCCACAATTTTACCAAAAAAATGATTTATTAACGTTTCGAAGCCCAAATCGGGTTTCGTTGTCAAAATAAAAAATACTACTAAAACAAGCAAAAATGTTGTTGCTAATTAAAAAAATTCTTCTAATAATTTATTTAATCTTACTCATTTATATTGGCAATTCAAACGTATATTATACATTTTAAAGTAGAAGACTTTAAAATGATATCGCCAATATTTATGAGTTGCGTTCCTGGGACGAGTTTACTAAAAGATAGTTCATTCGATTACATGAAATCAATCCCAACTCAAGAATATCCGTCACAAAAAAATCATAGCATGTGATCTGTCTTTAAAAAGACAACCAAATGCAACGATGACAGTAAAATTCTCGCGTTAGAGATTCCATAGTAAATCACGAGGAAAAACCAGGAAAAACCTCGTGATACTATCCCGACATCGTAAGTATTTGGTCTTACATTTAATTTACTTTCAAAAACTAATACCAAGTTCTGATTTTAATATGCTTAAATTATAAATAATATTAATAATATATAGTTATGCAATAAGTAAGTAATACTAAAATATAAAATTTTTACTAACTCGATATGTTATTGACTTACTAATCGTGGTATTTTCTTTCTATTGACTTCCTCTTTCAGTATGGGTAACCACGTCCTACTGCATTCTACCGAGGAATTTTGCGACACAATTGGTTTCATTTAGCATAATTAGAGCCGCTTCTTTGATTTTTCTCTTTTTACTATCTGATTCTTTCAGGACTATACTTGAGTCTCTCCACTGAACTCTATGTTCATTATCCCATGCGTGCTGACATATTTGAGATCTATCAAATTCTCCATTTTTAATATAAGACTGATGTTCACTTATTCTAAAGTTCAATGGTCTTGATGTCTCACCTAAATAAAATTGTTCGCATTCACAAGGTATTTTATAAATGCAATTCTTTATTCTTTCTTGTTCATTGTTAGGTTTAGTTTTAGATAGAATAGATCTCAATGTGTTTGTTGTTTTGAATGTTGTTGAAATGTTGAATTTATTTCTTATTGTTTTAAGTTTCTCGGATAGTCCTTTTATATATGGTATTGATATTTTCCTCGTATTATTTCTTGTGAATGTTGTAGGATCCCGTTCTAAGTTGTTCTGTTCCATTCGATCCAATCTTGACAATTCCTTATTTATAAACGATAAGG
Organism: Diabrotica virgifera virgifera; assembly: GCF_917563875.1. Taxonomy (NCBI): domain Eukaryota; kingdom Metazoa; phylum Arthropoda; class Insecta; order Coleoptera; family Chrysomelidae; genus Diabrotica; species Diabrotica virgifera. The sequence continues at coordinate 131,199,830 of NC_065448.1, forward strand.
GATACTCATTTTTTTAATAAAACAGATGTTAACAATTGTTTTTCTTCTAAAAATGAATTTTCGTTAGAACAAGTAATTTTGGCTGTATCATATAAGGATTTAATGATTCCCTTTTTAACGTTGATGTTGTGATTTGATTTGTAATTGAGATATCTGTTGGTGTGGGTTGGTTTTCTATACACTTGAATCTCATATCCAGTATCCTTCTTTCAGGCTTAAACACCGAGGAAAGGTAAAGTGTTATTGTATTCCTTTTCCATTGTAAATTTTATTGTCTCTTCTATATATAGGAAGTCAATAGAAAGAAAATACCACGATTAGTAAGTCAATAACAAATCGAGTTAGTACAAATTTTATATTTTAGTATTACTTACTTATTGCATATCTATATGTATATTATTAATATTATTTATAATTTAAACATATTAAAGTCAGAATTTGGTATTAGTTTTTTGAAAGTAAATTAAATGTAAGACCAAATACTTACGATGTCGGGATAGTATCACGATGTTTTTTCCTGTTTTTTCCTCGTGATTTACTATGGAATCTCTAACGCGAGAATTTTACTGTCATCGTTGCATTTGGTTGTGTTTTTAAAGACAGATCACATGCTATGATTTTTTTGTGACGGATATTCTTGAGTTGGGAATGCTTTCATGTAATCGAATGAACTATCTTTTAGTAAACTCGTCCCAGGAACGCAACTCATAAATATTGGCGATATCATTTTAAAGTCTTCTACTTTAAAATGTATAATATACGTTTGAATTGCCAATATAAATGAGTCAGATTAAATAAATTATTAGAAGAATTTTTTTACTTAGCAACAACATTTTTATTTGTTTTAGTAGTATTTTGTATTTTGACAACGAAACCCGATTTGGGCTTCGAAACGTTAATAAAATCATTTTTTTGGTAAAATTGTGGCTTATTTCCCATTAAAAATAGTTTATTTTTGTTTTTAAGAGTGTGAAACACAGATAACTTGTAATATAGAAGTGTGAAACAAAGTCATGGTGTACTATAAAAGGTTATGTTTTTTATATTGTCTAAACGCTGGGACGCACAGAACTCTGATCTACATTTTAAGAAGTAAATGTTTACAATGATTCTTCTGAACTCTAGATAATAAATAATTCTATCATTATTTTTATATTATTACCATCCTGGTATAGAAAGGACAGTAATATTTTTTATCTAAAAGAAATCCTTGCAATGTTTTTGTGCATGCGTATATTCGCGTAGAAAATTATTATACTTACTAATAACCAACTAATATGACTAAATAATAATACTACCTATTTTCTTTTACCGCGAAACAAGGTTAGCCTCGTTATACGGGAATATAAGGATAAGTTACAATCCATCGTTTTTCATCAAAGACAATCCATCCATGGCAACCACATCCAATCACGACAGTAAAATTATGTCGTTAGCAATACAGTAAAAGCATCAACCACTATACTGAGAGTGTTGCGAGATTTGTGGCATCCAATCAATTTGGTCAAATTGGTTGCAGCAAAGCACTAATTGATTGAACATTTACAAATTAACATATCTTAATTTATAGTCCTTTTTAAAACGATTTTAAAATTGGAAATCGAAACGTCAAACCCAATTAATGTAAAATGTAATTTTCTAGTTATGTTTCATTCTATAGTACGGTTTCATTCACGGTTTTTGCTCTAAATTTTAAAGAACGGCTGGGATCGACATAAAATTTGGAATACACATAGGTAACATGTCAAAGAAGAAAAGTGATATTGTGCTGATGTGTGCTTTTGCCCTGGGGGAGAGTTTCACCCCTTCTCGTGGGTGAAAAACTATACGTTTAAAATATGTTCGGAAATGAATAAAATCATTAATTCTAAGAAACTTTAGTTCTAAAGCATTTTTTACTAAGTTAATTCTTTTCGAGTTATTTGCGAGTAAATAATTTTTTACAAATACAGTGGAACCCCGATAAGTCGGCCCACGATAACCCAGTAGTCCGGCTAACCCGGACAGATTTTTATCAGACAAACATTTCAACAATAAAAATGTATGTAATATAATATTTGAGAGATAATGGGTATTTGTGTAATTTGAACTACATATTATACGATAGTAAAAATTACTCATGGCACACGACGTTCATTGTCATGTTCGGAAACAACATGCACCTGCAGTATGCTTTATTTATTTCAAACTGTGTTAGCATTGTTTAAAAAAGACTAAAAGACTATTAAAAAATTATTTTTTAAACAATGGTCTTAGTCTTCACTGTTATTAAATAACATAACATCGTTGCGAATAATGAAACCGTATTGTGTGTAGTAAGAGTGGTATTGTTCGCTTCCGTTCTGTAATATTTCGTAAATCTATTCAGAGTTTTTGTGTGCGTGATTTTTGCGTACGTAATGGCAACAACACGTAAGAATATTGTAGTGGCAATGGAAAAGAAACTAGAAGCATTAGGTATAATTGATATAATCGAATCTTTAAAAACAGTTGCAGCATCTTATGGTGTCGGTACATGTACAGTATCGGATTGGAAGAAGAATAGAACTAAAATCGAAGAATTTTATTTCAAAATGATAACAAAAGACAATTTGGACAATCGGTGCAAAGCTAATAAAGCTAAAAATGAGACTCTCAACGACGCTTTGTATGTGTGGTTTTGTGCGGAACGCGAACGTGGTTCACCAGTGTATGGACCAATTATTCAAGGATCAGCACTCAAGTTGAATAAAATTTTGCCTGTTTGTGAACCAAACTTCAACTGCGAGTCAAGGTTGGCTGGATAGATGGAAAAAACGTCATGGAATACGCTAACTATTTGTAAGTATACCGTATTTTATTAATTTTTACCATTTTCTCCGGCTAACCCAGATTTTCGATATCCCGGATCGGCCGCAGTCCCGATTAATCCGAGTTAACGAGGTTCCACTGTAGCTTAAAAAGTAAGTAGGAGGTTATCGAAAAAAAAAAACAATATTAGCAAAAATATAGCTTCTACAAAAGTGAAAAAAAAAATGCTGTATGGTGTATATAAGAACTCTCTAGACCCAGTAGAATCACAGTTATTATAGCTAATGAAAAATAGGTTCATATCCGTTAAACTTCAAAGCAAATATTTCGTGAAATACCCACAAACGATGATATTTTTGGGGAAAACTCACTAAAACTTTTTCAAGGTGTAAAGTTTCTAATAAATATTATTTATATTTTGATTTTTAAAAAAATTTCTAGCATCGAAAGTACGAAAGCTACCCTGAAGGTAAAGTTGTTCCCTTTTTGTTTAGTTAAAAAAAAAAGGGATGTGTGTGTACTTTGTACGCACGTAAGAAGTTATTCTCCTATTATAATATAATCTAACTTCATATTATGATTTCAACGAAATCAATATACCTATCTTAAACAGTTTTTTGTATTGTATTCAAATATTAAACTAATTTTAGAAACAACAAAAAGAATACAAAAAATTAAAAAAAAAAGGATACGACTTTGTCAGGATTCGAACAGGGGACCTCTCGATCCCTAGGCGAATGCTCTATCGATCAGCTGCCACCGCTTTTGTATTCAGTCGATCATTTCTCGGACATAATTACAATCACGGTGACAGATACATTAATTGAAAATAAATATTTTCAATAATATTTATAAGAAAGAAGACAAATCCATAGATATAAAAATTATAATAAATATATTTACTAAAAACACTAATAAAATATATTCTTTCCACGCACACCTACATAACTTAAAAAGATGTAGCGACTAATACCATACAGTCGGTGTGCGCATGCGCCAGGGAATGTAAAAATTCACCTTCGTGCCTAAAGAAGTATAACTTCAAAAACTTGGGTAAATCACCCCCTAATTAGCATCTTAAATCAAATTAATCGTTACCGCTTTATACGTTATGTTACTCATGTATTTTTATATCATCTGTAAGTTTCATTGGTTCAACGGGCTTATCTTTTTAAAAATGTGGTTTGAAGGCAAAATTTTTGTAATTTTTATTTTTGAAGAAAATTATTTTTTTTTTCAAAATACTTAAAATTCATTACTGATACCAAAAATCTCAAAAAGTTGGTTTCCCTTTCTGAATATTTAAATTTTTTGTTTTTCTGTAAGGCAAAAATTGGTTAAGATAATATGGCTGTTCAAAATTTGAATACACTCGTGATTATTGACTCGCTCAAGCCCTTTTAACTACAGCACCTTTAAAAATAAGGACTTTAAACCGATGAAATTTACAAATCATTATAAACAATACATACATGAGTAAAGCAACTTGTGAAGTAATAACGATTAATTTCATTTCGGATGCTAATTAGTGGGCGATTTTCACGATTTTTTTACCAAAAAAAAGGGCCAACTTTATTTTGAGCGTAACTTTCTTACTTTTGACGCTAGAAACTTGAAAAAACAAAAATAATGCTTTTTTTAAACTCCTTAAAAAAGTTGTATCGAGTTTTTCCCAAAAAGTGATTTATTTTTTGGTTATTTCACATTGAAATATTCAACTATTTTTCATTAATTCCAACTCTTCTTTTGCTGTGTCTAGGAATCTCATACATACACTATTTTTATCACTGATTTATGGGATATATTATTTTGATAAAAAATTTTTTTCGATCAAATACTTATTTTTGAGTTAATTGCAAAAAACCGTCTACCGGAGTGTTTTTTTTTTGTTGAAAACTGAACACGTATTTAGTCGCAAATAACTCGAAAAGCTTTATCTTAGTGAGAAACTGCTATAGACCAAATGTTTCTTATAATTAGTCAGTTTATTCATTTCCGGACTTATTTTGAAGGTTTCAAATCCATATAAAAATATAATATACACCAACATTTTAGGAACTTGATTCTTAGTTGTAAATAGATACAATTTACTGTAATTACATAATATAAGACAAAATTAAAAAAATTTATATAAATTGCATATTCAGCTTAGGACCTAATAAATTTGGTCTGCTGCATTAAAATAGAAATTCTACTTGTGTAAGGGTACTGTAGTTTCTTAGTTATTCGTTAAGAAACTCTTCTACTGGATATTATGATCTTTCAGATAGATAGCCTTTTGTAATTTTACAGAATTTGGGAAAAAATGTAGCAGACTTAAGTTGAAAAGGAAGATTGTTGTATAGTTTTTTGCACAATATAATATAGATTTATTTCCAACTTAAAGGTTGCATTTCCGTGGAGTAGTCATAATTACGGCTTGCTGGAAAGACCTATAGGTGTTTACGAATTGAACAAACAGTTTCTAGAATGTATATAGAGGAAAGTGTTAAAATCCGGTGTCTTTGAAGTAGCTTCTGCAATGTATTGTTCTTCTAAGTCCCTAAAAATTTTTATCAACAACAATATCATTTTAACAAAATGAGAAGAGTGGTCTGCACAAGGGATTTGAAGTTCAAGCTAAGAGTTAGATTGGTCAGATGCTACAAATTTTTTGGAGTGTGTTTTATGTAATATCACACACAAAGAGTTGCTGAGAAGGATGAATAAAGAAATGAATACAAGCAAAACAAGAAAATTGGCTCCAACTTGCTCGACCTGATTATGGAGTGAAATATTCCAGGAAAGAAAAACATATTAGGAGAGGAAAGTATGCTAAATTTGCAGTTACTCGAGCGTTATGGGGACCGATTGGGTTGTGAAGAGTAGGTCCTAAAACCAAAAAAAAGTTAAGTAAAATTTTTCGTTTTATTGGAGACTTTCCATTTTTTAATTTAATTTTCCATTTTCAACAATCATTTTTTCGATTATACCGCCATCTACGCATATTTTAAAAAGTGTCTCGAATGAAAGTTGCTTATTTTTACATAAAAAATCCAAATTTTCAATAAAAATTGGGGGCTCTTATTTAAGATTTTACAGTAACCCATTACCCCACCTTCGTGGGGTCGTGTTTATTACCATTCGATAGATTTTTCAAAAATATTGAATACGTGTATTTTTCATTTTTTCGATCTGATGGTCATCTCGCGAAATAGTTTCGTATTTAAAATTTTAAATTTAGCCCCCACCCCTCTCCGTGGCGGGTGGTGTTTGGTATTATTCGATAGGTTTTGAAAAATATAAGGACAGGTATTTTTTAGCTTTTCGATGTGATATTCATTTCGCAAAATATTTGCATTTTATTGTGAAATTTTGTGACTCGCCCATTTCCTTACTCGCTCATATCGTCAGGTTTTTGAAATATACCCTTTTGCATGTCCTTAACTTACCTTATTTTAATCTGACGATTAAGAGTTAATTTAAGGCTACATTCTTTTCGGACCCCCCTTAACGAACTCCCCTGTATTAAGAGCCAATATACAGGGTGAGGCAAATAAAGGGCCTATTAGAAATATCTCGAGAACCAAAGGCAACAGAATCATGAAAATTGGGATAAAGGGGTTTTGAAGGATAATCTATTAAATGAAAATATTTTCATTTCTTTGCAACTTCCGGTTATACCGGAAGCTGCTTATAACTTCGTTTTTTTAAATGGGACACCCTGTATATTTTTACATTTTTGGATTCTCTTCGATGTCTTCTTTCTTAAAATATGAGGTTTTGTAGTATTATATAGGATATTTTAAGAGATAATTACGTTTTTTTATTAATTTCGTAGCAAAATTAACACCCGGTAGAATTGTAGTAGTTTGACATCTAAAACTCTACTTACGTTCAGATGATTTTTAATATACTCTACTATTGTTAAGAATCATTAGTACAGCTAAGTTTTTAATTTTAGTAGTGTTGGTCGAGACTCGGAATGAGTGTTTTCTGAGTTCTCTTAAATGTAACACCCTGTATTTTAGTATTGTAATGGTAACATTTCATGGTACTTTTTTATTTCTTAAGCATTCCCCATACCTGACTGCTTTAATTTGTGCTTAATTATTAATCGCACCAACAATCTTAACTATGTAGGTATTTTGATAGCTAAACCATTATTGGTAATTTTAAGGGCCAGTCTGGATTAATATGTATTTATTTCTGAAAAGTTATTTGGGATTGAGTATTTTCACGGCCAACCTATTGAAATTTTACGTATTTTTTGTTGCAATTATTCTTTAGCTTGAATCACCAATAACTCACAAATTAAAGCAGTTAGGTATAGGGAATGCTTAAGAAATAAAAAAGTACCATAAAATATCATTTCATGACAATACTAAAATACAGGGTGTTCCATTTAAGAGAACTCAGAAAATACTGATTCCGAGTTTCGACCAACCCTCTATACTAAAATTAAAAATTTAGCTATACTAATGATTCTTAACAATAGTAGAGTATATCAAAAATCATTTGAACGTAAGTAGAGTTTTAGATGCCAAACTACTACAATTCTACAGGGTGTTAATTTTGCTACGAAATTAATAAAAAAAAACGTAATTATATTTTAAAATACCCTGTATAATATTACAAAACCTCTTATTTTAAGAAAGAAGACATCGAAGAGAATCCAAAAATGTAAACATATATCGGGTGTCCCATTTAAAAAAACGAAGTTATAAGCAACTTCCGGTATAACCGGAAGTTGCAAACAGATGGAAATATTTTCATTTAACAGATCATCCTTCAAAACCCCTTTATTCCAATTTTCATGATTCTGTTGCCTTTAGTTCTCCAGATATTTCTAATAGGCCAGTTATCTGCCTCACCCTATATAGTAGAGGTACATTTACAGCGTACAAAGTTTCTCCCCATATGATAATCTGACTCACTCGAGTAACTGCAAAAATCCCCGCTTGGGCTCCCCTACCAATAGGAAGACGACAAATATCATGGCTGCACGCACAGCCTGAGAGAATGGTACTGATATACATCAAATAATGAACTTCTCTGAGCAGCTGTGTCTAAAGTCCGAATAGGTCTGATGATCACAGACCTTGATCGAGGAGATGGCACTTGACGAAGATTATAACAGTCTTGTACACCATCTGTCATTTTTGGGACGTGCTGCGGGGCGCGCAAATGTTTATTTTGTAGTTGTTGTTTGTATATTATACAAGAATAAAAAACCGCTAAACGCCGTAAAAATTAGTGGCGCATACAATATTCCAGCTACAAAAGATCTGATATAAATATTACGTGGCGCGATAATGTATTTTCATTTTGATGCAAAACAAAATTTTAGTTTTATTTTAACAGATTTTTTCATAATATTTGCCTAATTTGAAGTAAAACCCGCCACAAAAGAGTAACTTTGATACAGTTTGAATTTTGAAACGCTTTTGTGGCGCGTTTACTTCAAATTTAGCAAATATTATGAAAAATTTTTAATAAAACTAGAATTTTGTCTTGCATCAAAATGAAAATACATTTTCGCGTCAGGTAATATTAATATCAGATCTTTTGTAGCTGGAATATTATTGTATGCGCTACTCATTTTTACGGCGTCTAGGGGTTTTTTATTCTTGTATCGGGAGTTTTCCAAATTTATTTATAAATTAAATGTATAAAGATGAATGCAATGTTTCTCGATTACTTATAAGTTAAGCTTTATAAATGGTCGCCTTTGTCGCATTATGTATCTCTCAAATGATCTAGTGTCTATCGCATGTACACTAGATTTTTTTTTTCTATTCGAAATATATTGAAAAAAATATTGGGATGGCCGGTAAATGAACTCGGATTGCCCATTGCCAGATTAAATTAGCGTCGTAACCACTACAACTACATAAACCGTTTAGGGAATAATCGTTAATTGGGTTATACTTTTTGTAGCTTAATAACTTCTAAACGGCTTAACTAATTTTGTTCACTTAACATGAGTTTGAAACGTACTGACAAGTACTATCTTATGCATCTAAGATCAAGTATAATAACTGAAACTATTACAGGAATTATTGAGCTTGAAAAACCGTTTTTCGCATAAGAAATAGATTTGATCATACTTAAGCCTATAACTTAAAAATTCAAATTTTCCCGGATACAAGGTATGCAACGTTAGATTCGTCTAGAGTCCTTATACAAACGCTCAGTTATTGACGTAATTCGTAGGTTGAAATTTTGAGTAATTATTGTCGAAAAAAACAAAATTTTCAAAGTTTAGTTTTTCAGTTCTTCGGCTATACTGAGCCGTGTGTATGTCTGATCCAGATTGCTTAAACACCATTTGAAAGCCTAACTCAACGCTATTGCTTTGGTGTATTTACTGTTCTCCTGTCTCTTCTTGAACCGAAGATATATACCGCCAAAAAATATGCCGTTTTGTACCTACCAAGTCCTATAGCTGGCTTATGGGTAGTCAAAACTCACAAGCTACACCGGTTCCGAATCGGCCCTCACCCCCTCTTCAAACGCAGAAAAAAAATTCAGATCGGTTTAACTTTTCCACACACATACATACAGTCGGAAAAATAAAAGAATACCCATGAACGAACATATAAAACACGCTGTATTTTCCTGTCACCGTGTCACACAAAAAATTGGCCAGCGAAAGTACATGTAATAATTATTGTTACATGTACTTGCACTGGACAATTTCCTTTGTGATACAGTGACAGGAAAATACAGCGTGTTTTATATGTTCGTTCATGGGTATTCTTTCATTTTTCCGACTGTACATACTTACGTACATACATATCCACAAACATTTTCCCTTTTTTGATAAAAACTCATATTACTGAGCTCGGTAACTTTTGAACGGTATAACCGATTTTCCAAATTAGACATGCGTTGGAAAGGCAATGATCACTTCTATTAGAAGCCTCAAAGGTCGGAGTTAAATTTTCGAAGATTTTGGGAGTTTTGGGGACGAGAACGAAAAACAGACCCTAAATAGGAAGGGAAGTAAAATCCACACCCTTGGACCAAAATGGATGGTTGACATATAAATGAGTCAGTCTTTTCCTGAGCTTTAAGATGTGAGTTGGCTTAATTTTCAATTCAGTCAGATTTAGAAAATCAAAAATTTCCGTGTGTATATAGTGTCGCGTGTAGGGGGTGTAGGTGTGCGCTACTGGAGAGAACTGCGGTTCTCTGGTCATTGCAAATTATTGACGTAAGTCATTACTTAGTAATGAAAAAGTAAACGGATATCAAATATTTTTTTCTGGTCATACATTTCGTGACCCCACTACTATAATAATAATTTAATTATCTGTCATGTATAGATATTTTATGTAATATGTCAACATATTTTTAAATAAAATAGAAGTAGTTCTGATTGTGCATACTTATTAAAATTGAAATAAGATAATATCTTTATATAATATATTATATAATATTTATATAATATTTATATAATATAATAATATTATTTATTTACGACCTTTTTTTAACAAATTCACTGTTGATAATATATGACAAATGTATGGGTATAAAATATCACTTTCAGCCACGTATATAATACCACTTTCTGCCAAAGAATGGAAAGTAGCTTCTGGCGAAATAGCCCCCTTTATATGATGGTTTACTTCAATATATTCAAATATTCTGCTTCTCCTTTGAAAGCTCAAAATATAACTAACGATAATATCGCTGCACAACATCAAAGAGTGCATTTTAAACCTGGACTGCTTAATATAAACTGACCAAACAAATAAGACAAAATAAAAATACTGATAGCATAGTCATCGTTCATTGCCACAAACATGCCATGTACATAAATGCATAAAGCTTTATACAGTGTATACTTTGTACAGCGATGAGCGCGCCAATAACCGGCAAAATAGCGCAAAAGATGGAAAACATAATACATTGCGAAACAAAAAGAGATGATACTAGTGGAGGTGGAAATGATCGTTATATACGTATAAATTAACATTACATTACATAATTCCCCACCTTTAGACGTCTGTGACAGGAGTATTTTATAAAATTCTACTGTCACAGTGACAGTTGTCATACTCCTCTTATACGTCTAAAGGTGGGAAACTATGTAATGTAATGTTAATTTATACGTTTATAACGATCATTTTTATCTCCACTAGTTTCATCTCTTTTTGTTTTGCAAAGTATTATGTTTTCCATCTTTGCGCTATTTTGCCGGTTATTAGCGCGCTCATCACTATATATTGTTTGCTGTTTACCAATTTTTTTTAAGATCAGAAATATTATGTGGGAATAATAAAAATTAAAATCTGTTCTTTTGAACACCTGCTAAAATAATTATACTAAATGTGTATCAAAATGAATAATACAGTAGTGAGCGCGCTAATAACCGGCAAATAACGCAAAAGATGGAAAACATTTTTAGTTGTGAGATAAAAAGAAATGAAACTAGTGGAGGTGGGACATTTAGCGATAGAAACATATTAACTTACATTTAACTTATTGCTTCCCACCTTTAGATACATCGGACGAATTTGGCAACTACCACTGTCACACTGACAGTTTCAGTTGACATACTCCTCTGATATGTTTAAAGGTGGGAAGCAATAAGTACAATTTAAGTTTATAGGATTTTTTTGCTAAATCTCACACCTCTACTGGTTTTAATTCTTTTTATCTGACAACTTAATATGTTTTCCATCTTTTACGTTATTTTGCCGGTTATTAGCGCGCTCATCAAAGGACATATTTAAGCTTGAAACTTATAGCCCAGTATATGACCGTTTTGGAGCGTAATTTTCAGACTCCGAATTGCATGAAAATTTGGATTAGGTTCTACTTACCTTCCACTTTAAAGCTGAATTTGTACCGTTGGTTGATTTTATTCAGGGGTAACATTCACCCCTTTCGTGGGTGAAAAAGCGGGTGTTTAAAGTGAGTCGCGAGATTGATAAACTGACTAATTCTAAGCCACTTATGTTTTATAGAGTTTTTTACGTAAGTTAATACTTTTCGAGTTATTTGAGATTAATAATGTTGATTTTTCGAAAAATAAAACAACGTTTTCAGGCGGTTTTTCGCAAATAACTCAAAAATAAAACATGTATCGAAAAAAATATTCCTAGCAAAAATGTAGCTAGCAAAACCCAGCAAAAGAAAAATTGTAGCTCATGAAAAATACGTTCTTATTCGTCAAACTCCACATCAAATATTTCTGCGTGAACTAACCAAAAAATTAACGAATTTTCGGTAAAAACTATTAAACGTTTTTAAAGTGATTAAAAATCTTTAGGTTTTTTTAGGAAAATTTCTAGCATCAAACCTAAACGAGTTACACTCAAAATAAAGTTGGCCCCTTTTTTGTTTAAAAAATTGTGAAAATCTCCCCCTATTTAGCATTCTAAATAAAATTAATCGTTACCGCTTTACATTTTATTTTATGTATGTGTACTGTTTATACGATCTGTAAGTTTAACCGGTTGGAAGTGCTTATTTTAAAAAAAAATTGGTTTTATATTAAAAAAAATTTCTAAAAATTTTGGAAATGTCTTTTTTTCAAAATAACTTAAAAGTATTAATGATATGAAAAATCTGAAACAGTAAAATATGTAGGTGTTGCTTTTGTAAATATGATAGTTTCATTTTATTTTTCTGTAAGACAAAAATTGGTAAGATATGGCTGTTCAAACTTTTGCATACACTCGTGATTAGTGACTCCTTTAAGCCCGTTAAACAATAACACTTTCAAAAATAAGCACTTTAAACCAGTGAAGTAAACTAAATTATTTCTAAAGCGGTAACGATTAATTCCATTTGGGGTGCTAAACAGGGGGAGATTTACAAAAGATTTTTTATTTAACTTTAATTTGAGGGTAACTCGCTTAGTTTTAATGCTATAAACTTTTATAATAAACAAAAATAAAGCTTTTTTATCTACTCTATATCATACTATGTATAAGTTTTTAGTTTGTGAAAACTGTCTTCATATATAGCAGTCCGTGAAGGGTTTAAAGTGTGCGTGAAGTAACAATGTATTTTAAATGGGATTTACTTTTTTGCACTGCTTTTGACACACTTTCATATAATCAAATATCCCTAACTTTCGCGTTGTCATGGTGATGACATAATGAGCAATAAATTAAAACAACAATTTTGACAGTTTTGTGGTTTGAAAGAAATTAGAATTTTTAAATGTCAAAGTTCTAAAAATTGTAGAATAGAAATGAATTCCAGTGACGAAGATTTACAGTTTTTTATTTGTTTATCGTAAATAAAATATTGAATGAATCTGTGCATGAAGTACTTTTTGCGAACTTACGCGATGTATAGCACTCGCTCCGTTATCGCTCGTGCTCTAAACATCGCGTGCTTTCGCAAAAAGCATAGGTACTTCACGAACTGTGTCATATATAACTATTAAGCACCTTAAACAAGTTTTCAAGGGGTTTTCCCGAAAAGTGCTTAATGTTTTGGATATTTTACTTTGAAATATTCGATTTGGAATTTGACGAATAAAAACGTATTTTTCATGAGCTACAACTTTGCTTGTGCTGTGTCTATGAACTTCATAAATACACGACTTTTTTCATTTGTTTTGCTAAGAATATTTTTTTCTATAGAATACTTAGTTTTTGAGTTATTTGCGAAAAACCGCCTAAAAACGTGATTTTTGTTGTCAAAAAATAAACATATTCAATCGCAGATAAGTCAAAAAGTATTGCCTTACTAAAAAAACTCTATAGAACGAAAATTGTTTAGAATTAGCCAATTGATCCATTTCCTTACTTATTTTAAACGCGCGTTTTTCCACCCCCGAGAAGAGTTGACTGTCACCCCCTAAGTAAAAGCAACCAATGGCACAAGTTCATTTTTGAAATGGAGGGTAAGTAGAATATAAAGCCAAATTTTTATGCAATTCGGAGTTGATGCTTAAGATTACACGATATCGCCGTATTTCTCGTTTATTTACTGGGCTATTATTCTTAGTACCCCAGGCTGTGGGTGAAAAATAGGTCGATTTCAGGATATAATTCAGGAGTTTTTGAAACCTATCAGGTGTTGTAAAGGACGATGCCAGGAATAACTTCTACTAAAATGTAACCAAAAGTATTGTGCGCTTTTTTTTTAATTGCGATTTTCATTTGTTAAATTTGCAATTTTTAATGATTTTTAATTTTGCAGCTTAGGATATTGATTTTAAAGAAAAAGTTTTTAACAGAAAGTTGTAGTAAATTAAAAAACCTACAATTTGAGGAATGGTAGGTTTAATTTAGTTAATTGGTTATTGCAAAACAGCCTGCGAAAAGTCCAAAATGGCCGTTTCTTACAATTGCATTATTTATTGTACAAATAACTTTTTTAAATTTTTTAAAGTTTTAAAATGAAGATCTTTCAATTCTAAATAAAAAAAAAATTGTAAAGCCAGATTAACGCATTTGTTGCTTAGATATTATAAATTGTTTATCCCAAGAGGTCAAATGGCGAAGGCTATAACTTTTTGAAAAAAAATCGTAGAGAGTTGGAGAAACATCCAATCTCCTTCTAAAGAGTTATATTTTCATATTCTGCTGTAAATAAATGCGTAAAACATTTTTAAACCTCTAATTTTTGGGTTTGAAAATAGGGGGGCAGTTTCGTTATAAACATTTAGAGCTGAAGCGGCCCTGTACATCCTATGAGTTTTTAACTTACAGATTATTGTTGCTGAAGATGAAACGAAGATTTATAAAAAAATAAAAAATTTCTACGACCAACTGAAGCCGAGATAATTTTTGGGTTTGAAAATAAGGGGGCAAATTTCGTTATAAACATTTAGAGCTGAAGCGGCCCTGTACATCCTATGAATTTCTAACTTACAGATTATTGTTGCTGAAGACAAAACGAAGATTTATAAAAAAATAAAAATTTTCTACAACCAACTGAAGCCGAAATAATTGTTTTTTTTTTCTTAAATCGTGGTGCCTTTATTTATAACAATTAAGAAATTATTTTACAGTCATTGACTAAATAATGACTTAGATTATCTTAAAATAAAAATTATTATAAAATATAATTACATTTAATTATTAAAAATTATTTTTAAATTCGGTGCTTTTGCGAGCGGCCGAATTTTGCAAATCGCCCGGCTCGCTTCAAATCCGCGCGCTCGGAAAATTTTTATGTAACTTGTATTAAATTTTGACAGAAAACAATTTAATAATAATACCATTATAATATACAGTCTATTTACCACTGTATTTGTTTTTCTTGATAAACATTTATATGTGAAATTTAATTTCTGAAGAAATAATATTACAAAAATGATACATATTTATATATGAAATATATAACTATATTTTTAATTTTTTCATTGTTATATAATTATAATAATAATAATGTTACTTCTTACTATAATATACAATATAAAACTTTTTCTTCTTGTAGTGACTATTCGTTTTGGATTTCACATATAAAAGTTTATCAAGAAAAACAAATACAGTGGTAAATAGACTGTATATTATAATGGTAATATTATTAAATGGTTTTCTATCAAAATTTAATACAAGTTACGTAAAAATTTTCCGAGCGCGCGGATTTGAAGCGAGCCGGGCGATTTTCAAAATTCGGCCGCTTGCAAAAGCACCGATTTTAAAAAAATGTTTAATAATTAAATGTAATTATATTTTTGATAATTTTTATTTTAAAATATTATAAGTCTTTCTTTAGTCAATGACTGTAAAATAATTTCTTAATTGTTATAAATAAAGGCACTACGATTTAAGAAAAAAAAAACAATTATCTCGGCTTCAATTGGTTGTAGAAAATTTTTATTTTTTTATAAATCTTCGTTTTGTCTTCAGCAACAATAATCTGTAAGTTAGAAACTCATAGGATGTACAGGGCCGCTTCAGCTCTAAATGTTTATAACGAAATTTGCCCCCTTATTTTCAAACCCAAAAATTATCTCGGCTTCAGTTGGTCGTAGAAATTTTTTTTTATAAATCTTCGTTATATCTTCAGCAACAATAATCTGTAAGTTAAACTCATAGGATGTACAGGGCCGCTTCAGCTCTAAATGTTTATAACGAAATTTGCCCCCTTATTTTCAAACCCAAAAATTAGAGGTTTAAAAATGTTTTACGCATTTATTTACATCAGAATATGAAAATATAATTCTTTAGAAGGAGATTGGATGTTTCTCCAACTCTCTACGATTTTTTTTTCAAAAAGTTATAGCCTTCGCCATTTGACCTCTTGGGATAAACAATTTATAATATCTAAGTAACAAATTCGTTAATCTGGCTTTACAATTTTTTTTTATCTTTGGAATTGAAAGATTTTCATTTTAAAGCTTTAAAAAATAAAAAAATTATTTGTACAATAAATAATGCAATTGTAAAAAACGGCCATTTTGGACATTTCGCAGGCTGTTTTGCAATAACCAATTAACTAAATTAAACCTACCTCAAATTGTAGGTTTTTTAATTTACTACAACTTTCTATTAAAAACTTTTTCTCTAAAATCAATATCCTAAGCTGCAAAATTAAAAATCGTTAAAAATTGCAAATTTAACAAATGAAAATCGCAATTAAAAAAAGCGCACAATATTTTTGGTTACATTTTAGTAGAAGTTATTCCTGGCATCGTCCTTTACAACACCTGATAGGTTTCAAAAATTCCTGAATTATATCACGTTTTTTCACCCACAGCCTTGGGTATATTAGGTTTTTTAATATATCTAATCTTATTTCTCTATTTTCGTTTTCTCATAACAAAATCGAAAGATTCCAGTATTTTATTACTAGTGATGGCAATAATTTTACATGGAGCATCTATTGATTTCAACAAACTCATACAATCATTTGTTTTTTAGAAGAAAGGGATCATTTCAGGGTTTCTTAATTTAGGTGTTGTGTTTTTATCTATATTTATGTTATCAACCAGTTGGTAAACGGGGTTATTTTTTTCCCCTATAGGTTTTGTCAGTTCATGTTAATACATGAAATTTAATTTTATGCCGAAATTTACATCAAGCATCTATTGATTTCAACAAACTCATACACTCATTCGTTTTTTAGAAGAAAGGGATCATTTCAGGGTTTCTTAACCTTCCGATGACCAAGCTTTTTTTGTTACACGGATGATCAAGGGGGGGAAATGACCCCAGGTCAAAAATGTCAAAAATGACATTTAACAAAAAAATGAAGTTTTTTTAATCTTTTAATTTTTTTTATGGCATGGACTTTGTCATTTAGCCAGTTACAACATGAGTATTAGTGTTATGTGTAGTGTGTATGTTGAGTAAGTGTCTTGTTACTTTGAAAAGTCGACGTCATTAGCGTAAAACTACTTGGAATTACGCATTATAGATGGTATTTTACTAAACATCAACTTCAGAATATATTTTTTATTCGTAAAATATAGGGAATTTTTTTTTATTTCAAAATATGAGGATATCTAGAATTATATTAAAGTCAAATAAAAAAATAATGGGTTAAAAATTGAAAATACTTTTGAATTTATTAAAGAAAAACATACGCTGAGGTCACAATTTCCCCCGCTTGGTCATCCGAAGGTTAATTTAGGTGTTGTGTTTTTATCTATATTTATGTTATCAACAGTTAAACGTGGTTATTTTTTTCTCCTTTATGTTTTGTCAGTTCATGTTAATACATTTCAATACATTTCCTTATTTCCTTCTCTTGTATCTTTGTTATTTTTTGACGTTTTATTTTTTTGACACGTTTTTTGGACATATTATTTCTTCTTCCTTCCCTTTCGTTCGTCTTTCTCTTTTCCTGCTTTTCGCTGACTCTTTCTTATTTTTCTACTTACTCCAACAAGTATTTGTTGAGATTTTTTCGTAAAAGTACGTACGTATATTATGTATAAGTGCGACAGGAACGTACCATACAGAGCGACGTTCTGCGGCTTGGCGCGGCGGCTTAAATGTCTAGTGGACGCGCATAATTAACAATTAAAAAACAACGGTCTATATTCAAATAAGCACTGAATAATCGTTACACTTCAATTTAGGCACTAGGCAACCTCAAAAATAATTCAAGCCTCGAAAATTCGTATTTTCGCAGTTTTCAGATTTTTAATCGCTTTTAACTAGAAAACTACTTACTTTTGAGAAAAGTAACCCAAATAATTTTGTTTAGAATGACCACAGAAATAAAAAAATATATAGCAGATATTTTTGGGATCTAGATATAACGAAAAAAAAAATCGGGGCAAAAAAGGTTATTTTTGAATTTGTTTAAAAAAAACTGTTTAATCAATTTCTGCCCAAAAAAATTCGCCTGGTCCCTGTGTGATATATTTAAAGGGGAAATTTTTGAACTGACATCCCCAAAGAATTAAAATCCGAAATTTTTTCACACGGGAGAGGCCTCACATAATGGACTATATCGAGATTAATAGAAGATAATACATTAATAAAACAAAAACTCAATCTCACGAAATTTGTTTTACCTAAGCAGGAGTGGCGTCCTTACCTAATTGGCATCTTGTGGAGCCCTAACCCATTTGTTTCTCTTTACAAATCTCTCGCTAGTAATTCTACTGTAAATCATATCTTTCATGATTGAATATGATGGAATATGTGGTATTAGTCAGGACCAAATGCATAATATCATCATTTCTTTTGAGATAAAATACGACTAAAATAAGTTAATCTGGATTATTTTGTAACACCTACATATATTAAACAGTAATTACGATTAAATGCACTAGATACCATGCTATGCAACTACTAATTAATAAAACATAGCACCAATAATTATTTTACCACCATTTACATTATTGTCCTAATAGAAAACTATTTATTGATATTAGGTATAAATATGAATTTACATTCACTCATAATTACACAAGAGCTATAAAATTAATATGTAACGATTTGTATACCGAGTGGCAATTTGACTGTTTTAATTTACCGATCACAATGAGGTGAATTGTGTCAAATTGTTACGTGGGCATACAATCCGGTGCTTTTAAGAGATCGCGTGTAATTTGGTAAGATGTAATGAAAAAAACTATTCAAAAAAAATTTATGATCGCTTTATTGATATCTTCGTCTAAATATTTGTTAAACCTGATGATGACTTTGACAAGATATAAAACATTATTGAGATTAATGTCAATGAATAGTTTTCTACAGAGGAAATCTGCCGCATTACTTGACGATGGCTAATTATCAAAAATTATTATCAACATCACAAGAGAGTGAGAATACATTGAACATAATGCGACAATTTTTCAAAAACTTGTTGCCTGACGTTTCAAACTATTACCAAATAGCAACAACATTAAGAAACAAACTGGAGCATTATTTTCTTATTTATTCTCACTATCGTGTGGTATTCCAAAGATTATATTTTAATACTCACATAAACATTCAAGCCTTTGAAAATAAACATTCAGTGATATTTACCACAATTAATGTTTTACAACTTGTCAAAGTAAACAGCGTGAGCAGGTTTAGTAAATATTTAGACGAAGATATCAATAAAATATTATTTAAAATTATTTATAAATGCAGTTTTATTCCTGAAATAGTCTAACCGAATTACACTCAAGCCCTTAAAATTGCCGATTTGTATTGCCCTCGTGACAATTTGACATCACATATAGAACCTAAAGTTAATTATGGTTCATTTTCCTAAATGTGACAGTTGTCAAAACAGAAATCTCGTAATTAAAAAGAAACAAAATAAAAAATAAAAGGTTGGCTGTATACCATCTAGTTAAATAAAATTAACATGAAGTAAAACTCCCTAGTGTAGTTGGTATATTTAATAAAAATTCTAAAAAATTTTAAAAATCCAAACGGATTACGTTCAAAACGTTTTCGGACTTATCGGTCCATCATCAGTGAACCTAAAAGTAAGTAATCTCACTTAGTAAAATTGAAAAAGAGTGAAATTTTGAATGTTAAAAAATTGAAAATTGTGGTTACGATTACTTACTCTCTGTCCTTGCTAAATAGCCACAATGCCAAACACTGGTCAAGATGTATGTTCTAACTACATGATGAAATTTGTTAAATAATTTGGCTTACTTTGGATGCCAACGGATTAGTACTAGGCACATGATGCTTTACTCCATTAATTAAGAGATTTTTTTATATTATGAATAGGTCTACATTGAACTACGTTTAGTGTGTCAATGGTTTAGAAGGAAGTTGAAATGCTTCAAATGTCAGTGACATTGACATCCAGGAAAGGGAATTTTTAAGGTAATAACCAAGGTCAAGATCCAATGTGGTTACAGAAATTTAAGTTTAAGTCTGTGTTGGAATTTTAATTTTTAATATTAGAATTTAAATTTACTATTTTTTAAAATATTACAACCATTACTATAAATTTGACTATAAAATTAAATTTGATCGAAATTATTGTCATAATATGGTAATGAAAACAAAATATAAGGTTGAATTAGTGGTTAATGAAAGTTAAACATTTTTTTGTATATAGCTTTGGGGGTGAAAGTTAAAACGTTGAAGTGATACAGAAGTTGTTTAGTGTGTATAGAAAGGTCAATTTGTTAACTGTAATGTTGGTTGTATAAGTCTAGCATGATATTGATTCTGTATGAAATTAACTATTTGGAAAAATTGGTGAGAATTGAGGTAACTGATATAAGATAGTGAGGTGAAAAAATATAAATAATTGACGGAATGTGAAAATGTGTTAGTTATAGTCAAAAATATAGGAAATATTATAACATTATGCATAGAGAAGGAAATGGAATTGTTTGAATTTTTTTTTAAATAAATCGAAGTTGATAAATATATAAATGAACAAAAGATTCAAAAGAAGTGTGTCAGCCGGATGCACAAGACGCAAACTGTATTTGGAAAATAATTAAAAGTTAAGAATATTAAAATAAGAATAAAGTTGTAAAGTTAGATATTAGAGTGGCTAGAAAGTTAGATGCAGCAGATTAAAATTTTGAATTTTTAAGAAAAATAAAAAGAAAAATAAAAAGAAAAAAAAAAGAAAAATAAAAAGGAAAGAAGACCTGTATGAAAAAGAAGAATTAAATGAATAGAGAAGTAAAACATTTTGGAAAAGACCAACGAACGAAGTAAAGACCCAAGCAGCGAATAAACAAATAGATAAGGTCAATGATTTATGAAGGGAAAAATAGGGTGAGAAAATGGCAAAGGGTGAATTAGTTGTGTTGATGTTACTGGGGGTTTGTAGAGTAAAACTGATTAATATGAAAGGAGATTTTGGAAATAGAAGGAAGTGAAGTATGAAAAAGAAACAAAATACTTATATTTATTATCAGTATCATTTTTACTTTGGTTGTTAGCATGTATGATTTAAGAAACACTGATGATGATCGGTCAACCGATTTAAAACTAGTTCTGTTTGTTTTATGATGTAGCCCTGTATAGGGATTTTAACAAATATACCTTTTATAAAGGATTTTATGTTCTTTTTATATAATAAATATAAATATATACAAGCTATACGCTCCCGAGGAAGCTGAAGCTGTTTTCACTTGAAGATCCTTTTTTGGGATACCATCCCATTCTGAGTTAGGTTTTACAGTTGCTGGTGTGACTTCGCCGTTTCCACTAATTTTTTTTATTCTTATCTCTCTTTAATTTTCCTTCCTATATTTCTAATTTCCATACTTCTTAAGTTTTCTTCCACTTGTTGTCTCCATCTGAGTTTAGGTCTGCCTCTGGTTTTGTACCTGGTGGTATCCATTCGGTTATAACTCTTAACGGGTTGTTCTTCTCTCTTATCATTATGTGTCCATACTATCTAATTCTCTGTTCTTTTATTGCTCTAACTATGTTCTCTTGGCCAATCCAATCTTGTATTTCGTGGTTCATCCATTGTCTTGCTACCTCTTCGTTTTCCCTCTTTGGTTCCAGAATTTTTCTCATAATTTTTCTCTCAAAATCTTTCAGCTGCTCTCCTTCTCTTGCTGTTAATGTGAATGTCTTCAAAACATATAGCACTATTGGTCTTATGGTCGTTTTGTAGATTTTCATTTTTGTGTTTCGGCTTATCTTCTTATATTTGAAATTATTTTTATTTCTGTAGAATGCTTTGTTTCCCGCTTGAATTCTTCTTTTCATATCTATACTTTCATTTCTTCTGTTAACTAATACTCCCAAAAAATGTTTGAACGTTTTAACCTCTTCGAAGCTGTGTGCGTCTATTGTCATTTCTGTCAGTTATGTCTTCTTTTTCTTGCTTACATTCATGTATTTTGTTTTATTTTTATTTATTTCCAGTCCTCTCAACCTATCACCCTCTTTCATAATAAATATACATAGATTATTCCCGGTGTAATAATAATCTGATTGGACAGAATTAAACACGTTATGAAAAATCTTACTACACGATTGGAAATTAAAATCATTAAAAAATAATCAATAGTAATTACAGCAGAGCCCTAAAATTATCAATTTGTATCCCGAACGACACTTTTACAGTTTCAATTTCATGACCCGAAGGGGAGTGGAATTATGTCAAAGTGTCAAAAGCGCAAAAAAAATCGATAATTCGAGCTTGAGGGTAATTCATTAAGATTTTTTCATGATTAAAACTGTCCTTTTAAATCATTTTAACTAATATTTTATTGATGTTAAACATTAATTGTGATTAATATCACTGAATGTTTTTTTGCGTAGCAACAAAAGGCATCTGACGTAAAATACTTGACGACGCGACGGGAAACTATCAAAAATTATCGGGTATAATATCACAAGAGAGTGAGAATAAATTGAAAATAATGCGACAATTTTTCGAAAATTTGTTGTCTGGCAATAGACACGAGAGCCCGCAGGGCTCGAGTGGCTATTGCCCAATGACAACAAATTTGAGTAAAAATGAAGCATTATTTTCTAATTTATTCTTACTGTCGTGTAATATTCGTAAGATTATTTTTGAATACGTATATTAGGGATATTTTTTTAAATGTGACAGTTGTCAAAACTACGAGTCTGGTAGCCATTAAACAGAAACAATCTACTTAAAAAAATTCTATCGGTAATTTTCTACAGTACATAATTCTCACTATAATTTTAATCTGATTGGACAGAATTAAACACGTGATCAAATATCTTACTATACGATTGGAAGCTAAATTCATTAACCCTTAAACGCCCAACCTTTTTTAGGTTCCATGTACGCCCAAGGGTGGGTAAAAAATGTCCACCTCGAAAATAGCTAATATATTTATTGAGAGTTGTTGAAAATGGATTAAACTTAAGAATCTTATGCTTAATAAACACAGCATCTTCTAAAATATTAATATAAACAATTTACAAACCTTACAACAAAATTACAATGTACATCAAAATTAACATACCAGTAAAAGTCAGTAATTCAGATTTGTCGATTTTCTCCATATTCTTTCTTTCAGCCTCCTCATTGGCGGATAATTATGTAGATTATGTAATTATACATCGATAATTATATGGATTATCTTCCTACCAACGAGAAATTATATAGAAACCTTTAGTAACAAGTTTTGCCAAGGGTATACTTTTTATGCCCATCCATATTTAACTCAAGATGCTGCTTTTATTTTCAAAAATATTGGTAGAACCAAATTAACATTCGATGATGGGCTGTCTTTTTAACAATAAATAATTTTGAAAAAAAATTTAAACACGTAATAAATATGTTACAAGGGAATACGCATTAGGTGGACATTTTTTATCCACCCTTGGGCGTTTAAGGGTTAAAAAATAATCGCTGTAATTTTCATTTTTGTAGGGTTTTTCTATTGGTCAGTATCTCTATGAATGAAATAATTGCTGAAATTTTGATTTTTGTAGGATTCTGTTGTTAAAAATCTCTACGAATGAAATAATAATATTTTTCTATTCTCATACTATAATATATCAATTATGATGTCACTACCTGTATCATAATGAACTTCATTATGATACAGATCACAAACCATACATACTTATAGACGTTTCACGTAAATTGTCAAGGTCAAGACAGCAAATTAGTTACCATTCCAATCCAGAGATGTCGCTGTCAGTCAAATCTCTTGTCATATTTAACAACTGACAGTTGACAATTAAATTAATTTATTATTTACTTTTTATTTTACAGTTTGTGGCTTAATTATTTTATTATAGTGGTGTTACGTTTTTAATTAGATTTAATCACAATTTTAATAAGTGTATTTAATCTCTCCATGTTTATGAGTAGAATTTTTAGTTTACATTGATCATCCCGTGTTGTGTTTCTCCACATTAAAAAAAACAATATAATAGATCCTGAAACAGTTTATTCCAATAGACAAGTGTGTCATCAACATTTCCGACCTATATATTTTTGGAAGTTTGTAAAAGATTATAAGGTAATATTTATCTAAACAATCATCCTATATACAAGATTATTTCAAAAATTTTCATTCAACTCGATACACATCAGTCAACTCGATACACATCAGTGCTTTCACGTGACACATAGCAGTAGTGTTTAGCATTTTGAAAACAAATTGGAATATTTGAAGTTTTCAGTAAAATATAGAATAAAACATTGAATTGTCTTTCTGTTGTTTTAATTTCCTGCGAAATTTCATCAAAAATACCGCAAAATTTATAATTTGAAATTCTCACATAACTAAAATTTGTCAATTTAGTTCCCATTCCAATCAAGAGATGGCGTTAATTCGATCCGAAAGATTAACATGGTCGTGAAACGTCTATAAGTATGTATGGTTTGTGATACAGATTTTCATTAAGATACAGATGTTTAACCAATAGAATCGCAATATGGCATTCGCGTTAAAGTTGGTACACGCGCAGTGAGCAATGGCGAGTCAAATACATACGCTTTGACAGTTCTCAATATGTAAACAAACCGTTAAACTCACAAACCATACATACTCCTAGACGTTTCACGTAAATTATCAAGGTCAAGACAGCAAATTAGTTACCATTCCAATCCAGAGATGTCGCTGTCAGTCAATTCTCTTGTCATATTTAACAACTGACAGTTGACAATTAAATTAATTTGTTATTTACTTTTTATTTTACAGTTTGTGGCTTAATTATATTATAGTGGTGTTACGTTTTTAATTAGATTTAATCACAATTTTATTCAATTGTATGTATTAACCTCCTTTCCGTTTTATGAGTAGAATTTTTAGTTTACATTGATCATCCCGTGTTGTGTTTCTCCACATTTAAAAAAACATTATAATGGATCCTGAAACAGTTTATTCCAATAGACAAGTGTGTCATCAACATTTCCGGCCTATATATTTTTGGAAGTTTGTAAAAGATTATAAGGTAATATTTATCTAAACAATTATCCTACAAGATTCTTTCAAAAATTTCCATTCAACTCAATATCAGTGCTTTCACGTGACACATCGCAGTAGTGTTTAGCATTTTGAAAACAAATTGGAATATTTGAAGTTTTCAGTAAAATATTGAATAAAACATTTAATTGTCTTTCTGTTGTTTTAATTTCCTGCGAAATTTCATCAAAAATCCCGCAAAATTTATAATTTGAAATTCCCACCTAACTAAAATTTGTCAATTTGTTCCCATTCCAATCAAGAGATGACGTTAATTCGATCCGAAAGATTAACATGGTCGTGAAACGTCTATGAGTATGTATGGTTTGTGGTTAAACTGATAAACTACTGAATTTATTTGTATTACAAAATTAATAAATTTGAATATGAGAAGCTCAGGAAAAAAGCCGATGGAAAGAGATAGTTGCTCGTATTATAAAGAATCACGACACTTAGTAATGAGGAAACGACTGAGGAGGAGGATGAAGCTCGTACTCTATAAGAAACTCGCCGCATACGGCTCGTTTCGTAACCCTCATACTCGCTTCATAATGACCATCATTCAATGCTCGTTGCTTAATATACTATTATATTTTCATTATATTTCTTATTTTTAATATATTTTTTTAAAGTACTTCTAAAATATAGGTATAGTCCATCCGCTATAACTTTTCCCATGCGGTACGAATCATTTTCAATCAAATTAAGTCAAAACATAAATTGAAACGAACGTCGATGTGTATATACATTTTGTATACTGTATACTCTATACTACATATATCGGCGTACGTTTCACTTTCTGTTCAATCGTACCGCATGGGAAAAGTTATAGCGGACGGACTATACTTATAAATTAAGAAAATATATAAATAGAAAAAAAAAAATAAATTGTTTGTGAGACATAGTAAAAAATTTGACTGGAATTTGTTTTAAAATATAATGGTCTCTTGTCTACTTTGTTTTTCTGTTTTTTTCATTTATTTTACAACAATTTAAATGTAATTGCTAAGCTTTTGTTGTATTATTCTGTAGTCTGTTTTGTCGTTCCTAATTAGCGTTTAACTAATTTATAGTTAATTAAAGTTATTATTGACAACAATAGAGTTTCACCCAACATTCCGTCCCTAATTTTAATTTCCCTTATCATGATGTAAATAATTCCATTAACGGGTATATATATATATGGCAGGAGACCTTTACTAATTTGTATAATTTTGAATCAAGATTAATTAATCAGAGAATCAAATTCCCATGTTATAGTGGCAACAATACTCATCTCATGCTAACACCATCAACCGTGGTCCTTGAATGAATTCCATCATCCCCTAAGGAGATTAAATGGAGAGCTGATAAAGTGCTACGGGCTGAAAGTGATTATTTGTTAACAATATTATTTAAGACACTGCTTATTTCTTAAACTAAACGTTGACAAATTTCTCACGTATCCTCTTTACTTCCAGATGATTAACGTCTGCGTTGTGGTGAAACCAGATATTTTGACGATGTTCACAGGTCTGGTGTTACATTAGTAATTATGGTAATTAATAGGTTTAAAGAGATATAAAATAGAAAAAACAAATTTAGGAATATTAATATTTCTAAGGTTGAATAAGGTTGTACCAAATTATTAAAAGAACGGTATATATTTTCTTCTTCTTTAAGTGCCGTCTCAAAATCGAAGGTTGGATATCATCATTACTACCTTTACTTTATCTACCGCTGCATTGAAGAGTTCTATAGAACCTACATTTAAACCAGTCCCTTAGTTTCTTCAACCATGAGACTCTCCAATACTTCCTAGAACTTCCAAGAGCTCTAAATACTTCTGTGTTCGTTTTCTTCTTTATCTATGCTATTCTAAATATCTTTCTGTAATACCACATTTGACTTCACTAGTAAATGACTATGGTAACGCGTTCATGGAAAAGAACAGCGGTAAATCGAAATGATTGGAGAAGCTTATTGAAGGAGGCCAAGGCTCGATTTGGGCTGTAGTGCCATTGGATGGATGGAGTAAATGACTATAGCTTATTTAGGTGTTCTTACTTCAATGCCCAACTTTCAACTCCATATTGCAGTATCGAGAACACATAGCATCTCAAGGCTTTTACTCTCAGTTTTAGTCTAAGGTTTTTTTTTGGAGAGAATTGTTTTCATTTTTACTAACGCATTTCTTGCTATTTTTATCCTGGTCCTTATTCCTGTTGTTTGGTCATTTTTTTTCTGAAAGTCAGGTTCGTCGGTATTTGTATTTATCAACCCATTCTATCGGTAAATTTGCCATAATAACAGTGTCATCTGCATATCTTATGTTGATAATATATTTTCCCTTAATTTTTATAAATTCACTTTGAGATAGTGATGCTTCTTCAAAAATGGCGTCACTATATGCATTAAAGAGTAATGGAGACATAATACATCCTTGCCTTGCTCTTCTCCTGATTTCAATTTCTGGACTGGGTTCGTTATATGTTACAACTTGTGCCCTTTGACTCCAGTAAAATTTTGTTATTTCTCGTAAGTCCATTTTGTCTATCTCTTTTTTCTTTAGAATTTGGACTAATTTTTCATGTCTTACTTTGTCAAATGCTTTCTCAAAATCAACGTAACCTACATGCACATCCACATTGCACATCCACATTCATATCCATGCATCTTTTAGCTAACACATTAAAAGCAAATAACACATATCTGGTTCCTAGTCCGTTTCTGAACCCAAACTGACTATCATCTATTCCTTCTTTAGTCCTGTCGCCAGGGGGGTACAACGGCCTCCTTAATTTAGATGGACTTACCCAAGTTTTTTTTATATATTTTGACCCGTAGAATACGAATTTTTTGGGTAACAGTTGATCCGGATGTCGATAAGATTGTTATAGACAAAGAACTTGAGGAATTACATAACAGCGATTTCTCGCAAAACAAAACATCTTTTTGTATTTTTTGGGTCATTTTAAGCAAAAAATATTTCTACAAGTTTTTTCGTAGAATGCATAGTTTTCGAGATAACCGCGGTTGAACTTTCAAAAATCGAAAAATTGCAATTTTTGAACCTGAATAACGTTTGATTAAAAAATAAAGTAGCAATTCTGCTTGCCGCATTTGAAAGTTTAAGTCACATTATACCGGTTTTGATTATTTGCAATGCTAAAAATTAATTTTTTTATTGTTAAACTAATCTATAAACACATAGTGTTTCCCGTGCCTAATACATGCGTTTTAACGCATGCTACGTAGAAATTGCCTCGTTTGCACTTGTAGCTACTCTAATTACTCGTTCGATTTTACATGAGAAATCATTGAAAACATCACTCACATACTAGGTGTTTATAGCTTTGTTTAACAATAAAATAATAAATTTTTAGCAATGGAAATAATCAAAACCGATATAATTTGACTTAAACTTTCAAATGCGGTAAGCAGAATTGCTACTTTATTTTTTAATCAAAAGTTATTCGTGTTCAAAAATTACAATTTTTCGATTTTTTGAAAGTTCAACCGCGGTTATCTCGAAAACTATGCATTCTACGAAAAAACTTGTAGGAATATTTTTTGCTTAAAATGACCCAACAAATACAAAAAGATGTTTTGTTTTGCGAGAAATCGCTGTTATGTAATTCCTCAAGTTCTTTGTCTATAACAATCTTATCGATATCCGGATCAACTGTTACCCAAAAAATTCGTATTCTGCGGGTCAAAATATATAAAAGAAACTTGGGTAAGTCCATCTGAATTAAGGAGGCCGTTGTACCCCCCCTGGCGACAGGACTACTTCCATTTTTTTATTTTTACGACCATTTATTATTTTCAATAATGATTTGATCTCTATATCGATGGTATCATGACAGAAAGGCATAAGCGCCATTGACAGTTTTTTTTTCAGGAGACAAAAAAAACCGTTTAATATCGCTTATCATGTTTTTTTACATTTTTTTAGCATTTTATTATTATCGAACTGAGGCATTTTGTTTTACTCTGTTAGTTATAAAAAAGTTACTATAAACATAAGATATTTAACATTTTGGTGTTTATGCCTTTCATGTTAGATTCTATGGTGTTTAAGCCTTTATGAATGGCGGTTACCATATTTGGAAAAGATATTTTGGTCAATAAATGTCGCTAAGGAATTTGTATGCCTTTTAATTTTACGGAATTATAACAAAAATGGAGAATAAATCTTTTCATTTTGAAGCATACAAATTAAGTAAAAATAATACAAAATAAATAATACACAATATATTATGTTAGAGTTATATCGGTGTAAAAAATATGATACAAAAATAAAGTTAATTTAATTATCACGCTATATTAAAAATATAAGAAAATAAACTGAAATAATATCCAAAAAATAACACAAAATATTATAACGTGGCATTTTTTCTACGTTGATAACTAAATCTATTAGTTGTATTAAAAAAAATAATACTTTCTGTCCTCAGTGCTGAAGGTATTACATTGATTGACACATGATTTGCCTAAACATGGTTAGGAAGCAAAACTTTTTCAGCAACACGATCGTTTTTATAATTATAGTAACTTTTCCCAAGTTTTATTAGGAAGAAAGAAGTAAGCCTGAGAACAAAAATGAAAGTATTTGAAACTGTATACGATCGGGTGCTACTCTACGGTAGTGAAACGTGGACAGTGAACGACAACATTCGTAGTAAAATTCAAGCATGCGAAATGCGATATTTACGTGCGGTATCCGGGGTGACCAGACGTGATCGTATAAGAAATGAAGACATACGTGAAAGGTGCGGTACTGGAAGAACCTTAAACCTACTTGAAACGAAACAGTTATCGTGGTTCGGAAATATGGCGAGAATGAGTGAAGGTGGAACTGTAAAGAGGGTATGGAAAGCGGCATCCGACAACAAACGACGAAGAGGCAGGCCAACAAGACCGTAGAACGCGGATATTGGAAAGGCTTGCGTAAAAATAATTATTGGGTGGAGAGAAGCAGAGAGACTAGCTACTGACCAAAAGGCATGGAGACGTCTGATTTCTCTACTTACCTCGACATCGTAATGTACAAGAGGACGGCTTAAGTAAGTAAGTAAGTAACTTTTCCCCAGGTTAGGTAACTTTCGTTGACGTAATAAATTTTTTTTCTCTTTTTCCTCTACCTTTAGGATGAGTGCTTTGAGATAAACTACCTAATGTTTTACTAGAAATTAAACCAGTTCATCATTATGTTGTATAAATCATTACGACCTATCTTATCATTAATGGACTAAATACTATTGCGGCATTATTACTAATATTATCAGTATCATCACTATCTGAACAAGGTACAAGTTTTTTATTTTATAAGATGTTAATAAAAATCTCTTCTTCGGCAGTCTCATCACCATTCGAAAATAAACGGTTGTCAACATTCAAATTTGGACTTGAGGGAATACTGAAATCCACAATGACATCAATAACTAGAACAGAACTAGGCATTTGGTGTTTTTGTTCATTATTTTTTAGCATAGGCTCTAAAAGAACATCATGTTTTAGCGCTTCATTGAGGACCTCATTTTCAGTGGAAAATGAATGTTTTTTATTATTTCCGCTGGATTCTTGCACATCGCCATCCTGATCCTCACAAATGGATTGCAATGCAAGATTTATTATTTTGTGTCCTCGAAAAACCATTCTAAAAACCATTAAAAAAAAGTAAGCGACATACAAATGTTCGTTTTTTAAACTATCCTACTACCAATATATAATTCAAAAATAAAAAAAGAAGACTATATAACAGAGTAAATATATTTTATTTAGGTTCAAACCTTATTTAATACGGTTAAGTAGTAATTTTTCTATGGGAAATTTTTTTTTCTTTGGAGTTGTATGACTACGGGCCCTTCAAGGCTCATTCGCCGATTCACCAATTTTGCTCATTTATTTTACAATATATTTTCCTATACCTATCTACTTAACATTTTCTATCCTACTTATTCTACATACTTTGTAAGGAATGACCACTCAGTGGGAATACCACATCAGGCAAAAACACAGGTTTACTTATATATTATAATAGATTTTAATTTCGATCTTTACGTTAGTTAGTTTATAATTTGATTTTTATATTTTTAATACGTTCTATAAATAATTGCATTATTTCTGTATTATTAATTTGTGATAATATATATGTTAAATTTATTGGGTGTGTTATATTTTTACGACTGTATAATTTACT
This sequence comes from Diabrotica virgifera virgifera, assembly GCF_917563875.1. Taxonomy (NCBI): domain Eukaryota; kingdom Metazoa; phylum Arthropoda; class Insecta; order Coleoptera; family Chrysomelidae; genus Diabrotica; species Diabrotica virgifera. The sequence continues at coordinate 131,231,053 of NC_065448.1, forward strand.
TATAAACATATTTATATTTATTTGTATCAGAGGGCAATTTAAAATCATATGTTCAGCATCACCTATTTCTCCACATTGACAAAATGGACTGTCTCTTAAATGAATTTTATGTAGATATGTTGGAATCAATGCATGGTTAAATCTTAAACGTCATATTTGTCTCACTGCGTATCTTGGAAGGGTTGTCATTGCAAACCATGGTTTTGATGGTATTGTACATTGAATTTCTTTATAATACATACCTTTTTTAATTTCCTCAAATTCTTTGCTCCAGATTATTTTATATATATTAGTGCTAACATTTTTAATTTCTTCAGGTGTACATTTGTAGTCAATATATGTCCCTTTTTTTAGAGCCTGCTTAGCTAAGGAATCCACGAGTTCATTACCCATAATTCCGCTGTGTCCTTTGACCCACAATAACCGTATTTTTAATCTGTATTTAATTTGTTAATATTTTTGATTATTTCCAAAATAATATAATTTGCTTTGGAAGTTATCTTCAGGTGCTTAATTTTTGACAAAGCGCTTTTACTGTCGCTTATTATAACAATTTCTGAATTTGTGATAATATGTTGACAATACTTCAAGGCTTCTGGTATACCTATTAACTCCGCCGAATATATGTTTGTGTTTATATTTAATTTTAACATTTGTTTATACTTAACTTGTGGATCATATATTGCACAGGCTGTTCCCTCCTTGTTTTTTGATGCGTCGGTGTAAATTTGATATGAATTTGGTACTAATTCTTTTATATCTCTTTCAAACATTAGATTTCTTATTTGATTTGGATATTTCGAATAATCTCGAAGGAAATTTATATCTATTTTCATCGTTTCTTCGAATTTATAGGTATAGCTTAGATTTATTGATGTAGTGTGAATATTTTCCTTGTACTTAGCCAATTGTCTATAGCATTCTGTAATACAAGGTGATTTCTTTTTTGGCCAGTATTTATTCATTAAATCTTGTATTGACAATCGATGAATTTTTTCAATTATGTTGGATTCTTTATGAAGTAATTTAATTAAAAATTGACTGCCTAGTTTACATCTTCTTATTGTCATAGGCATTTCAGAACACTCTATAAATAAATTATTTATTGGAGTAGACCTTAAAGCGCCTAAACACAGTCTTAAACATTTGTTCACAACGACTTCAATTTTTTGTAGATAATAGTTGGCTGCGTCCGCATAAAATACTGATCCAGTGATCCATAATCTATTATTGCTCTTAAATAAGCTCTATAGATCAAAAGAGAGAGATTGGAATCTGCTCCCCATGTGGAATGTGAAACTGCTCGTAAGATATTTACTCCTTTTTCTGTTTTCCTAATTATATTTTCTATTTGTTCTTTCCATAGAAGTTTTTGATCCAAAATGACACCGACGTATTTTACAGATTTTTGTACCGGAAAATTTATATTATTTAATTTTATTTCTACTGGGACATTTTTCCTTTGTCTAGTAAATATATAGGCTTGAGTTTTATCTTTAGATAATGTAAGTCCATTTTTAAATGCCCAGTTACTAATTGTTATGTAGTTATCATTGATATTTTTGATTCCTTGATTAATTTCAGTTTAATCTTGATAAATTACCACATCGTCTGCATATTTTATAATTTTTGAAAATTTTGCTGTTTTTTCTAAATCATGTGTATATATAAGGTACAATACTGGACTTAATATGCCTCCTTATGGTAATCCATCTCTAGCAATTTGGGGTCCTAACAGGTTATTGTTAATGTTTAGGAATATTTTTCTGTTGGAATACATCTTAATTATTTTTTTATTAAAACTTTCCGGAAGACCAATTAGTGACATTTTGTTATATAGAATACTAATATTGACATTATCGTATGCTCCTTCTATGTCCATAAATAAAGCTGTAACAGAGTTATTTTCAGTAAAACTAAGATTAATATCTGTTACTAGATGACCTTTGTTTTCTGTGGTAGAATATCCTCTTCTAAATCCGAATTGTGATGCCGGTATTTTTTCATTATATTCTAACCATTTCTCCAATCTCCACTTTACCATTATTTTAAATGTTTTACTAATACAAGGTCCTAACGAGATTCCTCGATATGATTCTTGCATTTCTGGATTTTTGTATGGTTTTAGAAAGGGTAAAACTATAAACTCTCTCCAACTTGATGGATAACATTCGGTATTCCATATTTTATTGTAAATTGCCAGTAGAATATTATTAGCCTCTTCTCCCAATTTACTTATCATGATATATTGAACATCATCAAGTCCTGGAGCTGTGTTTTTGTTTATTTTTTACTCACTTCTAATTCATTCATAGTAAATGATTTTACTGAATAATGTTCTTCTACATTAGTCGAATATATGATATTTTAAACAGGATCCGGTTGACAAATTTTATTAAAAAAATTTGTTATCCAATCTCCTTCCATAACTGAACTTATCGGTGTTTTATAGGCATTATTTAGCATTCGTATTTGACTCCAAATGGTTTTAATATTTGTGTTTCTATTTAAAGAGACACAAAATTTTCTCCATGCTTTTCTTTTACTTTGTTCTATTATTTTTTTTTAATAGCTGTGCATTTGTTGTAGTTAATGTAATTTTCAATTGTTCCTTGTTTTTTATACTCTTTAAGTGCTAATTGTTGTTGCTTTATTGCCCTGCTACACTCTGGATTCCACCAATTCTTATTAAATTTTGCGTGAAACGATTTTTTCTTCTCTGGAACAGTAATTTTAATACATTTTTTAAATTCTTCAATAAAGGTATGGTAGTCATTATTATTTTTATTAATTTCAGCATATTGTTCCATAAGAGAAGAAAAAAGCGTCCAATCTGCATTCTCTATATTCCATTTTTTTCTAGTATAATTAATGTTATTAACGTTATAATTCAAATTTATCTTCATTAAAATTACATAATGATTTGAACCTAATGTCGTATCATCCACGTCCCAGTCAAATAAATGAGCAACATCAGCTGTAGAAATAGTAATATCTATTGCCGAGTTATTAATACTTCCCGGTCTAGACAAAATAGTTTCTTTACCATTATTTAAATATATTAAATTACATTCATCAATGGCCTCTAATACATTTTCCCCAAAAGATCCGTAGTACTACAACCCCAAGCAACGGTATGACAATTAAAATCACCACCTACCAAAAATGGCTTTTTCAAACTACCAAAAAAAAAATTTTCCACTCATTCTGTGAAATACTTAATCCAGGTTTAACATATATTGGGTATAAGTTTATTGTTTTTCCTGAAGGTAATCGGACAGCTATGCTGATAGTCATTACATTATTTATTTTATGATATAATGGAGTTGGAGAAACAGCCAAACTGCTTTTAAGTAGCAAGGCCACTCCTCCATATCCATCATGGCTGTCTTCTCTATATATATTATATCCTAAAAAATGAATATTCATATTTCTTTTAAACCACGTTTCCGATACCTTTCTAAAGTACCTTTATTTGCTAAAACAGACCTACCGTTCCATTGCAACATATTAATATTAGCCATTAGTGTTTTTTATTACTTTCTCTATATTATTTTTTAAAGCTGCTAATGTTTCTATGTCCATAGTATAACTTAATTGATATAATTTAGTTTTTATAAAATCTAATATATTTTCACAAAAATTTTTACTGTCCATTTGTAAATTATCACTATTCTGCCGTGCTAAGCCCAAAGGCGGGAACTGATTTTTTATCGAAAATGAGATTTTTGTATTTTTAGTTAAAATAGGGTATTTAGTATATATTTATAAAGTTTTTGGAGTTGTAGAAGCATTATATTTTAAATAAAATTGCAATTTTGTTAGCGGTATCTACACATTTCAGTTAAAATACTAAGCCATTTGGCGGCAAATGTTAAATACTATGGCGTTTTGAAGGTATCTGCTACAGTTGCTGTCATATACCTTAGCATATTGCACTTACCGCTAATCTACTTTCAAGAATGCTACGCCTACATTTAGAAACCGCCAAATCGCCTTAGTATTACAAAGTAAATTCGGCCTAACTTTACAATAAATTATTGTGTTAGTTAAAAGAGTTGTGTGTGTGTGTGTTCACAAAGAGGGGATGGCATTAGATAGTTAGTAAAAGAAATAATTAGCGAAGATGGTAAGAAATTTTCGAGTTTATTATATCTATTGAAATGTATTTTCATCTTTGTTTATAATATTTCAAGAATTAACCAAATTATGTTGTCCTAAACAATATGAATCGGCCCCAAGTGGATGATTTTTTATATATTGAATTAGGCAGTAAGAGATTTTCATATTTAAAAAATATGTCTTTTTTTAATTAGGTTTTAAAAACTTAATAATATATCCACACGCTGTCTACAAACATTTTTAGAAAAAGAGACTTAAAATAGGTATTATGTTTTTTTAGAAAATCAAGTAGAGTCGAGTAAGAGTTGTGAACCACGAGGTGATAACACTGAAGACAATATTGTAGAAAGAAAAAAATTTATTGTAAAGCAATTATAAAGTAAGAGGTGAATAAAAACTATGTTCAGCCTATACAGGCGCAAGGTTTGTTTCATACTTTGTTTCAAGGTTTGTTTCAGTTTTCTGTATGTTTAAACCCTTTGTTGGTCGTACATGGGATTAGAATTAGCAGTCCCATTGATTGCATTTTTTTTTGTTTAAATACAAGCTGATATCATTGTTTAACTAGATAATGTCTAGTAGTCTAGATATACAATGCTATTATAGATACGGGATTGTAGATTTGGGATATCTTTGTTTAATCTTTTGAGAATTCTTTATAGTCGGAGAGATAGAAGCGGATTTTGTGCGTGATAAGTAATATGGAAAAACTATACGGGGATATGTTGAATTAGTTGTGTACATGACTTTCACCAACGGCCGGAAACCAGAGTTGGGGCCGAGGGTAGTTATAAGGGGTTAAAGTCGCGGATTTTATTATTTTTTTTATGACGCTTATGATCGAGATAGTGCACCAAAATTTGGGAATAAGTAGGTCATGACGTACCTAAGTAAAATCTCTAGGGGCGGAACGCTGCGTGGCCGACAAAGGGGTGGGGGTAGGGGTGAATATAAAAAATATAAATGGTTTTTTGCGACGTTCGTGATTGAGATAGTAGACCAAAATTTGGGAATAAGTAGATCATGACATTACTAAGTAAAATCCCCAGAACCGGAAACCAGAGTTGGGGATGAGGGTAGTTATAAGGAGTCATAGTCGCCGTTTTTATTTTTTTTTGTGACGCTCATGATCGAGAGAGTGCACCAAAATTTGGAAATAACTGGGTCATGACGTAACTAAGTAACATTTTCAGGGGTGGCACTCTGCGTGGCCGACAAAGGGTGTTACTCTTCGCCGATGTTACCGGTTTTTATTGAAGGTATGCGAAGGTAAATAACTAGTTTTATTTTCTACCAAACAAAAAAAATAATAATAAGAAATCAAAAAAATCGGAGAATTCACAAACTATTTATTCTTATTAACCAAAACTAAAATAATTCATATTAATCTTAATTGAAAATATAAAAAAACCCAAAAGGAAAAGGTAAAAAGCTCAACTAAAGTTTATATTTGCCTCTAAGAATATTCTTTTCAGCGTACACCCATATTATAATTCTTAAAACTATGTAATATTATATTTAGGTACTATTTACAAGAAAAAAAAAATACAAAACCAAGATATTTGTCAGACTGCTGTATGGTGTGGTGGCTTAGACAGGCAAAACAACGTTCTTTTAAGAGAAGTATTGGTTTAATCCTACCTTATGTTTTCTTTTGTCGATGTTATACACGTGGACGATTGTCTTGCTCAGCAAGGATTTAAAATATCTGGATATTTAGGTCCCCAAGACCTTTCTTTTTGGCCATACGCTATCTTTAAGGCCAGCAATTTTTCTTTCTCTCCAATTCATTTTGATGTTGTGAATTTTTTTGAAACACCCTTGTCCAGGGTCGATATTTATATAACCTGTATATCTGTGAAGTATCCAAGTATGTAAATGCCGTACGACATCGTCCACGTGTATAACATCGACAAAAGAAAACATAAGGTAGGATTAAACCAATACTTCTCTTAAAAGAACGTTGTTTTGCCTGTCTAAGCCACCACACCATACAGCAGTCTGACAAATATCTTGGTTTTGTATTTTTTTTTTCTTGTAAATAGTACCTAAATATAATATTACATAGTTTTAAGAATTATAATATGGGTGTACGCTGAAAAGAATATTCTTAGAGGCAAATATAAACTTTAGTTGAGCTTTTTACCTTTTCCTTTTGGGTTTTTTTATATTTTCAATTAAGATTAATATGAATTATTTTAGTTTTGGTTAATAAGAATAAATAGTTTGTGAATTCTCCGATTTTTTTGATTTCTTATTATTATTTTTTTTGTTTGGTAGAAAATAAAACTAGTTATTTACCTTCGCATACCTTCAATAAAAACCGGTAACATCGGCGAAGAGTAACATTTGGGGCCCCACGTTGGGCGCCAAATGTTACTCTTCGCCGATGTTACCGGTTTTTATTGAAGGTATGCGAAGGTAAATAACTAGTTTTATTTTCTACCAAACAAAAAAATAATAATAAGAAATCAAAAAAATGGGAGAATTCACAAACTATTTATTCTTATTAACCAAAACTAAAAAAATTCATATTAATCTTAATTGAAAATATAAAAAAAACCCATAAGGAAAGGGTAAAAAGCTCAACTAAAGTTTATGTTTGCCTCTAAGAATATTCTTTTCAGCGTACACCCATATTATAATTCTTAAAACTATGTAATATTATATTTAGGTACTATTTACAAGAAAAAAAATACAAAACCGAGATATTTGTCAGACTGCTGTATGGTGTGGTGGCTTAGACAGGCAAAACAACGTTCTTTTAAGAGAAGTATTGGTTTGATCCTACCTTATGTTTTTTTCGTCGATGTTATACACGTGGATGATGTCGTACTGCATTTATATACTTGGATACTTCACAGTTATACAGGTTATATAATATATCGACCCTGGACAAGGGTGTTTAAAAAAAAAACTCACAACATCAAAATGAATTGGAGAGAAAGAAAAATTGCTGGCCTGAAATGAATAGATACATCAGCATGCAAGCAGAGCAAAAGGTATAATTTAAAATTACTAAAGGTTTCCCTTTAGACAACTAATCAGGTGTTAAAAAAACAAAGCTTACCTTAAAGATAGCGTATGGCCAAAAAGAAAGGTCTTGAGGACCTAAATATCCAGATATTTTAAATCCTTGCTGAGCAAGACAATCTTCAACTTCATCAAATTGAATATTTCTTAATTAGTTATCTGGATTACTTCTGATTAAATATCCTCAAGGAGTTTCATAGGACAACACTAACTTGTCCTCATGAAGTGTAAATCAAAAGTGAACAAGATATGACACTAGACAGGTAAAGACAAAGAGATGACACTTACTAGACAGGTAGCAATGTATACCTAAAGCCTACTTCATGCCTGATTTTCTATATGATTTCGGACTTAAAAATGGCTTGATAGCAGCTAATGTTCAAGACAATATAGAAGCCTGATTTTTATAATTGTTTAGGCCAGTACTTGTGACAATAAAGCAAAAATTATGACAATCTTATTTATAAAAATCGTTTCTAGTTGCTTAGCGACTTTTAACCCATAACAAGGGGTGGGGCAGGGGTGAATACAAAAAATATAAGGGTTTTTTTGCGACGTTCGTGATTGACAGAGTGCACCAAAATTTGGGAATAAGTAGACCATGACATAACTAAGTAAAATCCTCAGAGCCGGAAACCAGAGTTGAGCATGGGGGTAGTTGTAAGGGGTCAAAATCGCCGTTTTTATTATTTTTTTTGTGACGCTCATGATCGAGATAGTGCACCAAAATTTGGGAATAAGTAGGTCATGAGGTAACTAAGTAAAATCTCCAGGGGTGGGGGTAGGTGTGAATATAAAAAATATAATGAGTTTTTTGCGACGTGCTAGATTGAGATAGTGCACCAAAATTTGGTAATAAGTAGACCATGACTTAGCTAAGTAAAATCCCCAGAACCGGAAACCAGAGTTGGGGATGAGGGTAGTTTTAAGGGGTCAAAGTCACAGTGTGTATTATTTTTTTTTGACCCGGCACAACATTTGTCCCCCACGCAGGGTTCCGCCCCTGGAGATTTTACTTAGTAATGTCATGATCTACTTATTCCCAAATTTTGGTGCACTATCTCCATCACGAACGGCAAAAGAACCGCCATATATTTTTATACTCACCCCTGCCTACCACCCCTTCGTACCCCAAGCAGCGTTCCGCCCCTGAAGATTTTACTTAGTTACGTCATAACCTACTTACTCCCAAATTTTGGTGCACTATCTCCATCATGAGCGCCACAAAAAAAATTAAAATCCGCGACTTTTACCCCTTATAACTACCCTCGTCTGCCACTCTGGTTTCCGTCTCTGGGGATATTACTTAGTTATGTCATGGTCTACTTATTTCCAAATTTTGGTGCACTATCTCAATCACGAACGTCGCAAAAAACCCCTTACATTTTTTTGTATTCACCCCTGCCCCACCCCTATGTCGACCACGCAGCGTTCCACTCCTAAAGATTTTACTTAGTCACGTCATGACCTACTTATTCCCAAATTTTGGCGCGCTATCTCGATCATGAGCGTCACAAAAAAAATAATAAGAAACGGAATTTTGACCCCTTATAACTACCTTCCTTCCCCACTCTGGTTTCCGGCTCTGGGGATTTTAATTATTTATGTCATGGTCTACTTATACCCAAATTTTGGTGCACTTTTTGTGCACAACCAGCACAAAAATGCTGGTTTTATTCCTTTATAAATTTTCTAAGAATGCGTCAGGTACCTGGATAATAATCCAAAAATTTGTTTGCATATTTTAAAAATCTTATATATCCCATAATTAGTTATTTTTCGGTCTAAAAGACAATGGTCATCATATTTTAATCATAACATATAACTAGTTTGTACAATACAACTAATAAAATGTTAAAATTTGCCCTAATTACTGTAAATTGTGGTATTTTCCCAAATATAATATTGTGAAATACCCAATAATATAACAATACATAATAATATTAGGGCAGGTGTCGGCGATCATAAAAATCTTGAAGCTCTATAATAACTCAGACCTGTCGTAAAATAGCAAACCTTTGTCGCTAAGAAACAAAATAAAAATAGCTGAGAAAGTCAAAAGTATGGTTTACAATCACATTCACAGTTGAAGAATTCTTTAAAACGCTTCAGCAGATGTTTAAACATCTATAACAATCTGAACGAATTCTGTTTAGTATAAGTACAGTTCTGCCCAAATTATTAGACGCACTATAAAATATTTTATAAAAAATGTTAATTATGAGGTAATACCATTTTATTGTAATACTAAATAGGTTTTGTATATGTACCAGACACAAATTATGTTGTTTGGTGGTCTATTAAATTGTCTCTATTGAATCACAAATAGAACATTAATATTAATGAACCAATATGTATTTATTGACTCTTGAAAGAAACAGATATAAATACAACTAAATATTGTCAATTTGTTGTTGTCATATTGTAGCTCAACAAAATAATAACATTTAAAAGTACTTTAATTCTTTCAATTTAATAAACTGTAATACACAGAAAAGCTTTTTATTTCATATCAATCACAACTGTAAACCACATACCGCTAATAGGCTTAGTTTTATAGTAAGTTTTGATAAAACGTTTTAGCGGTATCTACCTCTTTTTATATAAAACTTTGTTTTAAAATATAATTAATGGTTCCCTTAATAAACTGGGGCATATATCCATGCATAAAAACTATTAGCTAGTCCATAAATCCCTTACGGGCCAAAATTTTAGCACTCAATTTTGAAATCGACTTTGCCACCATTTTGTGAAATGTTAGTTACGCCTTTGGGCCTAGCACGGCAGTATTGTGATAATCAGGTATATTATGGTAGTTTGAAAAAACCGGTTGTGACTATACATTGGGATTACGTAATATTGGTTTATGTTGCTCCATTGTCACCGTATATTTAGTATTTGAACTAATACTTCCAGTCATCTTCCGTTTTGCTATTGTCTAATAACTCCAGGTAGTTGCTGGATTGTTTTTAACCACTGTAGGAAAGTTTTTTTTGTATTTGACGTTGGCTTCATAGTAAGATAGTTTTTCTGAGTTCATTATATTTTTAATATCTTTTTGCTTTTCCCTTTCTGGACAACGTGCCGTCATATCTGTTGCCATATGATTACCGCTACAAAGTGCACATTTTATATCTTTTTGTCGGTACAATTATTACTCTCATGTTCTTCACTACAATATGTGCATCTATCTTTTCCTCTACACTGGGAACTTACATGTCCAAATCTCAAACATTTCAAACACTGAACTAATCTGGGGATATATGCTTCGACTTTATATATCATTTTTTCTATAATTACCTGCTGAGGTATCGTTTGACCCTTAAAAGATACTATTATGGTAGATGTAGGGATATACTCTATATTTCCATCTGAATTCTTAACTCTTCTATTAATTCTTTTTACATTAACTACGTCAAATTTATATCCATATATAGGTTGAATTATATTAATTAATTCTTTCTCATCCAGGTCTTTATCAACTCACTGAATTACTCCCCTTTTTTGAATAAGGAATGTTGGTAAGTAAACATTATACTCCTTTGCTGCTAACTTTTCGGAACTTATTAATTTATTTGCACTTTCAAAAGAATTAAGTTCGACTTTTACTTTATTCCTACCAATTACTGTTATTAATGTAATATTATTTTGTACCTCCGGCACTGTATTTAATATTATTCTGGCTGTCCCGATTCGGTGCAATTTTGCAAAATTACCGTTTTTATTTTCGATATATACGTAAAAAGGTCCGTTATCATTATTTTTGTACAGATTTTTAATGCCCTTATCATTTTCATTTGTTGACATCATAGAATTTTTTCCCCTGTCAGGTGGTTCTGGCGGAATATTAACTTGCATTTTAGTTTTATCAGCTATTATTTTATTATTATACCGTAAGGAGTAACGCCCACCTCTACAGTTCCAAAATGTTTACTCCTATCTCTAGTCAAATATTTTTATTTGACAGTTGTTAAATATTATAGGTTGTCAGTTCTTAATATAATTTAATTTTAAAAAATTTTTACTTACAGCCTCTTCCGCTCGTAATTTTTGATTCTTATTTTCACTTTATACTATAATTTACACTAATATCACACTTTAAGTTCAAAAGGCAGTTAATACAAAACTAAAACTGAAATATAACACTGAGCTACTTTCAAACGTCTGTACTAATTGACAGTGATGAAGTAAGTGATGGGAAATTTAAGAACTATAGACTAAGAGCCGCTATAGGTGAAAATTCTTAATCATTTTAGGCACGACGGGACCCTATAATTTAAATAGTAGAACCTAAAAGAAAACGTTTGAACACTGTGCCGTCACTTTTCAGTGGCACATGCGTCTACAGTGGCGAATCAAACTTTCCACTTATGGATGGGATACATAAAATAAAAAATACCCTCCCTAATTACCAGAATTTAATTTTTTTCATTTTTTTAAGTTTTATGTGATTAAGACATAAGATTCATCGTAATTTTAACCCACCACCCCCTTCTCCCTGCCCCCACCATCAAAAACTTTATTTTTCGATTTTATTTTTTTTTTGGTGGGATGCAATCAATTTTAAATTTCAAAAAATTTACACGCATAGTTAAAGGTTTTATAAAACACGTCTATTTTTTTATAGAACTGTAGGTTGAGTGTACATAACCTCAAAAAAATTTTAAATTTTTTTTTTGAAAAAAAGTATATAAATTTTTTTTGGGGATAGTTGCAGATCTAATTTTGTCTTAGTCTTGTGTATTTTATCAAACACTATATTTTTAATTTTTTTCAGATTTTTCTGTAACGTTGGTCACCTTCAAAAATCCAAAAAACTGTTTTTTAAGGGGGTTTTGGGGGGTTTGAACGTGTTTTTCTGATTTTTAAATATTCTAAAGAACTCAGTTACTTCAAGTTACATATAACCTATAAAAACAAAATTGATTTGATATATTATGATGTCTATAAAATAGGGAAAATCCCCCAAAACCCCCAAAAAACAGTTTTTCGGATTTTTGAAGGTGGGGAGACCTACGGAAAATCTGAAAAAAATTTAAAATATAGTGTTTGATAAAACACACAAGATTAAGAAAAAATTAGACCGGCAGCTATTCCCAAAAAAAGTTATACGCTTTTTTGAAAAAAAAAATTTCTTTTAATTTTTTGAGGTTATGTACACTCCACCTATGAGTCTATAAAAAATAGGCATGCTTTATAAAAGCCTCAACTATGCGTGTGAATTTTTGAAATTTTAAAATTGATTGCATCCCACCAAAAAAAAAATAAAAACGAAAAATGAAGTTTTTGATGGTGGGGCCAGGGGGAAGGGGGTGGTGGGTTAAAATCACGATGAATCCTATGTGTTAATCACATAGAACTTAAAAAATTAAAAAAATTAATTCTGTTAGTAAGTTCTGTTAACTTTTAATTTATTTATCCCATCCATAAGTGGAAAGTTTGATGCGCCACTGTCGACGCATGTGCCACTGAAAAGTGACGGCACAGTGTTCAAACGTTTTCTTTTAGGTTCTACTATTTAAGTTATAGGGTCCCATCGTGCCTAAAATGATTAAGAAATTTCACCTATAGCGGCTCTTAGTCTACTAGTGTATTTTAAATAGCCAAATGGCGGTTAGATAAACGAAAAAAAAAAAATTTTTAAAAGGCGTTACAGACAGTCGGACATATTGTAGATTTTTATGGTATATTATGATTTTTCAAGCTAAATAATCTAACTGAACCCTTAACAAACCGTTAAATATTATAGTGGAGTCACTGAAGGTTTTCACCTCCGATTTCGCTGAACCTCCATCGATTTTCATGAAAATTTGATTTTCATGAAAATTGGTGAGTAGTTAGAAGATACTTCAAGGAACAAAAGTGACATGATGCCAACTTGCGCTTTTACCCTGGGGGTGGATGCCACCCCTTCTCGGGGGTGAATTTTTTTTATTAAAAATAATACCAGTAATCGATAGAGGGGCAACTTCTAAGCAAAATTTGTTTTATAAAGTTATTGACATAAATCAATACTTTTTGAGTTATGAAATATCAAAGATTTTATTTTTTCTTAAAAAATGCATGTTTTAAAGCTGTTTTTCACGCATTACTCAAAAACTACAAACTTTTGTAAAAAAGCTATTATAACCACAATTAAAGCTAATAAAAAATTAAATACACTCCTTACTTGAAGAACAAACTAATGTTATTTCAAAGTGAGTTATGGGTAATTGAATGTATATTTTTTTCGACGAGTACTCAAATCTAATTATTCAAGCTTACATAACGGGAAAACGATGCATTTTATATAATATACTTTTTAAGCACTTGTCAGAGTACTTCTGAATACCTACTAAATGAGTCTCAGTAGAAGGTAATAGCATCATAATTAAGCAAGTTATGATGAAAATAAGAGAACCCCTTCGATTTTTTTTAGGAAAAAGTGAAAAATAAAACATACGCCATTTCCACAAAAATTAAAATTTGTAGTAATCCTCACAAGAATTTCTTTAGGTTAACATAGTTAATGATTTCAACAATTTTGACCGGTTTAGAATGCATATTTTTGAAAAAAAAATATAATTTAAAATAATCAGAATTTTTAAAATTATCGTACTTTTCATTTTCTTTAGATAATAACTCCAAAAATACACAATATACGCAAAAAATCATAAATAACTAAATTTTTTCTGTTCTAAATACTCTATCCATTTTACTATTTCTGTAGAGTAAAAAATAACCGAGATAGAAACTTTTAATATTTCAATTTTGCTGCGAGAACCATGTTACCAGTTTAACTAGTAGTTTAACCTTTTATTTTTAAAAAAGTAAGAGGTTTAAAAGACTAATTTCAACGTTTTTTAATAGCTCTTGGAGTCACCTTTTAATTAGTTTTTAGGTGAACCTTATATCTTAAAAATTAACGGAGTTATTTAAAAAAAAATAACATTTTTTGGAAAAATTTTTAAAAGATAGATTTTGAAAGAGTTTTGGTGCATACATTTTAATGATATTAACTTGTTCGAGGGCTTATTTGATAGATATTTCTATGAACTTTGTCAAATGTTTAATAAGTTTATGTTATAAAATGCACCATTTTCCCGGTATTTAAGCTTGAATAATTAGATTTGGATACTCGACGAAAGAAATATACATTTAATTACCTATAACTCAGCTTTTAGTTAACATTGAAAGGTTTTTCTAGTAAGGAGTTTATTTGATTTTTTATTAGTCTCAATTTTGATAATAATAACTTTCCTGCAAGAACTTATAGTTTTTGAGTTATTTATGAAAAATCGGTTAAAAACATACATTTTTCTCACGAAAAATTAAAATCTTTGATCTTTAATAACTCAAAAAGTTTTGATGTATTTTAATAAATTTATTTAAAAAATTTGCTTATAATTTGTCCCTCTATCGAATTGTGGCGTTATTTTTAATAAAATAATTTTCACCCCCGAGGACGGGTGGCATCCACCCCCAGGGTAAAAGCGCAAGTTGGCACCATGTCACCTTTATTCTTTGAAATATCCTCTAACCACTCACCAATTTTCATGCAAATCGATGGAGGTTCAACGAAATCGGAGGTAATAGTTCATATCCACCTTCAGTGACTGCACTATCAATAATATTTAAAATTATTGTTTACCTTAGTCCTGATTCTAATTCATTTCGACAGTCGCAATTTCATTTCGACACCGCCATGACAGCCGCAGAATATAGCGATTCTTATTCATTTCGATATTAGTTACAACTGGGGATATTAATCTTATCATGTTGAGACTGCTCAGAATTTGGGTTGGCGCTCCCGTTTATTGGAACTTGTTGATAGTCTGGGAAAATTATCGAAAAAATGCCATTTTTGGGAAAAATTATTTACCAGCTATTTTATTGCTAAAATCGAATCTTAAGATTGCATATACAGTGCGTCCATAAAGTAACGCATAAATTCATTATTTCGTAAACCAGCGACATTAATGAAAAATCCTGAAACGGGTCGATTTTTATTTTTAGATTCAGATTTTTTGGCATATATATCATACTAGTGACGTCATCCATCTGGGCGCGATGACGTAATCGATGATTTTTTTAAATGAGAATGGTCATGTGATAGCTCATTTGAAAGGGTATTCAATTCTCTATTCACTAATATAAACATTTACCTAATTATTTATACAAGGTGTTCAAAAAACATTTTTTTAATTAAAATAATTGAAACAAAAAGAAGAATGTACGTAATTTATTTAATTCAAAATACGTTTTACTGTTGTCAGAAAACAGGAAAAAAATGTTTATTTGAGAAATAAATATTGTTTTTTGCTTAAATTCAATGTTAAAGCTGCCACCCACCTGTCGCTTGGCAGTTTGAACATTTCGTTTAAGCGAAAATCAATGTTTATTTGTCAAATAAAATTTTTTTCTGTTTACTGACAGTAGTAAAATGTATTTTGAATTAAATAATTACATTATATTCTTCTTTTTGTCTCACTTATTTTAATTAAAAAATGTTTTTTGAACACACTGTATAAATAATTATGTTAATGTTTATATTCTTGGATAGAGAATTGAATACCCTTTTAAATGAGCTATCATATGACCCCTATTCTCATTTAAAAAAATCATCGATTAAGTCATCACGCCCAGATGGATGACTTCACTAGTATGATATATATATGCCAAAAAACCGTAATTTAAAAATAAAAATCGACGTGTTTCGGGAATTTTCCTTAAAGTAACCACTTTACGAAATAACGAAGTTATGCGTTACTTTATTAGTAATATGGGGTATGACAAGTCCGCAGAAAGTGTGTTATTTTATTTATAAACAAATTAGCACTTCTAAATCTTCTTTATTTTTCAATTAGTGGTCTGTAACTCCTAAAATTTTTCCTTTGAGCCAAAAACACTCAAATAAAAATTCACCGTAATTTAGTTCTGCACAAAGTTATTTTTTTTCCGATTTCCTTCAACAAAAATTTTACTCAGAAAATCCGAGTTTTCCCAAAAAATCTGCAATTTTCAATTAAAATTTTAGGGAAGTACCTAATTATTTATCAATAATTAAATAATTGATGACATGAAAGATTTATTATAGTAGATTATACAGAGGGGCTAAATTATGGAATAAATTCATTTCTTTAAAACGGACGATTTTGGAGCAAAATCCCGAAAGAGGTCGATTTTTATTTTTAAATTACAATTTTTTGGCATATATTTCTTACTAGTGACGTCATCCATCTGAGCGTGATGACGTAATCGATAATTTTGTTAATGGGAATAGGGGTCGTGTGGTAGGTCATTTGAAAGGGCGTTCAATTCTCTATTCAGTAATATAAACATTATTATCATTAGGTATTTATACAGGGTTGCCAAAAAAAATTTTTTGAATTAAATTAATTGGCGCAAAAAGAATGTATGTAATTTATTTAACTCAAAATACATTGTACTGCTGTCAGAAAATAGAAGAAAAGGTTTATTTCACAAATAAGCATTTCTTTTCGCTTAAATTAAATCACAAACAGCCTCCCTCCTACCTATTGGCAGTTTGAACATTTAATTTAAGCTAAAAGCAATGTTTATTTGCAAAATAAACATTTTTTTCTATTTTCTGACAGCAATAGAATGTATTTTGAGATAAATAAATTACATGCATTCTTCTTCTTGCGTCAATTAATTTAATTCAAAAATTTTTTTGGCCTCCCTGTATAAATAATGATATTAATGTTTATAATACTGAATAGATAATTGAACGCCTTTGTAAATGAGCTACAACACGAACCCCTATTCCTATTTAAAAAAAATAATCGATTACGTCATCACGCTCGGATGGATGACGTCACTAGTTTGAAATATATGCCAAGAAATTTAATTTAAAAATAAAAATCGACCTGTTTCGGGATTTTTCTCTAAAATCGTCCATTTTAGAGAAAATGAATTTATTCCATAATTTAGCCCCTCTCTGTATATCAGGAGACCGGCGACAATCTAACCAATAGTTTAGCAATAATTAAAATGTTAATTAAAAAATTTCGGTCGAAATAATAACCAGAAAGATTATGATACACCAGAATAACTATGATTTTCGTATAAAAAAGCACTAGACCTATTCAACGTTCCTTACAGGATTGAAATTGGACCATTTGAGCGGTCTCAGGAATGTTATAAAGAAACAATTTTTTGGCTTATAAACAAATAGAACCCCTCAGAAAATATTAGATTTAATTAAATTAAGTTAACGCTGTTGAAAAGGGCACGGCTTCTGTGTCCTTTACGAAGAAAAACAAATTGAATTGCGAGGAGTGATTCCAGGTATAACCGGTCAAATTTGACCGGCATTTGCGACAGAGTTATAAACAACAGGATTTTAATCTTTGAACCATTAGATACCTTTTAATTCCGGTCCTCTTTGTACATACAAATTTTCATATCTTCAAGACACTTATAACAAAAAAGATTTATGACACTGTCACCAAATTATTTAATTATTGATAAATAATTACTTCCCTCAAATTTTAGTTGAAAATTAAAGATTTTGTTTGGAAAACCCGAATTTTCCGAGGAAAATTTCCGTCGAAGGAAATTGGAATAAATTATCAATGTGCAGAATTACTGTCAATTTTTATGTGAGTGTTTTGATTTAAAGTTAAAATTTTCGGAGTTATAGAGCAATAATAAAAAAAGATTTCGGAGCACTAATTTGTTTATAAACAAAATAGCACACTTTCTGTGGACTTTGCACAGCTATATTACTAATATAGGAAGTATTAAGATTTGATTTCAGCATGTCCAGCAATAAAATAGCTGGTAATTAATTTTTCTTGTTTTTTACTAATTTTCCCAGATTATTACCTTACATCTTTCATTGAGTTGATGATTCATGTTGTGGACATTCTCAATTATTATATTTCTAATTTAATACTATTCTATCTAATTCCTCAAAACAAGCAAATTTCAATTAAACCCAGCTATATTATAATACCTTTTGCTTTAGTTTTCCTTGCAAGAAATAAACAAAACACATCTAAACTAAACCTAACCTCGCTTTTGGCCAATCATTCATCTCCGTGTCAAATAATTTCGACAGTCGAAATTATAATATCAACACCCTTTTTAAAGTCGCTATTAATTTCGATAGTCGCTATTTCATGACGTCACTTCGTTAGTTCAACTAAAATCCACAAGGCTCGCACAATCGCATTTCAACCGTCGCCATATTGAAAGCGACTTGTTTAGTGTCGAAATTTGATTTAGAATCAGGGCCCTTATTGATATAAGCGCGTTTTTAGACCCAAGACGTAAGCACCATCTTCCCCTACGGATCTTGTCGCTTACTGATTTCGGTGTCTCATCTCGTGAGAAATCGTTTTAGCGGTTAGAAAATTTAAAGCTCGTTTTAGTTGTGTTGGAATTTTTTTACAGTTGCGTTTTTTGAGTAATAGATAGGACCTAATAGTATATTACTTTATGAGGTGGAGAAGCATGACTTTTCTTGACGCGCCCGATATTACGCGCCGAACGAAGTGAGGCGCGTAATAGAGGGCAAGTCAAGAAAAGTCGCTTCTTTGCCGAATAAAGTATACTATTTTTTCTTCAAACGTAGCAATTTTCAACCATAAATAGTACAATTCATACGCCATTTTTACTCGAAATTAACTGTGACAACTATCAAAGTCGTCTAGATGTAAGAAATTAAAATAATTAAGTCGTCGGAATGATTGCTGAAAGTTGTGCTCGACCATCAGTATCATCAACAATTACCAATGCGTATCAAGAGTCGGGAACATTTTTGCACGGTTTCGATTTTGAAAATGCCTCATTAACTAATTTTACTTTTAATATTACTATAAATAAAAATGATGTTTAATTGTTGTTAATGACATTTGTATTGTTGCTTTGTGACATGTCTCATATTGTTGCCATGACAACATTTTTCCCTCCGCCGTAAAGAAATGGGAAAAAAAACTGCTGCCGGCGGAGACATCAAACTTTGACAGGATCAAGTTAGATAAGTAATGTCATCATTATTTGACGTTTGAAGAAAAAAGTATATTATTTTGATACCAAAACATAAATTTAGAAATTTAGGCGCTTATGCCTTTTTGTCGCGACGCCATCGATATATTATGACTACAAAAAGTGGACCAAAAAATACACAAAACACACACGTTATCCAAATATTATACAGTATAGTATAAATGAAAGGATTAAATGCGTTATTTCATATGCCGGCGACTTCAGGAGGAAAAATCCCCAAACAGGTCGATTTTTATTGGAGTTTTTTTAGCATATTTATATCATGTTAGTGACGCCATCCGTCTCAGCGTGATGATGTAATCGATGATTTTTTTACATGCGAATAGGGGTCATACACTAGTTCATTAGTGCCACGTCTGCCCATGACACGTTTTTGCCGATTTGCTAAAATGACGGTACCTCTTGTTGATCAGTCTAATATTTTTTTTTGAAGTTATACTTCTTTACGGGCGTAATGACGGTGAAATTTTATATGGGAAAACCTAGCGACCGGGCGCATGCGCATTATAACTTTGTTCTGATTGGATGTTCAAATGACATGACAAAAATTATCCAATATGGCAGCTGTGGCACAGCTGTGGGACTGTGCATGGTTTGGTTATAATGTATGCTTGTTGCGTTTTAAAATTTGTAGGAAGAGAAACAACAAACAAAAAGTTAGTTAATGGTTACACTGCCTTTTTAAATAGTTTTCATATTATAATTTTGGACTTATTTACATAGAAGAGATGATTGTTGCATGCCAATTTGAAAGCTCATCAAACTGTGCCTAGTATGAGTGCCGCAGATCTCGCTTATTCAAAGCTAAAGAATCTTTCAATGGTAAGTGTTTTATAAATAGTTGATCAAATGTTGTTATGATATTTGAACATAGCCACTTTGCACGACGCAAGTGATTGCGAAATTTATTAGTCGTTATACGGGCTCCGATACCTACCTTGAACCTACCAAAATACATAAGTAGTATGTAATACTTTTATTTACATAATTTGATTACCATCAAAATTTCTATCAATATTCACCTAATATATTGTCTTCTTACTCTATGTTTTGTTGTATTTTTTCAATTCTAAATCATTTCAATTCAAAATCAAAATAATTTGATTTACATAAGTTAAAAATGTCAAAAGGTTAATCTGTTTAGTTAGACGATCTTCGCACATAATGACAAGCTGTCTCTGTGGCGAAGTTTTAATGCGGATAAATCCCAATACAACGCAAATACCAGCCGCGTGGTAAGTTGGTTCGAATCCCAATAGAAACTTTTATTTTTTTTATTTTTTTTTATACATTTTATGATTGTAAGTATATTTATTATATAATTTTATTTTCAGAAAATACGTATTTAGTTAAAAAAATTTCCGACAATTAATGTTCAGAAATCATTTGTGGCATTTTTAATGTGTCTTTGGCACTGTTTTAATAAAAAGTTTGAGAAGTAGTAACTATAAATTAATTTAATATTTAAACAAAATATAAATAAAAAGTATATTAATTTCGTTTATAATCATATAATCATATAATAGAAGTATAACTTCTTACGTGCGTACAAAGTACACACACATTCTTTTTTTAATGTTTTTAACAGTTTATCAAAATAGAGCTATAACAGTTTCACTTGTTGTTTAGCCTATATCGTGCCTTAGGCTAATAATGTGCTTTATTAAGTCGCAGATATACCCTAGAGATAAATGATTCAGTGGTAAAATAATGAAGCCATGCTACCCCCTATTTTGGGTAGGACTTATACAACCTTTTGTTTATATTATTTCATTACACTGGAGAAGGGACTAAAAGAAAATAGGTAGAATTCATGATTTTCACAACACGTGTCAAATTAAACTTAACTGCTAATTTAGTGAGTTTGCAAGTGTTAAATTCCAGTTTCGTAGTTATGATAAATATAGATAGTTTATTTCAATTTGATTTTCTTTCTAAAATCGGTACATTTTCAAAACCGAGAAAAGGCTCAATATTTGTACATATGCAATAGGGAACTTGCATAAAATTCTAAATTCGAAAGAAGTTCTATAATTAATCACAACAAAAAAATTTAAAATCTACATCAAAGAAAAAGAAAGTTGTTTTTTTGTTTAGTTTGATTCGTAAGACCAATAAAATCGAGAACAAATTCAAATTATAGCTGCCAGCCAAAAACGCGCCCTCATTGGTCGTGACGTCATACCATTATAATTTGTAATTCATTACGTTTGATATTGATTTATTTGTTGTAAACAAATCATGTTATGGTGCATCTCTTCTATAATAAATAATTTTTTGATAAATTGGTGTAAACTATATATTTCAAAATATTTGAGTGTTTTTGTTAAGACAACTTTATTAAAATGACTACGGAGCGTTTTTCTAATGAGCTGTATATATGTTAATATTAACTTACCCATTACGAACCCAAATTTTTATTATAATGCTTAATTTATTTTAATTTTATAGCAAAAACAGTTCCAGAAAGATATTGTATAGATAAATATCATTTAATCTGTAATTTACATCTACCAAATGCCGAAAGTTTATATTTTCTTTTTGTTCAAAATACACTTAGTTTGTTTAAAAAGAAACTAATAAAGCAGACAACAGACATTAAATTCTTACATTAAACTTATTTTCACATACATGAAAACCTTGAAAATGAACTAAAATGTCTTTTTTCTACGAGCGTGCAAAAATGTCTACTTTCGCGCACGCGTTTGAGTTTATATAGTTTTACTTTTCCGCACGCGTTTTACTTTTCCGCACGCGATTTACTTTTCTGCGTGCGTTTAGATATTTTAATATGGCCTTAAAATAATTATAATACATGCAATAAACTAATATTTAAATATTATTTACTATTTTATTTCAACTGTATCTTATTGTTTTCCAGTTTCAATGAAACTAACGCGACAATTCGATAAAATATAATTATTTTGACATAATATTCGAAAGTCAAATCGGTAGACAATAACAGTCGTTTTGAATCATCGTCATGGAAACCAAGATTGTCATCATGCCAACTAATTATATTGAAAGTTTGGTTTTGACAACCTTGTCAAAGAATTAATTTGTGTATGTATTTTCAATAGTAATTGCACAAGAGCTCTAAAATTATCGAATTTTTCCCGAGTGACAATTTGACAGTTTTAATTTCATGACCCGAAGGGGAGTGAAATTATGTCAAAGTGCCAGGAGGGCTAAAATTCGATAATAATTTTAGAGATCGAGTTGCAGTTTGTTGCGATTATTTCATGAATAAAACTGTTCAAAACCAAAATTTTATTGTAATTTATTTATGTAAGTACAAATTAGTACAATTAAACACACAGTTGTTATAAATATTTGACGGTTGAAAGTCATCATTTTTATAATTTTTAAAACATTAATTGTCATTAATGTCACTGAATGTACTTTTTCGTAGCAACGAAGGGCATCTGACGTAATATACTTGACGACGGGATATTACAAAAATTATCAGTTTAGTTTTTATTTTTGTAGCTTTCTATTAGTCAGGATCTCCTATGAATGAAATAATCATATTAATTAAATTAATTGATTAAGATTTGTCCATTTTTTAAAGACTCGCAGAAAAAATATTGTTCCTAACTCTTGCAGAAAGTCTCTTTTCCGCACTCGACTGCTTGCCGAACTCCCGCTTCGCGTCGTTCGGCAAACTGCAGTCGCGTGCGGAAAAGTATGACTTTCTGCACTTGTTAGGAAAATAACTATAATATCCTTTCGAAATGAACATAATCATTTGGAACGTTCAGAATAAAAATGAACGAAAATAATTATTGTACTTTTAAAAAATGCTACTAAACAAAGATTATGTCCAGTTGCACAAAAAAAAACGATTGCTTTGGATTGCCCGTTTATTTTAAAATTTAATTTTCAAAAAACTGTCAAATTAAAAACAGAAATTTTAACGATTCTCCCAAAAAATTATAATTTAACCCTTTTTCGAAAGAAAAGAAAAGTGTTCTATATTTTTGATGTTAAAAAATTTAATATTTTTCGGGAGAATCGCTAAAATTTCTGTTTTTAATTGACAGTTTTTTGACAATTATTATATTTTAAAATAAACGGGCAATCCAAATCAAAAAATCAATCGATTATTTGTTGATGCAACTGGACATTATAGTATTTACTTTTATTTTGCATAGAAAACACACACCCACAATTCAATACTAACTCTTCAAAAACTGTATTGACCTCCAATCTAAACAAACTGGTAAATATTTTTATATCGTCATAATGAGGATTGTCATATAAAGTATATGACAAGGGTTGGGGCGCTTTTTAGATCGTTTACAATTATTTAAATACACAGATTATTTTAAATTTGTACTTCTAGGTTATTATGTGGCGCGAAATTTTGGAAATCTTATTTTTACACTAAACTGAACAATATTGTGTAAAAAAAACAAAAACGTGCAAGTTCAAAGCCAATAGTAATTATAATTAGTAGTAGTAAATTAATTAAATCCAAATCTGTACAAGCGAATCTGAGGTTTAATTTATTGCTTGAAGGGATGTTGGAAGTCAATTGTCTGATGATGGGTTGGGGTCTGTAACATAATACGGAATTTAAGACATTCTCATGTTTCTTAACCGTTTTGTTTACACCGAAACCAACCGACACTTTTCATCTGACAAGCAATATGTTTGTATCTTTGTTAAATTTGTTACTCCCGATAAAATTAAATTAGTTAGTTTGCTGAAATGAATCTTGTTGAAGGTTACAGTCGACTTCACAAATTACTTTGCCGAGAAAACGCTTTTTTATTCCAAGATTTATTATTATCTACTTGTACAGAACACACTAAAATTGGTTTTAAATTGATTTCAACCAGCTTTGTAAAGCAATATTCCTTTGCTATTATTTATTATGAACTGGATATAATTTCCAACATTTAAAGGGTGTGTTTGTTAAGTACCTAGATATTTTAGAAAAGTATCCATAATGGAACTTACCTTGTAGGTACTTTTATTATTATATGAAAAAGTAACAAAAACTGCTGCGTGATATTTAATTACGTAATTTTTTCAAATAGTGTGAGCAATTACTTGAAAGGGGAACAACACCGCCCCAACGGCAAAATTGAGTAATCATTCTAATGTTTAAGAAAGGAGATTTAACAAATCTCGCAAACTATAGACCAATCAACCTCATTTCACACATATATAAGCTTTTTAAAAAAGTCATAACAAACAGTCTCTCGAACAAAATGGACTTTTACCAATCATATGACTAGGCAGGATTCAGGTCGGGCTTCGGCATACGACCATCAATAGGTTATTAAAAGCATCATCGAAAAATGTGTAGAATACAACAAACTCCTCGTGTTAATATTAGTTGATTATAAGGAACTATTTGACACAATACACCAACAGAAAATTCAAGAATCTTTAGAAGAATGACGAATAGATCACAGCTACACCACTGCCATCAAAAATATTTGCGATAATGTTACGGCATACGTCAGCAAATACCTCTACAAAGATACACGCAAGTTCAACATCATCGTGGAGTTCACCTTGGTCACACCATTTCGCCAAAACTATTTACAACATTATTGGAATACATGTCTAAACGTGAAAACCTAGACGAAAAGGGAATCAATATAATTGGAGAGCAACTTAATCACCCCAAGTTCGCGGCCTACATAGTCCCAATAACAGATCGCATTGATCATGCCATCGAAATGTGCGAAGGGCTCTACCATGCCTCTACACAAGTGGGTTTAACGATCAACAACTCAAAAAAAGTGACGACAAACCTCGTTCTGAGTGAGAATATCAACATAGATGAAACAAGTATACAAGTACCTATAAGAACAAACATCAGCATTTGGGACATGAAATTCGCTTAACCTTTAACTACACGCGCTGGCGTATTTTGTACGCCAGATATAAGAATTCTACTGCAAATATATTTTAAAATTTTATTTTTGACCTTTTTATTTCTCTAACCTATCGCTGTAATGTGCTTTACAATTGGTTTCAGTTTAGTTATAATCGGCGTTTTGGGAAGATCGTAATTTACAGTAGTTTATTATTTGTTGTTTGCTGTGGTGGACAATATACGCCACAATTATTTATAGTAATATAAGTACATCTTTCAATTGTTTTTTAGTCATTATAACTCCAAGTGTTCGCTGATGCCGAATAAGGTTTATAACAAACAACTAAGTATTTTTTCAAAACAAAAACAACAAATCCGCTGTTTTTAAATGTATTTTTTTGTGGCGTATAAAGTACGCCACGCGTGTAGTTATGCCATAACTTGATGAGCGGGTAGTTAAAGGTTAAGTAGAGATAACCAGACCAGCGAACTAATACGTAGAACAGGGTTGACTTGGGAGGCTTATAGAAGGCTTATGTTTTCAAATCAGCTCCTCCCATCTGCTTAAAGAGAAAAGTCTTTGATCAATGTGTGCTGCCGGTTGTAACATATGGTGCGGAAACGCCAACACTCGCTAAGACATCTGTAAACAAAATTCGAACGACACAGAGTGCAATGAAATGGTATATGTTGGGATTTCCCTTGAAAGACCGAATAAGTAACAAAGAATTGCGTCGTAGATCTGGAGTTACCAGCACAATCAACAGAATATGGACCTTAAAATGGAACTGGGCAGGGCGTGTCGCGAGAAATAAGGACCGGAGATAGACAAAACGTATTCTCGAGTGCCGACAAGACACACTGAACACGTTGGAGGACCCAAAAACAATATATCAAAATTGGATGCAAGCGGCTCAGGACAGGGATTTGTGAGGTGAATAACGGGAGGGCTACGTTCAGCAGTGGACAAGACAGCAGCAATTCAGTATAGGCTGAATGATGATGAGCAATAATTTTAAGATTAGTTTTAATAAAGCAATATTTTCAATTAAAATTGAAAATGAAACGTTCGATAACATTAATCATTTTCTTTGTTCTTTAACCATAATTCATAGATTGATAGGGATCCGAATGCTCCCACAACCTATGAATACGATCCTTGTAGCATGTGTAAAATCCCCCTTCATAAGTTCCCTCAAAATTTCTCTAGCTACGCCTATGGTAAAGAAGCTACCTTGTTCAGATGCTCTAATTTCGAAATCTCTATGTGACTTGTCTATTCCGCAGAAATACTTCCACAAAATCCGCAGGGTGCAATTTCGTAGCTTTGTAGAAGAGTAGTACTTTCCTTCTAACAATAAATTTTCCTTCTTTGGTTCTCTCAAAACTAAAATTTCTACGAAGTATTAAGGAGCCGTTAGCGGGTAAAAGGATGTTCGCCTAGCAAGAGAAAGTTGTAAGATTCCTAAATGCCCTTCTTCCAGATGCCATTACGGACTATATTTGCCTAATACCGCTTCTTTCGCGTTCATCCCTAAAAATTGGATCTAGCTCACAAGTCCATTACAATTTCATTTTCCTTGTGTCGTCGTGTGAGAGATGTGCGCCCATGAAGTAGCGGTGAACACAATTAATTTATTACACTTCTTGAATTCTCTCTAATCTCTAACTAGTGGAGCATATTCTAAAAGAAATTCTTTTCTGTGGTTACAGACCCTGTCAATTCTGTTTGCTACTTAATTCTGGGTTTCGTACTACTGTTTTCTAATTCGTTGTCGACTGACGCCTGTACCTATTTCATTGCTGGTTGTGTAGCCGTTGCGGTATTGTTCACTTGTACGAGTATTTCATCATCTCCTTACCTGATACCGCAATCATCACTGGAAGCATTCTAATCCACTTTTTACACTGACAAGTGCCTGACCTGCGATTTGTTTGGCAATAAAGCCGATCTTCCTGGTATAACACGAGCCGATTCTGTAAGGCCGATGCCACATTATGCGTTTTGACCGGATGCATTTCCGCTGCATCCGGTGAAAACGCATAGTGTGACAGATCCGTCCGGTTGCGTTGGAAACGGATGCTTTTTGAGTCATCGGTACGCGCTTACAAACTGCACCAGACTAAACGCATAGTGTGACAGGTCGGTCCGGTTGCGTTGGCAACGGATGCGTTTTCACCGCATCCGGTCAAAACGCATAATGTGGCATCGGCCTAAGTAACCACTTTATTGCTGCTATTTACGTTCAACCACAAATACCGCAGTGTTATTCATAAAAGACCATTCAAATCAATTGCCGTTAAGTAATTTACGATAGGTTATTACACCCATCTTGAGGAGCTATTTAAAATAATTTATGGTGCGATACGAATTATTATTACTTCATTTTTTGTGTATTATAACTAGGTACATAATATAATATAGAAACATTTCCTTGTAAAAGAATAATGATCATTAGTTCTTTACATGTGTTCTCAAGGTTCACTAATTAATTATTAAATGTCTTAAATGTGAGCCAAACTATGTTTACAATCTCCACTTTGTCATAACTTGCCTCACTTTTCTTTTTATCAGTGCTTGAGAATATACCACTACCATTTAGTTTTCTTGAGATTATCTTTTACTAAAAATTTAAATATTTTGTTGCTACACATTTTTATTTTAATAATATAATTGTTTCAATTAAATATTCACCTATTTCTTTTTCATTACCTTTCTTTTATTATTTATTTTGCTGCATGTACATTTTTGTGTTTCTCTTTCAGGTATTGTAT
The DNA here is from genome assembly GCF_917563875.1 of Diabrotica virgifera virgifera. Taxonomy (NCBI): domain Eukaryota; kingdom Metazoa; phylum Arthropoda; class Insecta; order Coleoptera; family Chrysomelidae; genus Diabrotica; species Diabrotica virgifera. The sequence continues at coordinate 131,258,834 of NC_065448.1, forward strand.
TGTTTTTTTTTTAATTTTATATGCCTGTATATGTCTTTATATGCCTGTATATGTGTTTTGATATCTAGTGATTACCGCGCGACATAAATACCCGCTATTCTCTGTAAATCTATTTTGCAACCGCGTATTATTCATATCCTATCTCTTTCGCCTCATATGTATTATCTTTTCTTGTCGTTTTAGTACCGTTTAACTTTCCCCATTCCTCACAATTCCTATCCAGTGAGAGGTGGCGCCCAAAATTTCCTTCTCTTATCTTATCTTCTCCTCTTCTCTTTCTCTTTCGTACCTCACCTTCTTATCTCTTATATTTGAGCCCTTAAACCCCGCCAAGACACCTCTAACCGACTGAAGGCCGAGCCCAGTGCCGTTCAATGTGTAGCCCTCCACTCTGTTGTTAAAGAGGGTACACAATAAGAAATAGCGCCGCGACGTGGAGCCAAATATAAGAATTTTATCTTCTCTTTTCTCGACTAATGTTTCTCTTTTTTAACAGTGAGTCAAAAAAAAAATGGAGTCGTCTGATATCTCTTTCCTGAAGTTAAATCAGATCGATTACGAACTGAAAATCAGAGGTATTAAATCTAATAGACAACTTTCCGACAAAAAGTCGATCCTTAAGAAAGCCATTAAAAAAGCCACTCCAATTATCGATTTAACGGCAAATCCCCTTATCTTCGAAGACGAATCGAAACAGATCGAAACTATCTATGCCGAAGTCGAAAATCTTATTTCGGAATAAAAAGGAAACCCTAGTGATTTAGCCTATAAAAGATCAAGGGCCTATCTATTACATCTGTCTCTAAGAATCCAACGTCTAATCCCAGATCCACAGAAACCTGCCGAACTAGATTTTAAAGATGGAGCTATATCTACCTGCCTTCTGTTAGAATCGAATTTAGACTATAAAATTGAGACTACCGAGACAGCCTTTCGAAAAAACCATAGTATCACACATCCGTTCAAATCTTCTACCAGAATTTTCTTCCATGATAGCCACTAGTACGGTGGATACCGTAGACCAATTATCGTCCCTTATTGCTACCGTCGAAATAAATGCTGCCGCAGTTTTAAAACGTGACCCCCTTTTATCTCTAGCGTGGAAAACCAAAAGGATGCTCAGAGAAACCATCCGAGACATTCTCAGTCTAAAAACAATTCTTCCAACAATAACTTCTCCAAGAACCGTTCTTCAAACAGATATGGTACAACTCCCGAAACCTCTAAGTCAAATTCTTCCAATGCGTGTTGGAATGGTCAAGGCAAAAGTCACATTCATCGTGAATGTCGTCGTCCCAGGAAAATATTCTGCTACCGATGTGGTGCACCTGAAGTTACCTTCCCCTAGTGTGTTAATTGCCATCCTTCAAAAAACCAATCTACGGAATAAATACTATCGGCTATTCTATTCTCAGTCATCCCAAAAAGCCCGATATTTCTCAATCCCCTAGTTATTCTTCAAATAGAAATTCCTACCGCTGCGCCCGACCGAAAGTGAGTGGAAAAATTACCTTACACAGGTTAAAAACTTCTACCGTCTCCCATCTCATAATAGGGTCTGTCCCATAATGATCTCTCGAAATACCGATAAAAGACCTTACATCTCTGTGAATATCTATAATGAAAATTTTACTGTACTATTAGATACGGGTTGTTCAATTACATGTGCTGGACAACAAGGTCTTGATTCTCTTCGAAGGAATAATATCCAAATCAATAAATCCATTAACACGAAAGTCTCCCTAGCAGACGGTTCCCATAAAAAAGTAACTGGTCTTATTGATTTACCTATCCTTGCCGATAACGTCTTCAGAGTAATTCAATGCCTCATAGTTCCCTCTTTATCGTGTTCTTTTATTCTTGGAAGTAATTTTGCTGAACAATTTTGTCTCTCTATTTGTTTCAATACCAACAAATGGAATACTAAATCTCAAAACCAAACCATACTTTCTCTATAGCCAATCCAGGAGCGATTATCCCGCAACTTTGTTCGTTGGAATCTCTCAGTCCAACTTTAACGAAGTTAGTAGCGCTGACGGTATAGGTCGCACAGACAAAATTCACATGACAGTAGACACCGGCGACTCAAAACCTTTCAAAGCGACGCGACGTCCCTTCCCTATGTCTCCATATATGTCGAATATGGTTATGATTATTTCGCGCTCTTTAATAATTCTGTGCAGAAATTCTTCGTTTGTTACTTTGTCTATCCAGGAGATCCTCAATATGCGTACATAGTAGCACCTTTAAAAAGGCTCCAAGTCTCTTAAGTGATGCTTCAGTTTAGGTCTACGGCTCCACTTCTTATAGAAGGACCGATAATTCGTAGCATTTAGCATAATATATGACATTACACAACATACCTACATACATACAGAAAAGACGTTTAGGTTGAAATAAATTAATTCCCTGAGATTGGGCGATTTTGGAGAAAAACCCAGAAACAGGTGGATTTTTATTGTTAAATTATAATTACTTAGCATATAATATATCATACTAGTGACGTCAGCTACCTGGCCATGATGACGTTATCGATGAGTTTTTTTTTAACAGGGGTCGTTCGCTAGCTCATTTAAAAGGTTTTTCAATTCTTTATTCAATAATATAAACATTACTATTATTATTTATACAGGGTGACCAAAAAAATAATTTTGGATTTAAGTTAATTGACACAAAAAGAAGTGTGTAATTTATTTATTTCAAAGTACATTTCGCTTCTGTCAGAAAACAGAAAAATGTTTATTTGTATTTGGGAAATAAACAATCCTTTTAGCTTAAATTAAATGTTCAAACTACCAATAGGTAGGTGGGTAGCAGTTTGAACATTTTTTAAGGCATGGATTAGGTGTCAATCAGCCGGTCACAACATGACTAATATATCAAGAAGAATAAACGGCTAAAGAACGTAAAATCCATAAAAATATCAATAAAAAAAAGACTTATTTTAGTTGGGATGTAATTTAAGTACTGAAATTTAAAAAAAACGAAGCTGAAGTATGTTACTTATAACTTCTTTTCAATATCATAGAAATGTTTAAAAACGATCCCTAAAAATTATACAACAGTAACAATAATACAAGAGTATTAAACGAGACGGTGAGGTTCTCACAAAAAGTTCCATAGCAATTTTTTTTAATATTTAATTTAAGCAAAAGGCAATGTTTATTTCTCAAATAAACATGTCTGTTTGTTTTCTAATAGCAGCAAAATGTATATTTAATTAAATAAATTACATACATATGTACCTCTTTTTGCGTCAATTAATTTATTTCAAAAATTATTTTTTGGCCACCCTGAGCCGTTAACCTTTCAAATGAGCTAGCACACGACTCCTTTTATAATTTAAAATAATCATCGATTACGCCATCAAGCCCAGGTAGACGACGTCACGAGTCTAATATGCCAAAAAATTATAATTTAAAAATAAATATATTTCGGGATTTATCTCGAAAATCGACATTCTCGAGAAAATGAGTTTATTCCAACCGAAACGTCCTTACTGTATGTAAAACTCTGACTTTATCACAGTCATAAGTCATAATACTGCACACAAATATTTGGTGAAACTAATGTATACAGGGTGTCCTGGAAAATAGTGCGTTCCTTAAAGGTATAGGGCACCATGTAAAGCAAAAATCTCTTAAAACTTTTTTTTAAATGCAATCGTTTGACCAAAAAATTAAAATACATTATGGTATGCAAATTAAAATCTGGCAACTCTGATAGCTTGGAAGAATCCTGTTTGGTCTCAATGCCGAAAATGTTTTCGAATCGTGAGTTCATTACCTATTATGTTATTATGTTGATTAGTTATGGCAGATCACTAAATGGAGAGGCTTACTATAATTTCTTTCAAAATGTTTTGCCGTTATTTCTCGTCGTATGAGTGAATGTGTTCGTGAAAGTGTAATAATTATTTTCAAGTAAGTACAAATTAATTATTCTAGTTCACAAGTAAACAAATTACTGACACATTATCAATCTGGTGTATTTAATTTCCACTGTAAAATATGTAATTTAGCCAAAGTCCTCATATACAAGGCGAAAACGGCGGGTCCGTTGGGTAAAATATTTCCATGAGATTTTTTTGCATAATCACATTCGTGAGACATCCCAGAATAAGGTTAAAAAAGTCGCCCACGTGAAAAGTGGTTCAATTTTTTTTACCAATTTTTTTTATTCAAATTGCAAAAATCAAAATTTTTGGCTGGGAAATTTTTTTTTACCTTTTTTTGGACCATTCTTGAAAAAAAAGGTTTCTTATAATTTTTCTCTAAAGTTGATCTTTTTCGAGTTATAAGCAATTTAAAATTTGAAAAACGCGAGAATTACCCTTTTTAAGACTTAATAACTCGGTTAAAACTATTATAATGACAGTTAGAAAGTAACTAAATCAATATTTAAAGCCTCCGCTACATGATCCTGAAGAAATATGTGTTATAAATTTATTACTAAGCTGTTATTTTTAATTAATAACAATGGGCGGTTAGATCGTATAGACGCGGCTGTAAATGTGAATGCAAGTAAGATGCACAATTGGACTGCCGGAATGGCATCTCTCTCGCACTCAGCATTTACGGCCGCCAACACGTGCATGGCGCTCATTATTATTACTTAAAAATAACAGCTTAGTAATAAAATAATGACAAAAATTTCTTCAGTATCTTGTAGGGGGGGGGGGCATTAAACTTTGATTTAGTCACTTTCTGACTTCCATGATAATAACTTTTAACCGAGTTACTAAGCCTTGAAAATCGCAATTTTTCGTTTTTTTTTTTTAATTTTAAATTGCTTATAACTCGAAAACGCTCAACTTTAGAGAAAAATGAGAAGAGACCTTTTCTATCCAGAATGGTCCAAAAAACCTAAAACAAAATTGTCTGGGTCAAAAATATTGATTTTTGCAATTTGATTAAAAAAAATTTAAAAAAATTTGGACCACTTTTCACGTGGGCGACTTCTTGAACCTTATTCTGGGATGTCTCACGAATGTGATTATGCAAAAAAATCTCATGGGAATATTTTTCCCAACGAACCCGCCGTTTTCGTTTTGTCTATCAGCATTCAACACATTTAAAGCTTACTAAATACATAATACCTAAGTACTAGTTCAGTTAAAAGATGTGTTTTATGTTAAAAGATGTATACCTAATTCGTTTAAAATGTGCAATAGGTATTCAATGCATTTAAAAAAATATATAGTAAACAAATAACAAAAAAAAGACAAATAGTAAATACATTAAGTACTGTTAGGTTGGATTATTTTAAACACATGTACTGTAAATCACAAATAAGTTCTTACTATCTGAGATGTTATTTATTCCGTAGTGCGTACGATCGCGATGTTGCCAGGCAATTTAAATTTCTAAACATTAAAATACAGGTATATGGAGAACAATGTAATCTTTTTTTTTTGGAAAAGGTTAACTTTAGAAAAAAATGGTATAGGACTTTTTTGTTCTAAATTGTGTATTCTATCCCTATTTTAAAGGAATGCACTATTTTCCGGGACACCCTGTATAACAGCGTTGACAGCATCCGAGGCTTAGTGTATTTGGCTGAATAAATCAAGGTAATAGACATTTTGGTGATTTTTTGCCACGCATAAGACTGGAATAAAGTCTTTTAAAAAAACCATATTAAAACAAATCTTTTATTATTATACCAGAAAAGATTGGTCGTAAATTACACAATAGATTCTGGGATCAAAGATAGGTTGATTAAATCTAACTTACCTTAGTACAAATATGCACGTAAAAAACGTTACAGCCCTTTGAAATAACAAAATGAAAATAATTTTTTTCCAATATATCAAAAACTATTAGAGATTGTAGCGTGCAAACCCGCTACTTTGTAGAATTTATTTTAATAAGACCCACTCTGCATTTAGAGGTCCTCTCAGGTAGCTGTTGATTTTCATTTGTAGCAAATATTTATTAGTCGGTCCATTTATATTCTTTTCGTGCACCCTGTATATCCATTTTCAATTCAATAATGAAATTAGTGATGCCTGATTTAAATTAGAAAAGTTATTTCCATCATCTCGAATAATATTTATTGAGAAAATATTATTGCCATTTTCATTTTAAACAGTTTAATTATTTCCAGTTTTCGTTCTTTCTAAATATTTTATTTCGAAGCAAAATTATTTATCAAGCCATTAATTTTTTGTAATTTTAAAACGTTCAACTTTGTCAATTTCAATGAGAATGTCTTTTTCGTTATCAGCTAATCCTGACCTTCAATTAATTTCTTTTACCTTTATAAATACCATGCTGGTGCCTTTCTGGCTCATTTTTATATTCTTCGCCAAGTAGGTAGCAGCGAGCGCTACAGACCTAATTGGTAAGTTGTTTTTGGGTTTTATCATTTACTTTTCCGATAATATTTTTTTTGTTAATTGACTAACTCGAATTTGCAGGATATATTTATATTTTTACGTATTTGTATTGTAAATTTGATTTATCCAATAAGAAAATAATTTTGGGGTATCTATTTACTTATTTTCCGTGAATGCTAATTCATTAGCATCAGCAGTGGTGTTAAATATCAATTATTTTCAAGTTTAATTTATTACGTTAATTTTATAGAAATATGTGGGATTAAATTAATTTATTTTTGTTCATTTATTTTATTGTATTTTTTAATTGGGGTGTTCACATTAGAACATTTGGGGTCTACTGTTTGGTTTAAAAGTCACTTCCAAGATTTTCTGTGCTGCTGGTGGGGAATATTGGGGTTTTGTTGACTTGGGTGGTGGGGCCCTTCATAAATTTATGCTGCGGGTTGTCTACATCTTGTTTTCTCTTCTAGGCACCCAGGAGAAGGGCGTGGCCCTAGTTTTTACACCATCTGTTTTGGCCCAGAGGATATATAATGCCCCCCCCCCCCAGAAAGTACAAATAAATGGTAAATAGCAGCTCCTCAAGACCCATGGGTTCGACGAACATTTAGGCAACTCCGGAGGCAACAACCGATCCACCAGTACATCAGACCAGTACATCAAAACCTGACGCCTCCCGAAGAAGATCATGAGGTGTGGATAACCTAGGACAGCACCGGAAGAAGCCTTCACACCACAAGTTAAGTCTTCTTTAGAATCTTATATTTGCCTGTCAGCAGAGACAGTTTTTTTTATATAAATTAACTTCATAATAACTTCACAATGATGTAGATCCTAAATTATAAAAAAAAAGAAATGAGAAAATAAAGCATTTATACCGAAGTTCATTCCTTTTTACTGATAGTGTACCGTATGCCTGGAGAATGCAGAGGAGTAGGATATAAGGACCCACATAAAGTCTCATGCTCGCCGTGTTGGTGTTGGCGATGTTATGTCGAATTTGTTTCTTGGTCCAATGTTGACTTTGGAGATGGGTTCGATATATCATTGTTAATATGGACACGACAAAATTGGCGCCTCAACTGGGTTCTGCTCTCTTTTTTCTTTGGTATATTTTGCACTGTTAGTATTGGGTGAATTTTGGTATATTTGTTTTATAACCTCTCATTTCTTTTTTATTTTGCTTACAAGTTAATTCATAATTAGTCAGTAATTTGTCTCTTGCTGATACAACTGAATTGCATATTATGGATATTTACATTATTTTAATTTTTAATGATTTGATATTAACTCAGTATTTTATTTACTTTCATATATTGATCATAACATACGTATATGTGTTACTGGGGTTAGTTCAGTCGTCTGTTTTTTGCCACTAAGTGAGTTTTTCTTTTGCTGGTTGTTTTTTCTTCCCAAATTTTTCACAATGCCTTTGCCTTTCAACCCGAACCATCTTAAGTCCAGTGAGTTAGCGTACGAAATTTCAATTAGAGGTCAAGATGTCCCCAAAACTGCGGAAGAGAGAAGACAACTGTTACGTGGCCTTCTTACTCAAGAGTCTTCAAATCGAAGCACTTCTTCTATTAGCGTGGACATAGATTTTGCTGAAAATTTCAAACAAACTTCAGAGTCTGTCCAAAATATTACTGAAATTGTTCAGACTTTCGTTGGTAGCCGCAAGTCGTCACAGTATAAGACACTTATTGATCGTCTAAGTCATGTTGCCAACCGCCTGCGACGTATGGAAACAAATACGAAGCAGGAACAAAAAAGTAAAAAGGAACTCACGACGAAGTTGTCAATGTTAGAAGGGGTATTGGAGGAGAAAGTAACACCTCAGCAGGATGATATTGCAGAGGCACCAGCCTCTACACCAATTGCTTCGCCTATTAGGTTACCACAGGTAGGAGTCCCAAAATTAGTTCCTGTTTACAAATGGGATCTACAGAAGTTTACCGGTAGGGAAAATTTGGTTGGTTTCCTCGAAAAATTGGAAACATTAAAGGTTTCGCGAAACTGCTCGGATCAGGATTTGTTTTTGTCAGCATCAGACCTTTTTGAGGGACCAGCGTTTACCTGGTGGCACAACCATTTTGTGCGTGAGTCTTTCACTTCATGGGCTGATTTAGTCAGTGCCTTGAAAGAGACGTATCTTCCTGTGGATTATGAAAGGAATCTCTGGGACAAAATCAGGTCGACAAAACAACAGTTTGGAGAGCCTGTTTCGCAATTTATTGCAAATTTTGAGTCACTGTTTCATCGTCTTCCCACAAAAATTCCTGAGGAGGAGATTGTGGCCGAAATTAGGCGGGGGTTATTGTCTGATTTTATAAGGGCGTTAGTTTTGCACGAAGTTTGCTCTGTAAAAGAGTTAGCTTCGCTATGTAGGAAGATTGAGGGTGCGTTAGGAATCACAGCGGATCCAGCTGCGAGTGCAAGTTTCCGGAATAGAGAGTCGAGGAATTCCAGGTTGTCATGCTGGAATTGCAGGTTAAAGGGTCACTCATTTCGCCAGTGCAGACGGACCAAAAATTTGTTTTGTGTTGGGTGTGGTAGAAGCGAAGTCTCCATTAATAGCTGCCCGAAATGTTCAAAAAACGCGAGCCCTGGTGTAAACAACGACGCTCCAGGAACGTCCCGAAATTGATGACCCATGCTAATTTTGGTATTCCGGAAAATTCCGGTGTTAATTGTACTGAGTTTTCAGGAAATAATGATTTTTACCATGTCTCGGATACATATGGTAAGGTAACTAATAATGGTGTGCATAATAGTTGCAATTTTAATTTTTCGAATAATAAGAACTTTTGCGTTAATGACCAAGTCTCTATGTAGTAAAGTTGCTGAACATAATTTTTCAAAGTGTAAAAGTTCAAATAATATTTATGGAAATTATAGTACTGATAGTATTTACACCCCGTACTCGTTTGGTAGTTCCAATTTGAATTATTTTATGTCTGATTGTGAGAATTCTACTTTTTCTAATTTTCCCGATGATGAAAAATCACAAGGTAAATGTGCTATTGCTAACTTTGGCAATGGATGTACTAAGCGGTCTAGTAGGTTTTCTAACACTTCGACTTCCCAAAATTCTTTTTATGGTGGAAATAGTCATCTTTCCAAAAATAAATGCTCGACTAGGGCTTCTCAATTTCGAAATAATAATATGGAAAATAATTTTAAAAACGATATTCATGGTGATAAATTTTCTGCAGATATAAATTCAATTTGTTTTAGCCATAGTCGTTCTTCGAAGTCTTCTTCTTCTTCCCGTCCCCTTTCGACTTGTGAAATAATCTCAGATGAATCATCATCATCACCGTCTTCTTTTTCTTCTTCTTCTCGCCCTCTTACAAATTCTAAAACAAATTTCAAGGAAAAGGACTCAATTTCTCATGCCTCCGTCTCTTCTTCTTCTTTTTCTTCAATTCCAACTGCTCCTTCGGTAAACAAAAATTCTGATGAAATTTTAGGGCTACAGTTTTCTGGTGAAGAAAATTTTTCAAATCATATACATGCTTATCCATTATTGGATGTTCACGAATCTGATAACCGTCCTTACATTACGATTGCTATCCATGATGAGAATGTTTCAGCACTGATAGACAGTGGTAGCAATGCTTCTATTATTGGTTCTCCTTGTTTGTACTTACTAAAAAAATTTAACTTACAATTAAATTATGACGTTTGCATTCAGTTGACTACTGCTGATGGTAGTGTTCAAAATACAATTGGTTTTGTGGAATTACCAGTGAATTTGTTAGGTACTGTCCACACTTTGAAATTTTTAGTTGTTCCTTCTATTTCCCATAAGCTAATTTTAGGCATGGATTTTATTTCAAAATTTGAACTTAAGATTGATTTTGCAAAATGTTCATTTAATTCTGCTGAACTTTCCACTTGTGTAGTAAATACTATAATAGATAGGCTGAGTCTTTCTTCTTCACAGTCAGCACAACTTGATTCCATGGTACAGCTTTATAAAGAAATAGCCCCTACGGATGCAATTGGTCGCACCAGTCTCTATACTCATCATATTGACACAGGTGATGCGAAACCGATAAAACAACGGCAGTACCCATTGTCTCCGGCAATGATGAAAATCCTTAATGCTGGTATCGACGAGCTGATACAACTTAAAGTCGTTCAACCTTTAAATATTCCCACTCCTTGGCTAAATCCTTTGTGCCTTGTTAAAAAGAAGGACAACACGGATAGAATTTGTTTCGATGGTAGAAAGTTAAATTCGGTGACAGTTCCAGATAGTTATCCAATGCCTCTCATTGACTCTATCATTTCTAAAGTTAGAGATGCAAAGTACATTTCTTCGATTGATTTACGTCATGCTTTTTACCAAATCCCTTTAGATGAATCGTCAAAAATTAAGACAGCTTTTGCTATTCCAAATCGCGGTGTATTTTGTTTTAATGTACTTCCTTTTGGTCTAAACAATAGTGCTCAAGCCATGTGTAGGTTAATGGACAATGTAATAGGTCCCAAATTGGATCCGTATGTATTCTATTACATTGATGACATTATAGTGGTTACTCCAGATTTCAAAACCCACATGGAGGTTCTTTCGTCCCTTTTTAGGCAACTCAAATCTGCCAATTTGACTATTAATTTTGAAAAATCCCAGTTCTGTAGGTCTTCTTTAAAGTTTCTTGGTTTTATAGTTGATGAAAATGGTCTTCGAACTGATCCCGAAAAAATCCAATCCATTCTTGAGTATCCCGTTCCTAAAACTTCTACTCAAATCCGTCGTCTCATTGGTTTGATAGGTTATTATCGTCGTTTTCTTCCCAACTTTAGTAGAGTTTGTGCTCCGATTTCAGATCTTTTAAAGGGTAAAAAGAAAGGTCAACCCATTTCGTGGAATTGTCAAGCTGATGAAGCCTTTGCCAAGGTTAAAAATCTTCTAACCACTGCTCCGATTCTTGCAAGCCCAGATTTTAGCAAGAAATTTTTTCTAGCCTGTGATGCTAGCGATTTAGGTGTTGGAGGTGTACTTTTTCAAAAAGAAGATGGTTTTGAACATCCAATTGCTTATTTTAGCAAAACATTGAATAAGTGTCAACGTAAGTACAGCACTACAGAAAAAGAACTCCTTGCAATTCTTCTATCGATTGAAAAATTCAGAGGTTATATTGAGGGTACTGAATTTACGGTGATTTCAGACCACAGTTCTCTCCAATGGCTTTTTACAATGAAAAATCCCTCCCCACGTTTGGCCAGATGGGTTATGAAATTGTCGTCACATAAGTTTGATGTGGTTCATCGTAGTGGATCATTAAATATAGTGGCTGATTCCTTATCACGGATTCCTGAAACGTCTTCAAATATTGCAATTCTTAATTTAAATAGCTTAAAGGCAGATGCTTGGTATAGTTCATTATTAAATAAAATTATTAGTAATCCCGACTTGTATCCTTCGTTTAAAGTGCAAGATAATATTATTTACAAACATGTTTTTTCAAACTCTAAGTTCTCAGATTCTTCTCCGGAATGGAAAATTTTTGTTCCCACATCTCACAGGAAAGATATTCTCAGAATGTATCATGATGAGCCTACAGCTGCACACTTAGGCATTTCTAAAACCTTAGCTAGAGTTTCTGAACTGTACTACTGGCCTAAAATGAGAGCTTATGTCATCAGGTATATTTCTAAATGCAAAACTTGTTGCCAGTCGAAGTCTTCTAATCTTTCGCCTGCTGGGAAAATTGGAAAATATCGAGACATTAATTTCCCGTTTCAATTTTTGTCTGCTGACTTGTTAGGACCGTATCCAAGGTCGAAAAATGGTAACCGATACCTTTTAGTGGTTGTAGATTGGTTTACCAAGTTTGTATTTGTACATCCCATGTCTTCAGCAACATCTAAGGGTATTGTCAAGTTCATAGAAAACCAAGTTTTTCTCATTTTTGGCGTCGCTCAAATTTTTGCAGTTGACAATGGTCCACAATTTATTTCCAAAGACTTTAAAGACCTTATGTCCAAATATAATGTTCAAAAGATCTGGTATAACGCTAGGTATTTTCCTGAGATAATTCCTACTGAAAGGGTAAATAAAACCATTGTTACAGCTATTCGTTCTTTTATCCATGATGATCACAAAGAATGGGATAAAGAAATATTCAAAATAGCCCATGCAATCCGTCTTGCCAAACATGAAGTTACGAAGTTTTCTCCATCTTTTCTGACCTTCGCCAGAAACATCCCTACTGACGGATCCTTTTTTGGTATCATTGAGGAAAGAGCGGATAATACTTTAAAAATTAACAACGAGTTATTTACTCCTAGGCCTGCCGACGAGTTGTCTCCTCTCTTTTCGGAGGTTCAGAAAAGGTTACGTCAGGCTCATGTCGAAAATTCTAAGCGTTACAATCTCCGGAAAAGAGATGTACAATTTCATCTAGGTGATAGAGTTTGGAAAAAGAATTTTGTTCAGTCTAAAGCTGTTGACAATTTCTCAGCTAAGTTAGCTCCTAAATTTGTACCTTGTATTATAAATAAAGTGATTTCTCCATTAGTCTACAACCTTAAAGATGTTAATGGTGTAGATCTTGGAAACTTTCATGTGAGAGATATCAAGTTAGATGTTACCAACTCTGATGATGATAGTTCGGTAACTTAATTTTTTGTGTGAATTAACATTTTGCCAATTACTCTGTGTTTCTTTGATTTCATCAATCTTGCTTGAAATTATAAATTTGTATTTAGTTTGATTTGTTCTCGTAGTTGCATTTTCTTGTAGTTTGCGCCTAGTAGGTACTTTGATATTCAGTATACACTTGGATAGTTTTGATTAGTACCCATATAAGCATAGCTTACATGCTATTATGCTTTAGTTTTTTTAAATTATGGCCATTTTAGTTTAATATGTATTTTACGATTTTGTTGGCGGTTATGTTTAACTCGCGGTATTTTTAGTGGTTGTTTTTTCCACTATATAATTTTTTTCGCTGTGCTTAGGCCAGTGATGTGTTGTTGCGTAAAATTTTTTTTTCTCTTTCTTTCTGAAACTCAAATGTTATTATGCTATACTCGATTGAGAACTCTCAGTGTAATTTCATGGCGCTTTGGAGTTACTTTTGTTGGTTTTTGCTAAAACTATACACCCTCTTGCGTATTATTCTTTTGGATTTTCAGTGCATTATGCTATAGTTTTCTTCTTGCGTAATCACGTTTATTCCTTAGAGGAATTAATATGCTTTAAATTTTTTTGCGACTTTTTGTATACTTGTAATCTTGCTTACTACTTTTTCATTTTCATCTAAATGCTGGCGCCTGGCTTCTTGTTGATACTAGTTTTGTCTCTAGAATTTATGAGCTTTATCCACTTTGTTTGCTTTTCATCTGGACACCAAAACTAAAATATTTTTTTAAATATTTTTAAATAACAAAACGTACTCATCAAGACATATATTTCAGAGCGAGGTTTGCTAAATCGGTAATTTGTTGATTTCATTATTGTTTTTGTTCTCTCACGTGTTTAGTGTTAGATATTCCAATTTTTGACATGATTAGAAATAAGTTCTAAACTTATAAATTTAATACAATATTCTGTACTGGTATTATAATGGGTACCAGTTTATTTATATTTATATATGCTTACCTTTACCAGTTCAGTTAGTTTTGAATTTTAAGCTTACCTACTGTGTATGATAATATATTTTGATGTAAATATTGACCAAAAGAAAAAATTTTAGGATTTCTGTAGAGAATCCTTAGATTTTTGACGGTTGTGACAGTTTATATTATAAAAAGTGGTCGTTGGACACTTTTATTTGATGTATCCTTGTTAGGAACATTAATTTACCCTTGAGGGTGGACTAAAATGCTACCCTATAGCATAATTAGATACTATATGTATCATTTATGTTTCCCTGAGGCTTTAGTCTATGGACTAAATAGGCCTGTTCTTTAAATAGACTAAGATAGAGAACTTACCTATTTAAATTATGTTACTTATTCATTTGAATATTATTTGGAAATTTGCCATTATATAGTAATGATGGTCAAATTTCTTTTTTAGAGTCGTGTTGCTTTAGTGCATGGTGAAAATATATATATATTTTTTTTTAATAATTGTATGGTAATTCTACATCGCGTTAGGTTAGCGATAGATACATATACTTATGTAGTGAATATTAGTTAAAAATTTTGATTTTTTTTGGGTTTACTATTGCAATTTATACTATATTATATGTTTTCTTGTATTTGCTTATTGGTGAATCATGTTACATTTTTTTTTTACATAACTTGATATTGCTGCAAATAAGTAGTGTATTTGAAAGATAGAGTTAGTCGTGATTTTTTTCTTCTTTTTGTTAATTTTATATGATTATATAAGAATTTTGAATCTTCTTCTAATATATTACTTCATTTTTTTTGTTCTCTTTCTTCCTCCATTGATGTTGTTTTCACTTACTTTGCTTTCTTTTCTCCTTATTTTCTTCCGTCTTTTTATTTGTTATATTAAAAAATTTCCAACACTTGAAATTTTTTTTTCGAGATGGGGGGTGTGTAGCGTGCAAACCCGCTACTTTGTAGAATTTATTTTAATAAGACCCACTCTGCATTTAGCGGTCCTCTCAGGTAGCTGTTGATTTTCATTTGTAGCAAATATTTATTAGTCGGTCCATTTATATTCTTTTCGTGCACCCTGTATATCCATTTTCAATTCAATAATGAAATTAGTGATGCCTGATTTAAATTAGAAAAGTTATTTCCATCATCTCGAATAATATTTATTGAGAAAATATTATTGCCATTTTCATTTTAAACAGTTTAATTATTTCCAGTTTTCGTTCTTTCTAAATATTTTATTTCGAAGCAAAATTATTTATCAAGCCATTAATTTTTTGTAATTTTAAAACGTTCAACTTTGTCAATTTCAATGAGAATATCTTTTTCGTTATCAGCTAATCCTGACCTTCAATTAATTTCTTTTACCTTTATAAATACCATGCTGGTGCCTTTCTGGCTCATTTTTATATTCTTCGCCAAGTAGGTAGCAGCGAGCGCTACAGACCTAATTGGTAAGTTGTTTTTGGGTTTTATCATTTACTTTTCCGATAATATTTTTTTTGTTAATTGACTAACTCTAATTTGCAGGATGTATTTATATTTTTACGTATTTGTATTGTAAATTTGATTTATCCAATAAGAAAATAATTTTGGGGTATCTATTTACTTATTTTCCGTGAATGCTAATTCATTAGCATCAGCAGTGGTGTTAAATATCAATTATTTTCAAGTTTAATTTATTACGTTAATTTTATAGAAATATGTGGAATTAAATTAATTTATTTTTGTTCATTTATTTTATTGTATTTTTTAATTGGGGTGTTCACATTAGAACATTTGGGGTCTACTGTTTGGTTTAAAAGTCACTTCCAAGATTTTCTGTGCTGCTGGTGGGGAATATTGGGGTTTTGTTGACTTGGGTGGTGGGGCCCTTCATAAATTTATGCTGCGGGTTGTCTACATCTTGTTTTCTCTTCTAGGCACCCAGGAGAAGGGCGTGGCCCTAGTTTTTACACCATCTGTTTTGGCCCAGAGGATATATAATGCCCCCCCCCCAGAAAGTACAAATAAATGGTAAATAGCAGCTCCTCAAGACCCATGGGTTCGACGAACATTTAGGCAACTCCGGAGGCAACAACCGATCCACCAGTACATCAGACCAGTACATCAAAACCTGACGCCTCCCGAAGAAGATCATGAGGTGTGGATAACCTAGGACAGCACCGGAAGAAGCCTTCACACCACAAGTTAAGTCTTCTTTAGAATCTTATATTTGCCTGTCAGCAGAGACAGTTTTTTTTATATAAATTAACTTCATAATAACTTCACAATGATGTAGATCCTAAATTATAAAAAAAAAAGAAATGAGAAAATAAAGCATTTATACCGAAGTTCATTCCTTTTTACTGATAGTGTACCGTATGCCTGGAGAATGCAGAGGAGTAGGATATAAGGACCCACATAAAGTCTCATGCTCGCCGTGTTGGTGTTGGCGATGTTATGTCGAATTTGTTTCTTGGTCCAATGTTGACTTTGGAGATGGGTTCGATATATCATTGTTAATATGGACACGACAAGATTTTTTGATTCAAAATGGGCATGTGGCATTCTTATGGCAGAAACATTTCAAAAAAATTATAGTGAAATTTGTGCTCCCCATAAAAATTTTATGGGAGTTTCTTTTCCTTAAACTCCCCTAAACTTTTGTGTATGTTCTTATTAAATTGTTATTGGAGTACCTACTATTAGTTAAACACAATGGTTTTAAAATTTTTTGCTTCTTATTAGTACTTTCTCGAAAAGCCAGTTTTTATCGAGATATTTTGAATATCTGTCAAATCCACCACATATTTGTATATGGTAAGTACGATTATACAGACGTGGTAATATTATGAAAATTTATTTATAATTTACATTTTAGGTATATTTTGAACCATATTAAACAAGAAGCCGCATCTCGATAAAAGGTGCCTTATCGAAAAAATAGTAAGAGGCAAAAAAGTTTTAAAAACACTGTGTTTAATTAATGGTACCGCAATAATAGTTTAATTGGAACATCCATAAACATTTGGGCGGTATAAAAGAACGAAGTCCCCATAAAATTTTTATGTAAACATATTAAAAAAGAAGCTGCATCGCAAAAAAATGGTTTTCAAAAATATTGTGTTTAACAAATGGTACGACAATGATAATTTAATTGAAACGTACACAGAAGTTTTGGGTATTTCAAGGGAACTGTTTTTTTAGGATGTACCTGCCATAAGAATGCCACATGTCCATTTTAAATGAAAAATCTCTAAGACTTTTCCATACTTGAAAAAAATCCATTTTCATTTTGTAACTTCAAAGGAATGTAACTTTTTTGTGCATTATTGTATATAGGTAAGTGAGGATTAGTCAACCTATTTTTGATTCCAGAACCTATGGTATAACTTATGACCAATCTTTTCGGGACACCCTGTGTATGTAAATATTAGCACAATTCCTACATTTTAATAATATCCAAACTAGAGCCATAGAACGGCAAATTAACTAAATTGCGTCCATTAGGCCCATTCACGAGCGACCTATTAAAAATTGTTAAAACTTTTATACTCCTAGCGGGTATCTCACAATCGATTATTTCAATTTCAAGTCCCGTTTAATCAGTACAGTCGAACCCGCTTGTTAGAATAGTCTTCGTGCCAAGCAAAAATATTCTTATAACCGGGATAATCTAATAACCGATCAGTGGTGGCTAGCAGAAATAAATGTACCGAATATACGTCATAATAGTACAACACACTTTGTACATGTACATACTATGTATGTACATGTACAAAGTATGTATGTACATGTACATACATAAGTTATTTACATAATATATTATGTATATGGTTTTATTACGTTTTATGTCAATAATACAGTACCTAGGGTAACTATTACTTATTTTATTAAAACACCAAACTACATTATCTGTGCATGCATACCTACACAAATAAGTAAGAAATGTATGCAATATGTAGATATAGGTACCTATACATATTTTCTTATTAACATACATACAACAGACTTACTTTTTTTCTGGAAAAATAATCGGTAATCTGAGACTATTTATTTTGTTACATAAGATATAGTCACTTGTAGCTCTAAAATATAATAAATAAAAAATTGACATTGGTTTTACTCTCCAGAAAACTTCTTATATATTATAAAGCGGTTATTATATTACAAGCGGTTATGACTTCTAAACTGTTTCTAAAAATCGAAACAGACAACGACGTGGGTGGTGAGTGAGTAATAAGAATATTTACACAATTGAAAAGTAGGTACCTACTTTATGATCGGTAAATGTTTGGTGAAAGGTAGAATTGGTGCCCATAATAAAGTAAGTAATAAAATTCGATAAAGCGATATTCTTTTACTAAAACTTATTCCTATAAGCGGTTAAATTTATTAAGGAGTAAATGGAAATGTTTGGGACCTCAAAATTCTATTCCTTAAACCGGGATATTCTAATAAGCAAGTCCGAATGTATATATTATGTATTATTCCCAATAAACCGGCGAAATGTTGACTGAAATTTATTGCGAAATCTATCTTGTTGATTCAAAAAGTTACTATTGCGAAAATATTGAACTTTGTATAAAGATGCAACAGCAAGAACCTTATAATAAAATCGATTTCCCTGGTGGTGTGGTAAAGTATTGTGCTGTCAAATGTACAAAGAAAGACAACCGTATTTGATAAATGGATCTCTAGCTATCATCGTCTGATAATAGAACTACTAGATAATTAATAGCTTACTTCTCTTATATCGGCCAAGCAGAAAAAAACACATATCTCCGAAAGTATTATTAGAAAAAGACAAAGTCATTGTCAATAAAACATAGGACATTGTGTGTAGTAGTTCTCTTTGGAGATTTCAAATATACACTAAAAAAAAATAAAACTAGTCCTTTCTCTGCACTACATCACACGGAACAGTATGTTCCGGAAAGTTTAGACAAGGGAATCCCAGAAATAATAGAATTCTATAATATGACAAAGGATGGTTGGAGCATACGCTCAATAAACTATCCGCAAATTACATAGTGTCACAGGAAATAGCTGACGGTAGAGAATAACACTTTTTTCTCTTTGCTAAACACAGCAGTTGTTATTAATAATTTTATAACTTTTTTAGATTGTAGATTTATTATAGGTAGGGTTTTTATAACAATAAAAACATTTTGTACAATTTTTTAATACATAGGTTTTTATTTAAAACCGAATGAGAAGTTTAGGATTTTCTTCAATTTAATAATAAATTTCAACAAATTAAAAAATTTGGATGGATAATAATAACTAAACTGCAGATATTTTTTGGAGGGGTGTCTTATCACTCACTACACAAATGGTGCCAAAATTTCCCAGCACACTAACGAAAAGATAACGACTCATCTATCAGTCAGTATATTAAGGTCCATATCTGGCCAATAGAATACACCTAGTTACGATAAAATTGAACTTAAGATCTGAATTACGAATTATTTCCATTTAAGGTAGAAAATTATACATTCTATATATTTAATAAAGTCTAAAGTAGCGCATAAATTCATTATTTCGTAAACCGGTGACTTTAAGGAAAAATCCCGAAACAGGTCAATTTTTATTTTTAAATTACGATTTTTTGGCATACATATAATACTACTAGTGGCGTCATCCATCTGGGCGTGATGACGTAATCAATGATTTTTTTAAATAAGAATTGGGGTCATGTGATGGCTCATTTAAAAGAGTATTCAATTCTCTATTCACTAATATAAACATTAGCATAATTATTTATACAGGGTTTAATTTCTTTTTTTAATTAAATTAATTGAGAAGAAAGAAGAATGTATGTAATTTATTTTACTCAAAATACGTTTTACTGTTGTCAGCAAACAGGAAGAAAAATGTTTATAACAAAAAATATTGTTTTTCCTTAAATTCAATATTAAAGCTGCCACCCACATGTCTCTTGGCAGTTTAAACATTTCGTTTAAGCGTAAATCAATGTTTATTTTTCAAATACAGATTTTTCCTGTTTTCTGACAGCAGTAAAATGTATTTAGAATTAAATAAATTACATACATTCATCTTTTTGTGTCAATTAATTCAACTAAAAAATTGTTTTTGGACACCCTGTATAAATAATTAGGTTAATGTTTATATTAGTGAACAGAAAATTGAATACCCTTTCAAATGAGCTATCATATGACCCCTTAAAAAATCATCGATTACGTCATCACGCCCAGATGGATGACGTCACTATATAGATGCCCATATAGATGCCAAACGATCGCAATTTAGAGATAAAAATCGACCTTTGTCGGGATTTTTCTTCTTAAAATCGCCGATTTACGAAATAGTTAATTTATGCGTTACTTTATGGACGCAGTGTATATAGTGCTGTCGCCAGGGTGTACAACAGCCTCCTTTATCCAACAGCCAAGTTTTTAAACTTACCCAAGTTTTTGTTTTATTTTGACCCGTGGAACACGAATTTTTTGGGTAACAGTTGATCCGGATGTCGATAAGGATGTACAAAACAGCAATTTTTCGCAAAACAACATTTTTTTATATTTTTTGGGTCATTCTAAGCAAAAAATTTTCGTATTAATTTTTTCGTAGGATGCATAGTTTTCGTGATAAACGCGATTGAACTTTCAAAAAATCGATAAATTGCAATTTTTGACACCTTATTACAAACCACACATTTTTATGGAGTGCCGAAAATTCATAAAGCGAATATACCACTTAGACTACCACTTGTAGTACCATCAATTCTCCTTGTAGTTAACTATCAAAATTTTTATTAAATATTTTAAAACCATTTGCTAATAATAATAATAATACATTTATAAAAAATATACAACGTTTTTTAAATAAATTATCAAATATGTATTGCATTTAATCCAAATAATACTTTAGTAGGTTTTGACATAAACAGTTTATTTACAAATGTGCCATTAGATAAAACCGTTGATTGATGAATGTACTGGGCAGTTTTAAAGACAGGAGTTTTAAAGACAGATCAAATGCTATGATTTGTTGTGACGGATATTCATGAGTTGGGGTTGATTTCATGTAATCGAATGAACTATCTTTCAGTAAAGTCGTCCCAAGAACGCAACTCATAAATATTGGCAATATCATTTTAAAGTCTTCTACTTTAAAATGTATAGTATCTGTCTGAATTGCCGATATAAATGAGTCAGATTAAATAAATTATTACAAGAATTTTTTACTAAGCAACAACATTTTTGTTTAATTCATTAATATTTTTTGTATTTTGACAACGGTATCCGATTTGGACGTCGAAACGTTATTAAAATCATTTTTTTAGTAAAATGATGGCTTATTTCCCATTAAAAGTAGTTAATTACAAAAATGCCAGGAGAAAATAGCATCAGAACAACACGAATAACTTTTGATTAAAAAATAAAATAGCAATTCTGCTTGCTGAATTTGAAAATTCAAGCCAAATTATATCGGTTTTGATTATTTGAATTGCTAAAAATAAATAATTTTCTTTATTGTCCAACAAAGCTATAAACAAATAGTGTTTGAGCGTTTTGACCCGTGCCCAATGGATGCGTTTTGCATGCTATGTAGAAATTGCCGGTTTGTAGGCGCGCATACTCGTCAATTTTAAATGAGAGATGCATTGAAAACATCACTCAAGCACTATTTGTTTATAACTTTGTTTAACAATAAAAAATAATAATTTTTAGCAATGCAAATAATCGAAACCGGTATAACTTGACTTGAACTTTCAAATGCGGTAAACAGAATTGCTATTTTATTTTTTAATCAAAAGTTATTCGGGTTCAAAAATTGCAATTTTTTGATTTTTTGAAAATTCAACCGCGTTTATCTCGAAAACTAGGCATCCTACGAAAACTTGTTACAACATTTTTTGCTTAGAATGACCCAAAAAATACAGAAAAAAATGTTTTGTTTTGCGACAAAGTGTTGTTATGTAATTTCTCAAGTTCTTTGTTCGTAACAATCTTATAGACATCTGGATCAACTGTTACACAAAAAAATCGTGTTCTACGGGTCAAAATACATAAAAAGACTTGGGTAAATCAATCTGAATAAAGAAGGCCGTTGTACCACCCTGACGACAGGACTAATACGGTGATTGGTGATTGATAAATATACGCTGTGAGCTCGTAGGTAGAGGAGATATTTTTAAAAAGTTCGTGAGCGCCAGTAGTGACAAGTTAGTGAACTTTTTCTGGAAATTTGACATACATGTTCAAGTGATTAATTTAAAACATTGAAATTAAAAACAGTAATAGGAAAAAATATTAGTTCGCCAAAGTTTTGGTATATATTTTTACCTTAAATATAGTTTTAAATACTAAAATTTCGTTTTCTTTACATTCGATAATTATGAAAGTATCCGAAGTAGAAAAGAAGGAAACTTGTCAATATAACGTCAAAATGATAAATAAAATCTTAAAGAAATAATCATAATGATTAATAAATTCTCTACTTACTGATATTAACCATATATTACAATCTAATTACTTCTTGCGTTGTAAATATTACACGATAAACGATAAGAAATAAATAAATTACCGGCGATGATGAACCAGTAAACTGCCTGTTGGCGATACCAGCAAGGCTCATGGCGAATATATCAATAAAAATGTGTAGTTGTACATTTGGGAAAAAATAACCCGCGTTTATCTTACTCGATAGACGGGCATTTACTGGATACTGTGGGATCATGTAGTGCCCTTGGTGTAATAATAATTAATACTGAAAAATTGAGTTGGTCGGAGCATATTTCAAACGTTACTAAAAAAGCGAATAGTAAATTATACCTACTTAATAAGACTTTTACAAAAAATATCCTTTTTGGATTCTATTCGTTTATATAAAAATTATGTCCGACCCCTACTGGAGTACTGTGGAACAATTTGGTGCCCAGAATTAGTGCGCGATGGAACTGTTCTGTACATAGATTCTTTATACTCTAGTAACTTAGAAAATATTAATTTTAAAACGCGTTTGGCTTGTTTGAAAGATTTTTAGGTTCGAACAACTTACTTTTAATATAAAAAACATGTTTTGAAAAATTTGTCACATAGACCCTTCATGCACTTGTGTCTTCAATTAATACTGAAAAATTGAGTTGGTCGGAGCATATTTCAAACGTTACTAAAAAAGCGAATAGTAAGTTATACCTACTTAATAAGACTTTTACAAAAAATATCCTTTTCGGATTCTATTCGTTTATATAAAAATTATGTCCGACCCCTACTGGAGTACTGTGGAACAGTTTGGTACCCAGAATTAGTTCGCGATGGAACTCTTCTTGAAAACACCCAAAAGAAATTCACCAGGCTATCTTTTAAACGAAGAAGACCAGATTACCAAAAAAGACTTTCTTTAGCCGGGTTACCAACTTTTTAAGCCTATTGACTCCATGGTGACTTAATTATTACCTTCCAAGTTTTAAAGTATGTATATGGAAATTTGCAACACTTGTTTATTTTAGGGGATCACAGCAAACTACGTGGACACAGTTTGAAAGTGAAAAAGAAACCCTTTTCATCGATAAGGCGCTAACATTTTCTATATGATCGTATTTTTACTATATGGAACAGTCTTCCAACGGAAATTATAAATTCTTCTTCTTCTTCGAGTGCTATGTCCGTTTATCGAACGTTAGCGATCATGTTGGCTATCATAACTTTATTCGCAGCAGATCTGAAGAGCGATTCCGAAGTGTGACCAAACCATTGCCTCAAATTTCTTAACCAAGATGTTCTTCTTCTTCCTCGACTTCTTCCGCCTAATATTTTACCCTGCATAATTAGATGTAGAATGCTATATTTTTCCGGATGTCTACAAACATGCCCAAAATACTCGAGTTTTCTAGACTTTATCATTTTTACCAGTTCTCTGCCTTTCTTCATCCTGCTCAGAATAATATCATTACGCACCCTGTCCATCCAGCTTACTCTCAGCATTCTTCGATAGCACCATAATTCAAAGGATTCAACCATCTTAAGCATTCTTCCTGTTAAGGTCCATGACTCAACTCCCTAGATAAGAACGGAAAACACGTAACACTTTAAAATTCTTGTCCTAAGACTCAAATTTATGTCATGACCGCATAGAATTTTCTTGTAACGGAAAAATGCTGATTTGGCTTGAGCAATTCTGCAACGTATTTCGGTGGATGGACCCCAATTATCAGTGATTCTGCTTCCCAAGTATGTTATAGCTTCAACTCTCTTAATTATAAATTACCCATCTATAAATGATTTTAAAAACCAACTAGATAATTATTTGTTTGTAAACTGAACAGTATTGTGTACAATCTACTAGTCTATTGTTTATTTGCGAAACTAATTATTTTGTAATATACTATTAATATCATTTTTGATCCCTAACATGACGGATCGACCAAATTAGAGGAATGTTCAAAAGACCTATGCATGACTTAATAGAAACGGCCAGAGATAGAGATCTGTGGAGAAGGACAATACACAACATCACCATAACCACTACACTCCCTCCGGAGAGTTAGTTTTTAAGAGAAAGAATATAGAGTGACAATAGCGTACTATAAAATGTTTCAGAAGAGGATTTAGGAAGATCCAAGGGAATTAGATTTTAAAAATCAGCAAAAGCTAAAAAACTTGTGAAAAAAGAGTTGAAGTTGATCTTAAATGTAGCTAGGTACCAAGTAGGAATTTGCTCTAAAAAATGATGGTGGTGTCTATTTACACTGATGCTGGACATAACTGTGGACATAATAGTCTATTTACATTGATGCTGGACATAACTGGACATAATAGATTCTATGATCCTATGCCACAACTAGAATTTCGAAGGCATTTAGTAACATCGTATCTTACAAAATATGGTACCAAACCAAAAGAGGCAGGCAGGCCATCTTCGTCCAAAGTAGTCGTAGATATAAGATATCATAAGACTGATAATCTCCTGACCTATATTCCTGATAAGAAAAGGAGACGTTTTGCAGATGAATGCTGTAGTTCGTATGTGCGTACCATGGGTTGTAAATGTAATGTGGGAGTGCATCAAGTGCAACATAGATTTTCATTTACAATAACTTGATTATGATTTTTCATTTATCTAGTTTTGTATTTGTTTGTTATTTTGAAATTTATAATCGGAAATATTTTAAATATGTTTGCTCCAATATATTCCTAGCGTTACATAATATGTGACGGCAATTTTCTAAAAATCAAATATAATTAAGAAAAAAAAATGTACGTATTTTGTTTTAAAACCTTCTCCTGAATACATCAAAATAAAAAAAATAAAATTTTCTAAATAAATTAATTCAGGATTTTAAGGGTTAAAAGAGAGAAGATACAGTGACAATAACTAATATAAGGTTTTTCAGAAGAGGATTTAGGAAGATACTAAGGGAATTAGATTTTAAAAATAGAAAACATGTTGGGTATGGTATACTTAAACACTAGAAGTACCATATTGCACATTTCTTAAAAAAAAGGTAGCAAATTCATATTTTACAAAGCTAAACAAAATCGGTCTCAAAAATATTACTTTACAATCAAAAGATAAAAGACAGGTGAATAAAAAGTCGTAGTAAACCAGTAAAATTATACCATAACATATTTATTTGTGTTTGTTTTTATCAACCAAAATATTTAGAAAAACCTCTCATCATCATGGCTTATTAATTTCTGGCGGAGTGTTTGCCGCCCTTACTCTCTGATTCATTTATTGCGGAGAATCAGTCCGCTGTTGTCTTTTATTATTATAGCAGCGTGTGTGACTTGGCCTTGTCTACAATTTTCCTCTACTCTTTTTGGTCCTTACAGCGCTCCTTCCAATTGTAGATTCTCAGCTTCTTTATGTCTCCTAAGACTTGATCTCTCCATCTTGTTTTGGGTCTTCCCTTTGGTCTCTTTGTTGTTGGTCTCCAGCCAGTTATTCGCTTTAGCGTAGAGTCTGGGTTAGCTCTTTCTGTGTGTCCCAGCCACCTGAGCCTTTGTGCCTTCACGAACTTGATTATGTCTTCACCCTGGATGACTTCTTTAATTTCTTCATTGGTCAATCTTCTAAATTCGCCTACACTTATTCTCACCGCTCGCATTATTCGTCGAATTATCTTTCTCCCTAAGATTTCTAACCTCATTTCTTTTTTTTTGTGTTAGGCACATCGTCTCTGCACCATAGGTGATCACTGGCCTGATTGCAGTCTTGTAAATTTTTAATTTGATTGTCTTATTAATGTGCTTTTCCTTCAAGAATTTTTGGTAGTTCCAGTAGGTTTTATTACCCAGTAGGATGCATTCATTTATTTCATCCGTTATAGTATCATTTCTGCCATTCACCATCACTCCCAAGTATTTGAAACGGTGTACCCTTTCAAATGTATATGCACCAAACTTAATTTCTTTCTCGATGTTCGTATTCTCTCTTGAGCACTTAACGTATTTCGTTTTGCTTTGGTTTATTACATATTGGATAGAAAATTCATATTTTATAAAGCTAAGCAAAATCGATCTCAAAAATATTACTTTACAATCAAAAGATAAAATACAGGTGAATAAAAAGTCATAGTAAACCAGTAAAATTATACCATAACATATTTATTTGTTTGTTTTTATCAACCAAAATATTTAGAAAAACCTCTAAAATATCATATTACGAGAGTCTGCGATCCTTGATAGAGTAAAACATTATATAGATTTTATTTATTACTTAGTTTTGAACTTTCTTCTGACTATACTGTATGATATAGAACTAATCCTAATAATTCCCTTTTTATTTTAAATCGATTACCTAATCCGTATATGTGTGTAAAATTTAAGACCTTAAAGTTCAAAAGATCCATTAAATATTTTTAAAAGCAAAAGCATGTTTGACGTTGGCGTAGAGCTCGACTGAAGGTATTTCATAATGTAGCTAAAGAGGAAATACCAATGTCGAGTGTGTCACAGACATTTATGGTATCCAACGTTAAACCAAATGGTCTCTCTTATTTGAAATATAACGGGATTAAATGACAAAACGGAATACAATCATTTTACAAAATTATTTGTATTACACAATCAAACGCAAACATGTCAGTTAAATTTTTCAACAAATGCCAGTATTTATTTGCAATGTAATCTGGTTTGATAGCCTTGATGTATTTTTGTTTTAAAACTAAATATTCAATGAATGTCGGACTGGTATATTATATGAAAAATAATGACGTGATTTCGAAGTCAGTTAAGGATGATATAATGCCCTAGGGCCCTAGGGCATTAAATTTAACCGATTAATGGCCAAACATTGAAATAATTGAAAATTATGCAAATATAGTTGAAACAGAGGAAGATTTAATTGTGGAACAGGTTAAAAATTTGGAACGGTCAGACCACGAAAACGTCACATGTATTTTGTCCGACAGAACTTTTAACTTATTTATTACCCTTTCTTTAAACTCTCATACAAAAATCAGACTGCTATTTATCACCAGTCATACGTACTGTCATTTGACGTATTCTACGTGTTCCACTCATTAAAATCCCCATTTCGTGATAAATAGCAGTCTGATTTTTGCATTAGAGTTTAATGAAAGGGTAACAAATCAATTGGAAGTTCTGTCGGACAAAATACATGTGACGTTTTCGTGGTATGACCGTTCCAAATTTTTAACTTTTTGTTTCACAATTAAAACTTTCCCTGTTCCAGTGTTCCCATATATCAAAATTTGTCCGACTAGACACCCTTAAGCTATTAACAAATTTTCAGTGTGCTATTAATCAACTTTTTTTTTATACGCGGGAACCAGACCTAATAGCGACACCCCTAAAATTAAGGTTTCGTTAACGAAACTTTGGCGGTATATAGGCACTTTTTTGTAAAATTTAAAATTTTTGCTATCTAACTTATTTGGTGGATTTTAAATAAAACAAGAATAAAAAACCGCTAAACTGCGTAAAAATGAGTGGCGCATACAATATTCCAGCTACAAAAGATCTGATATGAATATTACGTGGCGCAAAAATGAATTTTCATTTTGATGCAAAACAAAATTCTAGTTTTATTTTAAAAGATTATTGCATAATGTTTGCTAAATTTAAAGTAAACGCGCCACAAAAAAGTTTCAAAATTCAAACTGTATCAAAGTTACTCTTTTGTGGCGCGTTTTACTACAAATTTAGCAAATATTATGAAAAACTCTTTTAAAATAAATCTAGAATTTTGTTTCGCATCAAAATGAAATAGGTATTTTCCTAACTAGTGCGGAAAGTGATACTTTCACGCACGAGACTGCCGTTGACACCAACGACGCGATAGCGGAGTTCGGGCAAGCAATCGAGTGCGGGGAAGACACTTTCCACATGAGTTAGGAACAGTATTTTTTCTAGGGCCGTAGGTTTGGAAAAAAGCCACAAAAATAGAGTTATATCAATTTTTATTTAGAAGTGAAAATACACAAATTAATTCTTTGATAAGGTTATCAAAACCAAACTTTCAATATAATGGGTTACCACGACGACGATATTAATTTCCATGACGACGATTCAAAACCATTGTAATTGTCTACTGATCTGGCTTTTAAATATTATGTCAAAATAATTTTATTTCATCGAATTATCAGTAGTAATTGCACAAGAGCTCTGAAATTATTGAATTTTTCCCGAGTGACATTTTGACAATTTTAATTTCACGAGCCGAAGGCGAGTGAAATTATGTCAAAATGTCACGAGAGCAAAAATTCTATATTAATTTCAGAGGTCGAGTGCAATTTGTTGCGATTATTTCATGAATAAAACTGTTCAAAACCAAAATTTTATTGTAATTTATTTATGTAAGTACCATTAAACACACAGTTTTTATAAATATTTGACGATTGAAAGTCATCACTTTTATAATTTTTAAAACATTAATTGTCATTAATGTCACTGAATGTATTTTTTCGTAGCAGCGAAGGGCATCTGACGTAATATACTTAACGACGGGAGATTATCAAAAATTATCGATTTAATTCAGATTTCTGTAGCTTTCTATTGGTCAGAATCTCCTCTGAATGAAACAATCAGCAGTAATTGCACAAGAGCTCTGAAATTATTGAATTTTTCCCGAGTGACACTTTGACAGTTTTAATTTCACGAGCCGAAGGCGAGTGAAATTATGTCAAAGTGTCACGAGAGTAAAAATTCTATATTAATTTCAGAGGTCGAGTGCAATTTGTTGCGATTATTTCATGAATAAAACTGTTCAAAACCAAAATTTTATTGTAACTTATTTATGTAAGTACCATTAAACACACAGTTTTTATAAATACTTGACGATTGAAAGTCATCACTTTTATAATTTTTAAATCATTAATTGTCATTAATGTCACTGAATGTATTTTTTCGTAGCAACGAAGGGCATCTGACGTAATATACTTAACGACGGGAGATTATCAAAAATTATCGATTTAATTCAGATTTCTGTAGCTTTCTATTGGTCAGAATCTCCTCTGAATGAAACAATCAGCAGTAGTTGCACAAGAGCTCTGAAATTATTGAATTTTTCCCGAGTGACACTTTGACAGTTTTAATTTCACGAGCCCAAGGCGAGTGAAATTATGTCAAAGTGTCACGAGAGCAAAAATTCTATATTAATTTCAGAGGTCGAGTGCAATTTTTTGCGATTATTTCATGAATAAAACTGTTCAAAACCCAAATTTTATTGTAATTTATTTATGTAAGTACCATTAAACACACAGTTTTTATATCAGAATATATTCAATTTTTAAAACAATAATTGTCATTAATGTCACTGAATGTATTTTTTTCGTAGCAGCGAAGGGCATCTGACGTAATACACTTAACGAGGGGAGATTATCAAAAAATATCGATTTAATTCAGATTTCTGTAGCTTTCTATTGGTCAGAATCTCCTCTGAATGAAACAATCAGTAGTAATTGCACAAGAGCTCTGAAATTATTGAATTTTTCCCGAGTGACACTTTGACGGTTTTAATATCAAGAGTCGCAGGCGAGTGAAATTATGTCAAAGTGCCATGAGAGCAAAAATTCTATATTAATTCAGAGGTCGAGTGCAACTTGTTGCGATTATTTCATGAATAAAACTGTTCAAAACCAAAATTTTATTGTAATTTATTTATGTAAGTACCATTAAACACATAGTTTTTATAAATATTTGACGATTGAAAGTCACCACTTTTATAATTTTTAAAACATTAACGGTTATTAATGTCACTGAATGTAATTTTTCGTAGCAAAGAAGGGCATCTGACGTAATATACTTAACGACGGGAGATTATCAAAAATTATCGATTTAATTCAGATTTCTGTAGCTTTCTATTGGTCAGAATCTCCTATGAAAGAAACAATCGCGCTAATTTCATTAAAACATGAACACAATAAGATAAATTTGAAATAAATTAGTAAATATTATCTAAATAATAGATCATTGCATGTATTATAATATATTAAAATGCCATATTACAAGGTATTTTACTTTCCCGCACGCCGTGCGGGAAAATTTACTTTCACGAAAGTGCAACTTTCGGAAACTAAATGCGTCCGTGAAAGTGACTCTTTTAGCACGGCCGTAGAAAAATACATCTTCGCGCCACGTAATATTCATATCAGATCTTTTGTAGCTGGAATATTGTATGCGCCACTCATTTTTAGGGCGTTTAGCGGTTTTTCAGTCTTGTATCAGGAGATTTTCAGTAGTAATTGCACAAGAGTTCTAAAATTTTATATTAATTTTAGAGATCGAGTGCAGTTTGTTGCGATTATTTCATGAATAAAACTGTTCAAAACCAAAATTTTATTGTAATTTATATATGTAAGTACAATTAAACAAACAGTTGTTATAAATATTAATTTGACGGTTGAAAGTCATCACTTTTATAATTTTTAAAACATTAATTGTCATTAATGTCACTGAATGTATTTTTTCGTAGCAACGAAGGGCATCTGACGTAATATACGTGACGACGGGAAATTATCAAAAATTATCGATTTAATTTAGATTTCTGTAGCTTTCTATTGGTCAGAATCTCCTATTAATGAAATAATCAAGGTTATTTATAAATTAAATGTATGAAGTTAAATGCAATGTTTCTCGATTACACGTTAAGCTTTATAAATAGTCGGCTTTGTCGCATTATCTCCCAAATGATCTAGTGTCCATCGAATGTACACTAGATTTTTTTCTATTCGAAATAGATTGAAAAAAAATATTGGGATCGCCGGTAAATGAACTGGAATTGCCCGTTGCCAGATCAAATTTCGCGTCGTAACCACTACAACTACATAAACCATTTAGAGAATAATCGTTAATTGGATTATACTTTGTAGCTTAATAACTCCTAAACGGCTTAATCGATTTTGATCACTAAACATGAGTTTGAAACGTATTGACAAGTAGTATCTGATGAATCTGAGGTCAAATATGATAACTGAAGCTATTACAGGAATTATTAAGCTTGAAAAACCGTTTTTTCCCACAAGAAATAGATTTGATCATATTTATGAAGCCGATAACTTAAAAATTCGAATTTTCCCGGATATGAGGTATACACCGTTAGATTCGCCTAGAGTCCTTCTACAAACGCTCAGTTTGTAACTGTCGAAAGACCAAAATTTTCAAAGTTTAGTTTTTCAGTTTTTCGGCTATACTGAACCCCGTGTATGTCTGATCCTGGCAGTATAGACACTATTTGAAAGCTTAACTCAATATTATTAATTTAGTGTATTTGCGGTTGTCCTGTCTCTTCTTGAACCGAAGATACATATATACCCCCAAAAATTATGCCGTTTTGTACCTACCAAGTCCTTTAGCTGGCTTATGGGTGGTCAAAAGTCACAAACTACATCCGTTCTGAATCTTCTGAATCGGCCCTGACCCCCTCTTCAAACACAGAAAAACAAATTCAGATCGGTTTAACTTTTCCATATACATACTATTGTGTTTTCAATTTATCAATCAAAGGCAAAATGAAAATTAAATTATTTTTTTTTTAAATAACGCGGGCACATAAATTTGATACACCCTGTATATTGATCTGTAAATATTTATTAGAATTTAGTTTGGATGTAAGTGGATTTCTTTTTTAATGAGCTTTCCGATGAACCATTAAAGACTTTTGTGAATAATTAAAGTGAAAAAAACGATGTATTTAGGTTTAAAATGGAAAAAGATTGTTTATTACGGGAACTATAGAATCCACAGGTAGAGGTAATTATCATTTTCTAGAAAAATGGTTTAAAAGAAAGTTTGGAATTTTAATATCTTTGTTTCACCCCACGTAAAATGTTGTAGAATTCACCGAAAGTAATTAGGATGATCGGAATAATTTAGAAAGAATGACTGTTTGTTTGTCGAATGGAAAAGAGAAATGATTATGATTCTTGGCAATTTGGAAGGGGAAAAGTGGCTTGAATGTTTGAGGGAGTTTTAAAAAGAAGGCAGTATGTTATTGGCATTGCTGAGGAGCAGTGCGACGTTTTCGAGGATAGATAGTTAGCAAGTACCAGTGGTTGTTTGATAGTGGAGAATAGTGCTGAAAAGTGGAACAAGAGACAGATCAAATTGAGACGAAATACCTCTTTGATTCTGTATTATTGTGAGAAGGAGAGCAGAGAATTTTTGGAGTTCTGTTTGAAACGAGTACTGGTCAAAAGAGGCCTGGCTTGTTGGAGAATTGGTGCTGGTATGCTGATAGTTTTGAAGCTGGAGAACGGAGAGGGCTTTGATGAGTAGCCTTTAACATAGTCAACGAGGGAGAGCTGTTTTGGGTCACGAGAAGACATCAGAGTGAGTGAAGCAAAAGGTCAGTCAACTTATGTGAAAGATATTTTTATGTTCGGAAACTAAAATTTTGAGTAAAATGCGTAGGAACTAAAATTCCAATATTTCAAAAAAGTAAATAGGAAGTATAGCTAATCTTGCGAATACATAATTTGGTTTTGTTTATTTTGTTGTACCAAAGTCATCGGGAACAAACCGATAAATTGTTTTTTTTTTAACTAGAATAAATTTAAGTGGTAAAAATTTCATTCGGACATCTGTGTCCACAGGTTTTAGATTTGATAGATTTTTAGAGTATTGGTTTTGATAAATTAAAGACAATTCTGTATGTTTATTTTATATTTTGCTTGATTTCTTTTTCCTATTTTACCCCGATTAGGATCAACTAAGAGATACTGAAACCACGAGAGAAGATAAGTATAACGTAAGATAATTTAGACATTTTTTAATATTATAAAAAGGCACCCTGAGATTATTTTATTCATTTTTTTATGTATGATTTGCGACAATTAAATAATTAATCAAATAAATAATAATTAATATAAAATTATCAAGAAGCAGATCATAACAACATGGCGAGTCAACGTAGGACATTAAAGTATCTCTGGTTGTGAATTTGAAGGGAATAGGAAACGGAAAAACAGGTGAAGGAGAATTTATTTGCCCGTCGGAAAAACTTGATATATTTAAAAATTTTGAAATATTTGTTTGACTTAATTTTTTTTATCTAGGTACAGTTTTTACATGTTTATTTTATTTTTGATTGATTTGGATTTTGAAATATTTAAAAATTTGTGGGATAAATTGATTATATTTAGGGAGAGAAAAATTTTCGTCTCGACAGCATACAAGGTATTTTCGAATTTCGTACCAGGCGGGGATAAATTTTAACTACATGTCGATAACAACCAGAAGCAAAAGCAAAGAAAACAAAAAACAAGAAGAACATTTGGAACAAGAAGAACATATAGAACAAGAACACATTTTCGATACAACAATCATGGCATCAGAAAATCAAGAATTGTCAGGAATAGATAAATTATTACAACTGATGCAACTCCAGTCACAAAAAATGGATAAAAATCAGGAAGAAACATCAAAGAAAATGGATAAAGTGGATAAAAAAATGGATGAATCACAACAAAAAATGGATGAAACACAACAAAAAATGGATGAAATACAACAAAAAATGGATGACAATCAACAGGAAACAAAACAAGCAAAAGAAAAAGAACAGGACATTCTGGAAATGGACAAGGAACATGAGAAACGGAAAAAGGATAATTTTGACAAAAAACAAACGGTGGAAATGAATTTGGCAATGAAGCAAGGACAGAGAAGAAAGAGGAGAAAGCAACAGAAGATAAATAAAAACAATGAAGCCTGGGATTCCTCGAAAAAAGAGATGAGCCCAGAAGAAGAAAAAGAAGAAAAAAGAGTGACAAAGGAAATTGACGATTGGAATTCCTCGAAAAAAGAGATGAGTCCAGGAGAAGAAAAAGAAGAAAGAAGATTGATAAAAGAAAATGAAGATTGGGATTCCTCGAAAAAAGAGATTAGCCCAGAAGAAGAAAAAGAAGAAAGAAGATGGATAAAAGAAAATGAAGATTGGGATTCCTCGAAAAAAGAGATGAGCCCAGAAGAAGAAAAAGAAGAAAGAAGATTGACAAAAGAAAATGAAGATTGGGATTCCTCGAAAAAAGAGATGAGCCCAGAAGAAGAAAAAGAAGAAAGAAGATGGATAAAAGAAAATGAAGATTGGGATTCCTCGAAAAAAGAGATGAGCCCAGAAGAAGGAAAAGAAGAAAGAAGATTGACAAAAGAAAATGAAGCTTGGGATTCCTCAAAAGAAGAGATGAGCCCAGAAAAAAAAGGAAGAAAAAAGATTGACACAGGAAAATGAAGCTTGGGATTCCTCAAAAGATGAGATGAGCCCAGAAGAAGAAGAGATCAGAATAGAAAAAGAAGGCGGAAAAGATACAATTGAGACTGCGGTATTTAAAGAGGAAGTATGCAAAATGGAGAAGACAGAATACACAATAAACATGTGTAGAGAATCGGACGAAAAAGAAAGAAAATTGATATGTGGAGAAGAAAAGGAGAAGGAACTGCGTGTAATATTGAGGGAATGTGAAAATTTAATAAATGAAGAAAATAGAGTAGCCAAAAAGTATGAAAATTCATTTGAGACTAAAGACTTACCCTATCCCATCTAAGTACAGACACTGGAAAAAAGAAAGCAATTGTTTTTCAGGTGGGACTCAATACTTTGACACAATAGAAAAGTGTTGTTGTCGAGAGAAAATCATTTTTTTGTTGCACTTATTAATACTGATTTTATCTCAAAACAAGGCGGGGATGTTATTGTGTTTTCAATTTATCAATCAAAGGCAAAATGAAAATTAAATTAATTTTTTTTTAAATAATGCGGGCACATAAATTTGATACACCCTGTATATTAATCTGTAAATATTTATTAGAATTTAGTTTGGATGTAAGTGGATTTCTTTTTTAATGAGCTTTCCGATGAACCATTAAAGACTTTTGTGAATAATTAACGTGAAAAGAACGATGTATTTAGGTTTAAAATGGAAAAAGATTGTTTATTACGGGAACTATAGAATCCACAGGTAGAGGTAATTATCATTTTCTAGAAAAATCGTTTAAAAGAAAGTTTGGAATTTTAATATCTTTGTTTCACCCCAAGTAAAATGTTGTAGAATTCACCGAAAGTAATTAGGATGATCGGAATAATTTAGAAAGAATGACTGTTTGTTTGTCGAATGGAAAAGAGAAATGATTCTGATTCTTGGCAATTTGGAAGGGGAAAAGTGGCTTGAATGATTGAGGGAGTTTGAAAAAGAAGGCAGTATGTTATTGGCATCGCTGAGGAGCTGTTCGACGTTTTCGAGGATAGATAGTTAGCAAGTACCAGTGGTTGTTTGATAATGGAGAATAGTGCTGAAAAGTGGAACAAGAGACAGATCAAATTGAGACGAAATACCTCTTTGATTCTGTATTATTGTGAGAAGGAGAGCAGAGATTTTTTGGAGTTCTGTTTGAAACGAGTACTGGTCAAAAGAGGCCTGGCTTGTTGGAGAATTGGTGCTGGTATGCTGATAGTTTTGAAGCTGGAGAAAGGAGAGGGCTTTGATGAGTAGCCTTTAACATAGTCAACGAGGGAGAGCTGTTTTGGGTCACGAGAAGACATCAGAGTGAGTGAAGCAAAAGGTCAGTCAACTTATGTGAAAGATATTTTTATGTTCGGAAACTAAAATTTTGAGTAAAAAGCGTAGGAATTAAAATTCCAATATTTCAAAAAAGTAAATAGGAAGTACAGTCGAACCCGCTCATTAGAATACCTGTTAAAGGAATATCCCGGTTTAAGGAATATAAATTTGAAGACCCGAAACGCTTCTAGTAGCCACGAATGATCGGTTATTAGAATATCCCGGTTTTAGGAATATTTTTGCTTGGCACGAAGGCTATTCCAATAAGCGTGTTTGACTGTATAGCTAATCTTGCGAATACATAATTTGGTTTTGTTTATTTTGTTGTACCAAAGTCATCGGGAACAAACCGATAAATTGTTTTTTTTTAACTAGAATAAATTTAAGTGGTAAAAATTTCATTCGGACATCTGTGTCCACAGGTTTTAGATTTGATAGATTTTTAGAGTATTGGTTTTGATAAATAAAAGACAATTCTGTATGTTTATTTTATATTTTGCTTTATTTCTTTTTCCTATTTTACCCCGATTAGGATCAACTAAGAGATACTGAAACCACGAGAGAAGATAAGTATAACGTTAGATAATTTAGACATTTTTTAATATTATAAAAAGGCACCCTGAGATTATTTTATTCATTTTTTATGTATGATTTGCGACAATTAAATAATTAGTCAAATAAATAATAATTAATATAAAATTAATAAGAAACAGATCATAACAATACATATCGACAAACATTTTCCCTTTTTTAAATAAAAATTAAGTCATATTTCTGAGCTCGGTAACTTTTGAATGGTATAACCGATTTTCAAAATTAGACATGCGTTAGAAAGGTAATGATCAGTACTATCAGAGGCCGTAAAGGTCAGAGTTAAATTTTCGAGGTTTTTGGGAATTTTGGGGACGAGAACGAAAAACAGACCCTAAATAGGAATGGTTGTAAAATCCACACCCGTGGACCAAAATGGATGGTTCACATATAAATGGGTGAGTGTTTTCTGAACATTAAGATGGGATTAGGCCCAATTTTCAATTCAGTCAGATTTAGAAAATCGAAAATTTCCTGTATATATAGTGTCGCGTGTAGGGGAGTTTGGATGTGCGCCACTGGCGAGAACTGCCGTTCTCTGGTAATAAATATGATTATGTTATACTTGATAATAAAAAAATTATTTATAAAAACTGACATGTAATTATGGTAGGTACATGCAGTAATTAGGTATAGGAAAATTATATGATATTGAAATTATTTTTTATGAAATATGCCAAAACAGCCGGCATGCAAGTGTATGTACCTACTTTACATTTGACGCACAAATAATCCGAGTTGGTTTTACACACTGTGCATCTACGCTATCGACCATCATGTTCACGTTCCATATTACGACCAATCTGGTAATACCTCATATCAGACGGTAAATTTTATTTAGAAGGATGGCCCCATGCAGAATTTGATGGTGTTGAATCTCCGATTTCTTCTATTTGAGAATTTTGTACTGCCAATCTGTTTTCATTCTGCAGTAGAGACAAGATCA
The DNA here is from genome assembly GCF_917563875.1 of Diabrotica virgifera virgifera. NCBI lineage: Eukaryota > Metazoa > Arthropoda > Insecta > Coleoptera > Chrysomelidae > Diabrotica > Diabrotica virgifera. The sequence goes on from NC_065448.1 coordinate 131,296,271, forward strand.
GTGAGGAACGAAATTATGTTTGGGACATTCGGTTTTCATTAGCGATATTGTAACTTATTTATGAGTTTACAATATTTACGATATTGTAAATTCTCTATGAACTGCATGATAGTACATGCAGTAGGGATGGGAAAAACCTTCCGGTTTAAACCTAAAACCGGTTTTTTACTTCGCAATAACCGGTTTTACCGGTTGTTTTTTTGTCCCGGTTATAACCGGTTTTTCTTTTTAAAGTAAAAACCGGTTATTAGGTTTTTACGGTGATTAGGATTAGGTTAGGTATTATTTTGGATCCCAATCATAATTATTATTCTCAAGTAATTATTCCAAAGAAAACCATAATTCAAATTTTATTTTATTTTATAAAATACAGAAGCAAACTGAAAGTGTAATCTCACATCAGCCAGAAACAGTTATTAAGTTTTATTATAATATTTCCTTGAAAAGGTATTTGTAATCATAATATTTACATACGAAGTGATCTGGTTGAATTAGACGGAAACATCATCTATTTTTCACACTTAACTCTTGACATTGAAAGTGGGTGAATGACTTTTTCTGATTACCAAAAATAATGCTCTGACTATGAATATCGAATTACTGATTACGAATACGAATCTCCAAGAAGTTCGCTAGGTTTTCAAAAGGATACACTCATACAGGAAGTATTAAATGAGTTAAAATGTACCTATTCTACAAATATACAAACGTGTTAAAAGTAATACAGGTTCTTTCGATAGTGTGTACTAATTTTTATCATATTGATATCGGGTCGAATGGAGTATCGCAAACCAAAGTGTATTGTAAATGTAACTTTGTAACCTATTGGATTAAAAAAACCGAAAACCGGTTTTTCCAAAAACCGGTTTTTTTGGCCGGTTATAACCGCTAGGTTAAACCGTAAGCAAAAAAAAACGGTATAACCGAAAACCGTTGTCTTGTCAAAAACCGCCATCCCTAACATGCAGTCAATTAGATTGATAGAAAGGGGCCACGCCACAACCACTGCTTACCTCTTACGCGACTGTGGCATGCGTACTTGCTGCAGTAACCACGGAATTCTCATTCCACCTTACTATTATCACATTATATAGAGGTTCCACAGTAAAATCACTCTTCTGTCGGCGCTTTGATCTCAGGAAGTAATACCGGCAGTACGCAATTGGTAATTCACCAGTGGTGGATGCGGGTTTTCCCTGTTAAAAGCCGTATGTTTCTATGCGAATAGCAATGCGAGAGTGGGGCAAAAGCGACTGCCAACATTGCGCGGTTATAATATGATAATATTTCATGTCATGAGTCATGTGATAATATTTTGGAATGCTTTACAACTATTCTCAATAATTTAAATCAATCTTTAGAAGCAAATACATTGTTAGTTTTAAAAAATAGTATAGAGAAAATTCTTACTAGAAATGGCTAATATAAATTTCCTACAATGGAATGGTAGATCAGTATTATCAAATAAAGGTACTTTAGAGAAAAATCTTTTGGACAAGAATATATCTGTATGCTTTTTGTCAGAAACCTGGTTTAAACCAAACATAAATATTAAATTCACAGGGTATAATATTTTTCGAGAAGATAGAGGTGATGGTGGAGGAGTGGCTGTACTGCTAAAAGGAGGTATAGGTTTTTCTCCAGCTCCAGCATTTCATAAAATCAATAATGTAATGTGCAAATAGGTAACCATTCACTTAAATTTAGGAAAAAAGATAAATATATACTCTATTTATGTAAAACCAGGGTTATCTATATCTAAAAATGATTGGAAAAATTTTCTTAATAGTTTAAAAAACCATTTTTTGTTGGTGGAGACTTTAATAGTCACAATATTGCTTGGGGTTGTAGTACTACGGATCGAGCGGGTAAAAATCTATTAGAAGCATGCGATGAGAGTGGTACTGTATATTTAAATACTGGTAAAGAAACGGTATTACCAAGGCCGGGATTTTTTAATAAATCAGCTATAGATATTACCTTTTGTACAACCGATATTGCTCATTTATTTGAATGGGATGTAGACGATACAACACTAGGCTCAGATCATTATGTAATTTGTATGAAAATGAATATAAACGTTAGTGTAAGTAATATAGACTGTAAAACTAATTGGAAAAAATGGAATGTTGATAAAGCAGATTGGAAGATTTTTTCCTACCATATGGAACAATATGCACAAACTCATAAAGGCAGTCACAGATATACAGATTTTATTACTAAACTAAATGAGGTCAATGCAATTAGTATACCAGAGAAGCGAAAATCGATTAATCCAAAATTTAATAAACATTGGTGGAATCGGGAATGTAGTAGGGCAGTCGAAGAACAAAAGGTAGCATTAACCCTGCTGTCCCGTTCGAGTCGACTACACAAATGTACTGTTCGGGTCAATATGACCCAACTATGATTTACGCTCCTTAATCGAAACAATGGTGATAAATAAAACTTTATTAACAAGAAATTATGGTTAATTAAACAAAAATTATGTTGTTAATGTAAATTAAACCTTATTAACAAAAACAAAAGGCATTTTTTCTTTCAAAAAAGCCTAGTAACAAATATCTACAAAAATTTAATTCAGTTTACAACTGGGACAGTAATAAAAAGAATGGATTTTACAAATATGTTTGTGATATAATATACAACATAATAATTAGTCTTGTTATCGTTTTTATGGCAAGTTTACAGCGTGTTCGTTTAGCAGGCGGAGTTAGATTGTCCATAGACGGTTCACTAGCATTTCCATCTTGTCTACTTGTTCCTGCTCGTGTACTTTTTACCAGTTCGTAAGAGCCTTTAGTTATTGTTATATTTTTTCTGGAAATGATGACCGGTTTCATAAGTTTCTTCCCAATTCCTCAAGAAAAGTTCGCTGTTTTCCCAATTTATTGGTATTCCATTGGATATTTATTGCTGCCCATAACACGAAGGCGTTGTAGGCAGAAATGTCCAGCAGATTAGAAAAAACAATCATTGGCCAGCGGTTTATCTCTTCTTACATGTATACGTGCCAACAAGCTAATCTAGAGTATCCACTGCTCCCTTATTGGAATTGTAATCTAAAATAATTTGGGGCTTTTTCATTTGATGAAAGCGATGCATGATGCATCGATTCATGATGCAAAGTACTCATAAGAATAACATTTTTATTATTTTTAGGAATATTGTCAAATCTTGCATAAAGCAAAAAAGACGAGCTATGAACTTCTTTTTTCGCGATTTTTGCTGAAAGCTCCGGTTTATTTTACTTATAATCCCCGGCATTGTATCTACTTGAAATTGTACTTGTTTTAGAAGAAATTGTCCTAAATTTTACGATGCAAAAAAGTTATTACACGTAATATTGTGGCCTTCCAAATCACTACTCAAGTCACACATCACACGCATTTCTGTATAAATCTACAATTTTAGAGCGTAAGAAGTTTTACTGTTCATAACTACATAAACCCCAAAGTTTTGTGCCATATTTCGCTGGCTTGCTGGAATGTACCATTTGAAGGGAGAGCGGCCTCTAAAGGCAACTAGTTGCTTATCGACGGTAACATTGTCATCAGGCTTAAAAATTTTTTTTACATTTTCTACACATGTTTCATAAATTTCACGTATTGCCGCAAGTTTATCAAAACGTATTTTATCCTGTCTAGTAGTTTTGTTATGAAAACCTATTACTTGCAAACTTTTTGTAAATATATCAAGCGGCATTGTTGATCGAAATATAGTACGACCCGTTTCTTCATTCTACAAACTTTTAGTTGATTTACCATGATACTTATAAACTCGAGCTAAAAATAAAAGAGCAATGTATGCTTGGAAACCAACTTTATTCATGTCTTTCCAGTTGGTTCCAAATACATGCTGTACGTCCATGTTGGTCATATTTATAATTTGGTTTGCAACATCGTCCAGCTATACTACAGTTTATTTTACAAGATTTAGCTTGCAGATACCTGTTTTTATTTACAGACGTATCCGGCTGACAAACACACAGGTACTGCTAATATAGAATACTGCCAACTAAACACACATACACAGGAAATTTTTAACGGTTTAAATACGCGGGTCACATTGACCCGAACGTACCCTAGGTAACAATTTCATTTTTATCAAAAAAATCAGGAAGTTGATTGTTTATCTCATATGCAATTGAAAGACCTCATATTAGGTAATAAAGTCACGAAACACCAAATCGTTACGCCGCGTAATAATTTGTAAAATAAGAAATAAATTATTTTTTGGGTCAAATAGACCCGAACAGGACAGCAGGGTTAAGACGGTACAAGAAAAAAGGAACAATGGAAAACTACATTAATTATAATAAATGTGTAGCCCAAACGAAAAAAATTATACAACAGAATAACAAGAAGACGTGGAAAGAATTTTGCATGTCTTTAAACAGAAACACAGATATTAAAAATATTTGGGGACAGGTTAAAAAGCTAAAGAATGTGTACAAACCACCAATAAATTCAACAATAGAAGGGGAATGGACAACAACTTTCTTTAATAAAATTGCACCGCCAGGTCCGAGACAAAATATATTGTATCCAGTAAATACAGAAAGACACAATCTAATTAAAAAATTTTCTATGGACGAATTAGAGTCATCCATTAAAACAACTAAAAATACAGCTCCTGGAATAGATAATATACACTATGTTATGCTAAATAAGTTAGGGATGGCTGCAAAGGAGATGATCTTGGCAATATACAATGATATATGGATAACTGAAAGTTACCCCTCTAGTTGGAAAGAATTCTTAGTTGTTCCTTTTCTAAAACCAGATCGAAGTCCTGAATCACCAGATTCATATAGAGGTATCTCTTTGGGATCTTGTTTTGCTAAAACTTTTGAAAGAATGGTTAAAATCAGATTGGAGAAGTGGCTAGAACTTAATAAAAAAATGTCATTGACCCAATTCGGCTTCAGAAACGGTTATTCTAGTACAGAAAATCTAAGTCATTTAATAACAGATATTAATTTATCCTTCACTAACAATAAATCAGTTACATCTCTATTTATAGATATTGAAAGTGCATACGATAATGTTAACATCAACATATTGTATAATAAAATGATAGAAGTTGGATTACCAGAGTCTTTTAACACAAAAATAATCAAGTTGTATAGTAATAGAAAATTATATCTTCAAATTAACAACGAACGCTTAGGACCACAAATAGCTCAAGACGGATTACCACAAAGAGGAATATTAACACCAATTTTATACCTAATATATACATATGATTTGGAAAAATCGGTAACAGATACTAAAATATTAAAATTTGCAGACGATTTGGTAATTTATAGTGACCAAACAGAAATAAATACAGGTGTAGAAAAGGTAAAACAGAGCTACACTGCAATTAGAAATTGGGCGTTTAAAAATGGTATGTCCCTTTCAAATAAAAAAACACAAGCATGTATATTTACCAAACGTAGGCAAGGCATTCCAAAGGAAATAGAAGTAATAGATGGTATTAAATTTCCGGTTAAAAAATCAATCAAATACCTTGGGGTGATTTTGGATCAGAAACTCTTATGGAAGGAACATATAGAAAACACAGTTAAGAAAGCAGAAAGGGGAGTGAACGTGTTGAGAACCGTTTCACATTCTAAATGGGGAGCAGATCCTAATATTTCCTTACTGATATATAGATCCTATATTAGATCAATAATAGACTACGGATCTATTTTCTATGCAGATGCAGCAAATGTTCATCTACAAAAAATTGAAAATGTTGTCAACAAATGTTTAAGACTTTGCATAGGTGCTTTAAAATCTACTCCAATAAACAATCTACATGTGGAGTGCGCAGAGATGCCATTAAGGTTAAGAAGAAATAAACTGTGTAGTCAATTCTTAGTAAATTTATCACATAAAGAATCAGAAATAATTAATAAAATTCATTGGCTTTCGATAAATGATTTAATAAAAGGTTATTGGAAAAAAAGAAATCGCCCTGTATTCCTGAATGTTATAGAGAGCTGGAAGAATATAAAGAAACTTTACATACAACCCCAATTAATTTAAATTATATTTTTAATACAGTACAATTAAAACATTTAAAAATAAACTTCCTAAGAGATTATTCCAATTACCCAATATGTATTAGAGATGTGATGTTTAAAGCTGATATTAAAGAACTATCATCAAATGCTTATCAAATCTACACCGATGCTTCCAAAAGTACTAAAGGAACAGCATGTGCAATATACGATTCTCAAATCAATGAGAGTAAGATGTTTAAATTAAACGCAAATAGTAGCATATACTCGGCTGAATTAATAGGCATATTAGAAGCCCTAAAATACTGCCAACATCTTCCAAACAAGAAAATTTATATTTTCTCTGACAGTAAAAGTGCTTTGCAAAAAATTAAGCACCTTCAATCTACATCTAAAATAAATTACATCATCTTAGAAATATTACAAAAAGTTGAAGAATTAAATAAAGATTTCAAAACAATACATCTAATATTGGTCAAAAGCCATTGTGGAATACTGGGCAATGAAACAGTTGATGTCTTAGCTAAAAGGGCCATACACGAAGGAGAAGGAACAAAATACAAATGTACAACAAATGAAATAAAAAAAAGTTATTATCAACGTTTGGAAATCAAAATGGGAAGAAGATAATAAAAACAATCAAAAAGGCAAACATTACAAAGAAATTCAAGAAACGATTCTCAAAAAACCATGGTTTATAAAGGGGAATCTTTCCAAAAATGCAATAAGAAAAATTTGTCGTTTGAGGTTTAATCACGTACCGGTTCCCAAATTTCTATTTAAAATTCGTTTAAAAACCGATCCATATTGCAATTGTGGAGAAATAAGAGACGCAGGACATCAAATATTAAATTGCTCTCTAATACAAGCTTAAGTGAAAATCTTTATGAACAAATTTATAAGTTAAAGGATGTCATACATCCAATTAATTTAAAATTCTTATTAAATCAAAGTAATAATCCACAACTGGTCATTTTATTATGTGAGCATATTAAAAATATTAAACTGGAAATATGAGTAGCTATGGTTAAATATCTGTATTAAGAATTAGATAAATATTGTAAAAAAAAATGTAAAAAAAATGTAATAAAAAAAAAACAGAAACCATTAAGAAGACGAATAACCTCCGCGAGGATGAATTGGGTTTTAGTCTTACCGTAATGGAAAAAAAAGCAAAAAAAAAATATATATATATAACAAAAAAAAAATAAAAAAGATACAGAAAAAAAGGAAAAAAAATATAATTGAATAAAAAGATGAATAATATAATGAAAACTAAAAGTAAAAAATGTGAATGTAAAATAATAATAATAATAATGATATGATGATATTGTAATGTATACATAGGGAAGTAAAGTAAAATAAACATAGAGTAGTTGAAACTAATGTAAAAATGAGCAAACTCGGTTAGATGGGCGAATGGACCCTAAGGTCCGCAGTCATACAAACCCAAGAAAAAAAAACATTGCGCGGTCGCCATGCGCGACTACAGATTTTGCTTTCAATTTTTCGGAGAGTGGTTCTACTGTCCCTCCTTATACTGTGCTATTATTGTTGTCTGTATCTCACTGTCGAGCCGCGATCAAACTTGCACGTATTTTTCTTCCCAATTACCTTACTGCGTTCTAATGGACATTCTGATATACCTACGATTTTTTCTTTTATAAAACAGAGCATAAGTGGAGAAGAAATTATCAAAGTACGAGTACCTAGGGTACCTAAATTCATTTTTGTCCCTTAAGTTTGGCACCACGATATGGTATGAATTGAAAAAGGCACAAATTAAAAAAAAAATTGAACGGCACAAACACCATATTTTAAAACTAAACCGAACTGATTTTCTCTTTATGGGTATATTTGCAGAGTGTCGCCAAAAATAATGAACCATTTGTTCGTCGTCACAAATGAGTAGTGAAAACAATGAACGTAACTTGGAAAATTTATCGTCTTTTTTTAGTTCATTGTTGTTTAAGGTATGGGAATTTTTTTTATGCTCCGGAATGTATTGCGACTCATAGAATTTCTCACCAGTTCCACACCGTTATCTAGATTCTTAGACTAATACATATTGCAAGCTGACAGTATATGATACCCACTTTCGCACTACTACTAAATAAAAGCTTACTACTGAATAAAAGCTCCGACCAATATCTAACTTGCTTTTTGACCAATATCTAACTTGCTTTTTTATGTTTAGATAATAAAAAAAACTCTGATGTGATACAATAACAGCTCTGTTGAATTTTTTTATGAATCATGCCAAAGTATCGAAAACGAAACATTTAAAATGAGGGGTCACACAATTTTATTATAAAAAATAATTCAAATTATTATCGATATGACACGATTAGACAACTATTTAGGAATAAGTTCAAGTAGCAGTAAATAAAATATTTCAATATTGTAATTCGGAATGCTTATTCAAATAACTCCGACATTAATTGCTGAAATTTTAGGTTTTTGTTAACTTTTTTTAATATTATTTTTTTACCGAATATCGATTAAATATTGAAACTACACCCTAGAACTTATCTGTTTTTACCCTTAAAACAAAAAATTAAACAATTATACAAAAATATTTATTAAAAAAATTATATTTAAATGTTTCGTTTTCGAAGCTTTGGCCCTTAATGGGTTAAATAACTAGTTAAATACTGTCAAGTTGACAAATAACAACCTAAGTAAAACTATGGTTACCACAATTACGTTACGACTATTGCTGGTAAATGTACTTATTTGAAAACTAATTAATTCAAAATTCATTCAAATTTTTTGCATATAAAGATAATTTAGTTGGATATTAAACGTTGAAGGCACCACTACAGATAATAACGCTTCGGTCAACGTATATCTTTCGGGCAAAGCCCTCGGTATATACACCATTGACCTCAAGCGTTATTATCCTTATAATACCCTTGGTACCTTAACTATAATATTATAACACTTTTTGTTAACATAACACGTTGAGCACGGGACGTTGAGCACGGGTTTACATAACAAATACATGGTCTCTGAGCCAGAATATATTGAAATTTTCATTTGAAAAATAACTTGCTCGCTTCGCCGGCCCGAGGAAAGTATCTGATTACGGAGCCGGTGAAACTTGTTCTGTGTATGAAGACTCACTCTGGACTTTCAAGAATCACATCCATGGTCGCTGTTGTTTGCTAACGACGTCTTGTTGCCCAATTATGGACAAGACGCTGAAAAATTTACCAATGTGGTATGGATATACAGTGCGTCCATAAAATAACGAATAAATTCATTATTTCGTAAACCGTCGACTATAAGGGAAAATCCCGAAACAGGTCGCTTTTATTTTTAAATTACGATTTTTTGGCATATATGGCATACTAGTGACGTCATCCACCTGGGCGTGATGACGTACTATTATGATTTTTTTAAAAGAGAATATAGGTCATGAGATAGCTTATTTGAAAGGGTATTTGATTCTCTATTTACTAATATAAACAATAACATCATTGTTTATACAGGGTGTTCAAATTTTTTTAAATTAAATTAATTGACACAAAAAGGTTAATGTATGTAATTCGTTTTATTTTAAATACATTCTACTGCTATCAGAAAACATAAAAATATTTTATTAAAAAAATAAACATTGATTTTCTCTTAAGAGGAAACAGTAGCGATCAACAGGTAGCAAAAACGCGTTCCAAGATTGCGGCTGTAATTTTGAATGTTTTTTCGAGGTATTTGGCACACGTATCCGTAATATAATAAAGAATGGCGGTACAGAGCCCAATTTGAAAAATATATTAATATGTGGAAATTACTCTGTAATTAAATACAATATTAAAAAATCGAGCCTGTACCGCCATTAAGAAGAACAAAAAATACACTTTCTTCAAATAAACTTTTTTATCCGATGCCTAGATTTTGTGTAATTTTGGAACTAATAAATTTTTTTATTTCATTAGTAGTTCCAAAATGACACAAAATCTAGGCATCGGATAAAAAAGTTTATTTGAAGAAAGTTTATTTTTTTGTTCTTCTTAATGGCGGTACAGGCTCGTTTTTTTAATATTGTATTTAATTACAGAGTAATTTCCACATATTAATATATTTTTCAAATTGGGCTCTGTACCGCCATTCTTTATTATATTACGAATAAGTGTGCCAAATATCTCGAAAAAATATTTAACATTATAGCCGCAATCTTGGAACGCGTTGTCGCTAGCTGTTGATCGCTACTGTTTCCTCTTAAACGAAATGTTCAAATTGCCAAGAGGCAGATGGGTGGCCGATTTAACATTGAATTTAAGCGAAAATCAATATTTTTTTGTCAAATATGTTTTTCCTGTTTTCTGACAACAGTAAAATATATTTTGAATGAAATAAATTACTTACATTCTTCTTTTTGTCTCAATTAATTTAATTAAAAAAATTATTTTTAAATACCCTGTATAAATAATTAAGTTAATGTGCATATTAGTGAATAGAGAATTGAATACCCTTTTAAATGAGCTATCATATGACCCCTATTCTCATTAAAAAATCATCGATTGTGTCATCAAGCCCAGACGGATGACGTCACTAGTATGGTATATATGACAAAAAATTGTAATATAAAAATAAAAATCGACGTTTCGGGATTTTTGTTTTTAAGTCGTCGGTTTACGAAATAATGAATTTATGCATTACTTTATGGCATTACTGTATAGCGCGTAGTGAAAGGAACTTCGTGACAAGGATAGCGATGCGCTGAAAGACCCCGGCTACGAGGGTTCCTTCGTAGAAGATGCACTGGCAGACATGAAGAGTGTTAATGCCTTGCAGGAAGATACTAGATCGAACTAGGTGGATAAAATTAGGTATTATTTTTAATAATAATAGTCTCCCGTTTTATACCGCTAACGCAGCTTTGGGATTGTAGCAAGCAGGGTAGGCTGCTATATCTATAGCGTACGGTATACAAGGAACGTAACAGGGCCAGTGCTACGCTTCAACCGCCTATTATCACCCCTAGGTTTACCCAAGGTACTCATTTTATTTTTCGTCAGCGATGGGATTCAATCCCCGGCCTACCGGCCGTAGGAAGTTAATCATGTTACCGCCTGAGCTACCCGGCCACACTAAGTATTATTTTTATTTTGATTTTGTTTCAAAAACCAATTTTTTTATTAGAATATCATCATTCAATATTCGCTTGTCCACTGCTGGACATAAATCGCCCTCATAATTTTCAATCTATTTCGATCTTGTGCCTCTTGCATCCAATTCTTATGCCAACGTTTAGATCATCAGTCCAACGTGTTGGTGGATGACCTCTGCTTCAGTAGGCATCATCTCTTGGTCTCCATTCCAGTATCCGCTTTGTCCATCTGTTATCAATCATTAGAGCTACGTGATCTGCCCAGTTCCATTTCAGTGTTGTTATTCTCTCTAGTCGTGTCACGTCAAAATAATTGTCAAAGTTAATTTAAATTTGGAAATCTCTCCGAAAAATATTAATTTTTGGCGGATTATTTGATTTATACCGTTCTAATTTAGTTTGTTTAGTTTTGTTAAACTTTTCCTTATTTAGTTTACATTTTGAAAGTGTTCATAAGTTAAACGTTACTTGAAAACTCCTCTATGGAGTCATCTAGTGGAGGCGAACCGCCTGATATTGAGAATTCGATGGATAGTAGCTGTGATTTACAAGATTTAAATGGATTTCTACCCAACCAGCCTCAAAATAAGATAAGTAGTAGTATTAATCTTAACAATTTTAATGAAAAACAAAATACTTTAGTAAACTCAGATCAACCAGAAAAAACCAGGCCTGTTTATTTATACGAAAAAATTGATTTAGGACCTTTTTACATTTTCATTGAAAACTCCAGTTTAAATTTTACAGGAAAATTAAACGCTGTTAAAATAGGCGAGATCCTATTTACGTTACATCCAGAAATTGACAATTATATAAAAAAAATTGACTCAATCGGACGCAACCGAGTTAGGGTCTCATTTAAAAATTATAGTAGCGCAAATGCTTTAGTTACTTCCAAATTCCTTATTCAAAAAAATCTGACCGCATACATTCCAAAATTTCAATTGTTTAAACTAGGTGTAGTAAGGGATATAGATTCAGATATATCGGAAGAATATCTTAAAAATAGAATAAAGGAATTTGATCACCATTGCAAATTCTCGGTTGAGTATGTGAAACGAATAACAAGAAAAATAGTAGCAGATGACAAAGTAATATTTAATCCAACAAAATCAGTTATTGTGTCTTTTAAATGCCAGAATATACCAAAGTATGTAGTAATTAATCATGTCTTACACACTGTTGAAAAATACCAGCAAAAGGTAATTATCTGTTACCACTGCTATAGGTATGGGCACATGAGTAAGCAGTGTAAAAGTAATCCTCGCTGTTTTAAGTGTCATGAATCTCACCTTTCCGATTCTTGTCCTTTATCATCGTTTAACAAAAAATGTCTATCTTGTGAAGGTGAACACTTCACTAATGAATGGGAGATATGCCCAGAATTTGATCGCCAAAAGAAAATAAAACATTATATGTCTGAAAACAGCTTATCTTTTAAGGAAACAATTAAACTCTTTCCTAAGATAACTTATGCATCTATAGCAGCCAATAATTCCTCAATAAATTCTCATCAAACTCCAAATATGAATGCACCATCCTCTTCATATTCCTTTACTCAATTGTCCACGTCTCAAACATCTTCCAATCAGTTCGCTCTACCTTCAGTTTCAAATAGATATACAATAATAAAACCACCAAAATACAAACGACCTATCTCTTCCTCACCAGACCAAGTAACAATGGAACATCAAAAAATAATAAAGTTAAACCCCATGTCCAACAGACCTGGTGGTATTATCACCTCTTCTTCGTATCAATCTACATTTAATCCAGAACAAGGATCTAAAATACATGAACCATCAAAAGAATTAACAGAATTAATATCAAATATAGTTACAAGTATTATCTCTAATATAAATCACAAAAATTTTAAAATTCCAGAAAAATCAGTTCTAGTAAATTCAATTCAATCAGTTTTAAGTTCTCTCTTATATAATAATGAATAGATTGGTAATTTGTCAATGGAATTGTAGATCGGCTAACTCTAATAGAGAAAACCTTATCCACCTATTAGAAGACCAGAAAGTTGATATCGCATTATTATCAGAAACTAGATTTAAACCAGAAAAGTATTATAACTTTCACGGGTACAATATTGTCAGAGACGACCGCTTTTCAGTAACTGTTGGCGGTGGCTCAGCAATTTTAATAAATTCAAACCTATATTACGAGGAAGTCACCATGAAAGTAGATTTAATAAACGTCAATAAAGTAGCAATAAAAATAAAGTTTAAGTCATATACTGTCACATTTATATCTATGTATGTTCCCCCAGGAACCAAGTTATTGTTACAACAATGGAACAATTTCATAACATCTATAGAAAGACCATTTATAATAGGAGGTGACCTTAATGCTCACCACATTGCCTGGGGCCTAGACAACCAAACAGATATGAAAGGTAAAATCTTGATGGACTGTATAGACGATAATAATTTAATATTCAAAAATGATGGCTCTCCTACTTTCTTTAGGAACTTCTCGAAATCGGCAATAGACCTGACCATTTGTACTCCTGACTTAAACCACCTGATCACTTGGAAAACACTTCAAGACCTATTTGGTTCAGACCATACACCTATAAGAGTAGAGTTAGAGGATCAACCAACTCATACATATAATCCATATTCACAAAAGTGGAATTTAAAGAATGCCGACTGGAAATTATATGAACAGTATTCGGAAGATGTATTCTCTCAATTTAAAGATATAAATTCTTATGAACAAATTTTGCACAATATAAATACAACTGCATCCTACTGCATACCCAAATTTAAAATAAAAAAACCGACTTCCAGAGGAAAATACTGGTGGGATTTAGAATGTGAAGAAGCAGTCAGAAGAAGACAGGAAAGTTTTTGTATATTCAAAGAAAATCCAAACCATGAAAACCTACTTAAGTATAAAAAAGATGATGCACATGTCAAGAAGATCACTAAACAAACTAAAAGAAATAGCTGGAGAGATTATGTCGGATCCCTAAATAGGTCAGTCCCTATTAAAGATGTATGGTCAAAAGTTAACCGAATAAAAAATAGAAAAACAAAGAACAAAGTCCCTGTTATTCTGTCGGAAGCTTCGTGGATAGAAGAGTTCCATCAAAATATCACACCGCCGTCTGCAGAATTAGTAATTCCTGATTTACAACTAAATGCTCTGTACGACTATCCAGAACCAATCCGTTTCCTAGTCAAACCATTTTCTGCCACTGAACTAAACTTTGCGTTGAAGAAAAACTCAAATTCAGCACCAGGTGCCGATAATATCCATTACTCGATGCTATCAAATCTTTCAAGAATTGGTAAGGCTGCACTACTAAATATATATAATGAAATTTGGATGCGCCGCATAAAGATTCCTGACGATTGGCACGTTTACACTATTATCCCGGTTTTAAAACCAGGAAAATCATCAAAGAATTGGGATTCTTACCGTCCAATCGGTCTGGCTTCCTGTATACTAAAAACATATGAGAGACTTATTAAAAACCGTCTGGAATTTTGGCTAGAAAAGAACGACCTATTACCAAGAAGTCAGTTTGGTTTTAGAAAAGGTAAATCCACACAAGATAGCCTCTGCCACTTTTTAATAGACATTTATAGTTCCTTTACTTATAAGAAAGCAGTTAGTGCTTTGTTCTTAGATATAAAAGGGGCTTACGACAACGTTAATCTTCACATACTATACGCGAAAATGTTGGAAATAGGAATACCCGAGATAGTAACATGGAACATCATTAACTTATACATTAATCGAGCAGTTCACGTTAGATTAAATGGAGATCAATCTAACTCCCGATACACATCTTTGGGGCTACCTCAGGGTAGCATCCTAAGTCCTATATTATATATACTGTATACTGCTGACTTAGAAACTAAACTTCCTCAACACATAAAAATCCTACAGTACGCTGATGATGTTGCGATATATGCAGAAAATAAGTCAATAGATAGATGTAATAACTACCTTAAATCGACATTGAATATTATAAAAAAATGGGCTACCGATAATAACTTAACAATATCAGAGAGTAAATCAACCATTGTTACCTTTACTAAAAAACGATATGTTCCTCAAAGCCATCTACAATTTGATAATACTAGTATTCCTTATAAAACTTCAATAAAATTTCTTGGCGTATTTTTAGACTCCAAATTAAATTGGAAAGAACACACAAATTACATATTACGAAGAATGGAAAATGCAATGAATATCATGAAGACTGTAAGTGTCAGTAACTGGGGAGCTGATCCAAACATATCAATATTACTATACAGAAATTTGATAAGATCAATCTTAGACTATGGATCTATTTTTTATGGTTCAGCATCAAACTCTGTACTCCAAAAAATCGAGAGGATCAAAAATAAGGCACTTAGGTTATGCACTGGTTATCTTCGTAGCACACCTATATTGGTCATGGAATGTGAGCTTAATGAACCTCCACTTTCCTTACGCAGGGAATACCTAAGTGAGAAATTTATAGTTAAAACAGCGGTTAACGATAAACTGCTATTAAATAAAATTGTTCATTTAACCACCTCATACCTAACTCATTATTACTGGGAAAAAAAGAAACTGCTTTTAGTTGTGGAAAGCTTCCTCAACGTTTCTAATTCCATTGGCGACATACACCAAATTGAACAAAGCTCGTCTCGAAAGCTAAATTATGAAGATTATTTATCTCCAGTTAACTGTCATTTAAGTAATATTCGTGCGACAGACTTCCTTACTAAAATAGACCACCTTCAGTGTGTACAAAAAAACTGGGGGAGTTATCAGAAATTATATACGGATGGTTCAAAAATGGAAGGAAAAGTTGGATATGCTATATATTACCCACAAAAAAGTATAAAAATAAACAACAGATTACCTGATAAAATGACAATTTTCACAGCTGAACTCATTGCAATCAAAGAAGCATACAAAATATGTATTAATCAAAAAGAACTCAATTATGTTATATTTACAGACTGCCAAAGCATTGTAAAGACATTGAAATATAATGTACATAATTTTGCAGAAAATTATATCATCAGTGACATCATAGCAATGAACAGTGAAGCTTTGAAATCGGGCAAAAATATAATATTGTGTTGGATAAAAGCACACATTGGTATAAAAAACAACGAAATAGTAGATGATCTGGCTAAAAAAGCAACAACGAAGGAATCCACTCTGCATACTTATCAACTTCCTATGGGAGACATAATTTCTATTATAAGATCTATCAAACGGACGAAATGGCAGGAACAATACAATAATTCAGACAAAGGAAATTATTACAAAAAAATCCAGCCTACACTTCCCATCAAGACATGGTTTAATCAAGTTTCCAACAAAGGCTTTATCAAAACTATTTGTCGAATAAGAAGTAATCACTGTCTGACTCCAGTCTACAAAAGAGAAATAGGACTTGTAGATAATGATGAATGTTTATGTGGAGAGCTAGCTGATCTACAACATATGCTATTAGAATGTCCTTTACATTTTATTGAAATATCAAACTTTTTTGCCAATCTAGTTCAAGTTAATGTACAATTTCCTTTTAATCTTATATACCTTTTACAATCAAACAATCTAGATGTTTATAAAATTTTGTACAACCATGTTAATTGTTTAAAATTAAAGCTCTGAGAAAAAAAGAAAAAAAAAATAATAAAAAAAATAATTAAATAAAATAACACTAAGATCTAAACCTCCGCGAGGTTGAATCGGGTTTAGGTCTTAGCGCGAAAAAAAAAATATACAAAAAAAAAAAAAAAAAAACTAAAAAAAAAATAAAAAATGTAATAAAAAAAATGTTAAAAAATATAATAAAAAAAATAATAAAAAAAACAGAGTAAAAAAACAGTAGTACTAATAGTTTTAAATTTAGATACTAAGCATATATTTTGTAAAAGAGAGAATTCAAAACACATTGACTGGCCAGTTGGTTGCTTAAACCAGTGCCAATAAAACATAAAAACACACAATTCTCTCTAGTGATCTACTGTTATTCTACTACACTGACTTTGTCGTAGCTGGAGGTTTGGGATCTTGTCTCGTAGCGAAACGCCCAACATGGCACGCTCCATTGCTCTTTGAGACACACGGATCTTTTGTACTGTTCTCCTTGTCATTTTCAACGTTTCCGCTCTCTAAGTCAACACTGTCAAAACACACTGATTAAAGGTTTTTCTTTTAAGGCATATTGGTATGTCAGGATTCAGTAAATATGGTTCAGCTTGCCGAAGGCTGCCCAAGTCGGGTCTACCCCAAAATACCGACAACCAAAATCCTGACAGCCACAATCCCGATGGCCAAAATCCCGACACGCCAGAATCCCGACAGGTTTGGTTAGTTTCTTTTTAACATATAATTACATTTATTTCTCGTTTTTTGTTTATGGTCATCTGTTTTATATTTTTTATTACTAAACAAAAGTATTTACCATTTAATATGAACTAATTTTCTAAATAAAATTTCTAACATGGGTATATGAATAAAATAATTTTTTTTGCCAATATATAGTCCAATAATATATGTATAATCCAATCCTGAATTAAAGTATACTTTCATATAATAGATATTATCATGTCACTTACAACCTTCCATTTCAGTAAGTATAGCTTTTATATTATAAAATGTAGTGTTTAAATATTTTTTTCTTTTAAAATACATAATAATTAGTACCCGTACTTATTAGTAAGTAATAATTTTTTAATTTTAATACTCTATAATATGAGTTGGTATTGCATTTGAAAAGGAAGCAATAAATATTCAAAATGTAGTGGTCGGAATTTTTACTTATGCGAGGATTGTTGCATGTCGGGATTTTGGCCTGTTGGGATTATGGCGTGTCGCGATTCTGGCGTGTCGGTGTTTTGGCCGTCGGGATTTTAGCTGTCGGGGTTTTGGCTGTCGGGATTTTGGGCGCCACCGGCCCAAGTCAATCTTATACGACGGAGAAGCTCAAAGGTTTGGTTTTATTTTCCTATGCGAATCTCATGACCTAGATATTTATAGGCCATTATCTGGTCTATGGATCTTGTTCCTACGCATGCGTAGAAATATTAGAATATGTGTGGACATTTATTTGCCCTCTTTAGTCCTAGTCGTTGGTAAATGGAACCTAGTGGAATTGCAAACAAATTACCGCGTCAACGGTTCTCGACGCATAATAACACAATATAAAAAAGATATGACATCGACTCTGAATGCATAAAAAGTTTACTGATACTAATGATCTGTCATTAACAAAACGTGGTTAAGGATAAAACCCTTTAATACGTTTTTACCATAAAACTTAAATAGCTGCTGTATACATAGTGCTAACCTGACAAAGTTATATTGAAACCTAAAAAATCTCTATTATATGTATAAAAAAGTACGTGCGTTGTCTTATTTTGTAATAAATCTATATGAACGTTGCACATTGTAATCTCGCTTTATATTTTGGACCCAGTGTTTTATTAATATTTTACAAAAGAACTCGAGTGTCGACATCTGGCCGAAAAAGCTTTGCTCTGTTATTATTCAAATGACAAAAACTTTTCAATAACCTCGACGTGTTTATAAATTGAGAAGCACGCAAATGTGTTTCACAATATAAGTATTAAATTGCTGTATGGAAAATCTTTAATAGTATTTCGTCATGAAAAGATAAATAATAAAAATATGAAAATATTTTTCTCTACTCGAAAGTATCGAGTATTACAACATTGCAATCTTCTCACCTACTGAGTGAATAATTAAAAAAATTGAACGCGTTTAACGAAATAATTAAAAAAAACTAAACATTAAAATTGTTGGTATGAGAAAAACCATGGCGTGAAGCAATTTTTTGCTTAGCACGTTTTATTTATTTTAATTTACCTATTGTTTGCAAAGCCTTAAAAATGGAAGGAAGATCGGCTCTACGCAATAAGTAACGTTCATGGCAATGTTCACCTCAAACTTCGGCCCAAGCAGATGCCCTGCTGAGATCCTGATGAAAATACTCTTCCCCGGCTCTAGTGCCTCAAAAGCACCGAACTGGTGCTTCGGACTTACAAAGGCAAATAGTAAGGCTATGTTAGAGTTACATAAGAGATGAAGTTTTGGTTCATAATCCACTTCGACTAAATCAACATGCATACACTTTGGGAAGATATACCGATTCTGCACTGCATCAAGTAGTGGGAAGAATTGAAAGATCGCTGGATACTAAAGAATCCACCCTAGGTATATTCATAGACATTGAGGGAGCGTTTGATAAAACAACATTCCCAACTATCTCTAAACAGTTTAATGTCAGGAATGCCGCTCTAGCCGTAAGCGAATGGATATTTAGTAAGCGCTCCAACAGAGGAATATGCATAAATGTGGAAGACGTTTTGGTTAGAGTAATGGTTACGAGGGGATATTCACAGGGGTGGTGTTATCACCACTCCTGTGGAACATAGTTTTGGATACCCTGATTGACCAACTTAGCAAGAACGGTTTCTACACAATAGCCTATGCAGACGACATAACAATCTTACAAAGCGGTAAGTTTGAGAACACACTATGTGAGATATTACAAGTTGATATCTGATATAAGAGTAATAGTCAAATGGTGTAAGGAACACTCACTGACTATAAATCCAAAAAATACAGAGACGGTCCTCTTCACCACAAAGATCACGGGCTTAATACCCCCTAGGTTTCTAAACTGCAGTGTGAGCATCTCTGAAGAGGTGAAATATTTAACAAGAAATTAATTATCCTTGACAAGAAGTTAGCATGGAACTCTCACTCAGATAGCAAAGCTAAAAGAGCATATATTGCCTATGAACAGCGACGCCGAGCAGTCGGACACACTTGGAGCCTTTCGCCCAGGGTGATCGCCTGGATCTACACTAGTGTCATTAGACCAATGCTAACTTGCGTAAATTGCGAAGCTATTGCTTGTATACCAAAAGTCCTATAGGCAACAGCGATCAACAAACTAAACCGTATTCAGCGGAAGGCTTGCCAAAATATAACGTGCGCCATGAAACCAACACCAACTGCTGCAATGGAGTTGCTCATTGGCATCACTCCTTTAGTAATATATGTCAGAGAGGTGGCGCTAATGACGATGTTGAAATTGCGCTCAGCGGGTGCAAACCTTGATGTAGGTGTGAGAAAATTAAGATGTCTTTTCTGGTGAGGTGAGCTGAAATCACTGCCCCAGCTACATGCAGGCCAAGGATGCGACTCAATTAATCCTACGTTTGTCTTCGACAAACCCTACAAAATCGACACAAGACAACTTAGGGAGTCAAACGTAGCAAATTCATATTGGATCTACACCGATGACTCCAAAACGAACGAAGGCTCAGGATGCTGGATATACTTCAGATTACTGAACCTTAGTATAAAATGGGGTATGGGTAAAAGTACCAGCGCAGTTCAGACTGAACTGGCTGGTATCTACATAGCAGCAAAAGAGATAATCCGGATCACGTGTTTTACCAGGACTAGTAATGGAGTGGTATGAGTCATAATCCCAAGTTTCGGATTGTAAAAACATCATCTTGAGGTGGGTTAAAGGACACAACGGAAATAAAGGCAACCGCATTTCTGACCAGCTAGCTAGAAAGGCAGCAGACCTAAGACTCTTAGGATCTGGTGATCTTTTAGCTGGTCAACTGCAACAATCGCGGAAATTGCCAAATATCACTCCCACACGCAAACCGTGAAAAGAAGGGAAGAAGGGCCAGGATGTAGACTTGCCAAGGTAACACTAAGGAATCTTGGGAAATCGGCACCAAAAAAGTACTTAGAATGACCAGGAAAAACCTACGCTTGACAGTTGGTTTTTTAACTGGTCATTGTCAACTCAGAAAATACCTCCACACACTGGGGCTAGTAGACACACCTCTGTCTAGGAAGTGTTAACGAGATGACGAATCTGTCGAGCATGTCCTATGTGAATGTCTGGAGTTATGGTCGATACGAAAGTATGCATTTGGCGAGCCTTGGCCTACACTTTTGTCGACATATGGGAGATGTCCCCTAATGATTTGTGTGCCTTTCTGGAAATGGCAGGAAGGATAAAGGACGACAACCCCTTGGGAGGATGCACAATGGGTCAATGGTAGCCTAAGTGCTGTGGGACTTGTCTCGCCCTCCCTACTCTACAGATACAGATATAGATACAGATAGACCCATTTGAATGATAAAACCATTATAACCTTCGTTGAAAAAGACGCTGCCACAAGTAACATAATATGTTCGTCAATGTAGCAATATACAAAAATAGGCTAAAAATTATCCTAAGAAATTTACCCTTTGATTGACAAAGTCTTGATAAGAAAGTTTTGTACTGTATATAAATTATTGATTGACTGTCTTAGTCATCAAAAAATAACTTAAAAGGCCTTTTAGCATCACTTATATTCACCTGGGGGTCTCCGTCTAAAAAAGTTTTATCTTTTGATTATAAAAAAGTTTAAATTAATGAGCCAAGAGTAATCATTTCTTTGTAAGCTTCATTTTTAAGTAAGTCTCAAAGCAAAATAAATACGCTGTTTAAAATACAGATGCTTCCGTTAAATATGGAATTTGTTTACGAGATTAAAAACACAAAATTTTTAAAAACGGTAAGAAGTATTTAATAGCATTCACAGTAATATAGGTTTTCGCAAAAAAAAAATTATTATTTATTTAAATTTATTATCTATTTATTATTATTAGAACCAGTTTAAAACAAGGAAGAGAACTAGATAAAGAAATAAACCGGCTAATAGCAAAAATTATGGGCACAAAACAGACTACAAGACCATTGGAATAGAGGTATAATTAAAGGTAAAATCCTAGATAAGTTATTAATTAGAATTTTTTAAGAATCTACTTTCTGGTTATACATATTATGGTATATAACTTATTACATCGAAGTAAAAACTTCTGTTGTAATTGAGAACAAAGATGAACCTACATAAGACCTTAACAAGACTTGTAGTTGAATCCGGTCCTGAACATGGTAACACAAACTGTGTTTACATTTCAGTCCCAAAAAATCATCTTTTTTCAAGTAGTTTATATCCAAATAAACTTGAAAATAAGCAAAAAGTAATAGTATATAGTGCAGTTACCTTACAGAATAAACCAGTGAGTTTTTATTATTTATTTATTCAAAACATTACAAAGCATACCGTTTGTAAGGTTAAGTGACGGCCGAAAGGCCAGTTCTCGGAACTAGTTCTGGTTCTGAAACTGGTTCATAATTACTAATGAGTATACCAAATGATACCAGATCCGACCTAACTAATTTGTCAACAATCATGACTGAAGATCATCAACAACCTCAAAACAAAACCTCATATTCAACTGTGCTTAACAATGCTTCTTCAATTCAATTTCCTTCAAAGCTGCAAGCAATTTTATTTAATTCGCTACCTGATACTAAAATAGAAGAGTACTTAATAGCACTTGGTGAAGTTGTTCATCCACGGAATATTTTATTTTCATCAAGGCTATCAAATAACAGAATATGTATTTATCTCTCCAGCGAATCCCTGGTGGAAAAATTTATGTCCGGTCCAGCAGATGTAACAATTAAAGGCGAAAATCTAAAAGCACGAAAATTGATAACTCCAAACGAAAGACTGTTACTATCGGGTGTTTGCCCTTCTATTCCACATATTCTAATAGAGAATGAGTTAACCAAATTCGGTCTTTAAATTAATGTCACCTTTAACCTTCCTTAGAATCGGTAGTCAACTTTCAGAATTTCAACACGTCCTCAGTTTTAGAAGACAAACTTATATTCAACCACTTACAGATATAGACCTTCCCTCTTCTTTCTTAATGGCATATGATCAAACTTCGTACCGCATATATTTAAGTTTAGATAAACCTTCATGTTTTATCTGTAAGAACACAGGTCACATTGCAGCAAATTGTTCAAATCATAATCAACAAAACGATTCCTCTCATATCCAACACCAACCGCAACAACCAATACAACAACAACCAATACAACAACAACCAATGCAACAACAACCAATACAACAACAACCAATACAACAACAACAACCAATACAACAACAACCAATACAACAACAACCACAAGAATCCCCCAAGTCTATTCCATCACCCCTAGAAATGGAACCAAATCATCCAGTCAGTAATTCTAATGCCGAACCTTCACTTAACCAACAAACAGATACTAATTTAATGCCCCCCGTATTAATTATGGAAACTAATTGTATATCTAAGGATCAGTCAACGACCAATAAGAGAACAATTTCGGAAATTAATACTACTCCATCTCCCACTGAAGAATTAAATAAAGAATTTAAAGTACCAACACAAACCAAAAAGAAACAAAAAAAGCAAACTGAATCTACCAGATCAATTCAGGAAATAATGATGCCAACAAAAACAGTATTTCACGATACGTCAAATAATTTTAACTTAACATATGAACAAACACTTGACTTTTTTGAAAATTATACTAGCTCGACTGATCCCATTAGTTTATTACAAACATACACAACGGATATACTCAACTTTATTTACATGCTAACAACAATTAAGCCATATTTTACAGAAAAAAGCATGAAAACCAAATGCACTAAATTAATAAACAAAATCGAAAAAATGCTAGACGATCCCGCTTATCAAGATAGTGATTGTTCGACAAATTCAGCTCCAGAAATAAACTAAAATCTTCGAACCGATACTACAATGGAATGTTAACGGGTTTTATCCCCGTTTAGAAATGCTTAAACATTTATGTTCAATAATCTCACCATCAATAATATGTTTACAAGAAACAAACTTTAAAGGATATCATAGTTATGACATGAAGAATTATTCTTGTTTCCATAAAAACCGAGACAACGCAAATATCGCTAGTGGAGGAGTTGTTACGTATGTTAACAAAAAATATGAATCAGAAGCATTAGTAATCAATAGTAATTTAGAAGTAGTAGGAGTATCAGTGTCTTTTCCACAAAAAATGAATATCTGTAATATTTATATTCCACCTGACTTAACTATCACAGAAGCAGATATTTCAGATGTATTAGATCAGATTCCCACTCCCAGAATAATCGTTGGTGATTTTAACAGCCATAATCCAATATGGGGATCTCTTGGAATAAATTCCAAGGGCAAAATTTTAGAAAACATAATTACCTCAAAAAACCTAAACGTACTGAATGATGGACAATCAACAAGATATAATATTCATACAGGTACTTCATCAGCTATCGACCTGTCATTATGTGATCCTGTACTGTCAGCAAAATTTTCATGGGATGTAATTCCGTTTTTATTTGGAAGTGATCATTATCCTATTAAAGTCTCTTTTAACAGTAATTATGAAGATACTAATACAACCCCAATTCCAAAATGGAATCTAAAGAATGCCGATTGGTATTTATTCAAAAAGTATATTCAACAGAACTGCCATAGCTTAAAAGAAGTCACCGAAAATCATCATATAGATGAACTTTTGAATTCGTTTATATCATTAATCCATCTTGCCGGTGAAAATCATATAGGTAAAACACAAACTCTACATAAAAGAAATTCATTACCATGGTGGAACGCAGAGTGTACTGATATAATAAAGAAATATAAAAAATCCTTTAACAAATTGAAACGTCACAAAACACTTGAAAATACTATAGAATATAAGAAGTCACGGGCTCAAGCTAGATATATAACTAAAAAGAACAGAAAAAAATCTTGGCAAGAATTTATGTCCTCTATTAATTCCACTATGCCTATAAGCACCGTATGGGAAAAAGTTAGAAAAATATCTGGAAGTAATACCTATAAAAAGATTCCATTTCTATGCAATAACAAACAGATAGTAACATCTAATAACGAAATAGCAGATTTATTAGCAAAACAATTTGAAATGAACTCCAGCAATAACAACTTTTCTAAAGAATTTATCAATACCAAGATGATTTCGGAAAATAAATTAATAGATTTTAATTGCATTGAAGATAATCCTCTTAATATAGCATTTACCATGGAAGAGCTTAATCACTCTTTAAGTACCAGCAAAAAATCGGCGCCAGGACCAGACGATATTTCTGTTAGTTTCTTACAAAATCTACCAGATAATGGAAAACAATATCTTCTTAACCTATACAACAGAATTTGGACTAATAATGAGTTCCCCACAAAATGGACGCAGGCGATAATAGTTCCATTACTAAAACCAAATAAACCACGAACTGATCCCGAATCCTATAGGCCAATTTCGCTTACCAACACAATGTGCAAAATCTTGGAAAAAATGGTGAATAATAGACTAAGGTGGTTTTTGGAAAATAATAAATTAATAATCAATGAACAAAGCGGCTTTCGCAGGAACAGATCCACTATAGATAATTTAATTGACCTAGAATCCGAGATAAATGAATCGTTTGCAATTGGACAGGAATGTCTTGCGGTTTTTTCCGATATAACAAAAGCGTTTGACATGGCTTGGAGATACGACATTCTTAACACACTAAGTCAGTGGGGCGTCAAAGGTAACATGCTATATTTCATTCAAAATTTTCTTAGTAAGAGACAATTTAAGGTTAAGATAAATGGTACACTATCCAGCACTAAAGACCAAACAAATGGAACACCTCAAGGATCTGTTATTAGTTCAACACTATTCTTAGTAGCAATAAACAAAATCTTAGAAAACTTTCCACAACTTGTTAAAGCGAGATTATACGCTGACGATTTAGTCATATATTCAAGAGGAAAAAATATTCTTTGTATACAGAAAAATTTACAATGTGCATTAAATCACCTTGAAAACTGGTCGAAAGCTGTAGGATTGCAATTCTCTACAACCAAAACTAAATGTATTTTATTTTCAAAAAAACGGCAGTCTACAACTCCAGATCTTCAGTTATATGGAAACAACTTAACTTATGTGGAACACTTAAAATTTCTAGGAATGATCTTTGATAAAAAACTATCTTGGAAGTACCACATTATGCACATTAAACAATCCTGTCAATCTGGTCTCAATTTAATGCGTACACTGTGGAATCGTAATTGGGGTTCAGATTGAAAAGTTTGATTCTTATTTACAAATCTCTAGTGCGATCCAAACTCGATTATGGATCAATTGTATACTCATCTGCAAAGAAGACACTTCTTGCTCAACTAGAAGTCATACAAAATACAGCATTAAGAATAGCCACAGGAGCATTCTGTACTAGCCCCATTAATAGTTTACAATGTTTAACCGGAGAACCACCTTTAAATTTCCGAAGAATGTACTTGTCATTAGTCTACGCATCATCCATATATGCAATAGAATCGCATCCCACTTTCCACCACACTATTGCAGAACGTTTCAAAGAAACTTATGTAAATAAAAAAAGAACTAACCCCCCCTTTTACGAGAGAATCAGAAAATATCTCTCTCTCAATAATATTCAATTCCCAAAATTTTTTAATCAGACAAATACAGTTACTCCTCCGCCCTGGACCTTTCCTCCTGCAATATATGATCTAACTCTTTCTAAATACAATAAGCTTGATACCCCCCATGCAACAATTAATCAATCTTTTCTCAACAAACTTGCTTCTTTCCCAGATCATTGTTATATTTATACAGATTCATCTAAGACTGCTGATGGTGTGGGATCGGCAATTGTAGATTCAAACACTATATTACAATTTAAATTATCTTCCACTTGCAGTATTTACTCTGGAGAACTATATTCAATTCTGCAAGCCCTCATTCACATTCGTACTCAAAAAATTCCAAAATCTGTCATAATTACCGACTCTCTCAGTGCATTACATACGATAGAACAGTTATATACAAGTAATCCTATAAGTATTTTAATAAAAGAACAATTACATTTACTGAAGAACACGATGCAGCAAGTAAGCTTTATATGGGTTCCATCACACATTGGACTTCAAGGAAACGAAAAGCAGATTTCCATGCCAGAGAAGCAATACACAGTGCGTCTTCAGTGTTAGTGAACTTTGTGCCTGTTTCCGATTACAAACCATTCCTTAAAGAAAAAGTGTTAAACAAATGGGAAAACGAATGGAATCTTTCACAATCATCTCTACACACAATAAAGCCCTCAATTGAACCTTGGTGTGAGATAGACCTAAATCGCCAGCTGTTTGTGAAGCTAAATCGTTTACGCATAGGGCATAGGAGACTTACTCACAGCTACCTAATCTCCAAGTCAAATCGCCCTATTTGTGACCTGTGTAATTGCGACATCAATGTAACACATATATTAATAGAGTGTCCTAAATATCTTAATGAAAGACAAAAACACTCCATACCTCTCAATATAAAAGCAGCCTTAGGATCACACTGTAAGCTTACGCATTTGTTTAATTATTTGAAAGACATTAATGTTTTAAACAAACTATAACCACTGTTACCATTGTTACCTAAATGTGAACTTATGTAATACCTAATCAAAATGCTATTAGATTTAAGTAACCATGTATCAATGACAGTACAGCTAATAACCCAAAGTGGTTGATGCTGATAACAATAAAAAAAAAAAAAAGACTTGTAGTTATATATGGGTTGGAAACAACGACGAATAACAAGAAAGAGGAAGATAGCCTCCTGAAGTTTAAAAGAAAAATAATCAGAACCATACTGGACCACAATGTGTACAGTAGGAAAAATGAAAGAATACCCATGGACGAACATATAAAACACGCTGTGTTTTCCTGTCACCGTGTCACACAAAAAATTGGGCAGCGCAAATACATGTAGTAATTATTATTAAATGTAATTGCGCTGGGCAATTTTCTTTGTGACACGGTGACAGGAAAATACAGCATGTTTTATATATTCGTTCATGGGTATTCTTTCATTTTTCCGAGTGTACATATAAATAATGTACAGGAGCACCATCTTGTTAAAACGGTATTTCCAATTTGCGAACTAATTTGGACTATCTTCCAGAATTTCAAAGTGAACAGCTCAATTGCGTTTTGTAAAATCTCCAGATACACTTCAACACTTAAGTTAGCTTTGAAAAAAACAGGCCCAACTATATGGTTTCCCTAAAATACCTGCTCAAACATTTTAGACATGGATCCCGCGTACCAAAAAAAGTTGATTAATAGCAAGCTGAAAATTTGTTAATATCTTAACGATGTCTAGTCGGACAAACTTTGATGTATGGGAAAACTGGAACAGGGGACGTTTTAATTCTGAAACAGGTTAAAAATTTGGAACGTCAGACTACGAAAACGTTCCATGTATTTTGTCAGACAGGGCTTCCAATAGATTTGTTACTATTTCATTAAACTCTCATGCAAAAATCAGACTGGTGGTTACCACCACTGGGCATTTCAATGCGTGGAACACGAAGAACATGTCAAATGACAGGAATCATGTTAGTTAGTAATAGCTTTAATGAAAGGGTATCAAATCAGTTAGATGTTCTGTCCGACAAAATACATGGGACGTTTCAAATTTTTAAACTGTTCCACAATTAAAATTTTCCTGTTCCAGTGTTCCCGTACATCAAAGTTTATCCGACTAGACACCGTTAAGCCATTAACAAATTTTCAGCTTGCTATTGATCAACACTTTTTTGGTACGCGGGATCCAGGTCTATTTTACTTTTTCTGGAAATTAAGTTTTTATGAAAGACATAAGGATATACAGTAGGGTGGAGCGAAATTTTTTTTTTCGTAATTCCCTAAAGCCTATGTGTGGAAAAGTTGCCTTTTACTACCAGTATTGACCAAAAAAAATCTCAGGTCAATCAACTTAAAACTTCTACTGCCCAAACCGCTTTGAAAATTGGAATTTTCCCTATATTTAAAAATATATATAGAATATCTTATTATTGTCACTAATATCTTATGAATAATTATTACTGGATAATTACGTCAAGAAGGTATTACAAAACATTCCTAGAACCAAATAGCAACTCAATATAATGACCTTGAAACAATACTACATGCTCTTTGACACCGCATTGCGCCGGCTTAGCGCCAACGAGGCTAACAGGATTCCACGAACTCCGTCGCAATAAATCGGTTGTGGTCGTAGACCTACGTATCGTCTGCCCCCGCTGATTTATGTTGTTGAAATATTTTAGTTGTTTGGAAGCATTAGAGCAGTTAACGTATGTAAAAAATGTCTTTTACGCGAAGTGATTCATTGTGCCCTGTGTTTGGTGTACCAAAACCATTTAAGAACAATGTGTTGCCGACCTACGCGGATATTATTAAATGTTACTTATATCGTCGACAAGAAATTGTTGTACAACAAAGTAAACAAACACCTAGTTTCGCTGATGATGTCTGTTCCCGTTTAATAAAAGACTTGAAAAACTTGTGACAGAAAAGTTCCATTTGTGTTGTATCAGACCAACAAATATTACATAAAATTCGAGAATACCACGGTAAATATCGTAACATAATGAAACGGCTAAAAAAGGACGGTAAACTTAATAATTCAAAACAGGTTGTTTTATTTAGAGAATTGGCCGAAAAGAAACTTTTTGATATATCTTTATGCAAATGTAAAGACTTTTTAAGAACGTGAATTTCTAACCGACCAAAGAACTTCGTGTAAAATGGTAATCGGTAGAGTTGATCAAAAAACTACAAAAGTACTCGAAAAGAGATGGAAGCGTAAAAGTAAAACCGAGGAAAGGAGAATCAGGCATGATGAATATGATGATCAATACAAAGAATCTTTAATTGGCAGAGCATACCAGTCAGTGTCATCTAATCTAGAAGAAGAGACTTCAAACAACAGTTCATCAGAAGAAAATGTCATTAAATTAGAAGACAGGGTCGATACTCCTTCAACTTCTCAGATGAGAATAAAACTACCAAGTGTAGCACAGGCATGTGACAGAACGGGTGTTTCTGATAGGACGGCGGCAATTATTCTTGTTAGTGCAGCGTTAAAAGATATAGGAATAATTACTACAGAAGATTCATCAAAAATTGTCGACCGCAGCAAAATTCGTAAGCTCGATTTGAGCTCAAGAGAAAAGATAAAGAAGAAGGTTCTGAATTGGTATATGGAATATATTTTGATGGAAGAAAAGACCAAACGTTAGTTCAAACTAGTGAAGAAGTAAGTTTGTCCAAGAAAACGAAGATTGAGGAGCATATAGTCCTAGCTTCAGAACCAGGATCCAAATATATTGGTCATTTAACTCCTGCATCTGGCAATTCGCAAAGTATAAAGAAGAGCATTCTAGAATTTTTGGAGCATAATTTTGACGTTTCAAATTTGCAGGCTATAGGTTCTGATGATACAGCAGTAAATACTGGTAATAAGAATGAAATTATTAGACAGCTTGAGCTTTCGCTGAACGGTGAACAGCCGTTCGCTGTTCAGCCGAAAACAGTGAGAGAATTAGGCCTTAGAAGATTATTGAAGTGTAGGAAAACAGCAAACCAACAAGAAATACGGGAATTCAAATTGCCATCTTTAAATTTTTATGCTGAAGACTACATCGATATGATTGACTGGCAGTCGACAACAATAACAGAACCTCCCCTGACAAAATGTATTTCCAATGAAGAACTAGAAGAAATGATTTTAGATGTTCCAGCTGAAATTGAAATTCTAAAATATCCATGCCATACGCAAGCAGTGGAAAGGTGCATCAAATTAGTAACAGAAGCGTCAGTTGCTGTATGTGGAAATACAGCAAGGGATGGATTTTAAGGGCACGAATTGCTTCTAGAGCTAGTTTGCGAGTATTCGAGACAAAAAGTCAATATCTTCAAGTTTTTAATGAACATTAATCACAAAAGTACAAAAAAGGGGAGAGAGGGCGGTGGAACTCGATATGCAGCTACCTCCACGCACTGAGTTCTGGGTTATTTTCATCAAAGATTACGAATTTTTTATGGAAATAAGCGAAGAGCTGCATCACGGCTTTAAAAAATATTTATCTTTAATTTTTTACATTTCACGGTCAAATGGGCAGTAGAAGATGGCAATATTTTAAGCCACTTTTTTTTTCTACAATAGACCATTATATTAGGCAACTTTTCCACATATAGGTCAATTGATTTAAGGATATTTTTTTTTCGAGCCAGTTTTCACTCCACCCTAATATACAGTGATGAGCGCGCTAATTACCGGCAGAATAGCTCAAAAGATGGAAAACATAATACATTGCGAAACCAAAAGAGATGAAACTAGTGAACGTGGAAATTATCGTTATAATTGTATAAATAATTAACATTACATTACATAATATAGTCTAAGAGCTGGGAGCGGATTTTGTGCGTGATAAGTAATATGGAAAAACTATACGAGGATACGTTAAATTAGGACGAGGGTAGTTATAAGGGGGTCAAAGTCGCGGTTTTTATTATTTTTTTTGTGACGCTCACGATCGAGATAGTGCAACAACATTTGGGAATAAGTAGGTAATGGCGTAATTAAGTAAAATCTCCAGGAGCGGAACTCTGTGTGGCCGACAAAGGGGTGGGGGTAGGGGTGAATATAAAAAATATAAAGGGTTTTTTGCGACGTTCGTGATTGAGATAATGCACCAAAATTTGGGAATAAGTAGACCATGACATAACTAAGTAAAGTCCCAAGAGCCGGAAACCAGAGTGGGGGACGAGGGTAGTTATAAGGGGTCAAAGTCGCGGTTTTTATTATTTTTTTTGTGACACTCATGATCGAGATAGTGCACCAACAGTTGGGAATAAGTAGGTCATGACGTAACCAAGTAAAATCTCCAGGGGTGGAACCTGCGTGGCCGACAAAGGGGTGGGGGCAGGGGTGAATAGAAAAGATATAAACGGTTTTTTGCGACGTTCGTGATTGAAATAGTGCACCAAAATTTTGGAATAAGTAGACCATCACATCACTAAGTAAAATCTCCAGAGGCGGAAACCAAAGTATCCACTTCCAGTATATATTTTTCAATGCTAAATATTGGCGGCATCAATATAGCCCAGTAAATGAACGGGAAATACGGCGATACCGTGTAATTTTCAGGGGCAACTCCGAATTGCATGACAATTTGGATATAGGTTCTACTTACCCTCCACTTCAAAGTTGAAATTGTGCCGTTGGTTGCTTTTACTTTGACGGGGGTGACAGTGACTTCACCCCCGAGAAGGGGTGACAGTTGCCCCTTCTCGGGGGTGAAAAAACATATACTCAAGATAAGACCGGAAATGGATAAATTTATTGATTTTAAGCAACTTTTGTACTATAGAGTGTTTTATGTAAGTCAATACTTTTCGAGTTATTTTCGATTGAAAATGTTTATTTTTCGACAAAAAAACTACGTTTTCGGACGGTTTTTCGCAAATAACTCAAAAAGTAAATACTTGATCGAAAAAATATCGTTAGCAAAAGTGTAGCTTATAAAAAACTAAAAAAAATTGTGTATCAGTAAAGTCTATCAATCGAGTAAAAACAAAGTTGTAGCTCATGAAAAATACGTTCTTGTGCGTCTAATTCCAAATCGAATATTTCAAGGTGAAATCACCGAAAAATTAGCACTTTTCGGGAAAAACCTATTTAAACTTTTGTAAAGTGTTTACAAAAAGCTTTATTAGAATTGTTCATAAAAGTTTCTAGCATTAAAAATAAGCGAGTTACGCTCAAAATAAAGTTGGCCCTCTTTTTTTTTGTAAAAAAATCATGCAGATCTCCCCGTGTTTAGCTCCTCAAATGAAATAAATCGCTACCGCTTTACAAACAATTTACTTACTTATATATACTTACTTATATATTTTTTATAGAAGATAGAGACCAATGGAGAAACATTGTTAGGAATATTGAAAGAAATCACGATCCTCAGTAATGGGGAAACGACAGGAGAGAGAGATATTTTTTATATGATCTGTCAGTCTCACCGGTTTAAAGTGCTTATTTTTGAAAGGGTTATAGTTAAAATAGCTTGAACGGATCACTAATCACGAGTGTATGCAGATTTTGAACAGCCATATCTTAACCAATTTTTTTCTTGCGGAAAAACAAAACGAAACTATCGTATTTATAATAACAAAACCTATATTTTTTTACTCTTTAAGATTTTTCTTATCACTAATACTTTTCAAGTTATTTTAATAAAAAAAAAAATTCAAAAATTTTTAGAAAATTTTGTTTTACTATAAAATCAAATTTTTTCAAAAATACGCATTTCAAGCCAATTAAACTTACAGATCATATAAACAATATACATACTATACATACAGTTAAAATAAATGGTAAAGCGGTAACGATTAATTTTATTTAGGGTGCAAAATAGAGGGAGGTTTTCACAATTTTTTTTTACCAAAAGAAGGGACCAACGTTTTTTTCAATGTAAACCGTTTATTTTTGGTGCTAGAAACTTTTGTAAAAAACAAGTATAAATCTTTTTTTAAAGTACTTTAAAAATGTTAATAAGCTTTTCCCGAAAAGTGCTTAATTTTTCGATGATTTCGCGTTGACTTATTCGATTTGGAATTAGACGAATAAGAACGTATTTTTCATGAGCTACAACTTTGCTTTTTCTCAATTTATATACTTTACTGATACACCATTTTTTTTGTTTCTTATAAGCTATACTTTTGTTTAGAATGTTTTTTTTCGATAAAATATTATTTACTTTTTGAGTTATTTACGAAAAACGGTCTGAAAACGTAGTTTTTTTGTCGAAAAATCAATATTTTCAATTGCGAATAACGCGAAAAGTATTGACTTATGTAAAAAATTTGATTGAATTAAAGTTGCTTATAATCGGTCAATTTATCCATTTCCGGGCTTATTTTACACACGCGTTTTTCACCTCTTCAGAAGGGGTAACTGTCACCCCCAAGTGAAAGCAACCAATGGGACAAATTCAACTTTGAAGTGGAGGGTAAGCAGAACCTTAATCCTTTTCATGCAATTCGGAGTTGCCCCTGAAAATTACACGGTATCGCCGAATTTCCCGTTCATTTACTGGGCTATTATAGTAATAGAAAATTACTCTCCAAAACGGTCACTCATTGGGCTAATAGTCATATTTTATATAAAGATAATAATAATAAAACAGAATAACGTCGTGTATTTTTAAAGCAAATGGCTTTATCGTTGATTAAACCTCATCTTTTTTGTAAAATTGTGTAAAGAAAGTCAAAAGTCGAATATGTGAGAGAAAATCTCACGCGTGACCATTCGCGTAACAACCTACCTAGCGACCAATTACGGGTTAAAACTGCCCTAATTCCCAACTCTGGTTTCCGGCTTTGTCGATTTTACTTAGTTACGTCATGTTCTACTTATTCCCAAATTTTGGTGCAGTATGTCGATTACAAACAGCAAAAAAAAACCCTTATATTTTTATACACCCCCCTGTCTACCATTCCTTTGTACCCCAAGTAGCGTTCCGAGATTTTACTTAGTTACGTCATGACCTACCTATTCCCAAATTTTGGTGCACGATTTCCATCATGAGCGTCACAAAAAAAAATAATAAAAACCGCGACTTTTACCCCTTATAACTACCCTCGTCCACCACTCTGGTTTCCGGCTCTGGGGATTTTACTTAGTTATGTCATGGTCTACTTATTCCCGAATTTTGGTGCACTATATCAATCACGAACGTCACAAAAAACTCCTTATAATTTTTATATTCACCCCTGCTCCCACCCCTTTGTCGGTCACGCAGCGTTCCGCCCCTAGATATTTTACTTAGTTACGTCATGACCTACCTATTCCCAAACTTTGGTGCACTATCTCGATCATTAGCGTCACAAAAAAAATAATAAAAACCGCGAATTTGACCCCTTATAACTACCCTCGTCGCCCACTCTGGTTTACGGCTCTGGGGATTTTACTTAGCTATGGCATGGTCTACTTATTCCCAAATTTTGGTGCACTATCTCAATCAAGAACGTCGCAAGAAACCCTTTATATTGTTTATATTCACCCCTACCCCCACTCCTTTGTCGGCCATGCAGCTTTCCACCCCTAGCGATTTTAATTAATTACGTCATGACCTACCTATTCCCAAATTTTGGTGCACTATCTCGACCATGAGCGTCAAAAAAAAAATAATAAAAACCGAGAATTTGACCCCTTATAACTACCCTCGTCCCCCATTCTGGTTTCCGGGCGTTGGGGAAAGTCATGTACACAACTAATTCAGCATATTCCCGTATAGTTTTTCCATATTACTTATCACGCACAAAATCCGCTTCTATCTCTCCGACTAATAGTTTTCCACCTTTAGACGTCTCTGACATGAGTATTTTATAAAATTCTACATTGACAGTTGTCATACTCCTCTGATACGTCTAAGGGTGGAAAAGAATGTAATGTAATGTTAGTTTATACGTTTATAACGATTATTTTATTCATAAGAGATTCTGACCAATAGAAAGCTACACAAATAAAAATGAAACTGATAATTTTTGTTAATATCCCGTCGTCAAGTATATTACGTCAATAGCCCTTCGTTGCTACGAAAAAATACATTCGGTGACATTAATGACAGTTAGTGTTTTAAACATTATAAAAGTGATGACTTTCAACCGTCAAATATTTATAACAAGCGTGTGTTTAATTGTACTAATTTGTACTTACATAAATAAATTACAATCAAATTTTGGTTTTGAACAGTTTTATTTAGAAATAATCGCAACAAATTGCACTCGATCTCTAAAATTATTATCGAATTTTTGCCCCCGTAACACTTTGACATAATTTCACTCCCCTTCGGATCGTGAAATTAAAACTGCCAAAGTGTCACTTGGGAAAAATTCGATAAATTTAGGGCTCTTGTGCAATTACTACTGAGAATTTCCACCTCCACTAGCTTTATCTCTTTTGTTTCGCGATGTATTATGTTTTCCATCTTTTGAGCTATTTTGCCGGTTATTAGCATGCTCGTCACTATATATGTCACTTCAATACCTTACTATTGTGTTTGTTAAGGGAGTGTATGAGTGTACTGAGGAAATATAAGGGAGTGTCTGTGAATGTATTGAGGGAGCAATTACTTTTATCACTAAAATAAATTATGTTTATATAATTTGGCTGTCGGTTAATTTAATTGGACATCTTTTCACAGAATTAGGTCCTCGATATGAGGGCGACCTGGGTTATTCTCATTAAAAAGACGTTCCGCTGCATGGAAATTGTTTCTATAGTATTTTTACTACAAAAGCGATATTACGTAGGTCAAAATTTTTGACGTGAGAGAACTGTCAAAACATTAGAATGTGACTTTTCATTATTGCCATGTTTATTATAAACATGGCAATAATGAAAAGGCATAAAAATATTTTGACAGTTCTCTTACGTCAAAAATTTTGACCTACGTAATATCGCTTTTGTAGTAAAAATACTATACGTTCACCATTATTAAGACAGCTGCTACTTTGTCGGCCGCAGTATTTACCAATCTCCCTGTTAGCATTTATATCTCATTAAAGAATAATTAAACTAAATATTCAAGGTTTACTACTTTGAGTACTATAGTATTTTTACTACAAAAACGTTATTACGTAGGTCAAAATTTTTGACGTAAGAGAACTGTCAAAACATTAGAATGTGACTTTTCATAAACATGGCAATAATGAAAAGTCACATTCTAATGTTTTGACAGTTCTCTTACGTCAAAAATTTTGACCTACGTAATAACGTTTTTGTAGTAAAAATACTATAACTGGAGGCGGACGCTAGACCCTTTAAGTAAATGCGAAAATATAATTTTAGTATTTTTTATTTACTATATTCATCAAAATCAGCTTAAAAACACACCAAATTAATATAATTTAGAAGGTATTTCAAACGCCTTTCAAACGAGATATCACTTGCCATAAGGTCTCATTTAAATTTATCGATCACCTGCTATGACTTGTTGAGAAGCCTACGTCCGTTTATTAAAGGTCATTAAATGTTTACATATCGACAAATGTCCCGGACAGACTGCGACTTGTTGCATTAGACTTTTATAAGAATACATTATTAATACGGTCGTGTTCTTTCAGGAGCCATTTATTTTGTAACGTTGAACAAGGTGTTATTATTCCGTTACCGTGAGCTGACACGGTATTATTCTCTCCCAATTTCGGCTACCACTGATACATTTTGATATCTTTCCCGTAAAATATGTTTTTTTGAACTTGTCGCTTCTCGCAATTTGACTGATTTGAGACATCACATATCACTCGCACAATAACCTAATTATCTCTCTGTTAATTAAACACATGTCCCTCTGAGCGGTTTAACAGCACGCACCGGTACATATATGCTGTTAATTTCCTTGGAAGATTAGTGTGTAAAGGACAGACCAGATAAACACTTTTAATTTTCTAAATCTCTGAAGTTTCGATGTCTTAATTATTTCTTTGCTAAACTTAAAATTAGGCACGGCATAAAATTAAGATACTAGAGTAAAATTATGGAACTTTTAACTTCTAAAACTACATACCATGTTTAAGTAGGTAATGTAAAACTCATAAAATGGATCACCGCATTTATTGGCATGGCATTATGATCACGGCATAGTATGACATATATAATATAATTATTATAGGTACTGGCAAAATAATAAAAAAATAATAATAAGACGGGACTAAAGAACTAGATTCTCAGATATATCGAAGAATGCTGAGAATCTCCTGGACCGACAGAATAACCAATGACGAAGTACTAAGAAGAATAGAGAACAGCAGGGAGATACTGGATTCAATCAAAATAAGAAAACTCCAATACTTGAGACATATAACACGTGGTGACAGATATGAGCTCCTAAAATTAATAATGCAGGGAGATATTCAAGGGAGGCGTAACGTAGGTAGAAAAAAATGTCCTGGCTGAGAAATCTCAGAGAATGGTTTAGATGCAGCTCAACTAAACTCTTTCGGGCTGTAGTGTCAAAAGTTAGAATAGCAATGATGATTGCCAGCCTTCCTCGCCTTCCTCGTGGAGATGGCACGTAAAGAAGAAGAATAGAACTAGAAAAAAAATACGCTATATTGTTGATCTCGTTTTTAACAAAAACAAAAATTGTAAAACCATTTTAAAAGTTTAAACCAAATTTTTCGTTATAAAATTAGATGGATAACATTAGTGTATTGAAATTATTCTCACCAAAAACTCATAATTCAAAAATTTTACAAATATTTCATGACATTGACCTTCGAGAAGGCGCGCGATAGTAAAGTTTAAGACAAAAACACATTCATGGACACCTCGCTCATACAACATGGTCTGGCAAATCGACTTTCCAGGTTTGTATGATGAAGTAGGTTTTAAACTAGCAACGTATCGGCTCTATGCACACGTGTTTGACATTGAAAAAAATTCCGTACTTATTATAAGTATTTGAATTTTCTGCTTCTAACTTTCTTTTCGCATTTATTTGAAAATTTATTTGAAATTTATTTGAAATTTTAAATAAATTTTAAAAGATTTATTTGAAACGTCACTTCTAAGCATTTAAGTCGTAAAATTTATTGTAAAAATGGATAAAACACAATCAAAAGTCATGGTAATTCTCATAGAAAACGAAGTCCCGCCAGAGGAGTCCCACCACAAATTATTCACAATCCTTTTTTAAATTCTATGAGATTTTCGTAGGTCCGATAAACAAAATTTAACAGTAACTGAATCAGTGAGAAGAGGAGCCCAGATTTGAAGACAGATGAACAAAAAGACTATTTTTGATTCCTTTTTGCAAATTTTAAAATTATTTAGTGTTGTTTTATTATCAAAATTTAACCCTCACGCACAAAATGTACATACAACTTCAGTGAGGAACTAAGTTTATTTTATATGTACAATTTATTTGCTACAAATAAACTCCATTATTATCCAGATTTAGCCAGACTCCCTCTAAGGGGAAAATTCATTTATCCCAGATACCTAGGGTATCAAAAGGATTGAGCTCTGGTGGGACTCTTTCCGTGTTATCGAGCCCTAGGTGACTTGGTACGCCGGAGTATCTCCCAAAAATTTTCGCACGCATCTGGAGGTCGAGAGTAGCACAGCTTTATGCATAGTCTTGTAAAGATGTTCATTTAGACCCAGCTTTTTGATGTTTTCGATGAGGTTCTTTGGAATGACTCCAGTAATAGAAAGAATAATAGGTATTGTCTGGGTACTTTCCATTCTCCATTGTCTCCTTATTTGTATTTCGAGATGTCTATACTTGGCGATCTTTTCGTTGTGCTTAACACGCAGATTATTTTTGTTAGGTATCGCCACCTCTATTAATGTTGTTTGCCTAGTAAGTAACTAGTATGAGATCCGGTCTATTGTGTGCCACTGTTTGGTCTGTCAGCACAGTGCGATCTCAGTATAGCTTGTAGTTGTCGTTTTCAAGCATTCTATCGGGGACGTATTGATAATAAGGAAGATAGTCGGTTTGGAGAAGTCCAAGTTTGTTAGCTAGTTCTTGGTGGAGAATCTTTCCTACTGAGTCGTGACGTTCTTTGTAATCAGTTCCAACAAACGCCTGGCAGCCCCCGGTAAGATGTTGGATGGATTCTTGGGCTTGACATCCATATCGGCATTTGTCGTTTTGGACCTGAGGATCTTTTACAATGTACTTCAGGTAAGTTCTAGTTGGAATAACCTGATCCTGAATGACAAGTAGGAAACCTTTTGTCACGGGAAACATCTTCCCTGATACCAACCAATAGCTCGACGCTCTACTGTCGATATATTCTTGGTTGACCTCATTGAAATGCCGTCCATGCAGTGGTTTACCCATCCAGGTGCGCATTTTTTCGTCCTGAGATAGGTGGTTTATGCGCATTTCTTGTTCCCTCAGTTTAAGCGGCGTTGAGTCATCTACTGCGCAGATCTCACAATGTAAAGTAGGTGATTCAGCCTATGCCTGAAAATAAGTTCTTAAGTTAGCCACTTGTTTATCCAATTGCTCACCTATTTCCATGAGTCCTCTTCCTCCTAGACACCGCGGTAATGTTGTTCTCTCTAATGCACTGCGAGGATGATGGTTGTGTGCCTTTGTGAGAAGTGTTCTTGCTTTCCGCTGAAGACTTTCTATACCTGTTTTTGACCATTTGATAATACCAAATGAGTAGCTAAGCGCGGAAAAGGCGTACGTATTTAATGTCTTAAACAAATTTTTACCCTTCGTACAAATTCAGAAGTTAGTTCGGTTTTCATTTGTTTATGGTCAATTTTCCGCGCTTGCTTTACACCGAGATATTTATACATGTCATTTTCACCCATGGCCTCGATGTTCTGGCCATTTTGCATATCGGAACCACCGGGCTGAACCTGCCCTCTGACTATATTTAAGATACAGCACTTGTCTAGACCGAAGTGCATACTAATATCATTAGAGAAGGTTTCTACAGTTTTTAGCATCTGATCTAGGTGTTTTCGAGTTGAAGCCATTAATTTTAAATCATCCATATACAACAAATGATAAAGCTTCGCTAAAACAGTATTGTTATTTTTAATGCTAAAGCCTTAGTCAGTGGAATTCAGTAGCTGAGATAGTGGGTTCATTGCTAGGCAGAACCAAAGTGGACTCAAGGAGTCCCCCTGGAAAAGGGGGTCATTACATTACATTACATAATATAGTCTAAGAGC
Organism: Diabrotica virgifera virgifera; assembly: GCF_917563875.1. NCBI lineage: Eukaryota > Metazoa > Arthropoda > Insecta > Coleoptera > Chrysomelidae > Diabrotica > Diabrotica virgifera. Next base: position 131,336,900 of record NC_065448.1, read on the forward strand.
TGGGAGCGGATTTTGTGCGTGATAAGTAATATGGAAAAACTATACGAGGATACGTTAAATTAGGACGAGGGTAGTTATAAGGGGGTCAAAGTCGCGGTTTTTATTATTTTTTTTGTGACGCTCACGATCGAGATAGTGCAACAACATTTGGGAATAAGTAGGTAATGGCGTAATTAAGTAAAATCTCCAGGAGCGGAACTCTGTGTGGCCGACAAAGGGGTGGGGGTAGGGGTGAATATAAAAAATATAAAGGGTTTTTTGCGACGTTCGTGATTGAGATAATGCACCAAAATTTGGGAATAAGTAGACCATGACATAACTAAGTAAAGTCCCAAGAGCCGGAAACCAGAGTGGGGGACGAGGGTAGTTATAAGGGGTCAAAGTCGCGGTTTTTATTATTTTTTTTGTGACACTCATGATCGAGATAGTGCACCAACAGTTGGGAATAAGTAGGTCATGACGTAACCAAGTAAAATCTCCAGGGGTGGAACCTGCGTGGCCGACAAAGGGGTGGGGGCAGGGGTGAATAGAAAAGATATAAACGGTTTTTTGCGACGTTCGTGATTGAAATAGTGCACCAAAATTTTGGAATAAGTAGACCATCACATCACTAAGTAAAATCTCCAGAGGCGGAAACCAAAGTATCCACTTCCAGTATATATTTTTCAATGCTAAATATTGGCGGCATCAATATAGCCCAGTAAATGAACGGGAAATACGGCGATACCGTGTAATTTTCAGGGGCAACTCCGAATTGCATGACAATTTGGATATAGGTTCTACTTACCCTCCACTTCAAAGTTGAAATTGTGCCGTTGGTTGCTTTTACTTTGACGGGGGTGACAGTGACTTCACCCCCGAGAAGGGGTGACAGTTGCCCCTTCTCGGGGGTGAAAAAACATATACTCAAGATAAGACCGGAAATGGATAAATTTATTGATTTTAAGCAACTTTTGTACTATAGAGTGTTTTATGTAAGTCAATACTTTTCGAGTTATTTTCGATTGAAAATGTTTATTTTTCGACAAAAAAACTACGTTTTCGGACGGTTTTTCGCAAATAACTCAAAAAGTAAATACTTGATCGAAAAAATATCGTTAGCAAAAGTGTAGCTTATAAAAAACTAAAAAAAATTGTGTATCAGTAAAGTCTATCAATCGAGTAAAAACAAAGTTGTAGCTCATGAAAAATACGTTCTTGTGCGTCTAATTCCAAATCGAATATTTCAAGGTGAAATCACCGAAAAATTAGCACTTTTCGGGAAAAACCTATTTAAACTTTTGTAAAGTGTTTACAAAAAGCTTTATTAGAATTGTTCATAAAAGTTTCTAGCATTAAAAATAAGCGAGTTACGCTCAAAATAAAGTTGGCCCTCTTTTTTTTTGTAAAAAAATCATGCAGATCTCCCCGTGTTTAGCTCCTCAAATGAAATAAATCGCTACCGCTTTACAAACAATTTACTTACTTATATATACTTACTTATATATTTTTTATAGAAGATAGAGACCAATGGAGAAACATTGTTAGGAATATTGAAAGAAATCACGATCCTCAGTAATGGGGAAACGACAGGAGAGAGAGATATTTTTTATATGATCTGTCAGTCTCACCGGTTTAAAGTGCTTATTTTTGAAAGGGTTATAGTTAAAATAGCTTGAACGGATCACTAATCACGAGTGTATGCAGATTTTGAACAGCCATATCTTAACCAATTTTTTTCTTGCGGAAAAACAAAACGAAACTATCGTATTTATAATAACAAAACCTATATTTTTTTACTCTTTAAGATTTTTCTTATCACTAATACTTTTCAAGTTATTTTAATAAAAAAAAAAATTCAAAAATTTTTAGAAAATTTTGTTTTACTATAAAATCAAATTTTTTCAAAAATACGCATTTCAAGCCAATTAAACTTACAGATCATATAAACAATATACATACTATACATACAGTTAAAATAAATGGTAAAGCGGTAACGATTAATTTTATTTAGGGTGCAAAATAGAGGGAGGTTTTCACAATTTTTTTTTACCAAAAGAAGGGACCAACGTTTTTTTCAACGTAAACCGTTTATTTTTGGTGCTAGAAACTTTTGTAAAAAACAAGTATAAATCTTTTTTTAAAGTACTTTAAAAATGTTAATAAGCTTTTCCCGAAAAGTGCTTAATTTTTCGATGATTTCGCGTTGACTTATTCGATTTGGAATTAGACGAATAAGAACGTATTTTTCATGAGCTACAACTTTGCTTTTTCTCAATTTATATACTTTACTGATACACCATTTTTTTTGTTTCTTATAAGCTATACTTTTGTTTAGAATGTTTTTTTTCGATAAAATATTATTTACTTTTTGAGTTATTTACGAAAAACGGTCTGAAAACGTAGTTTTTTTGTCGAAAAATCAATATTTTCAATTGCGAATAACGCGAAAAGTATTGACTTATGTAAAAAATTTGATTGAATTAAAGTTGCTTATAATCGGTCAATTTATCCATTTCCGGGCTTATTTTACACACGCGTTTTTCACCTCTTCAGAAGGGGTAACTGTCACCCCCAAGTGAAAGCAACCAATGGGACAAATTCAACTTTGAAGTGGAGGGTAAGTAGAACCTTAATCCTTTTCATGCAATTCGGAGTTGCCCCTGAAAATTACACGGTATCGCCGAATTTCCCGTTCATTTACTGGGCTATTATAGTAATAGAAAATTACTCTCCAAAACGGTCACTCATTGGGCTAATAGTCATATTTTATATAAAGATAATAATAATAAAACAGAATAACGTCGTGTATTTTTAAAGCAAATGGCTTTATCGTTGATTAAACCTCATCTTTTTTGTAAAATTGTGTAAAGAAAGTCAAAAGTCGAATATGTGAGAGAAAATCTCACGCGTGACCATTCGCGTAACAACCTACCTAGCGACCAATTACGGGTTAAAACTGCCCTAATTCCCAACTCTGGTTTCCGGCTTTGTCGATTTTACTTAGTTACGTCATGTTCTACTTATTCCCAAATTTTGGTGCAGTATGTCGATTACAAACAGCAAAAAAAAACCCTTATATTTTTATACACCCCCCTGTCTACCATTCCTTTGTACCCCAAGTAGCGTTCCGAGATTTTACTTAGTTACGTCATGACCTACCTATTCCCAAATTTTGGTGCACGATTTCCATCATGAGCGTCACAAAAAAAAATAATAAAAACCGCGACTTTTACCCCTTATAACTACCCTCGTCCACCACTCTGGTTTCCGGCTCTGGGGATTTTACTTAGTTATGTCATGGTCTACTTATTCCCGAATTTTGGTGCACTATATCAATCACGAACGTCACAAAAAACTCCTTATAATTTTTATATTCACCCCTGCTCCCACCCCTTTGTCGGTCACGCAGCGTTCCGCCCCTAGATATTTTACTTAGTTACGTCATGACCTACCTATTCCCAAACTTTGGTGCACTATCTCGATCATTAGCGTCACAAAAAAAATAATAAAAACCGCGAATTTGACCCCTTATAACTACCCTCGTCGCCCACTCTGGTTTACGGCTCTGGGGATTTTACTTAGCTATGGCATGGTCTACTTATTCCCAAATTTTGGTGCACTATCTCAATCAAGAACGTCGCAAGAAACCCTTTATATTGTTTATATTCACCCCTACCCCCACTCCTTTGTCGGCCATGCAGCTTTCCACCCCTAGCGATTTTAATTAATTACGTCATGACCTACCTATTCCCAAATTTTGGTGCACTATCTCGACCATGAGCGTCAAAAAAAAAATAATAAAAACCGAGAATTTGACCCCTTATAACTACCCTCGTCCCCCATTCTGGTTTCCGGGCGTTGGGGAAAGTCATGTACACAACTAATTCAGCATATTCCCGTATAGTTTTTCCATATTACTTATCACGCACAAAATCCGCTTCTATCTCTCCGACTAATAGTTTTCCACCTTTAGACGTCTCTGACATGAGTATTTTATAAAATTCTACATTGACAGTTGTCATACTCCTCTGATACGTCTAAGGGTGGAAAAGAATGTAATGTAATGTTAGTTTATACGTTTATAACGATTATTTTATTCATAAGAGATTCTGACCAATAGAAAGCTACACAAATAAAAATGAAACTGATAATTTTTGTTAATATCCCGTCGTCAAGTATATTACGTCAATAGCCCTTCGTTGCTACGAAAAAATACATTCGGTGACATTAATGACAGTTAGTGTTTTAAACATTATAAAAGTGATGACTTTCAACCGTCAAATATTTATAACAAGCGTGTGTTTAATTGTACTAATTTGTACTTACATAAATAAATTACAATCAAATTTTGGTTTTGAACAGTTTTATTTAGAAATAATCGCAACAAATTGCACTCGATCTCTAAAATTATTATCGAATTTTTGCCCCCGTAACACTTTGACATAATTTCACTCCCCTTCGGATCGTGAAATTAAAACTGCCAAAGTGTCACTTGGGAAAAATTCGATAAATTTAGGGCTCTTGTGCAATTACTACTGAGAATTTCCACCTCCACTAGCTTTATCTCTTTTGTTTCGCGATGTATTATGTTTTCCATCTTTTGAGCTATTTTGCCGGTTATTAGCATGCTCGTCACTATATATGTCACTTCAATACCTTACTATTGTGTTTGTTAAGGGAGTGTATGAGTGTACTGAGGAAATATAAGGGAGTGTCTGTGAATGTATTGAGGGAGCAATTACTTTTATCACTAAAATAAATTATGTTTATATAATTTGGCTGTCGGTTAATTTAATTGGACATCTTTTCACAGAATTAGGTCCTCGATATGAGGGCGACCTGGGTTATTCTCATTAAAAAGACGTTCCGCTGCATGGAAATTGTTTCTATAGTATTTTTACTACAAAAGCGATATTACGTAGGTCAAAATTTTTGACGTGAGAGAACTGTCAAAACATTAGAATGTGACTTTTCATTATTGCCATGTTTATTATAAACATGGCAATAATGAAAAGGCATAAAAATATTTTGACAGTTCTCTTACGTCAAAAATTTTGACCTACGTAATATCGCTTTTGTAGTAAAAATACTATACGTTCACCATTATTAAGACAGCTGCTACTTTGTCGGCCGCAGTATTTACCAATCTCCCTGTTAGCATTTATATCTCATTAAAGAATAATTAAACTAAATATTCAAGGTTTACTACTTTGAGTACTATAGTATTTTTACTACAAAAACGTTATTACGTAGGTCAAAATTTTTGACGTAAGAGAACTGTCAAAACATTAGAATGTGACTTTTCATAAACATGGCAATAATGAAAAGTCACATTCTAATGTTTTGACAGTTCTCTTACGTCAAAAATTTTGACCTACGTAATAACGTTTTTGTAGTAAAAATACTATAACTGGAGGCGGACGCTAGACCCTTTAAGTAAATGCGAAAATATAATTTTAGTATTTTTTATTTACTATATTCATCAAAATCAGCTTAAAAACACACCAAATTAATATAATTTAGAAGGTATTTCAAACGCCTTTCAAACGAGATATCACTTGCCATAAGGTCTCATTTAAATTTATCGATCACCTGCTATGACTTGTTGAGAAGCCTACGTCCGTTTATTAAAGGTCATTAAATGTTTACATATCGACAAATGTCCCGGACAGACTGCGACTTGTTGCATTAGACTTTTATAAGAATACATTATTAATACGGTCGTGTTCTTTCAGGAGCCATTTATTTTGTAACGTTGAACAAGGTGTTATTATTCCGTTACCGTGAGCTGACACGGTATTATTCTCTCCCAATTTCGGCTACCACTGATACATTTTGATATCTTTCCCGTAAAATATGTTTTTTTGAACTTGTCGCTTCTCGCAATTTGACTGATTTGAGACATCACATATCACTCGCACAATAACCTAATTATCTCTCTGTTAATTAAACACATGTCCCTCTGAGCGGTTTAACAGCACGCACCGGTACATATATGCTGTTAATTTCCTTGGAAGATTAGTGTGTAAAGGACAGACCAGATAAACACTTTTAATTTTCTAAATCTCTGAAGTTTCGATGTCTTAATTATTTCTTTGCTAAACTTAAAATTAGGCACGGCATAAAATTAAGATACTAGAGTAAAATTATGGAACTTTTAACTTCTAAAACTACATACCATGTTTAAGTAGGTAATGTAAAACTCATAAAATGGATCACCGCATTTATTGGCATGGCATTATGATCACGGCATAGTATGACATATATAATATAATTATTATAGGTACTGGCAAAATAATAAAAAAATAATAATAAGACGGGACTAAAGAACTAGATTCTCAGATATATCGAAGAATGCTGAGAATCTCCTGGACCGACAGAATAACCAATGACGAAGTACTAAGAAGAATAGAGAACAGCAGGGAGATACTGGATTCAATCAAAATAAGAAAACTCCAATACTTGAGACATATAACACGTGGTGACAGATATGAGCTCCTAAAATTAATAATGCAGGGAGATATTCAAGGGAGGCGTAACGTAGGTAGAAAAAAATGTCCTGGCTGAGAAATCTCAGAGAATGGTTTAGATGCAGCTCAACTAAACTCTTTCGGGCTGTAGTGTCAAAAGTTAGAATAGCAATGATGATTGCCAGCCTTCCTCGCCTTCCTCGTGGAGATGGCACGTAAAGAAGAAGAATAGAACTAGAAAAAAAATACGCTATATTGTTGATCTCGTTTTTAACAAAAACAAAAATTGTAAAACCATTTTAAAAGTTTAAACCAAATTTTTCGTTATAAAATTAGATGGATAACATTAGTGTATTGAAATTATTCTCACCAAAAACTCATAATTCAAAAATTTTACAAATATTTCATGACATTGACCTTCGAGAAGGCGCGCGATAGTAAAGTTTAAGACAAAAACACATTCATGGACACCTCGCTCATACAACATGGTCTGGCAAATCGACTTTCCAGGTTTGTATGATGAAGTAGGTTTTAAACTAGCAACGTATCGGCTCTATGCACACGTGTTTGACATTGAAAAAAATTCCGTACTTATTATAAGTATTTGAATTTTCTGCTTCTAACTTTCTTTTCGCATTTATTTGAAAATTTATTTGAAATTTATTTGAAATTTTAAATAAATTTTAAAAGATTTATTTGAAACGTCACTTCTAAGCATTTAAGTCGTAAAATTTATTGTAAAAATGGATAAAACACAATCAAAAGTCATGGTAATTCTCATAGAAAACGAAGTCCCGCCAGAGGAGTCCCACCACAAATTATTCACAATCCTTTTTTAAATTCTATGAGATTTTCGTAGGTCCGATAAACAAAATTTAACAGTAACTGAATCAGTGAGAAGAGGAGCCCAGATTTGAAGACAGATGAACAAAAAGACTATTTTTGATTCCTTTTTGCAAATTTTAAAATTATTTAGTGTTGTTTTATTATCAAAATTTAACCCTCACGCACAAAATGTACATACAACTTCAGTGAGGAACTAAGTTTATTTTATATGTACAATTTATTTGCTACAAATAAACTCCATTATTATCCAGATTTAGCCAGACTCCCTCTAAGGGGAAAATTCATTTATCCCAGATACCTAGGGTATCAAAAGGATTGAGCTCTGGTGGGACTCTTTCCGTGTTATCGAGCCCTAGGTGACTTGGTACGCCGGAGTATCTCCCAAAAATTTTCGCACGCATCTGGAGGTCGAGAGTAGCACAGCTTTATGCATAGTCTTGTAAAGATGTTCATTTAGACCCAGCTTTTTGATGTTTTCGATGAGGTTCTTTGGAATGACTCCAGTAATAGAAAGAATAATAGGTATTGTCTGGGTACTTTCCATTCTCCATTGTCTCCTTATTTGTATTTCGAGATGTCTATACTTGGCGATCTTTTCGTTGTGCTTAACACGCAGATTATTTTTGTTAGGTATCGCCACCTCTATTAATGTTGTTTGCCTAGTAAGTAACTAGTATGAGATCCGGTCTATTGTGTGCCACTGTTTGGTCTGTCAGCACAGTGCGATCTCAGTATAGCTTGTAGTTGTCGTTTTCAAGCATTCTATCGGGGACGTATTGATAATAAGGAAGATAGTCGGTTTGGAGAAGTCCAAGTTTGTTAGCTAGTTCTTGGTGGAGAATCTTTCCTACTGAGTCGTGACGTTCTTTGTAATCAGTTCCAACAAACGCCTGGCAGCCCCCGGTAAGATGTTGGATGGATTCTTGGGCTTGACATCCATATCGGCATTTGTCGTTTTGGACCTGAGGATCTTTTACAATGTACTTCAGGTAAGTTCTAGTTGGAATAACCTGATCCTGAATGACAAGTAGGAAACCTTTTGTCACGGGAAACATCTTCCCTGATACCAACCAATAGCTCGACGCTCTACTGTCGATATATTCTTGGTTGACCTCATTGAAATGCCGTCCATGCAGTGGTTTACCCATCCAGGTGCGCATTTTTTCGTCCTGAGATAGGTGGTTTATGCGCATTTCTTGTTCCCTCAGTTTAAGCGGCGTTGAGTCATCTACTGCGCAGATCTCACAATGTAAAGTAGGTGATTCAGCCTATGCCTGAAAATAAGTTCTTAAGTTAGCCACTTGTTTATCCAATTGCTCACCTATTTCCATGAGTCCTCTTCCTCCTAGACACCGCGGTAATGTTGTTCTCTCTAATGCACTGCGAGGATGATGGTTGTGTGCCTTTGTGAGAAGTGTTCTTGCTTTCCGCTGAAGACTTTCTATACCTGTTTTTGACCATTTGATAATACCAAATGAGTAGCTAAGCGCGGAAAAGGCGTACGTATTTAATGTCTTAAACAAATTTTTACCCTTCGTACAAATTCAGAAGTTAGTTCGGTTTTCATTTGTTTATGGTCAATTTTCCGCGCTTGCTTTACACCGAGATATTTATACATGTCATTTTCACCCATGGCCTCGATGTTCTGGCCATTTTGCATATCGGAACCACCGGGCTGAACCTGCCCTCTGACTATATTTAAGATACAGCACTTGTCTAGACCGAAGTGCATACTAATATCATTAGAGAAGGTTTCTACAGTTTTTAGCATCTGATCTAGGTGTTTTCGAGTTGAAGCCATTAATTTTAAATCATCCATATACAACAAATGATAAAGCTTCGCTAAAACAGTATTGTTATTTTTAATGCTAAAGCCTTAGTCAGTGGAATTCAGTAGCTGAGATAGTGGGTTCATTGCTAGGCAGAACCAAAGTGGACTCAAGGAGTCCCCCTGGAAAAGCCCCCGGTTAATTGGGACATCTTCAGTTTCGATATTGTTTTCACCATGTATTTGAAGGTAAATTTTTGTCTTCCATTCAGTCATTATATGCTTTAAAATGTCACTATATTATCATCGACTTTATATATTTTCAATATATCGATAAACCATGCATGTGGCACTGAATCAAACGCTTTCTTGTAGTCAATGAAAGCAGTAAAGAGATTTCGTTTTTTGATATATGCCTGGTTAGAAATGACTGAGTCGATAATAAGCTGTTCTTTACAGCCCATGGAACCCTTAGCGCATCCTTTCTATTGAGGCTCTATGATATTGTTTAGAGCACAGTGTTGGTAGATACGCCGAGCTACACAGGATGTGACCAATTTGTACAATGTAGGTAGACAAGTAATCGGGCGGTACTTGGCTGGATCTTGGATGTTACTTTGATCCTTCGGTATTAAATAAGTGGTCCCCTTAGTAAGGAATGATGGTATTTCCTGCGGATTAGAAATAACATAATTAATAATTAATAACATAATATAATTAATTAAAATTGACAATCGCCCATGAACACTCCATGAACTTCTTTAGCCAAAGTTTTGGACTCCGTCCGGGCCAGGAGATTTCCAGTTGTGAAGCTCTTTGATAGTATTCGAGACTTCTTCAGTGGTGAAAGGTTCGTAAGGAACATTATTGTAATGTTGACAGTTGTTCGTTGTGTCTTCAATCCACCCAGCATTGTTGTTGTGAGTAGCTGGCGTTGAAAGTTGGTTTCCCCAAAACTCATGAATTTCCTCTTGACTTGGGTATACTTTATTTTCATTTCTACAGTGGATTTTAGTTTCCTATTAAACGTCTTGTCTGAATGCTCAAAGAGCATGTTGTCGCATTTTCGGTTATTACTGAGTTTGTATCTCCTTAGACGGCCTGAATAAACGGAGAGTTTTTGTTTTAATATGTCCAGGCAATGTTCAGCTGTGTTGTTTTCTGGATCATGCTGTGAGTGTCTCGGAGTATTTCGCATTATTTGTTTAGCTCTTCTAATTAATTTTCTACTCGTTGTTCCTCGAATATATTCCGTTATTTTACCAATATCCCATTATTATTATTATTATCGTATCTCGAGTGTCTTGCAGTGCTCCGCATTATTTCTTCAACTCTCCTTATATATTCTGTTACTTGACCAATATCCCTACGCAGTAATTAAATTTTTCCGAGAAGTCTTTTTTCCCAAGGTGCAGTTCTGTTACCAGTCCTTCCGTTATTAGTACCCAGTCGTGTTCTGATCTTAACGCCCATTGCATTAGCAATTACTGTTGCTGCACAGTAGATTAGCATATGCAGATATTCCAATGAGTGGGCTTCTACGACATAGTTGTATGTTGTTATTATTATTATTATTATATTATTGATTGCACATTTATTGTTTCTGTGAAACTAAGATTACATTTTTGTTTCAGGCTTATGGTATTATGGCTCGTAGGCTGCTTTTGTAAAGTCAGACCCTTTTATCCTCTCCAGCCCCAAAAAAAAAAGTTTTTATTATTTTAACAATATTTTCTATTTTCTCTCCTCATTTGTGAAAATAATAAACGCAAATCTATAAAAACTATAAAAAATTATTTGACAGACATAATATGACAGGTCCAGCATAATGGACATCAGGACTTAGCTTTCATATAATTTAAGTATGAGACTGAAAGAACGTTCTGGTCAGGAGAAATACACATATACATTTTGCATTTTGTACAAAAGAATCTCATCTTCTTAGTGCATTCAAGAGGTTTAGGCAACGGGATAAGAATTTTTATTGCTGACAGAGGATATTGGAAAATGGTCATTAATGGTTTTTCTTACATCTATAGACGGTAACTGGAAAACTGTAGATCTTTTTACAGCAATTATGGGTACTTCATCTTCAGATGTCTTGGTTTTCTTGAAATAGACGCACTAGCTTATCTCCCACTTGCAGGCTTACCATCTAGAGCTAGTGACCTTCCAAACATCATTATCTGTCAAAATAGCCTCCAATGCACTTTCTATCAATATCCTTTTACTATCTGTAACTAAACTTAAAAAATGTGAGTATGGTAACATATTTGGCTAACTAAGTCCCAATGTCCAAAATGCTGGACAAAAAGTTTAGAGGACCGCTAACGTGTCCAGTTGTAATTATTTTCAAATATATATTTACCACAAATACGTCCAATCATCAAGTAACATACATCAAAAACAATCAATACTTTAAGGTACAGAAAAACACTACAACTTACTGTATTTTTGTGGAGCCACAATCATAGCTTAAAAAGTTTCACCACATGTAACAACAACCTACCGAGGTAGGCGCTGTTGTCGAATTTTTCAAATGAGTAAATTTGACTGATAAATAGGAAGTCCAATATGCTGCAATATAGGATGCAGCGATGCCCATCCCGAATAGTCACTGTATAATAAATTAGTAAACATTGTCCAGCTGGCTGGACCTATGGACTGAGGAGGTTAAATATATTATTTGTTTATTAAGATCAACAGGCCTCGTAGGAATAAAATGTTTACATTTCTAACTACATTTTATTTTAATCTTATAAATTTTATTTAATTACACTTCAGCTCTTTTTTACATTCCTTCGCCACCTCCCTCCATCTCTTTCTGTCCAATGCTAGTTCTTTCCATCTCTCAGTGTTACTTTTCTTCAGGTCTTCGTACACAGTGTCCTTTCATGTTTTCCTTGGCCTGCATTTCCTTCTCTTTTGTATTGGTCTTTGTCAGAGTACCAATTTTGGTATTCTTTTGCATTCTCTCGATGTGCCCCAGATATCTTATTCTCTGTGTTTTAATCGTTGTCGTGATCGTGGACTCTTTATATAGTGCTTCCAATTCTTTATTGGTTCTTCGTCTCCACTGACTTTTTATTTTAACACCTCCATAACTACTCTTTGCATTTTTCTTTCCCACCTTTCTAAAAGGTCTGTTCCTGACTTTTTCAGCACCCATGTTTCGCATGCGTATGTTACCGTAGGTCCGATAACAGTCTTATAAATTCTGATTTTTGTTTTTCTTGATACGTATTTGGATTTCATTAATGTGCGTAATGCTCCATCCTTTTAAATATTATATTTTTTAAAGTGTTGCTTCGGTTTTTATAAACAAAAATAAAGAAATTTTACTTTAAAATATCTTCTTCTTCTTCTTTATCTTTTTGTATAGACATGACTCTATCCGTTTCTCAATGTGCCTCCAGTAATTGTCATTCCATCGTTTTCGTGGTCTTCCCACTGACCGTCTTTCTACCGGAGAACAGTCTCTCGCCGTCCTTACGCCGTCCTATTTGTTGTCACTCAGCTTATGTCGTCGTTCCATTCCACTCTTCTCTTTTTCACCCAGTTATTAGTGTTGTCCGCCTTGTATCTCTGTCGTATACTGCACTTCTAGCTCTATCCCATAGTGTCTTACCATCGATTTTTCAGTTTTTTCATCTCTGCTGTTTCTAGAATTATTTTTATACAAAAACAAAAAGTTTAAAATATCATAACATATATTTTTTTATATTGGTGTAACAATTTCTCAGCATTTATAGTCCTGTCGCCAGTGGGGGTACAACGGCCTCCTTAATTCAGATGGACTTACCCAAGTTCTTTTTATGTATTTTGACCCCTAGAACACGAATTTTTTGGGTAACAGTTGATCCGGATGTCGATAAGATTTTTATAAACAAAGAACTTGAGAAATCACATAACAGCGATTTTTCGCAAAACAAAACATTTTTTTGTATTTTTCGGGTCATTCTAAGTAAACAATGTTTTTAAGAGTTTTTTCGTAGGATGCATAGTTTTCGACATAAACGCGGTTAAACTTTCAAAAAATCGAAAAATTTCAATTTTTCAACACGAATAACTTTTGATTGAAAAACAAAATAGCAATTCTGCTTACCGCGCTTGAAAGTTCAAGTTAAATTCTAGCGGTTTTAATTATTTTCATTGCTAAAAATTAATTTTTTATTGTTAAACAAAGCTATAAACACATAGTGCCTGAATGATGTTTTCAATGCATTTCTCATTTGAAATCGAACGAGTAGGCGCGCATACAGACAATTTCTACGTACACTAAAACGCATGCATTGGGCACGGGAAACACTATGTGTTTATAGCTTTGTTTAACAATAAAAAAATTAATTTTTAGCAATGCAATTAATCAAAACCGATAGAATTTGACTTGAACTTTGAAACGCAGTAAGCAGAATTGCTAGTTTATTTTTTAATCCAAATTTATTCGGGTTAAAAAATTGCACTTTTTCGATTTTTTGAAAGTTCAACCGCGTTTATCTCGAAAACTATGCATCCTGCGAAAAAACTTGTAAGAACATTTTTTGCTGAGAATCACCCAAAAAATACAAAGAAATTTGTTTTGCGATAAATTGCTGTTATGTAATTCCTCAAGTTCTTTGTTTATAACAATCTTCTCGACATCCGGATCAACTATTACCCAAAAAATTCATGTTCTACGGGTCAAAATACATAAAAAAACTTGGGTGAGTCCATCTGAATTAAGGAGGCCGTTGTATCCCCGCTGGCGACAGGACTATTATTAAAAAGATCCATTCAGACCAAGTGCCAGAGACTAACGAGTCTCGCCTGAGTTAAGAAGAAGAAGAAGAAGATCCATTCAAAACATCATTTTAAATCAGTGTTGAGTAACCCTCAAATATTCCATATATTAGTTTCGCTCTAATACCAGTCTACATTAATTCATCCTTCACACCAATACATACTTTTATGTTCTCATATTATATATCCTGAAGCTCCCTCTCTCATCGTTCTACCACTAGTCATAAGTTTGTTGACTATACACTTTCTCATTACATTCTGTTACATCAAACATCTTTATGTTGGATCTCAAATTACTACTTATAAGAGTATATATACTACAACCTATACATTGCCTTCATCATATTTAATAGTTTGGAAAAATATACTTATTTTCTCTGTCCTTGATGCATCTGAGCATATATGGACATATTATCCTTTTCTATAACTATTAAAACTAAAGCAATATCTTTATTTTAAAAAATCAACGCATTTATGGTTGGCTACACTTTCTCATTTCATTCTGTTACATCAAACATCTTTATGTTGGATCTCAAATTACTACTTATAAGAGTATATATACTACAACCTATATATTGCCTTCATCATATTTAATAGTTTGGAAAAATATACTTATTTTCTCTGTCCTTGATGCATCTGAGCATATATGGACATATTATCCTTTTCTATAACTATTAAAACTAAAGCAATATCTTTATTTTAAAAAATCAACGCATTTATGGTTGGCTGCCTATCTTTACTTAATACATTTATTTGAACCCAGCTGACAATTAGTTTTAAACAACTTTACTTTCACTCCTTATATTATTGATGTTAGCCTAATAGTAATACTTTTAATCCCAGCACACGATGTCTGTTGTTATTATTGAATTTTACTACAAATAATTTTTAAAACTAGTGGCTAGTGTACCTAACTATATTATATCAAAAATAAAATAATTTTTTTTTTAATTCAGTTGCAATGCGAAGGCAAAACAATCTTACTTTTCAATTAGAATACGGAACGCAGTCCAGTCCCTTGAATCTAAATGAAAAGTAAGATTGTTTTGCCTTCGCATTGCAATTGAATTAAAAATAAAATTTTTATTTTATTTTTATATTGGTCTTTACTCCTTCGAGTAACTAGGTCCATTTTCTGTTGGAATTTACCAGCTGAACAGACGGGGTCGTGAATTGTAAGTTTTTTAATTCCCTCTTTTCTTCTTCGCTTCAGCATCCATTTGGCTTGCAAATTTTAGAAGCCTTGAAGGTGTTACCAAGGAAATGGACCAATAAGTTTTCGATTTAAAAATCTTTTAGTAATATTTTAATATTTTCTAAATATTATTAATAATGCTATTAGGATCGAAAACTTCATCTTTTATATTATATCAATTCACAAAACTTCTTATATCAATTCACAAAGATGCACTGTCCGTCCCGTACTGTCATCAGTCAGAAATGTTTTACACCTGTAATTTAGTTAGCTTTCACATTTCTCTTTGTGAAGACACAGAATTCGACTCAACCACCCACGTGGTTTGTGGAATAGTCATATAATCCCTTAGGGTATCTATATTAATTTTATCCATCGCCAGGATTTAGTATATAACATTCCAATGTTAGACTTTTAGTCGACATTTTAAGGGTTTTAACCCATGTATTTTTGGTGGCTGAGCATGTAGAGCTTGTGAGTATAACCTAATTTGTTATCTTGGTCAAATTTAAAAATTTTTACCTTTGTCTCCACTAATCATGGTTATACTTATTTTAGACAAAGAACACTGATGATGCTCTCTTTAGAGCGAAAACGTTATGCTTTGTAATTGTAGCACTTTATTGGGGGTTTTAAAATAAATATACCTTTTACACAGAAGATTTCTCTTCATTTTTTTTAAACATCCGTTATTTACAAAATATCGTAAAACTTACGACACGCGTCCGCTCATGTTATATTATTATGCAAAATTTTAATAAAACTAACGCCATCCAAATGCATCATTCAACGTGTAGTCGCGACACAAATCTACTATCTCGAAACATAATTATCTGAGCAAACCTATTTTTTTTGTAAAACGCTTTTTGTCATTCTAAAACGGGCTAAAAATGCTATCTCTAACGATATTTTTACATTATGTACGATGACGTATGTTATGTATGGTTATGTATAAAATAAAAGTTTAATGAAAACTTCGTTTGAAATGGATTCAATTGTGTTGAACATGACTCCTCAAATAGCTCTCTCAGTCAAAACCATAAATTTAACGTCAAATCTTAACCCTTAACTACAGATATCCCAATATTAGCACGTAATTACAGATCCCCGGTATTTTTTACCGGTCATTATAAAATAGGGTCAAAATATAAAGTTAATAATAAAAAACAAAAAAAAACACATTATGAGTTTTTCTGGAGTCGCTAGATATGAGAAAAATGGTAAAATGAGTGATTTTAATAATATAATACAAGATTTTTAAAGAATAATCTATTAAACCAGAATTTTGGTAACATTTTTGGTCTATTGAAACAAACGGCCATAAATGCTATGAACAAAAATTTAGACTTTTTTTTAACAAATAAACGTAACATAGAATCACAAAGGAAACATAAAATTGCATTTACAAAAAATTTTACATCCATGAGAAAAAATCTGCAAGCGGTAGAATTATCACAGAATTAAATGGCAATTCCATTTTTGCAAAGTGGCCTTAAAATTTTTATCGTCAAATTTAACCTTCATTGAAGGTCTAGGATGACTTCCGTAGTCCATTTCTTTACTTTTTTCATAAAAACATAAAAAAAATAATATAAACATTTCAGATTTACAAATATAGTACTCATATAAAAATATTTACTTAAAACAGACATCCGGTAATTTTTACCGGTTAAGATTTTTGATGTCTGCTAGAAAAGAAAATATTGACAATACACACTACACGCTTTGACTAGCATTGTTATACAAACTACCCGAGAGGTACAGAGACACATGAACTTGTAAGTCGTGAGGTTACCATGAAAACCATTTTTTTTTCTTTATTAACTTATATTTTGTATTTATGTATATTTTTTTTTATATTGACGATTTATCAAATTTCAGAAAATTGTATTTGTTATTGTTATTGTTAGATATTATTTATTTATTTTTTCTGACTTTATTTAAGCTTTGTCCATAAAATTTGTATTTTCAGTGACAATAAAGCATATTTCTATTCTATCCACATTTTGGGAATGCCCGCCGGTAAAAAATACCGGATCTCTGTAGTTAAGGGTTAAGCAAGTCACTAGTGAAGAAATTGGTAATTTTTTATTGATATTTAAATAGACTTAGCCGTATTTATTATCATAATGTATACCTAACAATTCCGTGCCTTAGGTATTAACAATAATCTTTATTTTATGTACTACATGCTTTTATTCTCGTGTTTAAATTTTCAATCATAATATTCGTTTCTAGAAGCAAAACGCGTCTCTAGAGCTAAAGCCGATGAGACACTATTAAGAATTGAGTTAGTGTCTCGGAAAACTCTCAATTAATTATTTTATTCGACTTGGATTAAGGGCCTTAAAAATCTTTTAGTAATATTTTAATATTTTCTAAATATTATTAATAATGCTATTAGGATCGAAACTTCAGCTTTTATATTATATCAATTCACAAAACTTCTTATGTCAATTCACAAAAATGCACTCAGAAATGTTTTACACCTGTAATTTAGTTAGCTTTCACATTTCTCTTTGTGAAGACACAGAATTCGACTCAACCACCCACGTGGTTTGTGGAATAGTCATATAATGCCTTAGGGTATCTACATTAATTTTATCCATCGCCAGGATTTAGTATATAACATTACAATGTTAGACTTTTAGTCGACATTTTAAGGGTTTTAACCCATGTATTTTTGGTGGCTGAGCATGTAGAGCTTGTGAGTATAACCTAATTTGTTATCTTGGTCAACTTTAAAAATTTTTACCTTTGTCTCCACTAATTATGGTTATACTTATTTTAGACAAAGAACACTGATGATGCTCTCTTTAGAGCGAAAACGTTATGTTTTGTAATTGTAGCACTTTATTGGGGTTTTTAAAATAAATATACCTTTTACACAGAAGATTTATCTTCACTGTTTTTAAAAACATCCGTTATTTACAAAATATCGTAAAACTTACGACACGCGTCCGCTTATGTTATATTATTATGGAAAATTTTAATAAAACTAACGCCATGCAAATGCATTATTCAACGTGTAGTCGCGACACAAATCTACTATCTCGAAACATAATTATCTGAGCAAACCTATTTTTTTGTAAAACGCTTTTTGTCATTGTAAAACGGGCTAAAAATGCTATCTCTAACGATACTTTTACATTATGTACGATAACGTATGTTATGTATGGTTATGTATAAAATAAAAGTTGAATGAAAACTTCGTTTGCAATGGATCCAATTGTGTTGAATATGACTCCTCAAATAGCTCTCTCAGTCAACACCATAACTTTAACGTCAAATCTTAAGCAAGTCACTAGTGAAGAAATTGGTAATTTTTTATTGATATTTAAATAGACTTAGCCGTATTTATTATCATAATGTATACCTAACAACTCCGTGCCTTAGGTATTAACAATAATCTTTATTTTATGTACTACATGCTTTTATTCTCGTGTTTAAATTTTCAATCATAATATTTGTTTCTAGAAGCAAAACGCGTCTCTAGAGCTAAAGCCGATGAGACACTATTAAGAATTGAGTTAGTGTCTCGGAAAACTCTCTATTAATTATTTTATTCGACTTGGATTAAGGGCCTGTTTCACAGTGCGTGGAACAAGCCGTCTCTCAGATAAAAGGTTACTCCCACGCAATGAATGATGGAGAGCCATCAGAAAGTAATCTTATTAAAACATAAAATATAGCCTAACATGTTTATAGAACTGCCCAATTTGCTAAAATAAAAATTTAACGAAAATAAGAATAAAACTCGAATAGTTAAGTTTTACTAGTGCAGTGACATAAAATACCAAGAACAGCAACTGTGAGTAAATTTTTAATATTAACTGCATCCAGACGATTTTTGTTAGGCTGATTGAAGTTAGATATCAGATACACAAGACTGAAAAGTAATTAGCTAGTAAAAACTCGCCTAGCGAAATAAAGAATTTTTAACAACAAAAGGCAGGGTCGGCCTGGGAAAAATGCTTTGGACAATAGTTATATTTAACAAAATAACTTAGCAAATTTGAATATTTTAAATAAAATGTCACAACCAACATTTACAAATCAATCTTCATCCACCAACACTCACCCAGATAATAATTTAAATAATATGAATACCTCCAACACATCTTATGCAAGCACTGTCTCAAAAAATATCTACAAGTATCCTAACAAAGACCAGGCACTTATCTTCGGCTCCATTCAGGGAGCAAAACTTCAAGATTATCTTCTCCAATTGGGACCTCTGGTAAAACCAATAAACATAATTTTCTGTAGCAGAATTTCACACAACAGAATATGTGTTTATCTAACCAATAAATCACTGGTTGATGAGTTTTTAACTAATCATGGTCAAATTGTTGTCAATAATGAAGTCATCAAAGCAAGACGTCTAATTTCACCAGCAGACAGACTAGTATTATCGAATGTAAGCCCAACGATCCCACACGAAACTCTTGTAACCTTACTGGAAAATATTGGATTAAAATTAGTTTCTCCAATAAACTTTCTTAGAATAGGTGCATCAAATCCAGAATACCAACACATACTCAGCTTCAGAAGACAGGTGTATATCGCTCCTTCCCCAGATATTACCATACCCGAATTCTTAGAAATAACATATGATAATCTATCATATCATATCTTTTTAGCCCTAGACAGTCAACGCTGCTTCACCTGCAAATTATCGGGTCATGTTGCATCCCAATGCCCTTCGGGCAATATTAACCCACATTCCCAACAATCATCACAACCCACACATAATGTTCCAATCTCGTCAATATCTCAACCGGATGAAACATCTCCTAATGACGTAAATTCCCACTCAATAAATAATATTCTACCCGAAAGTTCCTCAGTAGTAGAAAATTGTGCAAACGTCGCCAATACTGCTTTGATCACATCCAATCTGGTAACAAATCCAGATCAAACTGCTCAATCTGAAAATATCCCAACCTCGGACAAAACTACTAAGTCAACAACTTCATCCGCAACAAAACGAACAGCTGAAGATATGACCCCAGCCACTCCAGAAGAACAAATGCCACCCAATACTTCTACCTTCTCTCTTCCCCAAACAGTCGTTCAGAAAAACAAAAAACCCAAATCTAATACATCAGATCCAGAAATAGAACTTACTGAATCTATTATAAACTATATCGACTCTCATTCTCCTCACTTCATAATCAACAGCCATCAGCTTAAACAGCTCCTAGAAAATACATACGGATCGAGGGATGTTCTTAGCATTGCGGAAGACTTCACAGAAGATATTCCTAAACTAATAGATATGTTAGAAGAACTACATCCTCACGCAAACACTAAGAAACTAAAAACTCGTGTCACAAGGCTAAAAAAGAAATTACTAAAGCAATCCCAAGATTTAAGTGATACCCAATCTGATATCTCAAATACATCTCAAGATACCCAATAAATACATTCGAGTCATTACTCCAGTGGAACTTAAATGGGTACTATACCCGTTTAAATATGCTACAGCATATCATAGCCCTCCATTCTCTGGACATATTGTGTCTACAAGAAACTCACTTCCGAGACGAAAATGTCCACAAAATGAGGGGATACAATGAATTCGTTAAAAACCGAAATGTACAAGTTGCGAGTGGCGGCGTAGCCATTTACGTCTCAAAGAATCTACAAGCAACACAAATTAGAATAAATACAAACCTAGAAGCGATAGCCGTAAAAATTAAAGCACAACTAAATTACACCATCTGCAACATATACATTCCTCCTGACCATTATTTAATTGAGGATGAACTGGAGTCTCTAGTTAATCAACTTCCAACTCCTTTCATTCTTCTAGGAGATTTTAATGCCCACAATTACTCCTGGGGTTCTCAAAAAACAGACAGAAGGGGACGAATTCTATCAAACATATTCAACACCATGAACATAAGTTTACTGAATGATGGCAGCAATACTAGATTCAATATAGCTACTGGCAATTCTTCTTGCATCGATCTTTCATTATGTAGCCCAACTATTAGTCCTTACCTTGAATGGAGAGTTATGGATGACTTACTAGGCAGTGACCACTTTCCTATAAAATTAACGAATTCAATTATAAAAGACAAAATATCAAACGGAGATAGTATCCATCAGAAATGGAAAATAAAGAAAGCCGACTGGAGCTCTTTCTCAAAAACCATTGAGAATAACATATACAAAATTAATGAGTGGAAGGACGCAAATACAGCAGTAACTCAACTTAACGAAATAATCATAAAAGCCGCTGAATTTTCAATAGGAAAAACAAAACATATCAAGAAATTTAAACCTGTGCCTTGGTGGAATGACGAATGTGCCGAAGCAATACAAAACAGCAAATCTGCTCTAAATAGATGTAGGAGGGAGAAAACCGCAACAAGTATAATTGAATACAAAAAACATAGGGCAAAAGCAAGATATATTACCAACAAAAGTAAAAAAGAGTCATGGAAGAAGTTCGTAGGAAGCATAAACAGAAACACTACAATATCATCGGCATGGAGGAAGATACAAGGTATTTATGGAAACAAAACTTACCATGTCATTAAAGCATTAGATTATGACGGCAAACGAATAAACCAAACAAAAGAAATAGGTGAAGCATTCGCAGACTATTATCATAAGCTTTCCATAAACAGAAATATAACTAATGATAACATTGCCCTCCCTACGGAATTCAAAGAGCTGGCAAACCTTAATTCTCTAAACAAGCCACTGACAAAAGAAGAAATGGAGGAATCTCTCTCATCACTAAAAGACAGTTCTTCTGGTCCAGATGACATCCCTCCAGTTTTTCTAAAAAATCTCCCAGAAACGGCGAAACAAATCCTGCTTAATATCTTTAATCACATGTGGAATAATAGTGACTTCCCCTTAATCTGGAAGAAAGCAACAATCATCCCCATACTTAAATCTAACAAATCTTCACTCTTGACTGAATCTTACAGGCCAATCTCCCTAACCTGCTCCATGAGTAAATTGCTAGAAAAAATAATCAACAAGAGACTAATATGGTTTTTGGAAACTCACAAATTATTAATTCCCGAACAATCCGGATTTCGACCATCTAGAAGCACACTTGATAACATTATTGACCTAGAAAGTCATATTCACGAAGCATTTGCTACTAAAGATAAATGTCTAGCAATTTATTTTGACATTAATAAAGCCTTTGATTCTACATGCCATAAAATCATCCTAAATAAACTACATCACTGGGGATTGAAAGGCAATATAATAAATTTCATACGCAATTTTTTATCTCAAAGAGAATTCCAAGTCCGAATTTCTGGAACAATATCATCAACCAAGAAACAATTAAACGGCACACCACAAGGATCAATTCTCAGCCCAACTTTATTTTTAATTGCTATGAATGATGTCTTAAATGATTTAAAGAAACCAGTTGTAGCCAGACTTTACGCAGATGACATGATCGTATTTATCAAGGGAAGATGTCTTAGCACCATGGCTCAAAGCCTTCAGCAATGCATAACATCCTTCGAACGTTGGTCTATAATGTCTGGGTACAATTTCTCCCCAAACAAAACAAATTGCATATTATTCTCAAAAAGAAACATACCAGAGCAGCATCGACCATCAATATTCCTATACAACCAGAAACTAAGCTATACTCCACACATAAATTTTCTGGGCATGATATTCGACGAACGTCTGTCGTGGAAAAATCATATTAAAACACTAACTCTTTCTTGTCAAAAGGGCTTAAATTTATTAAGATGCTTAGCAAACAAGTCTTGGGGATCTGATGGTCTAATGCTGCTAAAAATATACAGAAGCCTTATTCGATCGAAAATTGATTATGGATGTATTGCATACACATCTGCTCGTCCTTCAATATTAAAATGCTTAGATACTATACACAACACCGCAATAAGAATAATTCTAGGGGCTTACAGGACAACGCCTGTAGAAAGCCTATACTGCGAACTGGGCGAACCAGCTCTATCTTTCAGACGACAAATTCTTAGTTTATCCTATGCCTCCAGAATAGCATCAATACCATCAATTCCTGCTCACAAAAACACGTTCTGTAATCGTTTCAAATCAACTTTTCAACATAGCACCTCTCCACCACCCTTTTATATTAGAATTCACCGGTATATATCAACGTTAAATCTCCAAAATTTCCCCAGAACGTGGTTAATGAATGAACACAGCATTCCTCCATGGATTATCAGAACCCCACATGTAAACACCCAATTGACGAAATATAATAAATACGATACCAATGCACGTCTTATATATCAAAATTATAAACAAATAGTCGCAAAATATAAAAATTATACCCACTTATTCACTGATTCGTCTAAGTCTTCCCAAGGTGTAGGAGCAGCAGTATACATAAACAATGAAACCAAATATTTATTTAAGCTTCCCAGCTCCTACAGCATCTTAAATGGTGAACTTTATGCCATATTACAAGCGTTGAAGCACATTTCCAATGCACAAACCAAACACTCCTTAATAATATCTGACTCACTCAATTCACTGAGACTCATACAACAAACCTTTACGAAAAATCCAATAGTCATATTAATCAAAGAAATATTACACAGTCTGCATCAAACAGACTCAAAAATAGTTTTTCTATGGGTTCCCTCTCATTCTGGAATCGAGGGAAATGAAAACGCTGATCGTTGGGCTTACACAGCTGCGCAATTACCAACATTGGCAGAACAATCAATTCCAGCCGCAGATACAAAACAATTACTAAAATCAATGACTCTCAATTTATGGAGTGAAAAATGGAAAACATCCACGAGCAAGTTAAGAGACGTTAAAGAAGATACTGGTCCATGGAATCCACATACAACCAACAGATCGAACCAAGTCATCTTATCTCGTCTTCGGTTAGGACACTGTAAACTTACTCATGAGCATCTCATTACCCATACCGAAGCACCAAAATGCAGAAGATGTAATATACCAGTATCAGTAAAACATGTGCTAACAGAATGTGATGAATTCGCCGCTTACAAACAATCTATATCTGGTTATTCAAACAATATGAAATACATTCTTAACCTGCAAACCGACTGTAAACCTCTTTTCCAATTCCTTAATAAATGTAACCTAGTAAGTAAGATTTAATTGTACACAATTTCATACTTTTGTAAACTTATTAATTGTATTCTCGTTACCCCGCTGATGACCTTCGTGGTTAATGCGGTTATTTCTAAATAAAAAAAAAAAAAAAAAAGAATAAAACTCCTTTAATATACAAGAAGAATGGAACAATATGCAAAATTTTGACAATTGTCAAAATTTTCGATGTGTTTTGAGATATTCATTTTTTTCGAATCCTGAGAAAACTAAGAAATATTTTTAAAAAATTTAAACGGATAATAAAAGATTGCATTGTTACTGAGGGCCAAAAGTCCCTAAAAACTTCTATACCTAATGTTTATTTTAATAGGTTACAGTGGTGAAAATAAAAGTGAAAATTTAATGCGATTTTAAATTGCAAATAATTTTATTAAAAAGAAACGTTTTATTTATTCTAAGGGACTTTCGGACCTCGGTAATAAAGTAGTCTTTAATGAAAGTCCTCGATAATGAAAGATTACATTGTTACTGAGGGCCAAAAGTCCCTAAAAACTTCTATAATATTTATTTTAATAGGTTACAGTGGTGAAAATAAAAGTGAAAATTTAGTGTGATTTTAAATTGCAAATAATTTTATTCAAAAGAAACTTTTTATTTATTCTAAGAGACTTTCGGACCTCGGTAATAAAGTAGTCTTTCATTCTGCGTTTAAATTTTAAAAAAATACTTATTACTTTTCTCAGCATTCGAAAAAAAAAGAATACATTTAAAACTTATTAAAAATTTTCATATGTGTCAAAATTTTGCATTTTGCTCCATTCCCCTTAATTCTTTTTAAATCATTAATTTAAACATATAAAAAAAACTTATGACTAAAATTAATCTGTTACAGACGGTATACCTGTAGCATCGCAGTTACCTAAACAACTAGGAAATAGCTATTTGTATAACAAGGGAGGAAAGTGCTACTTTTCCTCCCGAGAATGAAGTTTACTGCCCGACGCGTAGCGGAGGCGTTTTTGTCAGATGTTCCTTGAATGATAGGGTTCTGTCAAGAGTCACCCCAAGGTACTTTGGTGTTTTATTGTAGGCGAGTGTGTTGTTTTCGAACTGAATATTGAGTATTCTTCCTGCAAACTTGTTATTTAGGTGAAAACTGGAAACCTCTGTTTTCGTAGCGTTTGGTTGAAGCCTCCATTTACGGAAATATTTTCGCACTATGTGTAAGTCTGCCGTGAGGATTTCTTCTGTTTCTTCAAATGACTTACACCTTGTTGCAAGGACCCAGTCATCGGCGTAACCAAACTTCCTTGATCTGGTTTCTGGTATATCAGAGATGTATAGGCTAAAGAGAAGAGAAGCCAGGACAGATCCCTGTGGCAGTCCATTCTTCAGTTTCCTTGGAATGCTGATGTCAGATCCCATGACCACTTCAATCGTTCGGTCGGCTAGCATGCTGTTGATGATTCGAGCGGTGCCTTCTCTCCAGACTGTATCGTAGGCCGCTGTTAGGTCTATGAATGCGGCTGCAGTTTTAAGTTTTCGCTGGAACCCTGCCTCAATAAATGGCGTAAGTGAAAGAACCTGATTTGCGCAGCATCTGTTGGGTCGGAAACCTGCCTGATCAACCGGTATTGTTTCAAGCAGCTTTGGGCTAATTCTATTGTAGATAAGGCGCTCTAGAAGCTTAAACATCACCGATAGTAGTGCTATTGGTCTGTAATTCTTAGGGTTTTCATCATTTGGTTCCCCTGGTTTTAATATGGCAATGACCTTCGAGCGTTTGAGTTCCTGTGGTATGATACCGGTCTTCAAAATGTCCGTGAAAAAGTGGGCATATTTACAAATTAATAAATAATATCTAACTATTAGTTTATTGTATGTATTACAATATATTATAATGCCATATTACAAGGTATTCTACTTTCCCGCACGCCGTGCGGAAAAGTGCAACTTTCCGCACGGCTGGTGATTTAGCACGGCCGTAGAAAAATACATTTTACTGCTGTCAGAAAACAGAAAATAATGTTTGTTTGGCAAAAGAGCATTGCTTTTCGTTTAAATTCAATGTTCAACTGTCACCCACCAGCCTCTTGCAGTTAGAACGTTTAATTTAGGCGAGAAGCATTGTTTATTTCTGAAATACACATTTATTTTTTATTTTTGACAGCAGTAAAATGTATTTTTAATTACATAAGTTACTTAGGTATATAGAAGAAAGATCTTGGATATAACATTACTCACAAATTTTAACTGAAACAAGACCGAATTCACGAACATCAGTACAACAGCAAATTAATATGAAGTAGAATACGATGAAGACGATTAAATACCAGTACAGGAAGTCGCAAATGCAATACGAACTCTAAAAAATCGAAAGTCATGCGGACCACAAGGAATACCGAACGAGGTGCTAAAACACAACTCACAAGTATTACGAAAATTACGGTCGTATGTTTTCATCTTATTCTATAATAAAGGTCATGACTTACCACCGAAGTGGACACAAGCACATATTAAAAACAAATTAATACAAAAAGGAGATAGAAAAAATTGTTCAAACTATAGGGGCTTAGTGTCATAAACTCACTCTCGACTATATGGAAAAAGAAATAAAATGGGAAAATAGATGACATATGTAGAAGAACAAAATGGCTTTCTTGCAGACAGATCCTGCATGGACACTATGGACAGCATATTTTCTCTAAAGCAGGTTATTGAGAAAAGATTAGTTCACAATCTATACACCCATATATATTATAGTCTTTACAGATCTGACAAAGGCATACGCTATTGTTCTACTTTCAATGCTCTGGGTAGCAACGGTAAACAATAAAACTGGAAACAAATAAACGAGAGAAATTGCTATTAGTAAGAGTCTCAAGTAAGGCTTCTGCATAGCACCTGCATTCTTTAAAATATATTTAAATGCGGCGCTCTCACTGTGGAGAAGAAAGTGCTTCAATATGGCTATCCCAATCGATGACGATAGATTGTACACAATACACTTCGCTGACGACCAAGGCATTCTAGCTGAAGACGAGAGTGATATAGACTAAATGCTGAGAAAACTGAAAGAGGAGTACACTAAATGATGCCTTACAATTAATATACAAAAACCGAGTACCTAGTTGTAGGAGAAACACCAGAAAGCCTACAAATTGAAATGGGAACTATAAACTCAACAGAAACCTTCAAATACTTAGGAGTCCAAATAAATTCAAAAGCAGGGAGTAACGACGAAATACATTTCAGGATTAGTCAAGCAAGATCGGTCACCAGACACCTACACGGACTATTGTGGAATAATAAAATAACAAAAGAAAATACAAGAATATACAAAACAATAATAGAAAGTATTGGGTTGTACGGCGCCGAACTCTGGGAAATAGACCAAAGAAACCTATCAAAATTTAAAGCCATGGAAATGAACTCTTGGAGACGATGTTGCAGGCTCACTAGACTTGATATTGATACTTACTTGGGTAAGAAACGGAGATATTAGGAGATAAATGGAAATTGATCTTGACATAATAGACACAATCGAAGCCAAAAGACTTAACTGGTATGGAGGCCTTGCGGGAATTCCTGAAAATAGATATCCAAAAAAAATTGAAAAATGGACTCAGCCCACTAGAAGAAAACTAGGTAAACCAAGATGACCCTAGAGAGAACATGTCGAATGTGAAATGACTGCTGTAGAAGACTGGCTTATTATGACTTGTGACTTGTGACTATGGCTTATTAAGACTGACTAATTTAATTACAAAATAAATTTGGACACCCTGTATAAATAATTATGTTAATGTTTAAATTACTGTATGGATAAATATATACAATTTTAAATGAGCTAGCACACGACCCCTATTCTCATTTAAAAAACAATCGATTACGTCATCACGCTCAAATGGATAACATCACTAGTGTGATATAATGCCAAAAAAACATAAATTAACAATAAAAATCGACCTGTTTAGGCATTTTTCCTTAAAGTCGTATGCTTACGAAATAACGAATTCCTTTCATTTGCTCCATACTGTATAAAATGATTAATAAATAATCAAATTTGTGTGCATAAACTTAAAAAATAAATATTAATATTTATTTAAAAATATAGAATCATATTAAGATTAAAATGAAATAACTGAAGCAGAAAGTTATATTTCCTTACGATGAAATAAAATGGTAGAATTATTTATATACAAATCAAATTAAAACAACCTGTCGCCTTAAAAGAGATCTCATTTTCTGATAACCTTCACGCTTTTCTTTTCAGTATTCGTTATACAAAAACGTGATTGCTTTTCTCTCCAAAAAAAGGTAAAATGACTATTACTTCAATATTTGGCCTGGAGTGTGAAATGAGAAGAAAATGTATTGTTAAAAAGAATAAGTTATTTATACAAATAAAACCACATGCGTGTTCTCTATGAAATAAGCTAAATATATTATATTATAATCTTGTTTGCTTGTTTGTTGTATAAACATAATAATATAATGTTATACAATAATAAGAAACCACTAAACACCCTAAAAATGGGTGGCGCACACAATATTCCAGCTACAAAAGAGCTGATAAAAATATTACGTGGCGCGAAAATGTATTTTCATTTTAATAGGAAATAAAATTCTAGTTTTATTTTGAAAGATTTTTCCGTAATATTTGCTAAATTTGAAATAAAACGCGCCACAAAAGAGTCACTTTGATACAGTTTGCATTTTGAAGCTCTTTTGTGGCGCTTTTTGTTTCAAATTGTTTAGCAAATATTATAGAAAAATCTTTCAAAATAAAACTAGAATTTTATTTTCCATCAAAATGAAAATACATTTTCAGGCCACGTAATATTTTGATCAGCTCTTTTGTGGCTGGAATAGATAGATAGATAGATAGATAGATACATTTATTTCCTTTTAAAATTTTACAATTTTATGGAAAGGGTGAGAACAAATATTTCGTTCCTTTTTTTCATCCCAAGAAACACACAATATGTTTATTTTAGGGATAAACAAAAGAAAGAAATAAATAAAAAAAAAAAAAAAAAAACAACGAGTTATATAAGAATTAATTAAAGATACAAAGTATAATTTACGTATTTAACTATTCATTTATGATGAAAGACCTAAGTTTTAGAACATTCCAGATATAGCTAGCTATTATTTTAGCTGAATATACTGTAATGTTATTTAAGGTATGAGTTACAGTATCAATATCGGCTATATAATTAATGGATGATTGTTTCATACAAGAATATATTGGACAATCAAAAAGTATATGTTCAATTGTTTCTAACTCCTTATTGTTACAAATAGTACAGATTTCATTAGGGTTAATTTTATATGTAGAATCCTTATAAGTGAACGTTAAGCAGAATGAATTACATAATCGAAGCTGTGCAATAGTTCTTGTAATCTGGATGGGCATTTTTAGGCATAAGTATTTTTGACTTAATTCGGAAAGAGCTAGGTGTTTATATAAGGGGAGAAAATTGGATTGCTGACAAAGAGAAATATCTAATTCTGAGAGCTTATTTTTAAATTTGATTAACAAGGCTTTTCTATTCAGTTGTAGGGAATGAAGGGAGAGATTATTCCAAATAGGTTCAGCATCAATAAAAGTAAAAAGTGATTTTACCTGCGCTGCCCAGTTATACCTGCTATCGGTCTCCATCAGTTGTAGTTGACGAAAAAAGCACATTTTGGGGTAACGGGAATCGTCCATCATATAAATTTTCTTTAACCAGTTTAGTGTCCACTTGAATATATTATACAAGAGTTTGACTCTGCCGCATTCTACTCTGACTATGTAACCGGGTGTGGATATGGGAAGCATAAGAATTCGTTTTAGGAATTGTACTTGAACTTGTTCGAGAACATCTACATAACGGAGTGCCCATACAGAAATACAATTGGAGATTGTACTTGTTACTAATGCATCAAAAAGTTGTAGCCTCGTTTGCATGCAGTCAATTTTAAGTTTAGCTAGAACAGGTATAAGTGCTCCAGTTGCTTGTTTAGCTTTCGCATTACTCACATCTGCCATTTCACGGAATAGAGACGAAGAGGCAAAAGTCACTCCAAGGTAATTATAGGTGTTAGTTAATAGAATGGGATATTGATTGAAAGTGAATTTAATATTATTTTTTAAGTTATAAGGACCCCTAGAGAAACACATAATTTTAGTTTTAGCAGTATTGACAGTAAGTTTGTTTTGTTTGCAGTAATCCTCCAACATTTTTAATTTTTTTGATATATCGATCTCCGAGTGACCTAATATTACCAAATCGTCAGCGTATAAAAGCATAAGAATTTCATTTACGTTATTAACATTGATGCCTTCTGCTCCGCGGCTTTTAAAAAAATCTTCGATGTCTGAAAGAAATAACGCAAATAACAAGGGACTGAGGACTTCTCCCTGTAACACGCCCTCACAAATGTTAAACGATTTAGTATATTGCTCGTCAGCATTAACCCTAAAGGTAGCATTAGAATAGAAAGATTTAAGTAGAAGTACAATTTTAGAGCTAATACCTAAAGCAAAAAGTTTAGACCAGAGCAACGCGTGGTTAATGCAATCAAAAGCCCGCTTAAAGTCAACAAACAATACAAATAGCTTGCGCTTTTTAAATCGGAGACGAAATTGAATGATGGATGTAAGAGTATAGACATTATCGTAACAACCACGTTCTTTACGAAAACCAGATTGGGATTCGGGAAGTATATTAAACGATTCTACCCAATTGACTAAACGGTTCAAAATAATTTGCATGAATACTTTAGTAATGCAGTTTACTAAAGCAATTCCCCTGTAATTGGAAGGATCGTTAGAGGGACCTTTTTTGTGGAGCATTTTTAGAGTAATTTTCGACCAACTATTAGGAAAAGTGGAAGTGTTGAAGATAGTATTGAAAAATGAGTTAAGGTATAAGATCCAGTTATTTGGTAAGTATTTGTAAAACTCATAGGGAATATTATCAGATCCTGGAGCTTTGTTGTTTTGACAGGAATTTAAAGCTAAGTAAATTTCATTGGTGGTAATAGGATTATCAAAATACGGATTCCTCGCATCGAAATAGAGGGTTGTGTCCACTATCCCGGCTCCCATAATTTCAGAGTAGAATGTTTCCCATGTTGCAGCAGGTAAAGATATGTAACTATTTGAAATATTTCGAGCTCTTTTAATATGAAACCAAAAAGTTTTTGAATCAGTAGAGTTGGAAATATTACCAATAATATTTTGTTGAAATTCAGTTTTTTTTACTTTTAATAATTTTTTATACTCTGCTTTAATAATTAAGTATTCGTTTTTAGTTTGATTTGAGAAATTGTTTTGTTGACAAATTTTGAGTTTACTTTTAACTGATTTCTTTAGATCTCTACATTGACAATCATACCACGGTTTGTGTTTATTAGGTCTGTTAGGAGCGATTATACTTTTTGACAGCCCAAGATTATCAGCTGTTTTATAAATATTATCCAACAGGTTTTTGTTTGCCATTTCGACATCATGAATTATGTGCACCCCCGCCGAATTTTGCATGTTTAGTTTATAAGACAAAACTAAAGATTCATTTAACTTAAAAATAGTTTTATTTTTTATTATAGTTTCTTTCATAGGTGAAAGATACGTTTGAGTTATAAAGCATGAAACAGGAAAGTGGTCTGATAAAGTACACGTTGTATTTACGTAAACATCATTAACAAAGTGCAAATGTGAGTTATTTACCCAGACTAAATCTATTGTACTCTTGCCCATAGGGCCGACGAAAGTAAATTTTGCAGGCCGATCAGAAATACACCTACCATTTAACAGACAAAACCCGTTAAAATTCATGAAATCAAGAAGGCATCTACCTTTTGCATTAATTACAGTATCTAAACTTTGTCTCTCGTCAAAAAAATTTGTGTTTTCAAATATTTCAGGAGGGGATACGTCATTGTCTGAAACACGGGAGTTAAAGTCTCCTCCAATAATTATAGGTGTATCATTAAATTTCTCTAAAATATTAGATAACACCTCCTGAAATAGTGACAATAAATATTCAATACTTAGACTAGGTTTAAAATAAACGTTACAGACTACAAATTTATAATTATTGCTAGATATTAAACAAAAGATCCACCAAGGTGATTTATCAATACAAACAGAAGAAAGGTTGGGATTACAAAAAATTGATAGACCACCGCTAGCCCTACCCAAGGATTTTTCTTTTATGGCAACTGAACTGGCACATGAGTAAGTAG
This sequence comes from Diabrotica virgifera virgifera, assembly GCF_917563875.1. Taxonomy (NCBI): domain Eukaryota; kingdom Metazoa; phylum Arthropoda; class Insecta; order Coleoptera; family Chrysomelidae; genus Diabrotica; species Diabrotica virgifera. The sequence goes on from NC_065448.1 coordinate 131,369,253, forward strand.
ATAAATAATTTGAAAATTTTATATTTTCGGTAATAACCCATGTTTCCGATAAACAAAGAATGGGTATATCATTGAAATCACTTAAAAAGTCATTAACACTATTAATTCCTTGTGAGTTCCAAAAAACAATGTGTACTGATTGCTATTCAGATTTCGAGGAGGCAGGTTTTACAACTTTTAGGCCAGACTCTCGATTAGGTGAAGACTCTTCCTCGCGAACTCTTTTGTTGGATAGTATTTGAACGATTTGCGGAACTCCATAAACATATTTAATAGTGAGATTTGTTTCAGTTTTTAATCGTAACTCTAGTTCTGCACGTAAATCATTTAGATGTTGACGCTGTTTAGGTGTCATATCAGAGATTATCTTAACTGAAGGATATAAATTACGAGAAATATTCTTCTTGTTTCTCAAAACGTCCAATGCAGCCTTAGGAGTCCCAAAAACAACACGATAAAGACGAGGTTTGTTATTATTAGTATTTTTTCCAAGACGATAGCCGGACTGGATACAATTCGCAGAATTCGGAGATAAGTGCGTAATTACTTCTTTAATTATGCGAGCGTCATCTTCGGGTGATCTTTCAGGAACTCCTAGGAGTAGGACGTTCTTTTCCCGCTTCAAACGCTGAGTAGTTTCGTAATATATATCATCTTGTGACGGAGTTGTAGAGTTCACTAGTTTTTCCAAGGAACTAACTTTTTCACGAAGAAGATTATTTTCATCACGAAGAGCGGATACATCCTTCATGCAGTTTTCAAGCATTTGTGATTGTGTAGAAAACTTGTTATTTAATTCTGTCACAGAATTTGTGAGAATGGATAATTTGTCCATAAGTAAATCAAACTGATGGTTGCTGAGTAGCGAGGCTGAAGACATAGATGGCTCATTCTGAAGAGTAATGTTATTCGGAGAGGCTCTACAGGTATTACAATGCCAGTTCTCAAATGATACGGATGTTTCATTGCAACCATTTAATTCTGATCGAGCACATCTTTTATGGCATAATTTGTTGCAACTTAGACAAGAGACCTGGCTATCGATCTCCATTAACAAATTATTGCAATATAAGCACAGAGATTTTGAAGACATTCTTCTAATGAGGTGCAGGTTTATGTTTTTTTGAAGTTGTTAATTAAACTAATGTATGTAGTAGATCCAAAAAAGACTTACTGTTTGATTAATTAAAAACAATCAATGGCACGAAACTATATATTTTAGAGAGCAATTGTGCATATTGTGTGCACCACCCATTTTTACGGCATTTAGCGGTTTTTATTCTTGTATCAGGAGTTTTTCAAAGTTTTTTATAAATTAAAAAATGTATGAAGTTGAATGTAATTTTGCTCGATTATGTATATGCTAAGCGTTATAAATGGTCGCCTTTGTCGCATTATCTCCCAAATGATATGGTAGTTACGACACTAAACTTCTGACTGGAAAATCCGAGTTCATATCGCAGCCATCCCAATACTTTTTTTCCAATATAATTCTTTGTGTTCATCGAATGTACATTAGTTTTTTTTCTATTTGCAATATATTGAAAAAAACTTTACTCAAAAATGGCGTACATATTGTAAAAAATTCTAGGACAATTTTTAAAAAGATATCCGTAGGATATCCAAGGGTATCAGTAATTTGAGAAAAATTTTATTTTCAATTAATAGAATATAATTGCATATTAGAACATAATTATTAATTATTGCAAACAACTTTTGTTAATCACAATTTTCCATATTGTGAAAGATAAAGGTACTTTACCCTTGAGCAAAATTCACATTGTTTAAGATACCTCGTATTCTATTTATAAAATTTGATAACTGATCACTGCATCTTAGGTTCTAGACTATGCAGGGTATTTTATGAAGAATATTTTTTTTTCATTAAATTAATAATAAAAAACTATTCATATTATTGTTTCAGCTTAGTTGGACATATTGCATGTGTATATATCACACTTTGAAAACGCATATCTTCTTTAAAGATTGTCCTACAATTTTTTACAATACAACATTCTAAAGTAAATAAAATAAGCTTTCTTTTGTATTCAGCAATGTACCTATATACATGAATGTAGAAAAAAAACAGTTATAAGGAGAAATTTAAAAATAATCGTAAAATATGTTAAAAATCGTTAAAAGTATAAAATTTTAAAAACCATCTCTTGTTCAAAAATAGTCATACAACCTTCTTTAATAGACCATTTTAAAGGTAATTTAATTTTTTTTAGTGTTTTTCTTATAAAGTTGTAAATTTTTTTTCTGTAAAGCAATGCCTATACCTATATCCCCGTGAAAAAAGTTATGGGGCAAAAAACCAAATTGCTTTCTTTCGTGATTTTTTGCTTTTTTTTAATACATTTTTGTAAAAGAAATATTTTTGACTTTAAAAGGTAATATTTTGATAGTAAATTTAACCTGAAACAATTTTTCTGTAGACGTGTTTGTACCAAAAGTGCATAGAACTCAACCTAATGCACCCTATGCTTAGGAACTAATTCACCCCTATCTCAAAAACGCACCCGTTTAAATGGTAGCACTCCGCGGTTTTTTCATATTTAGAGATCCACTGACCATATGAAACAGTACAACCCCGTTAACGTTGTAGTTCCTTTTAATTCTCTTATTTTGAACATAATCAATAGCGTATTATGCTTTAGAGCTCGATAACTTCTCAACGGCTTAACAGATTTTAATCACTAAACATGAGTTTGAAATGTATTGATAAGTAGTATTTGATAAATCCAAGATCAAGTATAATAACTAAAGGTATTATAGGAATTATTTAGTTTGAAAAACCGTTTTTCCCATAGGAAATAGATTTGATCATACTTTTGAAGTCTATAACTTAAAAATTCGAATTTTCCCAGACATGAGCTATACACCGTTAGACAAGTCTAGTGGCCTCCTACAAACGTTCAGTTATTGGCGCAATTCTAAGGTTGAAATTTTGGGTAATTGTCGACAAACAAAAATTTTCAAAGTTAAGTTTTTCAGTTTTTCGGCTATACTGAGCGGTGTGTATGTTTGATCCTAACCACTTAGACATCATCTGGAAGCTTGACTCAACGCTAATGATTTGGTGTATTTGAGGTTTTCCTATCTCTCTTTGAACCTAAGATATATACCCCCAAAATTATGTCGTCTTGTACCTACCCACTTCTATAGCTGGCTTATGTGTTGTCATAAGTTCCAAACTACACCGGTTCTGAATCGGCCCTGGCCCTCTCTAGAAACACAGAAAAAGAATTCAGATCCGTGTAACTTTTCTACACACATACACACATACAAACATTTTCCCTTTTTTTTTAAATATAAGTTGAGTCATATTTCTGAGCTCAGTAACTTTTAAATGGTATAAACGATTTCCAATATTAGACATGCGTTGGAAAGATAATGATCAGTACTATCAGAAGCCGCAGAGGTCGGACTTACATTTTTGTTTGTGGGAGTTTTGTGGACGAGAACGAAAAACAGACAATAAATGGGAAGGCCGTAAAATTCGCACCCTTGTACCAAAATGGATGGAATATATTATTATATGAATGGGCGAGTCTTTTCCTGAACTTTAAAATGGGAGTTGGCCTAACTTTCAATTCAATCAGATTTACAAAATCGAAAATTTCGTGTATATACAGGGTGTCCAGAAACTCTCCCGACAAACGAAGACCGGAGATTCTTCAGATAGTTTTAAGATAATTTAACCCAATTTACCCAGTCAGAAAATGCTTCCTAAGGAAGCTGGAGCTCTTTGAAAATGGCGCCTTAAAATTAGTTTTCTTAAATAACTCTAGAACACTTCTATTTAGAAAAACGTAAACTGGTACGCTTATTTGTCTTCCAGAAATAAATCGATTCCTTCAATTACGAATTACTAGTAAAGGTCATAGGCACCCGTTTTAGGTAGGGCAACGAGTATTTTATCGCATAACTTTTTGTATTTAAGTTCCAAGCATTTTTTTATGCTGGATTATTAAATTGTGAGGTATTATATTACTAAAATACTCTTGTCCAAGTCGCTAGGATGCACCGTTATCAAGATAAAATCAATTTGAAAATTTTTCGTTTATTGAATTTAAAAAAATTAGACGGTGTATTTTACCGACTTAAAGCACGAGTAACTTTTAATACTAGAATACCTCATAATTTAATCTTAAAATGTCGAAAATGCTTAAAAACTAAGGAAAAAAAGTTACTTATGCGATAAAATAAGCATTGACCTGCCCAAAACGGACGCATATGACCGGTACTAGAATTTCGTAATTGGGGAAGTCTATTTACACCTGAAAGATTAATAAACGTACCAGTTTTCGTTTTTTTAAATAGTTTTTTTTTTATTTTTTTTTTCAAATTCAACAAACGAAAAATTTTCAAATCGATTTTTCTAGAAAACGGTGCGTGCTACCGACTTAACGCAAGAGTACCTTTTAGTACTAGAATACAACACAATTTAATACTCCAATGTCAAAAATGCTTAGAAGTTATACAATAAAAGAACCATTGCCCTACCCAAAACGGGCACATATGACCCGTACTAGAAATTTATAATTGATGTAATCGATTTATTTCTAGAAGATAACTAACCGTATCCGTTTTCGTTTTTCTAACTAGACGTGTTCTGGAGATATTTAAGAAAAACTAATTCCAAGACGCCATCTTCAAAGAGCTCTAGCTCCCTTAGGAAGCATTTTCGGACTAAGTGAATTGGGTTAAATTGTTATAAAATTACCTGAAAAATCTCCGGTCTTCATTTGTCGGTAGAGTTTTTAACACCCTGTATAGTGTCGCATGTACGGGGGTTGTGCGCCACTGTCGACAACTGCTGTTCTCTGGGATACGTTTTTATATTTATGTGTACTTCGAGAATATTTTGTTCACTATACTTGGTTGATTTGATCTCTACATAGTCGAAAAGTGTTGAAAATGTGTTTAAATCGTTCCGTAGATTTAACTCAATTTTTGGGCAGTTATGAGTGTTTTAAACGCTAAGTGACTGGTGATTGTGTTTAACCCTTTCCACTCCAAGCCTTTTCAGCTTTTATTCCACCAACTTCACGCTAACATTGCGTTCTTTAACTTATAGGGATTTTTAAGGGATTTTGGCATGTATCCACTATGTTTGCACTCTGAGTTCCTAAAACTGCTCCACATAGTGGATAAATTCGCGCTCCCGGACCGTTTAACGGTGCGCTCTCCGCCTCAGCGCTCCAATCGGAGGAGGTTTATTATTTAGAGGAAAGCATACCGTATCCGTTGGAGCAGGTATTAAATTTAATTGAAATAAAGTATCTTGAACTATTTTAAATGGGAAATAAGCCACAATTTTACCAAAAAAATGAATTTATTAACGTTTCGACGCCCAAGTCGGGTGTCGTTGTCAAAATACAAAATAATACTAAATAAACAAAAATGTTGTTGCTTAGTAAAAAATTCTTCTAAAAATTTATTTAATCTGACTCATTTATATCGGCAATTCAGGCATGTATTATATATTTTAAAGTAGAAGACTTTAAAATGATATTGCCAATATTGATGAGTTGCTTTTCTGGAACGACTTTACTAAAAGATAGTTCATTCGATTACATGAAATCAACCCCAACTCAAGAATATCCGCCACAAAAAATCATAGCATGTGATCTGTCTTTAAAAAGACAACAAATGCAATGATGGCAGTAAAATGAAACGTTAATAAATTCATTTTTTTGGTAAAATTGTGGCTTATTTCCCATTTAAAATAGTTCATTATAAAAATGCCACAAGGAAATAGCTTCAGAACAACATAAAATATCTTGCCATTCTAGAATGTTTTTTCAATCGTACCCAATTCAAAAATTTCAGTAAAAAAATCGCTCCTATTAAATCGAACTAAAAAACCATTAAGAGAAAAGAAGCAAAGATACACTGAAAAAGTGTTCGAAGAAATTGAGGAAAATTACAAGTATAAAGGTATAAGAAAGCTATATCTTGAGGAAAAAAATGAAAAAAAGGACATTGTGTTAAATTTCTATTTATAAATAGGAAAATTACATTTTACACATATAGAAGGAATATTTCGAACATTGGCCGAATCGACAAGCAAATCTAGAAGTAAGCTTAGATAACGAGGAAGAATGTTCAAATACACAGACAAATCCAAATCATATCCACAAGATGGCTCCCAATACGGAAGAAGTTAAAAATATTTTAGAGAGCCTAAAAAATAACAAAAATTCCAAGAAACGACTAAATAACATCTGGGATGTTTAAATATGGAGGAAATATGTGCATGAAGAAATGCAGATATTAATCGCAAAAATATGGGATGAAGAACAATTACTAAAAGAATGTCCAGAAGCAATAACACGTCTAATTTACAAAAAAAAAAGATAAGTGTGAATGCAAAACTTATAGGGGCATTTCATTGCCAAACGTCGAATAAAAAATATTGCAAGTGCATATAAGTAAGGAATATATTAAAAAAAAGAATGAAAGATATGATTGGCGAATACCAGGTGGGCTTTAGACAAGGAAAAAGCACAATAGAACCCATTTTCTTGTTGAAAGAGATACTAGAGATAAGCTATCAATACCAGAAACCGGATATGATATTATTTATTCACTTTAAACTAGAATTAACTTAATAAAGTGGAAAGGAAGGAACTTTATAAATCACATAAAGGACTAGGAATATGTGGAAACATTATAGGTCTGGATCCCGTGTACCAAAAAAAGTAGATTAACAGCAAGCTGAAAATTTGTTAATAGTTTAAGGGTGTCTAGTTGGACAAACTTTAATATATTGGAACACTGGAACAGGGGAAGTTTTAATTGTGGACCAGGTTAAAAATTTGGAACGTCAGACTACGAAAACGTCAGATGTATTTTGTCCGACAGAACTTCCAGTTGATTTGTTACCCTTTAATTAAACTCTCATGCAAAAATCAGACTGATATTACTAAACAACATGCTTTCTGTCATTTGACATTTTCTTCTTGTTCCACTCATTAAAATGCCCAGTTGGTGATACACACCAGTCTGATTTATGCATGAGAGTTTAATGAAAGGGCAACAAATCAATTGGAAGTTCTGTCCGACAAAATACATCTAACGTTTTCGTAGTCTGACGTTCCAAATTTTTAAGCTGTTTCACCATTAAAGCTTCCCCTGTTCCAGTGTTCCCATATATCAAAATTTGTTCGACTAGACACCTTTAAGCTATTAACAAATTTTCGGCTTGCTATTAATCAACTTTTTTTTCTTAGGCGGGTTCCAGACCTATTATTAGCATGATATAAATAACACTAAGAAGAACTGAAAACCAAGTAAAAGTAAATAATGAAATATGAATAATTTCCTAGTAAATGAAAATGAAGGAGTTAGGCAAGGTGACCCACTGTCATCTGTGAGTCATCTGATGACAGTGATATGTGTCTGATTTGACAGTGGGTCAAATAGACTCTATTCTCTTTAGTCTCCTTCTGGAAAACGTACTCTGGGAAGCCCATATAAATAGAAAAGAAATTATATAGAACAAAAAACAACAATGCCTGGCGTTCGCTGAGGATATAGCCATAGTAGCAATAAGCAAACAGAAAGTGATACGCTCCTTACCATATCCATATTGTTATCTGTACTACTGATATAAACATATACAGTGCGTCCATAAAGTAATGCATAAATTCATTATTTCGTAAACCGGCGACTTTGAGGAAAAATCCCGAAACAGGTCGAATTTTATTTTTAAACTGCGATTTTTTGGCATATATATCATACTAGTGACGTCATCAATCGGAGGGTGATGACGTAATCGCTGATCTTTTTAAATAAGAATAGGAGTCATGTGATAGCTCTTTTGAAAGGGCATTCAATTCTCTATTCAAAAATATAAACACTAACATAACTATTTATACAGGGTGTTTAAATTTTTTTTTAATTAAATTATTTGAGACGAAAAGAAGAATATATGTAATTTATTTAATACAAAATACGTTTTCCTATTGTCATAAAACTGGAAAAAAATGTTTATTTGAAAAAAATAAACATTGATTTTCGCTTAAACGAATGCGTTCAAACGGCCATAAGGCAGGTGGGTGGCAGCTTTAACATTAAATTTAAATAAAAAAGAATATTTATTTGTTAAATAAACATGTTTTTCCTGTTTTTTGGCAACCGAAAAACGTATTTTGAATTAAATAAATTTAATTTTTTTGCCTCAAATAATTTATTGAAAATTTTTTTTGAACACTCTGTATAAACAATGATATCAATGTTTATATTTTTGAATAGAGATTTTAATATTCTTTCAAATGAGCTATCACATGACTACTATTCTTATTTTAAAAAATCATCGATTGCGTCATCCCGCCCAGATGGATGACGTCACTAGTATCATATATACGCCAAAAAATGGTAATTTAAACATCAAAATCGGCGTGTTTTGATATTTTTCCTCAAAGTCGCCCGTTTACGAAATAATGAATTTATGCGTTACTTTATGGACGCACTGTAAATCTCCTATTTAGTTTTATTAAAAGTATTCATATACAGTCTGTTCCAACGAAAATTTGACCCCCTCATAAACTCAGAAACCAAGAGCTTCTTTAAAATTTAAAAAAACACGTCAAGTTTTAATGGAAGGGGGACGAATTTTCATGCAAAATTCATGCCCTCAAATGTAAACCCCTACTTTCCCGCGTCGACCCCCACTTTTTTTAAAAAGCAAGTGTAGTCGGGTGGCATATCATTTGAAAGGTATTTGTTTTTCTATAAACGATGCTCTATTTTTTTAATTTACGTAATAAGTTAGAAGATATGGGCCATTCCACGAACATACGCCTGTTTTGGATTACTTCGACAACGAATATTTTACTGTGCAACATAAGAAGTATGAAAGTAAATGGCGCTAATAATTAATCCAATAAACAACAATGTAATTTGCAATTTACTTCCGTTCTTCTTATTTTGCACAGTAAAATAATCGTTGTCGAAATAATCCAAAACAGGCGTATGTTCGTGGAATAGGGTATAATTTTGAACTTAGCAAATTTATTATAAATTAGTTAAATCCAAAATTATCTTTAAGGTTATTCCGCAAATTAAAAAAAATTAGAGGGTCCTGTAGAGAAAGCAAATACCTTTCAAATGATGTGCCACTCGACTACACTTGCTATATAAAAAATACTGGGTAGGCTGATGCGGGGCAGGGTAAGGGAGACGAATTTTGCATCCAAATTCGTCCCCCTCAATACAAATTAACATGTTTTTTTTTAATTCTGAAAAAACTCTTGGTTTCTGAGTTTGGGGTGGGGGTCAAATTTTCGTTGGAACACTCTGTATTATTTATACATATTTATAACTTGAATTAATTATTTTATTATCGTGCATAATTATTTTAATAATTATTACTTAAAAAAACATCTGTGGCAAATCTATATGCAATCCAAAAACAAGCACACACAACTATGAAGTGATAGGGAACACTAGAGAATTATTAAAAAAAGCAGTAAAAAAGAACTATTTAATGACATAAAAACAAAATATATGGAATGCTTAGATCATAAATATTATTATATAAGAGAAAAAATAGAGCAGACAAATAATAATGTATTATATAGGTTTGAGGAAGTTGAGAGGTTAGAATATCTGGGAAAAATTTACATATAACACAGAAATCAAATACAGTCGAACCCGCTTATTGGAATAACCTTCGTGCCAGTTAAAAATATTCTTATAACCAGGATATTCTAATAACCGATCATTGGTGGCTAGTCGAAATAAGTACCAAATATACGTAATAATAATATTTGCATACTATGTCAATATGTACATGTACCTATATGATTTTAGGTCTTTTTATGTAAATTATACAGTAATTAATAGGAAATGTTTGCAATATGTAGATATGTAAATATTTTCTTATTAAAATGCATATATTATAACAAAATTACTTATTTTTTTCTTGACAAATCATCGGCAATTATAGCTTTTTTGTTGTTAATCCTTGGGGTCATCCTTAAGGCAAGCGTCCACAGGTCCGCATCGTACGCATCGGACGCATCGTACGCATCGGATTAATTTTTCATACTGCGTCCACTGTATCGGCAGCGATCGGATTGCCGATGCCACTACCTGCTAGAGTAGAAAAATTACTAAGGTAGACTTTAAAATTTGTTGTTTATTTATTTATTGGTTGTTTATTAATTGGTTGTTTATATTTAATTTAATAATTAATTTATGCATAATATTAACTACATTTATCAGTATATTTTAATGTATCTGTTTAGTAATAAAAAATCCACAAAAACGTAAAATGTTGAACGAAATATCTACAAAACGAAACATGCTAGGTACATACAACCTGATATTAAAAGAAAGCCTATAACATTTACTACAAAATGCAATACTAATATACAATATACCATTCAAAAAAATGAAAAAAAGTGTATTTGCAAATAGTGATCACATTGTATTTTATATTGATATTACCTATGTCAAAGATATTAAATTATTTAAAAATCACACTATACTGATAAAACTCTCATATGCATAGGCGTAACCAGGGGGTGGTTTTGGAGTTATAACCCCCCCTTTTGGATGTACTTTGAGCTCTATACGCTTAACACCATTATTATTCCATAGCCCCCAGAGACCTTCAAGTAGATGTAACCCCCCCCCTTAGGATCATCCTGGTTCAACCTCTGCTCATATGCCATTTTAAATATTTCAGCTTATACACCAATTCTCTCTGTAGACCGCAAGCTATAGCAGAAACACGACGGTAGACCGCATAGTATCATCCATTTTCTAACTAGTTATACATTTTAATATAAAGGAATACACAAAGCTGTTACAATTTGGTTTAAATGGAAAATAGTAACTACATCAGTAAAAGTTTCTTTAAAAATTAATAATTAAAGTTGCCTTTCTGAAATCGGTAAAATACTTTCTATGTTTTTAAACAGTTTGGCCAAACTGTACTTGTAACACACTTTGAATGAGTAATAGTTTTAAAATGAGTAATATTTATGATATTTTAATCTCCATAATCAACATCATGGGCTGTAATATTTTGACCTGAATATACCTATATATAAAATAAAAGTTAAAACTGAGTTTACTTGTTTCATTACGAAGAAGGTCATCATCAAATGCAAATTAGCCGTAGATTAGCTCCCACTGGGCCAAGCGAAATTCCGAAAAGAGTACGTGGGGTGCGTCCACTGGTCGGCATTTCAAATGATTCATTGGCACGCATCGCAAAAGTTGCCCTTCGAAGCAACCCATCGGCATTCCCGACGATGCGATCCGTACGAAGCGGATCAGTGGACGCAGTTACATAAGTTTGTGTACCAGGCAAACTAAAATCCGTTGCGTGCGATGCGTCCGATGCGTACGATGCGGGTCTGTGGACGCTTGCCTTTAATCTATTGGTTGAATCGTATTGGCGGCAAGAAATGGATTGTTACATTATTCAACCTCACGTCGGGTTAAAGTAAGGTCTTTTCGAATTTAACAAAGCCATAATTCACTTCTTGCAAACAAGTAGGTACTCTCTGGGTGAATTATAAATAAACTGCTTCTAACAATTATGACAGGCAATTAAGTGGGTGGTAATATGTATAGAATTTTGTAGACAAATAAAAATTACTTTATGACCCATGAATTTGTCGGCTAAAAATCGAATTGGTACTCGTACCAAAGTAATAAATATTTCTTACCTACTTATTGTGAAACTCTAATAATATAAACCAGCACTACAGGTGTTATACAGGCCCCTACGACAAACCATAATACTGAACATAATTTAAATTTTTAGTAAATTGTACAAAAAATTTATTGGATTACCTGGAAAATATTACATTAAGCGGTATTATTTAATTAGAACATATTCCAATAATCGGATAAATTTATTAAGCAGTAAATGGAAACGTTTCGCGACCTCGAATTTATATTCCATAAACCCGGATATTCCTATAACAAGGATTCTAATAAGCAAGTTCGACTGTATATCAGAAGAAATCCAAAATAAAAAAACTAATGAAAGCGAACAACTGTGTTTTTGGATTAAATAGGTTATTAAGGAATAAATCCATACCAAGATGTGCCAAATTAAGAATATATATAACGATTATTACGCCTACCGTAATCTATGCAGCAGAGACATGGACATTAAATAAAAACTAAAAAGAAATGGTGCAGATATGGAAACGAAAAGTAGTAACGAGTATATTTGGAGGTAAAATGGAGAACGGCGTTTGGATCAGCAGGCTATCTGAGGAGATATTTAGTTATTTATTAACCATACAGAGTAAATGTCTCATTACATGGCCAAAAAAATATACATTTACAATTTTATATTGTTAAATAGATGACTTTCTGAGTTATATAAAAATTATACAAATTATCTCATTACCATTTCCAGCATTGTAGAGGCTTGACTATTTTTTTTACACAGAGGTGTTTCAAATTTGACTTAGTATCAATTTATAAAACTTTGTCCTATACAAGGACCAATCTACATCGATTAAACTGTTTAAATTGTTTAATAAATTAAGTGCATTGGTAAGGGGAGATCTTGTTGCAACAAGATTGTGAGGTATATTGAGCATTAAAGAAGATCGTGTCCGACGAGGAGCAATATCGAATGGAATGAGTGAAAGTATATAAATATGGGCTGTTAATTTTATTGATAATTATATTGTATATAAACATAATTACCATTAAGTCCCTTCTTTGTCCCAGAGACAATATCTTAAGATCGTTTCTTAAGTGGGCTGACCTAACAGAATTATAATCAGGCCATTTTTTTGTGTTTTTTAAAATACAAATACCGAAGAAGTTTATTTTGTACCTTTTCTATTTCTTTAAGTGTTGACATATACTCACAAAACCATATTACGCTTGTAAATTTCAATTTAGGTCGCACTAAAGTAAAATAGGGAAATTTTATTGTATTAATCTTTGTAAATGCCATTGTCTGTCTTCTAATCCAAACAATTTGTTTTCCGCTGAGATAGACTGATCTATATGTTTCCCAAATGAAAAAAACTTGATTGTATGTTACACCCAAGTCTTTTACTTCAGTAACCCTAGCCAATCTCTCACATCCCATCTCATAATCAAAAATAACTGGTTCCTGTAACCGAGTTATCGTGATAACTTTACATTTATTAATATTAAACTCTAACTTATTGACTATACTCCATTCGTAAATACTATGGGCCATTCCACGAACATACGCCTGTTTTGGATTACTTCGACAACGAATATTTTACTGCGCAAAATAAGAAGAGCGAAAGTAAATTGCAAATTACATTGCTGTTTATTGGAATAATTATTAGCGCCATTTACTTTCGTACTTCTTATGTTGCACAGTAAAATATTCGTTGTCGAATTAATCCAAAACAGGCGTATGTTCGTGGAATGGCCCATATCAATGAATCAATGTCTCTCTGTAACTTAATACAATCACGTACTGACTGAATAAATCATCTGCAAACAAAAGACACTCAGTATATTTACAAATAGAAGGAAGGTCGTTAATGAATCTAATAAAGAGAAGAGGTCCTAGATTTGAACCCTGCGGAACTCCGGAATTGGCGTAAAACTTTCCTGATACATTACCTTTGTGTCAAACTACAAAACGTCTGTTTTCCAGATAACTTTTGATGAGATCAATAAAATTATTAGACAAGCCATATGTACTTAACTTTTTTAGTAACACATGATGATTACCGCGGTCAAAAGCTTTTCCAAAATCCGTATATACCGTATTAAGTTGCAATTTAGTGCAATGTGTCAGCAACCTGGTCTGCAAAAATAAATAAATTTGTAGTTACTGACTTGTTTAGCACAAAACCGTGTTGTTGAAACATTATGTACTATTCTATATATATATATGAATATAACTTGTTATGTATAATCTATGTTATGTGTAGGTCTGTAGTGTTCAATGTATTGTAATGTTCCAGATTTATGTATTTGTGTAGTAACTGCAGTTTTCCAAATTGTAGGAAAGACTTTAGAATTAATTAATGCTATTAAAAATATGTATGTACCATCGGTTCAATCAACCACTCACTACCACCTTTTAATATACATATAAGGTGGAATACCGTCAGTACCCGCCGCTTTCTTTGGCATTCATTTTTATACAGCTTCTTTGAAATCATTGTAATCCATTGATTCAATTGCGAAAAAATTATTATGTAAGTAAGAACTATTACCACAATCTAAATTAAAAGTCGCTTTATCTGAGGTGTATATAGATGCAAAAAACTTAGCAAATACTTCGGCTGTATTTTCACCATCAACATTCTGACCTAAGTAAACAAAATTTTCAGCATGAGTACAATTGGATTTTTTGTTTTTAATATAGTTCCAAAAATAATTTATATTACCCTCCACATTTTGTTGCACTTCTTTTAAATAATTATTCTCTTCTATTTTTAATAAGTATTTTAATGCACGTCTGCTTTCCTTGTATTTTTCTACGAAGTAATTTGAGATGTTCTGTAATTTTTTGAATTTGTTTTTATTTTCAATTAAATCTTTTATTTCTTTTGTATACCAACTAGGAAATAATTTGGAATTATTAAATGCTTTAAATCTTGGTACACAATTCTGTATAATTTTATTCCATATTTCATAAAAAGTTTCTTAAGCTAAGTCTACGTTTGTTTTATTTTTTACTGCGTCCCAATTTGTATTTCGGACATTATTAACCAACAGTTCAAAATTTGGTTCAAAATTTGCTTTTTTATAATTATATTCATTGGACAAATTTACTTCAAATTTTTGCTTATTACTTTTATTGTAGACTATACTAAAATTAAGAGTAGGGTGATAATGATCTTCTTTTACAAATGGCGCTAAGTCTTGTGTTACTACATATTTTGATAAATTATTTTCAGAGCATATTAAGTCGAAGTGATTACCTTGAAAATTCCACACCTGTAATTTTGAACCAATCAAAATACGTTATTTTGACAGATCACCATGGCAACGGAGGTATTTTATCGGAATTTTTTTGCTCGTGGGGTACTCAACAGCGAATTATAGCGGAAATTTTTTGACGTTTACAATAACAGAACATTTTTAACAGACTGATTTTTATTTGTTTACATAATTTAGTTTTGATTCATTTTAGTTACAAAGCTAAGATGTTTTCTATATTCTTCGGACACCTCCTCTCTTCTTAATGGCGAAAATGCAGGACTTTGAATGTTTTCAATTAAGTTTCTATGTATAATAAAATATATATAATATTTAGACACTAATTTATTTACCTTTTTCCCATTCAGTACTTTCAATTTTGCGTAGTTTAGTTTTAAAAACGCCAAAAAATAATTTTCTATCACTTGTAATTACTCAAAACTTATGTAAAATTGAAGAATATACTATTTTCTATCTTGAAATGGTATTCCCATGCAACTACAATGAGTAGAAATTACGAATTTGAAAGCCTAAATAATTGCTGACAAAGCTATGGCGCGCTATTAATCTGTTCATGCAGCTTTGGATTTTCAAATGCAAATTTGGTGTGGAATTTTCTTACCGAATACCACGCGAAATCAAATTAATATCCGGAAATTTTTTTTTGATCATGAATATTTTTAGAAAATTTCCCTCGTCTGCGACTCGGGAAATTTTCAAAATATTCATGATCTCAAAAAAATTTCCGGAAATAATTTGACCTCTAGTGGTATTACTAGTGAAAATTTGTAATGTTATTAAAAAGCTTAAATAAATTAAAATCTAAAATGATTGCAAAATATTTAAGTTAGTATTAGAAAAATTGATTTCACTCACGCAACCTTTAATTTCTGGTATATTAAAATCACCAAATATATATGTCTTTTCAATATCAACAATGTTATCTTAAAGGCAATGTACTAGTTGTTCATATATATTATCAGAGCTGTTTGGGGATACATATAAAGCAATAATTGTATGTTTTTCATTACCTGCTAACTTAATATGAATCGCTATTGCCTCAAATTTTGTAGAATGTTTAAAAATTTTTACAATTTTATATTCCTTTTTTACTGCCACAAGAACTCCCCCTCCTCTAGTTTTTCCAGGGAATTCTAAATCCCTATCTGTCCGTATTAAATTATACAAACTTGTATGAACAATTTCACCATCCCTAACCCCATCTTACATCCATGTCTCTACTGCAATTATAATTTCGAATTCCAAGGTTTGTGAACCCCTATAAAAATCATGTGTTTTTGAATTCAAACCCCTACAATTCTGGTAATAAACATTCAGGTTGTTTGTTATGTCTTATAGCTATTGCAGTAAGCCCAGATACTGTAAGAAGTATTTTAATACAATGTTATTAAAGTAGAAAATATACATATCGCTGGAAAAAAGGCCAACTCATTTTTGTAAGCAGATACTATAATACAACTGTCGATTAGTTAATACGGAAGAACATAGGTCTGAAACCTCTAAACCAGATACCACACATGCGTACCTCTTGACAGATTTGCGAACATATTGTGAAAAGTAATTTATATTTGATTTTTCTTGCAGCAAAATAGTCAGTAAAGTAATAAAACTGTAACGTTAATGTTGACAAATTGTTATACAAAAAAAAGATATATGGTGAGTCCAGCAAAGTAGGAAAAATTAGGGTCCAACGACCACGATGGCTAGGACACATACAGAGGATGCCAGAGGGTAGATTACTGACAATTCTACTATCAATTACAATTAGAGGACGTCAGAGAAATAGTCGACCCAGAACAAGATAGAAGATGGACGTAAAAGAGAATATAAAAAGACTCAACGTCACAAACTCAATGATGAAGACAATGGACAAGAACGGATGGAGGCGAATGGTTAATCAAGCCATGGACCGACTAGGCTCGATGAGCTAATTATTATTATTACTTGAATGACTCCCGAACTGACATATCCTTTTCTAATCATCGTATAATAGCTGCTCTAAATATATTGCAAATGCTACTAGGTTCATATTCACTTTTATTACAAGTATCACAAAAGTTATATTTTTTAACTATTTTTGTTTTCAATGAATTTCAATAATGAGAGCGACTTGTTTGCGAGACCTGTTTGTAAACACACGTTTTATAATTTACGGTCGATTTAAACAAATTACCGCTAAATAAAAGCCTTTTTTGCACGATTGATCATTTTTGACTGTTTACCGTGACAGATTTGACGTCAGTAGGTGACATTTACTAGCAACTCGACGGTAAGTAATCCAACTCGACGGTAAGTACTCCAACTCGACGGTAAGTACTCCAACTCGACAATAAGTAATTCACTTACCGTCGAGTTAAAAAATCTCTTAATTTTAATTTATTTTTTGAAAGAATAAAGAAAACTAACGAATTATTTATTAATATTGGAACTTATGGTACAATTTGTTAAATTATTTAATGAAATCCCACTTGTTTGGGCTGTGGTTTCACTTCTAACAGAAACTCCTGCAGAATCGCATACATTAGTAGTATCCAACATTTTTTCTCTTTAAATACGCGATCAAAGTTGAAAACTTGGAAATATCAATGCTATCATAAAGAAAAACGGTAGATTTAATCATTGAATATTCTGCCCAGAGGCTTCCAGGAGCTTTCAACTGCATATGACTTTGAACGAAATATGCCAATAGAGTCTTTTCTTCGATTCTTAAATTCTTGCCTTCGCACCATTTTTTAAAACTTTGGTAGGTATTTTGATAACGGATTTTGGATTTTTCGGGAATAATTGCGGAACACCCTTCTTCCCAAGCCCGTTCAATTTCTTCAAATTCACTTTCGCTCATATTTTAATTTATAATAATCAAAATTGTACTTAAAATTATTGACAACTAAATAAAAACTCAATTCTACATTGTTGTTATGCACCCTAGTTACTACCTAACAACCAAAGTATCTATATTGATAAAATGAATGAAACTAGTCAATATGACGAAAATGTTTAATTTTATAATTTATAATGATATCAATCGTACAAAAAACGTTATAAGCATGTCGAACGTTAAGGGTAACCGATCTCAGACAATAATTGGAGTCGTCGCTCCGCTCCTCCTCCAAACAATTGTCTTCGATCGGTATAAAACCCTTACCGTTCTCCATACTTAATATACTATTAATAGCTAAGTTTTACTAGTGCAGTGACATAAAATACCAAGAACAGCAACTGTGAGAAAATTTTTAATATTAACTGCATCCAGACGATTTTTGTTAGGCTGATTGAGGTTAGATATCAGATCCACACGACTGAAAAGTAATTAGCTAGTAAAAACTCGCCTAGCGAAATAAAGAATTTTTAACAACAAAAGGCAGGGTCGGCCTGGGAAAAATGTTTTGGGCAATAATTATATTTAATAAAATAACTTTTGTTATTTTGCAAATTTGAATATTTTAAATAAAATGTCACAACCAACATTTACAAATCAATCTTCATCCACCAACACACCCAGATAATAATTTAAATAATACGAATACCTCCAACGCATCTTATGCAAGCACTGTCTCAAAAAATATCTACAAGTATCCTAACAAGGACCAGGCACTTATCTTCGGTTCCATTCAGGGAGCAAAACTTCAAGATTTTCTTCTCCAATTGGGACCTCTGGTAAAACCAATAAACATCATTTTCTGTAGCAGAATTTCACCCAACAAAATATGTGTTTATCTAACCAATAAGGTTGATGAGTTTTTAACTAATCATGATCAAATTGTTGTCAATAATGAAGTCATCAAAGCAGGACGTCTAATTTTACCAGCAGACAGACTAGTATTATCGAATATATGCCCAACGATCCCACACGAAACTCTTGTAACCTTACAGGAAAATATTGGATTAAAATTAGTTTCTCCAATAAACTTTCTAAGAATAGGTGCATCAAATCCAGAATACCAACACATACTCAGCTTCAGAAGACAGGTGTGTATCGCTCCTTCCCCAGATATTACCATACCCGAATTCTTACAAATAACACATGATAATCATATCACATCTTTTTACCCCTAAACAGTCAACGCTGCTTCACCTGCAAATTATCGGGTCATGTTGCATCCCAATGCCCTTCGGGCAATATTAACCCACATTCCCAACAATCATCACAACCCACACATAATGTTCCAATCTCGTCAATATCTCAACCTGATGAAACATCTCCTAATGACTTAAATTCCCACACAATAAATAATATTCTACCCGAAAGTTCCTCAGCAGTAGAAAATTGTGCAAAAGTCGCCAATACTGCTTTAATCACATCCAATCTGGTAACAAATCCAGATCACACTGCTCAATCTGAAAATATCCCAACCTCTGACAAAACTACTAATTCAACAACTTCATCCGCAACAAAACGAACAGCTGAAGATATGTCTCCAGCCACTCCAGAAGAACAAATGCCACCCAATACCTTCTCCTTTCCCCAAACAGTCGTTCAGAAAAACAAAAACCCAAATCTAATACATCAGATCAAGAAATAGAACTTACTGAATCCATTATAAACTATATCGACTCCCATTCTCCTCCCTTCATAATCAAGAACCATCAGATTAAACAGCTCCTAGAGAATACATACGGATCGAAGGATGTTCTTAGCCTTGCTGAAAACTTCACAGAAGATATTCCAAAACTAATATATATGTTAGAAGAACTTCATCCTCACGCAAACACTAAGAAGCTAAAAACTCGTGTCACAAGGCTAAAAAATAAATTACTAAAGCAATCCCAAGATTTAAGTGATATCCAATCTGATATCTCAAATCCATCTCAAGATACCCAATAAATACATTCGAGTCATTACTCCAGTGGAACTTAAATGGGTACTATACCCGTTTAAATATGCTACAGCATATCATAGCCCTCCATTCTCTGGACATATTGTGTCTACAAGAAACTCACTTCCGAGACGAAAATGTCCACAAAATGAGGGGATAAAATGAATTCGTTAAAAACCGAAATGTACAAGTTGCGAGTGGCGGCGTAGCCATTTACGTCTCAAAGAATCTACAAGCAACACAACTTAGAATAAATACAAACCTAGAAGCGATAGCCGTAAAAATTAAAGCACAACTAAATTACACCATCTGCAACATATACATTCCTCCTGACCATTATTTAATTGAGGATGAATTGGAATCTCTAGTTAATCAACTTCCAACTCCTTTCATTCTTCTAGGAGATTTTAATGCCCACAATTACACCTGGGGTTCTCAAAAAACAGACAGAAGGGGACGAATTCTATCAAACATATTCAACACCATGAACACAAGTCTACTGAATGATGGCAGCAATACTAGATTCAATCTAGCTACTGGCAATTCTTCTTGCATCGATCTTTCATTATGTAGCCCAACTATTAGTTCTTACCTCGAATGGAGAGTTATGGATGACTTACTAGGCAGTGACCACTTTCCCATAAAATTAACAAATTCAAGTATAAAAGACAAAATATCAAACGGAGATAATATCCATCAGAAATGGAAAATAAAGAAAGCCGACTGGAGCTCTTTCTCAAAAATCATTGAGAATAACATATACAAAATTAATGAGTGAAACGACGCAAATACAGCAGTAACTCAACTTAACGAAATAATCATAAAAGCTGCTGAATTTTCAATAGAAAAAACAAAACACATCAAGAAATTTAAACCAGCTGTGGGAGCACGCCAAATAGAATTCTATTTTAGTGACGTCACGTTGCCTAGCAACCGTCGATTCTCCCATTATGAAATTCTATTTTGTGACGTCAGCAAAATAGAATTCTATTTGGCGTGCTCTGGGTCCTGTGCCTTGGTGGAATGACGAATGTGTCGAAGCAATACAAAACAGAAAATCTAATCTAAACAGATTAGGAGGGAGAAAACCGCAAAAAGTATAATTAAATACAAAAAACATAGTGCAAAAGCAAGATATATTACCAACAAAAGTAACAAAGAGTCATGGAAGAAGTTCGTAGGAAGCATAAACAGAATCACTACAATATCATCGGTATTGAAGAAGGTACAAAGTATTTATGGAAACAAAACTTACCATGTCATTAAAGCATTAGATTATGACGGCAAACGAATAAACCAAACAAAAGAAATAGGTGAAGCATTCGCAGACTATTATCATAAGCTTTCCATAAACAGAAATATAACCAATGATAACATTGCCCTCCCTACGGAATTCAAAGAGCTGGAAAACCTTGATTCTCTAAACAAGCCACTGGCAAAAGAAGAAATGGAGGAATCTCTCTCATCACTAAAAGACAGTTCTTCTGGTCCCGATGACATCCCTCCTATTTTTCTAAAAAATCTCCCAGAAACGGCGAAACAAATCCTGCTTAATATCTTTAATCACATGTGGAATAATAGTAACTTCCCTTAATCTGGAAGAAAGCAACAATAATCCCCATACTTAAATCTAACAAATATTCACTCTTGCCTTAATCTTACAGGCCAATCTCCCTAACCTGCTACATGAGTAAATTGCTAGAAAAAATAATCAATAAAAGACTAATATGATTTTTGGAAACTCACAAATTATTAATTCCCGAACAATCTGGATTTCGACCATCTAGAAGCACACTTGATAACATTATTGACCTAGAAAATCATATTCACGCATTTGCTACTAAAGATAAATGTCTAGCAATTTATTTTTACATTAATAAAGCCTTTGATTCTACATGCCAAAAAATCATCCTAAATAAACTACATCACTGGGGATTGAAAGGCAATATAATAAATTTCATACGCAATTTTTTATCTCGAAGTGAATTCCAAGTCCGAATTTCTGGAACAATATCATCAACCAAGAAACAATTAAACGGCACACCACAAGAATCAATTCTCAGCCCAACTTTATTTTTAATTGCTATGAATAATGTCTTAAAAAATTTAAAGAAACCAGTTGTAGTCAGACTTTACGCAGATGACATGATCGTGTTTATCAAGGGGAGATGTCTTAGCACCACGGCTCAAAGCCTTCAGCAATGCATAACATCCTTCGAACGTTGGTCTATAATGTCTGGGTACAATTTCTCCCTAAACAAAACAAATTGCATATTATTCTCAAAAAGAAACATACCAGAGCAGCAACGACCATCAATATTCCTATACAGCCAGAAACTAAGCTATACTCCACACATAAATTTTCTGGGCATGATATTCGACGAACGTCTGTCGTGGAAAAATCATATTAAAACACTAACTCTTTCTTGCCAAAAGGGCTTAAATTTATTAAGATGCTTAGCAAACAAGTCTTGGGGATCTGATAATATAATGCTTCTAAAAATATACAGAAGCCTTATTCGATCGAAAATTGATTATGGATGTATTGCATTCACATCTGCTCGCCCTTCAATATTAAAATGCTTAGATACTATACACAACACCGCATTAAGAATAATTCGAGAGGCTTACAGGACAACGCCTGTAGAAAGCCTATACTGCGAACTGGGCGCACCAGCTCTATCTTTCAGACGACAAATTCTTAGTTTATCCTATGCCTTCAGAATAGCATCAATACCAACATTCCTGCTCACAAAACACTTTCTGTAATCGTTTCAAATCAACTTTTCAACATCTCTACCACCCTTTTATGTTAAAATTCACCGGTATATATCAACGTTAAATCTCCAAAATTTCCCCAAAACGTGGTTAATGTATGAACACAGCATTCCTCCATGGATTATCAAAACCCCACATGTAAACACCCAATTGACGAAATATAATAAATAGGATACCAATCCACGTCTTATATATCAAAATTATAAACAAATAGTCGCGAAATATAAAAAATACACCCACTTATTCACTGATTCGTCTAAGTCTTCCCAAGGCGTAGGAGCAGCAGTATACATAAACAATGAAACCAAATATTTATTTAAGCTTCCCAGCTCCTACAGTATCTTAAATGGTGAACTTTATGCCATATTACAAGCAATAAAGCACATTTCCAATGCACAAACCAAACACTCCTTAATAATATCTGACTCACTCAATTCACTGAAACTCATACAAAAAACCTTCACGAAAAATCCTATAGTCATATTAATCAAAGAAATATTGCACAATCTGCATCAAACAGACTCAAAAATAGTTTTTCTCTGGGTTCCCTCCCATTCTGAAATCGAGGGAAATGAAAACGCTGATCGTTGGGCTTACACAGCTGCGCAATTACCATCATTGGCAGAACAATCAATTCCAGCCGCAGATACAAAACAATTATGGGCCATTCCACGAACATACGCCTGTTTTGGATTACTTCGACAACGAATATTTTACTGTGCAAAATAAGAAGAACGAAAGTAAATTGCAAATTACATTGTTGTTTATTGGAATAATTATTAGCGCCATTTACTTTCGTACTTCTTATGTTGCACAGTAAAATATTTGTTGTCGAAGTAATCCAAAACAGGCATATGTTCGTGGAATGGCCCATAATAAAATCAATAACTCTCAATTTATGGAATGAAAAATGGAAAACATCTACGAGCAAGTTAAGAGACGTTAAAGAAGATACTGGTCCATGGAATCCACATACAATCAACAGATCGAACCAAGTCATCTTATCTCGTCTTCGGTTAGGACACTGTAAACTTACTCATGAGCATCTCATTGCCCATACCGGAGCACCAAAATGCAGAAGGTGTAATCTACCAGTATCAGTAAAACATGTGATAACAGAATGTGATGAATTTGTCGCTTACAAACAATCTATATCTGGTTATTCAAACAATATGAAAGATATTCTTAACCTGCAAACCGACTGTAAACCTCTTTTCCAATTCCTTAATAAATGTAACCTAGCAAGTAAGATTTAATTGTACACAATTTCATATTTTGTAAACTTATTAATTGTATTCTCGTTACCCCGCTGATGACCTTCGTGGTTAATGCGGTTATTTTTAAATAAAAAACGAAAAAAAAAATGAGAGCATACAAAATTATAGCGAATCATTGTACATATTACCTTGTAATGTATGAACAGAATATATGATATGATAAAGTAAACCAATGTCGGGAGCTATAAAATCCTAAGAAAATAAAACTGCTGAAATGGCCTGCAGGCCTGCATTAAGATATTGTTTTGAAATAGGAAACGAAACATTTTCTAAAGATACGGAATACGGAGTAAAAAGTTACCTATGAATAAGCAAAGTGCTTCTTAAAACATGCTACAGTTCAATAGATTTATCCTTTTAATAAAATATTTATTCTGCGAGTGAATATAAAAGGTTTCATTTAGAATTTGAGACAATTTTAATACTAAAATATCTAAATTACTGTTTTATTTAGGATTTAAGCCATAATATTAGTTTGAAATTAATATATTGACGTTTGGACTTCCAGTTTGGAAGTCGTTATCAATAAATAATTCCGACGTGTAAGTCGAAACGTCAATAAATTAATTTTAAACTAAAATAATTGTGGCTTTATTACCAAATAAAACAGTAAATTATATAAGATGCCACAAGAAAATAGCTTCAGGACAATACCAAATTATCTATTTCAAAATTTAATATGACTGTTATGTTGCTTTACCTACAGTAAATCGTCACAAAATCTTGCTAGACCAGGGCGGATCTGTTTTGAGGTGGATGTGAGAGGTGGCATTCGAAATTTTGCAGATAAAATTAGGTGACAACTTCAATAATTATTATAATTAATTGACTTACGCTTCTTCTCAAATATGCCCGGAACATTAATAAAAAAATTAAATATTTAAAATTTTTGAAAAATATCGATTTTTTCTAATTTCATTGCTTATAACTTTAAAACGATTCATTTTGGAACAAAGTCGTAGGAAAAGAAAATAAAGATAATTGAATTTTGTATAATATACGACTGGCTTAAAATGTCTTAAATTATTACCCGTTCTGCAAAAAATCAATAAATAGAAAATAAGGGGACAAAAAGACTGTTTTTATTAAATTTTTTTCAACCACTTTGGTTGCACATAGAACCTTCATAAATTGCTTAGAAGATTCTTATAACATACTTAAACCGTCCACCCAATTTCATTAAAGTCGACGTAATAGATTTTGCATAATAATTTTGCAATCTAATTTTTTAAAAACTTTCTGAACAAAAAGTAGACCATTTAGAAGTTTGCTAATTTTTTTTATAACAATGTTTTGGCTTATAAACAAACACAGTGAGGTTTGAGTTGGAATAAATTCATTTTCTTGAGAGTGGGCTACCCTGGAGATAAATCCCGGATCAGATTGATTTTTGTTTTTAAATTATAACTTTTTGGCATAAATATCATGCTATTGACGTCATCCATTTGGGTATGATGTTTTATGGGTCATTCCACGAATATACGACTCTCTTGGATTATCGCGACAACGAATATTTTAGTGTACAACATAGGAAGTACGAAAGTAAATGGCTCTAATAATTATTCCAATAAACAGCAATGTAATAATTTTCAATTTACTTTCATTCTTCTTATTTTACACAGCAAAATATTCGTTGTCGAGATAATCTAAGAGGGTCGTATATTCGTGGAATAGGTTATAATGTAAATATTGGAATTAATTTAGTTCAAATTTTTTTTTCTACGGCCGTGCTAAAAGAGCCACTTTCACGCACGCATTTCGTTTTAGAAAGTTGCACTTTCCCGCACGGCGTGCGTGAAAGTAAATTTTTCCGAACGGCGTGCGGGAAACTAAAATACCTTGTAATATGACCTTATAATATATTATAATCCATATAATAAACTAATATTTAAATAATATTTACTAATGTATTTCAAATTTATCTTATTGTGTTCATGTTTTAATGAAATTAGCGCGATTATTTCATTCATAGGAGATTCTGACCAATAGAAAGCTACATAAATCTAAATTAAATCGTTAATTTTTGATAATTTCCTGTCGTCAAGTATATTACGTCAGATGCCCTTTGTTGCTACGAAAAAATACATTCAGTGACATTAATGACAATTAATGTTTTAAAAATTATAAAAGTGATGACTTTCAACCGTAAAATATTTATAACAACTGTGTGTTTAATTGTACTAATTTGTACTTACATAAATAAATTACAATAAAATTTTGGTTTTGAACAGTTTTATTCATGAAATAATCGCAGCAAATTGGACTCGATCTCTAAAATTAATATAGAAATTTTGCACTCGTGACGCTTTTGACATAATTTCACTCGCCTTCGGCTCGTGAAATTAAAACTGTCAAAGTGTCACTCGGGAAAAATTCAATAATTTTAGAACTCTTGTGCAATTACTACTGATAATTCGATGAAATAAAATTATTTTGACATAATATTTAAAAGTCAGATCAGTAGACAATTACAATGGTCTTTAATCGAAGTCATGGAAACCAATATCGTCGTCGTGGTAACCCATTATATTGAAAGTTTGGTTTTGACAACCTTGTCAAAGAATTAATTTGTGTATTTTCACTTATAAATAAAAATTGATATAACTCAATTTTTGTGGCTTTTTTTCCAAACGTATACGGCCCTAGAAAAAATATTGTTCCTAATTCATGCGGAAAGTGTCTTCCCCGCACTCGACTGCTTGCCCGAACTCTGCTATCGCGTCGTTCTGGTCAACGGCAATCTCGTGCATTAAAGTATCACTTTCCGCACTAGTTAGGAAAATAACTATTTAATTCAAACCCTGTATAAATAATTTTGTTAATGTTTATATTAGTGAATACAAAATTGAATAGCCATTTGATTGAGCCATCACATAGCACCTATTCTCATTTAAAAAAATTATCGATTACGTCATCACGCTCCAATGTATGACGTCACTAATGTGATATATTATAGCAAAAAAATAGAATATAAAAATAAAAATCGACCTGTTTCGGGATTTATCTCCAGAGACGCCTATTCTCGAGAAAATAAATTTATGCCAACTTAAACGTCCTCACTGTATTTGTTTATAAGCCAAAATTCTTTTTTATAACTTTATAACAGCACTGAGGGCAGATAAATATTCCGATTTTAATTCTTTAAAATGTATTAGGTAGGTAGAAAACCTCTTTATATGCAAAAAAATTAGCAAACTTCTAAATGGTCTACTTTTTCTTCAGAAAGTTTTTAAAAAATTTTAACTTTAAATAAAAATTTAGATTGAAAAATTATTCTACAAAATCTATCAGGTCGACTATAATGAAATTTGGCAAGCGATTTAAGTATATTGTTAGAATTTTCTAAGCGAATTACGAAAATTCTAAGTGCAACCAAAGTGGTTGAAAAACATTGAATAAAAACAGGCTTACTTTGCCGCCTTATTTGGTATTTATTTCTATTTTGCAAAAAGGGTAATAATTAAAGACATTTTTAACCAGTCGCTTATCATATAAAATTCAATTATCTTTTTTTTATTTCGCTACGACTTTGTTCCAAAATGAATCGTTTTAAAGTTATAAGCAAAGAAATTAGAAAAAAATCGATGTTTTTCGAAATTTTTAAATAATTTAATTTTTTTATTAATGTTCCGGACATATTTGAGAAGGAGCATAAGTCAATTATTATTGTTGAAGTTGTCACCTAACTTTATCTGCAAAAATCCGAATGCCACCTTGCACATCCAAAAATAGACGTTTTTTCACAGATTCGCCCTGGTCTATGGGGCTAGTATTCGGTCTGAAGTAAAACTGGACAATACACTAAAAAATCTAAAGGATAACTGTGCTGGAAAACTAAACATCTTAAAACCACTTGCACATCATCAATGAGGAGCAGAAGAGAGAATGATGCTGATAATTTACAAATACATGATTCGGTCCAAGTTAGATTATGGTTGTTTTCTGTACATGACTGCATCAAAATCTAATTTAACCTTCGGATTATCAAGGGGGGTCAATTTGGACCCCAGCATATGTTTTTCTTTAATAAATTCAAATGTATTTTCAATTTTTAACTCATTATTTTTTTATTTGACTTTAACATCATTCTAGATACCCTCATATTTTGAAATAAAAAAAATTCCCTACATTTTACGAATAAAAAATATATTCTGAAGTTGATGTTTAGTAAAATACCGTCTATTATGTGGAATTCCAAGTAGTTTTACACTGTGCGTTATCAAAATCTATTTTTAGACTGTGGTGCCTGTTATGTACGAATTATGACATTCCTGTCTGCAACAGGTAGTCATTATGATTATTTCCTGGCGTATATTATTATAGTTTCTTAGTATTTTGTGTACATAAAAGATATGGCCGGCAAATATCTTACTGAGGCTGAGTTACAGGAAATTGTTACTGCTAG
Organism: Diabrotica virgifera virgifera; assembly: GCF_917563875.1. Taxonomy (NCBI): domain Eukaryota; kingdom Metazoa; phylum Arthropoda; class Insecta; order Coleoptera; family Chrysomelidae; genus Diabrotica; species Diabrotica virgifera. Next base: position 131,397,464 of record NC_065448.1, read on the forward strand.
CGATTTTTATGATGATATAGAAATAGAAGATGAAATAGTATCAGAAAACGAGGATGTAGATGAAGATTTAAATGCTGAAAACATTCACTCCAGGTAATTTTTCACCTGGGGTGAATTTTACCCCCGTTGGTCATCCGTTTAACAAAAAAGGCTTGGTCATAGGAAGGTTAAAGAAGCTAAACCCGATACTAGCGTTCAGATCCAGTCCCTCAGATAGTTTTCACGTTGAAGCCAAAGAAGCTCCACTTTGGGTTAGACGCCAGCAGCTATTGCTTAACTACGCTGCTAGGATATCAGTCACTTACAGTAACATAGTATACTCTTTGATAACTAACCCACAAGAAAATATTAGTCTTACTTTGGGCAAACTACGCATGATTTGATAGCTACTCTCACCGCTTTTACATAATATAGACTGGGCAGATAATCTCCCTAATAAGATCTCCGTTCTTCCTTGGAATGAAACTATTCCCAAAATAAATGCTACTCTAAAACAATACTCCTCCAAGGATAATGTAATCACTGTGTTATTTGTGCAGTCACAACGTTAACAGATATCATCTCAAAACTTCCACCGTTCCATCGTTTTGTAGTATTCATACAGCTGAATTAATAGGAATACTTCTCGCTATAAACTCCCTCTCACCACTTACGCCTTTCCAACAATTTGCACTGACTTCTTAGCATATATCAACTCGATAAAAAATATTTTCACTAGACATCCAATTGCTCAAGCGATCCATTACTCAATTAACTTACTGGCCTCTCAAGAAGTCTTACTGACAATCATCTGGGTACTCTCCCATGTAGGTATTCAGAGTAATGAAAGATCAGACACTGCAACCGTATCAGCTTTATCATTATCATCAACCAGTGGTCCTGAAAGTATTCAAATAGACATACGTCTAAAACGTCATTTATTTCAAACGTTTAACACTCAACTGCTGGAAAACTCATTAGAATCAGCTGCCTTCAAAATCAAATGAAATTCAACCAAATATTGGTATACATTTAAACCTCCGAAAACGTGCAGAAAAACAAATGCAATACTTAAATGGCTAAGAATTATGCGTACCAGACTATCGCATGGTTACTTAATGGCTTCTGAAGACCCTCCTAAGGGCCAATATTGCAAATCTCAGCTATTAGTTAAACATATCAGTTTCGTTTGTCCAAAATACCAACATGAACGACGACTTCATGAATTCAAGAGTAACCTGAATGAATCACTAAATTCACCAACTGATGTACTCCACACATAAGCTACCTGGCGGATTATGAATATTTTCAATAAAATATAAATGCTCATATTAATGTAAATCACTTAAATTCTGTTACCCTGCTGTATGTATTTATTGTGTGTATTAATTGTTTAATAATGTATAATTATTGTGTGTATTAATTGTTTAATAATGTATAATTGTACCTGTGTCAATGATCATTATAATCGAGATACATTATTTTAAACAAAAAATTTTAATAAACATACTACATAACAATATAATAAAACAAAACTATTAATTTAATCTAAAATTAAAATATTGTTTTTTTTAAACGCTTTTTTATTTAGTTCAATAGTTAGCGTCAAATCTTTAGACAAATTTCTTCAATGTAAATGAATGAAAATTTGGAGACATGCATTCGCGGAAACAATAAACGAATAGTCAATAAATTTTTTTTTATGTTTATTAATTATTTAAATAAAAAAAAACGATTTTAATGGAAAACGCTTAAATTCTTTTGTTTTTTACAATGTAAAAACTTGAAACTTTTACGGATTGTATAGCTAATGATATGAACAATACCTAATTTCACTTTTTACGTTAATTGTTTACGTTATGCTTCATTAATAAACAATAAAGTTTTAAATTTTTTGCCGATTCCGACTACTTTCCATGTTAGTACATCATATGTTTTACATATATTTTAATAAACATGACGATATATTTTAATGTTTGAAAAGTGTAAGACTAAAAAGTAAAAAATAAAAAAATATGAAAAAAAAAATTTAAGAAACGCTTTTCTTTAGTTGCGAGTGACTAAAATTAAAAATATTATAAAAAAATCAACTAAAAAGCAAAAAATAAAAAAAAATTGAAAAAATCTAACACATTCGTTAAAAAAAGCGTGGGGCGAAAATAGTTTATTTGATGAACACGCGCCATGCTTTTCTTTGACGGATGTGTTAGATTTTTAAAAATTTTTTTTATTTTTTGCTTTTAAGTTGATTTTTTTATAATATTTTTATTTTAGTCACTCGTAACTAAAGAAAAACGTTTGTTAAATTTTTTTTTTTATTTTTTTATTTAGTTCTCACAAAATGTCTTTTGACGTCTTTATCTGTACAACACCTTTCTTATACGGAAAATTTTACACTATACTATATACGTGTTCCGACCATTTTTTGTAAAACTGTCTAGCCACATATTTATTTCTGTCTTTACCTATTAAATTATCATTAGGTTTACTAATAAAGACCCCTTTTATTGAGGTACTAAAACATAGCACTACAAATTCCTTTTATTTTCTTCTTTTTTTTTTGTAAAGGTATGAATCTGTCTGTTTTTTAATGTGCTCCAGTTGGTTGTCGTTTACTCGTTTTCGTAACCTTGCTACTGATCCTCTTCCTATTAGGGAACCGTCTCTCGCCGTCCTTACTACTCTGTTGTCATTCAACTTATATGTGGTCATTCCATTCTTCTCTCCTGTTTCCTACCCAATTATTAATTTTCTCCACCTTGCATCTCCGTCGTATATCTGTACTCCTAGCTCTGTCCATAGTGTCTTACAATAGATTTTTCGAAGGGTTTTCTTCTCTGTTGTTTCTACCAATCTTTTGTCCTCTCTATGTCAGTTTATGTTTCTGCGGCGTATGTCATTACTGGTCGGATGACTGTTTTGTAAATTATGCCTCCCATCTCTTTTTTAAAATCGTTATTTCTCTATATCGTTTCATTCAGGCAATCTGTGGCTCTGTCTGCTCTAGTATCTTGAACTTCCACTTCTTTTGGAGCTTTACGTAGCTCGATAGTGTGATGCCTAAATATTTAAATTTCATCACTTGTTCCATTATCTGACCCCCAGCTCTAATTTACATCTTATTGGATTTGCTGTTATAACCATGCATTTTATCTATTTTGGGGAAATTTACATTTTAAGTTTTCTGGCGGTTATATTAAACTGGTGCAGCATACGTTGTAAATCATCTTTTCTATACTTTAAGAGACTTAAAAATTCATTTTATGTAGAATAATATTCTAAAAATGAAACGTCACTTAGTATACCATCTACTTATGTACGAAATAAACCTGAAAACTTGAGTACCTGCATTGAAGTCACCAATTAATGCCAAAATGGTAAATTATAAGTTAAGTTGCTTAGAACATGTTCAACTTAAAAATGGTAATAGCCAATTTCAACGAATTACTGAGTTGCATGTTCTTGGAAGCAGCGAAGGAGGAACATCAAAGAAAACTCTGTGTCGGTGGAAAGTCGATTAGGCAGGACACGTCTGTAAAGGGAATTGATGTCGGCAGGATCCAAGATATAAATTTATGGAGAAATATAATAAGTAAATCCGACTGACCGTTGGAGTACAGATACCCTGTTTACGCTTATGTCAGTGAACATTTCTCACGTCAGAGCACTGCCAAAAGATTAGAATATTATATTAAATTATGACCATGTCCCTCTTACAGTGAGAAGGCACCGTTACTGGTCAGAGATATTTTTCTTTTTTACTGTTTACTGTACAAATAATACCCGTAATTATTTATTCTAATTAATGATTAATCAATCGATTTTCATTACTTGCCGAATTATTTTAATTAACAATAACATTATCATGGTGACGTATAAAGTACAGAAACGAATTTACGTCTGCTTTATAGATTTTGAGAAGGCTTTTGACAGGATTCAACATGATAGGCTGTTTGAATATCTAGAAATGATTGGAATATATGATAAAGATCTGAGACTTTTACAACATCTACATATATTGGAATCAAGAAGCTTCTATTCTGGTAGACGGCAAAGAAATAAAAAACAATTTGCATTCAGAGAGGTGTCAGACAGGGTTGTGTGCTATCCATAACTTTGTTTAACGTTTACTCAGAAATAATTTTTAACGAAGCCTTAGAAGAGCAATGTGAAGTTCGAATCGGGAGAGAAACTATTAACATCAGATATGCAGATGACACCGCGATCATGGCTGAACGTATCAAAGATCTTCAATTCCTTATAGATTAAGTCCCTTGAAAATGCACTAATAGCGAACTTAGCGTAAATACAACAAATACTAAGTTAGTTGTGGTTAGTAAACAAGACGCCGGCCAGATAAAACTAAATGTCAGTAATGAACCGATGACAAAAGTTAACCATTTCAAATACCTAAGATGTTGGATAAACGAAACACTAAATCCGGATGAAGAAATTAAAACTCGCATAAAAATTGCAAGAGGGGCATTTATGAGAGTTAGATATATTCGGAGCAATTCTCAGCTGAATATACAACTAAGAATCAAGTTTCTAAAATGCTTGAGTACCCTTTATTACTATATGGATGTGAAATCTGGACGATCAAGGTTAACATGACAAATTAGAAGCCTTCAAGATGTGGTCATATCGTAGAATGCTCAGAATAACTTGGGTTCAAAGCATTTGAAACAGACATGTCATAAACATTTGCATTCAGGTCGCAACATGTCGGTCTTGACGGTCCAGTTAGCTGGGGCTCAGTCGATCGACAAGTTTAGTGGATTTGCGATTTACGGTCGCTGGTTCGAGCCTCAGCTAGGTCATGAAATTTATAAAAGGCCAACGCCGTAGTATAAAACTCAATAGAGTCTACGGCTTGGTCTGGATAAACTGGCGTCTGATCGGCCTATGGAGGAGCGGTACGGGAAGGGATACGTGCTTTCGGCTTGGTGATACTCCTCCATATATCCCTACCGAAGGGCGTTGACGCCTAAGAACGGTGTATACACATGTCTTAAACATACTAGGTCAAGGCGAAGTTTACTTAATGAAGATGATAAAAAACAGAAAACTTAAATATATGGGGCATATAATGAGAGGTAGCAGATACAGGATACTGCAGTTAATACTCAACGGAAACATCGACATATAAAGTGGAATTGGTAGCAAGAAATATTCATAACCCCGAAACCTTGGTCAATGGATTGGTTCATCAGCAGATGAATTATTACATGTCAAGGAGGATCGAGAACGATATCTGCAAATTGTCATGAAAGGCATATCACAAACGCCTAAAATTTGGACACGGAAGAAGACGTTTAAATGACCTATCATTTGTGAACACGCTGTATTTAGAAATTCGATTTCAATGTAAATTGCTAAAGGAACGTTACTTAATATTTGTGTGCAAAGATTTTCCAGACTTATGTTTGTAAATTTATGAGATACTAGCTTTGAACAGATCGTCTCTATCCGTCAAAATTAAAAAAAATATACATATATCGATATCTGAAGAATGTAATTTTGACCTATGGAACCTTTAACAATCTTTTATAAAATTTTACGCAGCACCCAAAAATGCAGTAATATTTAGGTTCTTCTACACATGCCGGAAAAGTCTAGGGATATTTTTGTAACATAATAAAATTAATAAAAATAAATTCAAGTTATCATTTAATTTCAATTAAATTTATACAGTGGCTCATCCTATAGATTTTTGTAAGTAACACATAACGGCAAAAGTGACAACGAGTATTTCACAAAGCTTTTTACAGGAGAGGAACAAACTATGGGTTTTACAATGCAGTAAATATTCTGCTAGTTTCGACTTGATTCATCTTATAAAATTCTTGTTTACTTGGTGCATTGTGAACATTTTTTTTTGTATCATAGAACGACATTAACAAAAAAGTTGTGACTGGCTAATTGACACCCAAGTATATGCCATAAAAAAATAGAACGACGTCATTGAACTTTGGATGAGATAAATAAGGCAGTATGTAGCATGCGGCAAACTAATGTATTTGAGCGCATGGGAGTCTTCCAAAGTATTACAAGTCAATTGTGGCGGCATTTTTGTGACACTGAATGGCAACGTTATCTAGGACGTGAGCGCTCTACAACTGCAGTTTAAGACCGATTTTTAGCGGTAACCTCTAGAAGACAACGAACAATTACAGCGCTCGAATTGGTTAGAGACATGCAGCGGGCACACCAGGTAACCGTAGGCCATGATACTATAAGAAAACTTCTCCGTGTAGCCAGTCTCCACAGTCTTAGGAAATTGAGATGTCCACCTATCTCCAGAGGTAATCGCGCTGCAATTAAAGTGGTGTCAATAATATCAAAACTTGGATGGAAATGATTGGGCTATAGTTTTATTCTACAAAGAACATATATTTGCATTACATCCAGATTCTCGACGAGTAAGATGGTAAGATCTGGGGAATTCAGAACGGTTAAAACATGTCCAGGACGTTTACACATAGAGAGGTGGTAAGGTAATTGTATGGAATAAAATAATAATCAGTGGAACAACGTTTCTCCTTTTTACAGACCGCATTCTCCTTTTTACAGCTCAGAAGTAGGTACCTCGACACAATTCTACAACCTATCGCTCGTCTACTTGCTAGTAGGGTTGGTTAAAATTTCCACCTCATGCATGATATTGTTTGTCCACATATCGCACTCGCAATGACCGACTCGCTTACCAACGACTAGCTTACCAGCTTACTATTGATGTGTTGCCTTGGCCAGTACAATTCCCCGACTGAATTTCACCGACCTTGAATAGGGCTTTTCATCGATTGTCATTTGTTTCGAGCTTCTGTCATGTGTCACATAATATTAATATAGCTACGTCATACGTCTTTGGCTTGTATCATTGGTAGATACCAATAACGTATGACGTAGATATATTAATATTATGTGACACATGACAGAAGCTCGAAACAAATGACTGTCCTCGAAACAAATGAATGAAAAGCCCTATAGGATACGGTTCAGCAAAAAACCACTTCACATATGGGTAACATAGGTACATACTCCGTTTTTTTTTCGAGAACGTCTGTTAGAAGAATGTGCAAACGTACCTAACAGGATATCGACAATCGCATTTTGTCTATAAACGATAGATGTAGAGCCGTAATAGATCAGGGTGGACGCCATACTTTATATTAATTTTGTTTTTTTCTTTTATTGCAATCATATTTTGTGATGACAAATTTCCTTTAATTGAACTTCTCGTTATTTTTGACATTTCAACAATTTTTTTATTTAGCTTAATGCCTCTACAACTAATGGCCATTGGTATGGTACAATTGATTTTGCAATCAGATACCTAGTGTATTGTGTAGTGTGTGTTTAGTAAATGTCTTGCTACTTTATAGAGTCGACTTCATCGTTTTTACAAAGAGACGTTAATTGTATCCGAACGTCTGTGGTTCCTCAGGTTAGTACCAATCCCATTTCAAATTTTGTTGTATATTAATATTAATCACTACAAATTGTTTATTAGATATCCAAAATAATTGCGAAAGAAATTACCTCTGTTTCTAAAAATATCACTAGATTTTTCCGACGTGTGTAGTGTAAACTCGTTGTAAAACACCTTTTATTTATAGGGAAACTAACCAAGAAAAGCAATTCCTAGAATATATGAAAAGTGCAGTATTTGTTCAGACGAAAGTTTTACCGAAACTCCTTTAGTCGCTAAAATGTGTTCTACGGTTTTCAACAAAATAGTTATTTTCCTAACAAGTGCAGAAAGTCATACTTTTCCGCACGCGACTGCAGTTTGCCGAACGAAGCGAAGCGGAGTTCGGCAAGTAGTCGAGTGCGGAAAAGAGACTTTCTGCAAGAGTTAGGAACAATATTTTTTCTACGAGCATTTAAAAATGACCAAATCTTTGACAAGGTTGTCAAAACCAAACTCTCTATATAATTGGTTAGCATGACGACAATCTAATAACACCTAATTAAATTCAATGCGGTGCCTAAATACCTGTTATGTACAGGTTTTAATATTTTAAAGGCATAGCAACGATGTCAAACAAAGCAATTATTGTCAAGAAGCACGCCACATACTTTAAAATTTACCTTTACTTACGAATTAAAAAATAATTCAGTGATTTAGATGGCATCAAGTGACGAAGAACTACCTCCATCTATCCTCGACGTTGTCAATTATCTTAATTTGTTACCGGAAAAATCAGCAAACAGGTACAAGAAAGAATACAATATTTTTATTAGTTGGTGTAAAGAAAAAAGTGTAAATAGCTTAAAAGAAGAAGTGTTTTTTGGCTTATTTTATTAGTCTATCCAAAATCTGCAAACCAAATACTTTGTGGTCCCGCTATTCCATGCTCAAGTCAGTATTAAAAATTGAAAAAAATGTCAATATAGGCGATTATTTTAAGTTAACAGCATATTTGAAGAAAAAAGCGTAGGATTCAGTCGTACGTTCAATATAAACATTGTAAATAATAAATAGATATAATTAAAATTACATATTTTGTATTTGATAATAATAAAACTGTTAAAAAGTTGACTTAATTCTTTGACAATGTTGTCAAAACCAAACTTTCAATATAATTAGTTAGCATGACGACCGCGTCATGACGACGCAAAAACCGCGTGCGGAAAAGTAAACCGCGTGCGGAGAAGTAACACGCGTGCGGAAAAGTAAAACTTATATTTTGTATTTGATAATAATAAAACTGTTAAAAAGTTGACTTAATTCTTTGACAATGTTGTCAAAACCAAACTTTCAATATAATTAGTTAGCATGACGACCGCGTCATGACGACGCAAAAACCGCGTGCGGAAAAGTAAACCGCGTGCGGAGAAGTAACACGCGTGCGGAAAAGTAAAACTTTCTAAACTAAAATGCGTGCGCGAAAGTAGACATTTTTGCACGCTCGTAGAAAAAATTATATTTGATGTTTATCCAGAGTTTTCAAGAATTTGTTTAAAATATAGGTATTAGGATGGGTCGTTGTTCTGATGACTTTTTTTTTAATTTCAAGACGCCTGTAGTTGAAAAAGTTACTATTGATGGAATTATCTTGTACAAATTTTTTTAAATTTCTTTCGTCACTATTTGAGCCTCCCTCCAGCCCCCTCAAAAAACAAAAAAAAAATAAATCAACAAATTAATTTCCCTGTATTATGAAATAATGCAATATGATTCTCTTATTACCTAAAAAAATATTTTTAATTTTTAGATATATTTAGGCCCCTCGCTAGCCCTTAAAGCTTGTTACGCACGGGGAGTTATACTATAATATATGCTTCCTAATTGCTAATGGGAACTAATGCTTCCGTGTGTGCAGGCTCACTCATTACTATAGTCAGCGATATGATATACTATAGTAATATGTACATTATACTATAGCTCCCCGTATGTAACAAGCTTTGGCTAAAAACAATCAAGTACTTTTCCACTTTGGAGCAGCTCTTCGCTTATTTTGTGGTTTAAAATATACAGAATAACCTAGAACTCATCACGGGGAGGTAGCTGACATCGAGTTCCATCCCTGCCCACCCATCCACCCAACCATATGAGCAATTTTTAATTTCCTACTTCATAGTCTGATTTGCTATTAAACTTTGGCATGTTGCTTCTAGATGCTATAGTTGTACGTATCCAACCATCCCTATTAGTAAACCCACATACAGCCAAAGATGCCTCCATCACTAATTTGACACCTCTTTGACCAGCCTGTGTATGGCAGGATAACTTCCATAAATCTCTTTCTGGATAGCTACCAGTTTTAATAAATTCTTGAATGTCTTCATCAGCCAGATTTTTCGTCATTGGCGGCTCCGATTATCTGCACTTTTGTCAATTTATTCAATCAATCTAGGATTCCGCTTCAAAATTATTAAACTTGGGAACTTCCAGTTTTCTCGCAGTGTTATTCAAATTTATAAAATTTTATTTCGTTTTCGATCTGTACTTTAATATCCTTTTGTATCCTAATTTTCTTATATGACTACGTGAGTCAAAGATCATCGTTAGTAAAATATTTTTAGGATGGCCATAAAAGTCTTTTAGTTGGGCCAGTGTCAACTTCAGCTTTTAATTCGTCACTTAAATATCTGGAATATTCAATTAGCGTCCAAAGGTGAAGTAGTTAAAAACCAAACCTTAGTATATTATACTCGCAGACTATATATACTCTGTTAAAATTTTTAAACTAGGCGGCGGACTCTTTACTGCAATGTAAGACCTCAAAATACGATTCGCCGTAGTTAGCCATCTTCCATGAGATAATTTGCCCGAAGGGTTATTCGCTAAATTATTTGGACAGTTTTCAGAAGATATGGTAGTGCACATCTGGTACAAATATTTTTGATTGCTGCTTAGTTCTTTTAAATTTACCTCAGGCAACTCAACTTTGAATTTTTCGTAGCACACAACAGGTAATCGGTCATAAGTTTCAATAAGTTTGCCGATGGAACACGAGAATGTTAGAGGTCCTATGATATTTCCGTCCAGATATCTAACCAAATGTCGCAGTGGCAATTCGTTTGTATGTAGTTGACATATTTTCCATTGCAAGGGTCATTTACATATGACGTACTCGCAATTCCATAAAATGTATTACACCACCGTGGGACCCAGTGTTAACGACAGTACCAACGGAGCCAACAGCAGTCAACTCGCTAATTGACACCTGATTTTCCATTAAATAGTTAAAAATCGTTGATGCTATGGTCCTCGCAATACCATTTTGAGGTGTTACCTGCCCTATATAGTCGCTACCAAGTTCCTTCAATAACACTTTATGTTCTTCTAGCGTGGATTTTCTAGACGACGATTCTCCCTGTTCTTGAATGTGAAGGGTTTGATTTTTGCGACCATCAAAATAGAGAGCTTGCAGACTAGCATCATCTTTTATGTTTCTTTTTTGTAAATTAAGTCGTTGCCTTTTTCCTTGTCGGTCAAATTTAGACTTGTCTATTACATAGACTTGTCATTTTTGGATATCAATCCAATATCTTCAAGAACTGCACTAGCGATCATTGCTCCTTTTCTACTCGATAATCCAGTTCGGTCTATTGCAGTCAAAGTTAGGCGGTGTAGGCGTAGAGTGCTTAGGGATATTAGGGGTCCTTCTGGACGTGAATAAATTTACCTGGCAGTGGGCTTTAAGGTTGTTTAAATTAAATAAGCATTTTTAAGTGAATTTGAAGCTATTTTTAGTCGTTTAAAGTATCAGGTTTCATTGATGTAAGAATTAAATTTTTAATTTTTTTAGGGGTCGGCCTAAATATTAAAATAAAAAAAAATAAAAATATCACTATTCATTCTAGACCATTTGGCAACTTTCTTCACTGCAGGCATAAAAAAACTAGAGAACCGACCCACCCTAATAGGTATTGTTTTTATTGAAATGCATGGTAGGTATATTTCTAGAAATACTTAACCTATTGTTTTTTAGAGTAATTGCATTCATTACATAATGTAAGTGTTAAATTAGTGATGGATTCGAGCGTTACTGTATGGAAATTTATTTTTTCTTCAAACGTCAAATAATGATGACATTACTTATCTAACTTGATCCTGTCAAAGTTTGATGTCTCCGCCGGCAGCAGTTTTTTTTCCCATTTCTTTACGGCGGAGGGAAAAATATTGTCATAGCAACAATATGAAACATGTCACAAAGCAACAATACAAATGTCATTAACAACAATTAAACATCATTTTTATTTAAAGTAATATTAAAAGTACAATTAGTTAATGAGGCATTTTCAAAATTGAAACCGTGCAAAAATGTTCCCGACTCTTGATACGCATTGGTAATTGTTGATGATACTGATGGTCGAGCACAACTTGCAGCAATCATTCCCGATGTTGGCGAATCATGAGGGTTAAAAATTTTTTGAGCATTATCGTTCTTATTTCTTATTGAATCCTCTCTATATCCTTCGGCAACCGTGCTTGATTTCCAGCCCCCATGTCGTTTGAGGCATTCTAGATTTCCGCCTCCATCAATTAAAATTGTTGCTGAAGTTCGTCGTAAAGAGTGACCCGTGTATGCGCTTGCATCGTTTAAATTGAAATAACTAGCTACTTTTTGGGCTACTGCGCTGATCGAATGTATTCCCATGACGCTTCGATAACACTTTCCATTTTGGTACTTGATAAAAAATCGGTTTTCTGTGAAATTTGCAGGCCGCAGGGATGCATACTTTTTATACAGTTTAATGTAGTTTTGACCAATTATCGTAAAAGATCTAATTTGTCGTATTTTACTCTCTGGGATTTTGATAATTATTACATTTTCTTTATCCTCAATGTCCACAGTCTTCATTTTTACCATTTCGTCGCATCGACAGGCGCCGGTATCCCCAATTAACAAAACAATCTGAAATATTTTTATAATTTAGTAGAGTATACTACATGCTTTGCAATATAATTTTTTTTACCTTTAATCCTAAATACAACTTATTTGGCGCTTCAAACAAAAATTTATCAAACTCGTCTTTAGTGAAAACTTTAGACTTCTTTGCAGTATATCCTTCGCTTGTCTTTTTCAGAAAGGCACGTAACTTTAAAAATTTGCTTATATCCACATTTTTTCTAATAACTAACTCGGACTTTATCATAGAGTATCGTGACCACATTGTAGAAGATTTCCATTTATTTTCATTTTCCATTATATTAAAATATGCCAGTAAAACGTCTTCGGTAACCTGCCGTACTCCTCTTATATCGCACCACTCTTGGAAGTGCTTGTACGCTAACCGATACTTTATTCCGGACTTGGAGGGCCCCAAACGTGCTACTGCATCATTAGCCGCGGACTCAATTTCGTTTAGGTTTTCCATTTTCGCACTAAATTTGCGCTTGCGGTTGCAACAACAATAAGCTGTCTTTAATAATTGCAAACAACTGTCAAACAACTGTAACCAGGGAGACGCAAATCCCACCGACGACTTAATTATTTTAATTTCTAACATCCAGACGTCTTTGATAGTTGTCACAGTTAATTTCGAGTAAAAAGAGCGTATGAATTGTACTATTTATGGTTGAAAATTGCTACGTTTGAAGAAAAAATAGTATACTTTATTCGGCAAAGAAGCGACTTTTCTTGACTTGCCCTATCATTGTATTGTAAATATCGGGCGCGTCAAGAAAAGTCATGCTTCTCCGCCTCATAAAGTAATATACTATTGTCTAACAATAAAACGCTCAAAAACTTTGTTTTCAATATTTCCACAAAATTTATTATACGTTAACATCACTAGCGGTTTAGGCAGAGTGCCGTTCTCAAGTGATGTATTTTACTGTGTGTCTGCACTTTAAAGTCTTTAAATGAATAGGTTGAGGACTGGAGAGCTCTTTGTCTCAATTTGGTCATTCAGAATTATCTGTATTTTTTAACATATTACTTTTCTAGACTCTGGTAAATATAGCTTAAGATATTTATTTTGAATATGAACAATTTTAAACTGTCGATTAAAAGAGTAAAATTATGATCTAGAAGGTAAAGTAGTCCAGGTGTATGCTCACCCACTTGGGTAAATTATAAAGATTCGTTTTTTGCACAAACTTACTCAAAAAGAGGTCCTTATAACAAATCCACAGGGTGCCAGGAGGTACCGCCATCAAAAAATTGTTTAAACATTTTTTAAACAAATTCAAAAAATCTATTTTTTCATTTCAAACAATTTTTTAGATTCTTTGGAAGATTATGAACAAAAAAAGTATCCAGTAATTTTTCTCTAAAATTGTTGTCGAATTATACTCGATTTATTTTGTTTTTTATTTGGCTTAATGTTTTGGATTTTTATTTAGCCTAATGCTGTGGATTTTGCAATCAGATACCTAGCGTAATGTGTAGTGTGTGTGTGTTGAGTAAATGTCTCGTTACTTAGCAAAGTCGACCTCATTGTCTTTGCAAACAGACGCTAATTGTATCCGAACGTCTGCGGCCCCTCCGGTGAGTACCGATCCCACAGAGATAGAAACTATTTCCATTTATTAATTGTTAATAAAAGAAAAAATCTATTTTTTCACTTCAAACAATTTTTTTAGATTCTTTGGATGATTATGAACAAAAAGAGTATCCTGTGATTTTTCTCTAAAGTTGATTGTTGTTGAGTTATAGGCGATTTATTTTTTTTATTTAGCTTAATGCTTTGTATTTTTATCTAGCTTAATGCTTTGGATTTTACAGTCAGATACCTAGCGTATTGTGTAGCGTGTGTGTTGAGTAAATGTCTGGTTACTTAGCAAAGTCGACGTCTTCGTTTTTAATATATTTACATAAAAACTTTATAAGGGTTTTGTTCTTTTAAACCCTCCAAATGTTTTATGAACGTTCCAATTAAACTAATATTGTGGTACCATTAGTTAAACACAGTGTTTTTAAAACTATATTGCCTCTTAGTCTTTTTTTGATAAGTCACCATTTATCGAGATCTGGGTTATTTTTCAAAAAATATCTAAATTTTTTTTTTCTGAGATTCTGGCTTTGGTTTAGAACTAGAACCTTTAGCCACGTAATTGTATAACTTATCACTAAGTCAGGGGAGTAATGTGTAGTGTGTGTGTGTTAAGTAAGTGTCTTGTTACTTTGCAAAGTCGACGTCATTGTCTTTGCAAAGGGACGCTAATTGTTTCCGAACGTCTGCGGTCCCTCCGGTATGTACGGTGAGTACCGATTCCACAAGGACCGAAACTATTTTTCATTTATTAGTTTATAATAAATGAAAAATTTCTGCCCCTGGTAGGATTCGAACTCCCGACCTTTCGTTTCAAAGTTAGGCGCTCTTACCACTGCGCCACAGAGCGGGTTAAATACCTAAAATGTAAATTATAAATAAATTTTCAGATTATTAATAGGTCTATAATCGTACTTAACCATAACCATATAGGTACATAAATATATTATGGTGGATTCAACAAAAATATGTATTCAAAATATCTCGATAAAAACTGGCTTATCGAAAAAGTATTAAGAGGTAAAAAAGTTTTAAAAACAATATGTAAATCCAATGGTGCCACAATAATAATTTATTTGGAACATACACAAACGTTTGGGGGGTTTAAGGGAACAAAACCCCCATAAAATTTTCATGGGGTGCACAAATTTCACTTTAATTTTTTGTTAAGATCTTGCTGCTATAAGAATGCCACATATCCATTTTCAATAAAAAATCTCTAAGTGTTTTCGATATAAGAAAAAAAAATAATTTTCATTTTGTAATTTCAAAGGGCTGTAACTTTTTTTGTGTGCACTATTGTATATAAGAAAGTGAGGTTCAATCAACCCGTTTTTGGGCACATAATCTGTGGTATAATTTATGACCAATCTTTTCGGGACTTATTAAAGTTCCATTATTAGAACACAATTTCGGCACACCTGTTATCCTTTTCATTTGGCGAAAATGAACATTTTATCTTCAAATCTATGTCCAGACTGTCAAAAGGAGGGAGACTTAGATCATATATTTTTTGAGTGCTCAAATATACTCAACAAACTAATACACTAATTGAAAATTAATAAAATATAATATATTTCCCCCTTATAATTTGTTACCTACTTTCTCTAAATAGGAAAAAATATATGACTGCTTAATGGAATTTATTTTTGTAAAAGTAAAATCAACTTTTAAGTATTATCCACAAATAATTATTTACATTTGTTTTATCCCATTTGTATTTACCTCCTATCCGCGACCTAGTCTAGTTATGTCTAAATAAAATGGCTTGAAGGGTCCCTAGACGAGAAGAAGCAAGTGACCCTGTCTTATTCCTACCTTAACTCCTGAATACAATAATTGCAATATTAACAAGCACCTTTACGGTAACGTTTCCCTATCTTTCTTATTTTTGTTTTGTTTTAAATTTTTGAAATGTATTTAGATTTTAAAATATACTTATGACTGGGTGAGTAGTGACAGCCCATGCCAAAAAAAATATCTTACCTGCATTGCAGACACTCTCTCTCGCACGGCTTGTATGAAATCATCGTGTCCAGCAATTAAACTCGTGACAACAGAAAATTGATGCCATTTATACCTATAAAATAAAAAAGCACATTAAGTTTATGATCCAGAATAACGGTTTATGATAAAGCGGTACAAAAATATTGTATATTATAGCCCATTTAAAATGTTCATTTATCGAGATGAAAAACAATAACATGCAGCCAAGTTTTCATCAATCGTCGGAAAATTTCTTTAATGATGGCTATTAATTTGACTGTTGAGTGATTCTCAAAACAAAGAAAGTTATGTGGTATACAATTATCTTCTCCACGTGCATCTTTCGAAAGCTGAAAATCATCAATGTTATAATTTACACTACCGAACCTGCTGCTATAAACAGATGGTTATTATTTGTGGTTTTGAACCATTCACAAACAGATTTGTTAGCCAGGAATAAATTAAAATAAAAATGCATGATCATAATATACCATATTAGACGGCAAACAAATCAACATCTCATAAGAATTATTTTTAATTCTATGCTCAGATCTCGGCTACAAAAGATTTGTGTCATTTTTATAAATATGGTCTAAGCTTTTATAATCTGAATCTATAATCCATAAGGATTCTTGGTAACTTTACCATTATAAAGAATTGTTTAGATAATATATGTATGCGTTTTTGATGTTTCGGTCCTATATTGTTACCAATATTTTGTTTCGTTTTAGTAATAGTTATACTCTCTATCTTTAACAAACCCGTGTTGAGCTGCCCCCCACTTGCAAAAATTAAAAAACAATTAGCGCTGATTTATGAGCTTTTATGAGCTCTTATATTCCATAAATTAAAAATTTTGAGCTCGTTCCACTGAGCAGGAATTTAATATTTTATTGGGGGGGGGGGGCTGAGTCAGCCCCCCACTACTTAAAAATAGGGATATTGAATCGATCTTTGCGGCAGAATTACGAGCTATTTATGAGCTCTCTAAATGATATAGTTTAGATTTTTGAGCTCATCCCCTTCACCCCCAAACAACCCTTTAATTGATTTAACTTACGAGAAACATGCTAGAAACTACCCTAGAAACCATGCCTAGACCATGCCTAGAAACAACAAGAAAACCACCCCATCCTCCCGGCTTAAAAAAGAGTTATACTTAAAATGAATTCAATTTATTTTCTGATGACTTCATATCGTTTAATAATTTATGAGCTCCCAAAATACATGCATTTAGATCATTAACTTGCAATTTCTTTTGTATAGTGCAGTCACTGAAGGTAAAAATAAATTATTACCTTCAATTTCGGTCAACCTTCATCGATTTTTACGAAAACTGGTGAGTGGTTAGAGGATACCTCAAGAAATAAACGTGGCATGGTGTTACCTTGCGCTTTTACCCTGATGGTGGATACAACCCCAAAGTTTGTTATATAGAGTTATTAAAATAAATCAATACTTTTTGAGTTATTAATATTAAAGATCAAAAGTTTAATTTTCCGTAAAAAAATGCATGATTTAAAGCGATTTTTCCTAAATAACTCAAAAATTGTAAGGTTTTACAAAATGTTTTTATTAGCAAAATTTAAGCTAATAAAAAATATAATAAATTACTTAGTTGAAAAACCTTTTAATATTAATCTATAGTAAGTTATAGGTAATTGAATGTATATTTTTCTTTTCTGCGAATACTTAAATCTAAGGACCCAAGCCTAAATAACGGGAAAACGATGCATTTTATAACATATACTTACTAAATACTTGTCAAAGTACTTAGAAACACCTATCAAATGAGCTCCAGAAGAAGTTGATTTTCTTTTGGAATATCTCCGTTAATTTCTACGATTGATAACTAAAAGGTAATTTGAGGAACTATAAAACCGTATTACATTTAATCTTTCAAATACTTAATTTTTTAGGATATTAGGTTAAAGGGCTCCGGTTACATTGTTCTCGCAGTAAAATTAAGGCTGATGGCTGGTTTTACCAACGAGAAAAAACGATAGTAATTTATTCTATTACATATTAAAATTATTCAACATATAAAATGACATTTCTCCATTTTATTAACGTCAAGTAAGACCTATTTTATTTATTAAATAAATATATATTTTTCGAGAAAATTGGCAAGTTAATCTCGCTGTAAATATTTATAAAAAAGTAAATTCGTCAGTTTAACCTTAAATTATTAAAATTATATTGAAACAAACTAGAAATTTAAACGTCTACTACATTTTATTTGAGGAATAACTTCATTGATTTATTTGTTGTTGGTGAAACCAGAACTTAAACCTTCCTATCTTGATTATTTTGATTCATACAGAAATAAAAACAAGTAAAATATTTGCAAATAAAAAAACTCAAATTTTGTTCTCTATAATTTTTTACGTATATCTAGTATTATTGGAGTTATTATCAAAAGAAAATATTTAAGGAAAATTTGAAAAATCTTAATTTTTTTTAAATCGGTAAATAAATGCATATTTTTTAAAAATATGCATTCTAAATCGGTCAAAATGTTTAAGGTCATTACTTATGCTAAAGTAAAGAAAATCTTATAGGGATTACTAAAAATTTTTAATTTTTTTGGAATTGGTGTATGTTTTATTTTTCACTATTTCCTAAAAAATTCTACAGGGTCATCTTATTTTCATTGTAACTTGCTAAAATTTGATGATATCAACTTCGTCAGTAGCTCACTTGTTAAGTATTGCTGAGTGTTTTGACAAACGTATATTAAATATTTATTTTTTATAAAATGCATAGTTTTCCCGCTAATTAGGCTTGAATAATAAGATTTGAGTAATCGCCGAAAAAATAATACATTCAATTACATATAACTCACTTTTAATTAATAATAAAAGGTTTTTCAAAGCTTCAATTTTGGTAATGATAACTTATAAAACCGCTCTAAAGCATGCATTTTTTTTTGACGAAAAATTAAAATGTTTGATCTCTAATAACTCAAAAAGTACCTATTGATTTCCTTTAATAACTTGATATAACATATTTTGCTTATAATTTGTCCTATCGATTTTTGAAGTTATTTTTAATAAAACAATTTTCGCCCCCGAGAAGAAGTGGTATCCACCCTCAGAGTAAAAGCGCAAGGTGGCACTATGTCATATTTATTTCTTGAGGTATCCTCTAACCACTCACCAATTTTCGTAAAAATCCATGAAGGTTCACCGAAATTAAAGGTAATAGTTTATTTTTACCGTCATTGACTGCAATATACAAAATAAATGCGTGTATTTTGGGAGCTCATAAATTAGTAAGCGATATGTAGCCAAAAAATAAATTGAATTCATTTTAAGTAAAACTCTCTTTTAAGCCGGGAAGATGGGGTGGTTTTCTTGCGAAGGGGTTGTAGCTCAATAATCGAAATGGGCGTGATTTAAGAGTTTTTTATTAGAATTTATCAGCTTTATGAATTATTTCTTCGATACGATAAATTTTAATTTTTCTCAGCATGTTTGTCTTAAGTTAAATCAATTAAAGGGTTGTTTGGGGATAAAGGGGATGAGCTCAAAAACCTAAACTATATCACTTCGAGAGCTCCTAAATATCTCGTAATTCTGCCGCAAAGATCTATTCAATATTCCTATTTTTAAGTAGTATGGGGGCTGACTCAACCACCCCCCACTAAAATATTAAATTCCTGCTCAGTGGAACGAGCTCAAAATTTTGCGGAATATGAGAGCTCATAAATAGCTCATAAATCAGCGCTATTTATTTTTTAATTTTTGTAAGTGGGGGGGGGGGCAGCTCAACACGGGTCTTTAACAAATACATTTAAGCGCCTGTAATGTAGTTCTTAAAATCTTTCCGACTATCAGCACTGTATGTATAGTCATCATTTTATTTCTGATTACTATTTGGGGTTCAGTTAATTTTAATATCATAATTCTAATCTACCAGTGTTTTATTCAAAATATTTTAAGAGTTCTTTCTGTATATTTTAGAATATACTGGGGTATATTTCGCATTATGGAAGGAGTATAATATAATTTAATATTGCAAAAAGTTTAGCAAAAACCCAGTCAAATAAGTCACCAGCAACTTCTTCCTGTCAAAACACAGTTCCTAAAAGAAAATGAACCATGGGCGAGGTTGAAGAAGAATGCGTTATCCCTTCTCTTTATTCTAATCTATATTAACAAATGCGTAATGACAGTACCTGAGGGAGTCCGAAAAGTGATATGAAAAATAATAGGCTATAGTAAATACCATTGCATATTATCAAAGGGTTTCTCGTAATCCACGAAACAGATGCACGGGGACGTTGACGTGATTTACCAATGACTTTTAACCAGTCGTCCTCATATTTTGTTATCCCTTCAAATATAATAGCTTCTATTCTAGGAGATTTATATTATGTTCTTTTCTTTAGCTTCAATTCAATTTCTTCCAACATAATATCTGCTTCTTTTCGTAAAAATTTTCATTGATGTTTCATAAGTAAATTAGCTCGAATATAGTTGTTCACACTATAAGCCATACTTGTACTACTTTGTTTATAAGTTTTAACAATTAATTGGTAGCATTGTATACTGCAGAGTTTATTGGTTTTGAGGAGCGTGTTATATTCTTAACTTTTTGAAACATGTCCCTTGTTTGTAACTAGTTGGCATGCTGCTATATCTCTGCGCATACATTGTTAAGATATCCAGAATGACCTTGTCTACAACTTCTCTGGATCCCTCGTACCAAAAAAAGCAAGCTGAATAATAGCAAGCTGAAAATTTGTTAATAGCTTTACTGTGTCTAGTAGGACAAACTTTGATATATGGGAACACTGGAACAGGGAAGTTTTAATCGTGGAACGTGATTTTAATTATTGTGGAATGTGTCATCCTGAGAAATTTATGACTGGACAACTAGCAGGTTGATTTTAAGTTTATTCAATAGCAAACTTTAATTAATATATGAAAAAATGTTTGCCCAACAAATATGTTGGGAATTTTAATATGTCCGACACGTACAACATGTCAAATAATAAGAATTATAAAACTCTAACAAGAAGTAAAACCACTTCTATGTAAATTGGTATATTTATTAAAACTTAAAAATCCCAATGGATTGAGTAAAATATGTCCAATTCAGAACGTTTTCAGACCTATCGGTCCATCATCAGTGAATCTACAATAAAATAAGTAATCCCACTATTAGAATTGAAAGATGGTTGAAATTTTTTTAAAAAGTTAAAAAAGTGTGGTTAGATTACTTACGTGCATACTTGCTAAATAGCCCCAGAACCAAACAATGATTGAATTTAAAATTCGATTTACATTATTGAAAAATAATATTAAACAGGCTAAAAGCCGATGTTAACGGATATAACCTACGGCAACATGGTGAAACCCTACCAAAAACTCAATCAACCATCTTAGGCCAAATTTGACTATAAAGTGTCAAAAGTGTGTAAGAAAATGTTTGAAGTGACATTGACAGTAGAGAAAAAGGTAGTCGATTTTCAATGTTTATTAACCAAAAGGTCATGACCCACAACAAATGATAAAAATTTTAATATCTGAAAATGTCTAACATTTTTAAATCTATCGATTTTTGAAAAGAAAATTGTGATATACAAAATTAGTTTAGAATATAAAATTATTTATGTTGACTGTATACTATAACATTAGATTGATCAAATTGATAGAAAGAAAGTTAAGCTGCTGTCAATAACGATAAAAAGATAAAACAGATGATGGTGAGAGAAGAGAAAGAAATAGTTGGAATGTTATTGTACAAAATGAATAAATTGGTTGGCAAGTTAATCAAGTCTATTAGGTCTGGATCCCGCGTATGAAAAAAAAGTTGATTAATAGCAAGCTGAAAATTTGTTGATAGCTTAAGGGTGTCTAGTCGGATAAACTTTGATATATGAGAACACTGGAACAGGGGCAGTTTTAATTGTGGAACAGGTTAAAAATTTGGAACGGTCATACCACGAAAATGGCACATTTATTTTGTCCGACAGAATAGACTTAAACTCTCCGAACAGAGATTAAACTCTCACGCAAAAATGAGACTGCTATTTATCACCTGTCATAATTCCTGTCATTTGACATATTCTACATGTTCCACTCATTAAAACGCCCATTTGGTGATAAATAGCAGTCTGATTTTTGCATGAGAGTTTAATCTCTGTTCGGAGAGTTTAAGTCTGTTCTGTCGGACAAAATACATGTGCCGTTTTCTTGGTCTGACCGTTCCAAATTTTTAACCTGTTCCACAATTAAAACTTCCCCTGTTCCAGTGTTCCCATATATCAAAGTTTGTCCGACTAGACACCCTTAAGCTATTATCAAATTTTCAGCTTGCTATTAATCAACTTTTTTTTCATACGCGGGATCCAGACCTATATATTGTATTGTTGGTTGTATATGTAAAAGGAAAATATTGTTATTTAAAAAATAAATGTAAATTTTTGTAAATAATGGATTTGAGTTAGGATACAGTCAAATACTTAAAAGTGTGTAATATGTAAATGAAAAGGATTGTAATTATTTTGAGATGTTTTATTTTTTATTTTATTTTAAAAAGTTTTGAGAGAATCCTTGTGACAAAGTGAGGGTATGTGAAGTTAAAGATAAAGAAGTGTACGATTATAGCTGAGTCCAGTTGATACAAGAATGAAATTAAAATGAAATTAATATTGAAAGTGTACTGAATAAAATAAAACCAAAGTAAGAAAAAAAAAGAATATTGATATAATTTAATTGTAATGATAATGGATCTGAATGTGAGAACTGAAATTAAGTGATGGGATGTTAGTTGGAGAGGTAAAAAATTACTTGGAAAAAGTCAAAGACAAAAAGTAGAGGGCTGTGGTGTAAGGTATAAAGACAAGAATTTTAAGGGAAAGAGAGGGATAAAGAAAAGATGGGGTGTGGAATTTAAGCTGAATGAAGTAATGAAATGAAAAAGAAGTAAAAAGATAGTAGGGTGAATTAATGAGGTGATGGTTAATAGGGTTCAGTAGTTAATAATGTAAGTTGGGTAAAGGAGTTTGGAAGCAGTGAAGGAAAGAGGAAAATTTGAAAAAGGAGGGAGAGTAAGTTAAAAGAGAAAGAATAGGATAAAAAGAGGAAGTTGAAAATAATAGGAATTATGAGAATAATTGACGGTGAATGGGGACAAAATTGCGGTTAAGGGATGTTTGTCTATTGACACAGTTGGGACTCTTCTTCAGGTCCTTGACAATCTCCAAATCTTCGTATAAGTCTAAACGGAGTGTATTTTTTTGTTGAATATTTTGTATCAACTGGACACCTTCAGGAATCTTAAGTTCATGTTTATTGACTTTTAAATGGTGTGAAAAGGCTGAAGTGGTATCTCTTTTGCTGTGTTCTGCAGATCGGGTAGAAAGGGATCTGTAAGTTCTGCCGATGTAGGTGGCATCACAATCTGAACTAGAGAGTCTGTATACTCCACTCCGGTTCATATAATGGATATGATCTTTGGTATTAGTTAAACTTTTGCTGAGAGTTTTATTAACTTTGAAAGAGATTTTATATTGTCACAAGAATTGGAAATGATATGTTTGACTCGTTCAGATAATTTGGAGTTATTGAATGGTAAGGAGGTATAGATGGGAGTAGTTGGGGGTGATGTAGAGAAAGGGGATTGTCGTAGTAACTTGAGTTATCATTTTTGTTAAAGTTTATTGATGATGTCTGGGTCATAACCATTGTTGACAGCAATCTGTTTGATAATGTTCAACTCTTTGTTGAATTCAGTTATGGATAAAGGAATAGCGTTTAATCTATGTATAAAACTGCGAAAGGCAGAGAGTTTATATGATAAAGGGTGATTAGAAGTAGAATGGATAACATGATCTGTCTGTGTTGGTTTACGGTAGATACCAAAGTTGAAGTGGTCATGTAGTCTGGTAATAGATAAATCCAGACAGTTAATAGAGTTAGAAGATTCTAGTTCCATGGTAAAGGTGATTTTAGAATGGATTTGATTAATTTTGTGAAGTAAGTTGTGAGCTGAATCAGAGTTACCAGAAATGAGGACTAAAATGTCATCAACATAACGAAACCAGTGTAAGATCTCTGGATTTTTTATGATATAGTTGGATTCTAAGTGATCCATAAAAACATCAGCTAAGAAAGGGGATAAGCAACTACCCATTGCTAAACCGTCAGATTGTTGATAAAAGTTGTTATTAAAAACAAAGTAATCTTGAGATAGACAAATTTTGAGAATGTTTATAATAGACGAAGTGGTGGTGGAAGTGACAGAATTATTTAAAAGGAGTGAATTAACCAGACTAATCGATTCATTTTTTGGTACTGAAGTAAATAAATTGCTAACATCAAAAGAAAGCATAACAATATTTGGATGAAGATTGACAAGTTGAAGTTTTTCAACTAATTGGCGAGAATTCAAAACAGTAAACTGTGGGGTAAAGTTGATAAAGTTTTTAATGGTGTTAAGAATGAATTTAGATAAAATAGAAACTGGAGTGTTAATGAAGCTGACAACGGGACGAATATGAATGTCAACTTTGTGTATCTTTGGTAAACCGTATAACCTGGGGGTGAGTGGATTTGATGGAATTTTGGTATATGGTGCTTCAAATTCAGAAAAGAAATCAGTAAATTGTTTTAAATTGGTTTTCATCTTCGAAACAAAAGATTTAGAGGGATCAACGGGAAGAAGAGTAAAGTTATTGTTGTCTAGGAAAGAGGTGACTTTGTCAATGTATAATTGTTGGTCTAAAATAACAAGGCAGTTACCCTTATCTGCTTTGCTGAAGATGAGGTGGTGGTTTTGGATCTTATTTTTGTCTTATCAAAATGGATCTTATCAGTCTTATCTAATTTATAAGACTATACAAATCAAAGAAAATACCATTTTACAAATGCAATAAACACAATTGATATGTTTTTATGCCAAATTACAAATAAAATGTGACAACTGTCAGATTTAACTAAAATGTCATGTGAGAATAAATGTTATAAACGTGTATTCTCACGGACTTACCTTTTTTTATCATTTGCGACGCACTGAATAATGCTCATCAAAAGGACCATAACAAATTTTCAGCTTGCTATTAATATTTATTTTTGTACTCGGTATCCAGGCCTATTTATTTATGACTACAAATTTTCTACTATGGAGGTATACATGTTTTTACGTATAGGCGATATGTTTTGAGTTCTTCCTGTAGACTGTTAAAATAGTTGCGATTTAAATAAAACATCTGAATTTATTAAAACGTAAAATTAAAAAATAATCATATTATTACAATTAGATAGGTTCCATATAAAACAATCTTGGTAAGTATATAGCAGATGGATTTTCCGCTATATTATATTATTAATATCATTTATTAATTTAATATTCTAATCCCCAAAAAAAATTTGTATTTTTCCCAATTTGTGTTATATCCTACCCTAAATATTTTAAAGCCCGCCCTGCTTCAGAGCATTACAAAGTATTGCATAACGTTGGATCAGTACCCCTACCCCCCTTGAAAAAAATAATGGTTTCGTCCGAAACTTGCAAAGTTGCATGCATTAACTTTCGAGTGGTAACGTACGGTCCCTGAGACCGACGTAGCGGATTTTTCGCGGTAAAACTCAAATGCGCATTCCTTTTTGTCCCCGCGGCCAGGTAGCTTTCAAATTCTCATCACACTATTTAGTCTTGAAAAATCTGTGGCCAAGTGTGGATAGTTCATATGTTATTTGACCTGACGGTGTGAGAGACCGAGGTTACCATTTATGTTATACTTAACGGTGGGTTCTTGTCGTTTTTGGTCCATAGTCAGTTTAAATAATAGACGTTAATTTTAGGAGTTGTATATGAATATTGATTATGAAAGAGAACAAATCAGGTTGCAACAACTTTTTGACGAAATTGTTGCTAATTCCGAACCAGAACCGTACAGTGCGGTGCAGTGGAGTGTGTAAAAAAGTGAGGAAACAAACGGACAATAATTTCAGTTTGTGTTGGACATTTGTTGAATAATTTTATTTTTTTTTTGTGACATTTTAACCCTTGTCGATATGTTTGTTGATATTTTGTATTCAAAAACTTAACATGTTTTTGTAAATTATTTGCCAATTATGTTAGTATCTAAAAGAAGCCACTTTTTTAATGTGCTTTTTTTCCCGAATGTAAATAAATATTGATCATTTCTTACTATATTGTTATTTAAATATAGTTATATTAATCATTTAGTCACATCAAAATATTAACACAAAATCACAACCTAAGATATTCATTATTAAAAAAGTCGGTGTCGTAGACCGACGTTACCAACTACTTCGTACTTCGCCGCTGAGAAGAAATTTAGTCCAGTTTTAAGATCTGAGGGAGTAGCATCTGCTCCGCTCGCTGGTACTCACTTGAATAGGGCGCACAGTGGTCCTTTCTGACGATCCATGGTTGCAAAAGTATTACACCACAATTAGTCGGAGAGATAGTAGCGGATTTTGTGCGTGATAAGTAATATGGAAAAACTATACGGAAATATGTTGAATTAGTTGTGTACATGGCTTTCTCCAACGGCCGGAAACCAGAGTGGGGCACGAGGGTAGTTATAAGGGGTCAAAGACGCGGTTTTTATTATTTTTTTTTTGTGACGCTCGTGATCGAGATAGTGAACCAAAATTTGGGAATAAGTAGATCATGACGTATTTAAGTAAAATCTCCAGGGGTGGAACGCTGCGGGGCCGACAAAGGGATGGGTATAGAGGTGAATATAAAAAATATAAAGGGTTTTTTTTTGCGACTTTCGTGACTGAGATAATGCACCAAAATTTGGTAATAAGTAGACCATGACATAACTAAGTAAAATCCCCAGAGCCGGAAACCAGAGTGGGGGACGAGGGTAGTTATATGGGGTCAAAGTCGCGGTTTTTATTATTTTTTTTGTGACGCTCATGATCGAGAAAGTGCACCAAAATATGGTATTAAGTAGGTCATGACGTAAGTAAGTACAATCTCCAGGGGCGAAACGTTGCGTGCCGACAAAGGGGTGGGGGCAGAGGTGAATATAAAAATTATAAGGGATTTCTGTGACGTTCGTGATCGAGATAGTGAAGCAAAATTTGGGAGTAAGTAGATCATGACGTAACTAAGCAAAATCTCCAGGGTCGGAAACCAGAGTTGGGGATAAGGGTAGTTTTAAGGGGTCAAAGTCACAGTTTGTATTATTTTTTTTTGTGACGCATCACAATATTTGACCGCCACGCAGCATTCCGCCCCTGGAGATTTTACTTAGTAATGTCATGATCTATTTATTCCCAAATTTTGGTGCACTATCTCCATCATGGGCGTCACAAAAAAAATAATAAAAACCGCGACTTTGACCCCTTATAACTACCCTCGCCCCCACTCTGGTTTCCGGCTGTTGGAGAAAGTCATGTGCACAACTAATTCAATATATCCCCGTATAGTTTTTCCATATTACTTATCACGCACAAAATCCGCTCCCAGCTCTTAGACTAAATATAAGGGACTGAAAATTCGTATACAGGTAAAACATTGTTGTATATGTAAAATACAAGAACCTACAAAAATTAAAAAAATATAGAAAGAGCACGTTCGAGCACACAAGAGTAACTTTTTCTGAGAGATAAATGAATAAAGTAACAATAAAAAAATAGTTTAGCAACAATCCCGAACAATCCCAAAAGTTCTACTCTATTAAAATCTTTACAAATTCTTATTTTAGTGCTAATCTATCATCATCTTTACAATCAAATATTTTTTTTATCAACAAAGGTACAACTATTGTTTTATAATATTGTAAATATACCTGTTCGCTTGACTTCCATTTCAAAAAAATATAAAAATAACAGCTTTAGGTACACTTAAATTCACTTTGAAAGAGCACGGGCGCTGGTAAATTGCCTGAAACTACTGAGCGTAAGTTCGGTAAAGAAGTAAAACTTTCGGTTTCAATTGTTCACTTCGAGGTGGGAGTTGAGTTATAAGAACGATTTATTTTGTTTACCTAGTTATCTAGGTATTCAATGAGTGTCATTACAACCGATTATTTGAAGATGAATTTTATACCTTCTTCAATCATAGATTATGCAAAAGGACCACCGTGGGGCGTTGCCCCGTTGCCCCTCGCCGGTAATGTATAGAATTGTCGTTTTGTGAAGCTATGAGTATCTAAATCTGTAGTGAGTGCTCTAGGAAGATTTTTTACCCATGATAATGGATTTGTATGGTGAGAATCGAGTACTCCTACGACTTAATGACGCAGTTCTAGAAGCCAGCATTGTATTTGGTTTCCTGTTTTATTTATGATGTTCAAGCCCTAATTTCACAGAAGAAATGTCTTTCCTGTCCCGTTTTAAATGCCCTGCCACTCCTCGTGTCAAAAAGACACCGATGTCTTGTTTCCCGTTCCAGTGAAATTCAAGTTCCAGTATATTATGTTCCTGTATTCAAGTTGTACCTGTTGTCTTCCCCGCACCCCGTGTCAAGGACACCGAAGTCTCTGTTTGTTGATGAACCCCTTGCCCCGTGTAGTTTGTGACGTGTGACGATGAGATTTTACATTAAAATAAAGGTATGAGATGTTTTTTAATTTTGCTAAATTCCAAGTGGATATACTAAAGTTTGTTAGTAAAAAGTTTAAGTATTTGTATAAAGACATAGTGCTTTCATGATGAAATTTGTTTGTAAGTAAAACAAAATGGCAGTAACTTATGACATCTGTCAAAGTCAAATTTTTGTGTTGAAGTAAGTGGGTCAAATTTTATTTGACATATACTGCCCAACAAGTTTAATTGTAATTGTTTTGTTTGTAATGTTTAAAACCAGTCAAAAGTTTTGTATCTTAGTAGTCATGTTTGTAATAGATATCTTCGTATTGAAAGGTTAAAATAAATATTGTTTTTGTAGTAAAATTACAGTAAAGTTTTGAATAAACATAGTAAGAGTTTGAAGTTTTAAATAAACGTTTTTGTAAGTGTATCTACCATTTTATTTCTGTAACCTTTGGGAAAATGTTAACTAGGTTCTAATACAAATGATGTAAGTTTTAGAGTAGAAGAGAAGGAATATGGCATAGAAGCCAACAAAATGATGATAAAGTAGTCCAGTTTAACCCCAAAGATGAATCGAAGATGAATGTCTCCCATTTGGTACCTGTAAGTACGGAATATGTCCATTAAGTACCCATATGTGAACCAGAGGATTTGTTTCGAACGGCGTCCTTTTTTTAAATAGTAGAAAAATCCTCTAGTCAGAGTAAGTACCCTTTATGTTTGATTATGGTAGTTTAGTCTTCTTAACACCCTCCTACCCCCCTTAACGAATCTACGACCTAGTCACCGCACAACAAATGAGCTGTCGTTCGCATGAAGGTTTGCGTGTCAGCTTCTTCTTCTATTGGCCCCATTCTGACCCCTAGTATCTAAGTAGTTAGTTCTTTCCTTGTCCCCATATGAGCAGACTTGGAAAACGCTTCAAGTAAAGCACCTATATTTCTCTAAAACACATGGTGTTTGGATAAGTATTTAGTATTTTTATTTAAATATTTAATGTGTTTTCTTTTATTATTATTAATAAATTTAACATAGGGCATTATTTAAAAGGTAGCTTCATATCTATGAATTCTCACCCTAAAATTTTCTATATTCATATGTTAATAAATTTAGGGAACCACTTGTCATTAATTAAACCAGAATGCTCGAGAAACCCCAAAACGCTTTAGATTTAGATATTTTCTTGAGACTATCAATTTATTAATGTTCTCAAGTAGTGGTCTGAGTCGAGAATATTTACAAGCGAATATTCGAGAACATTGGAAAGTTTCCGAGAATATTCGCCTACATAAAAT
Source organism: Diabrotica virgifera virgifera (assembly GCF_917563875.1). Lineage (NCBI taxonomy): Eukaryota > Metazoa > Arthropoda > Insecta > Coleoptera > Chrysomelidae > Diabrotica > Diabrotica virgifera. The sequence goes on from NC_065448.1 coordinate 131,427,207, forward strand.
GGAAATATTCTCTTGACCGCGAATATTCCCGGAAACTTTCAATGGAAAATTCTCGAGAATATTTCTGAGAACTTTTCAGAAAATTACCAAGAGCCTTTTGGACATAAGAGTCAGTCACGTAATTTGAATTTGCATGGAAGTAGCTCTATTTAATTGACACGGCCGGTGAATCTATACAACTGCCAAGTACAAAAGGAACACTGTTTTAAAAATTACCTTCATTATTTTATACTAAAAGTGCCTAAAGCTATACTAAAATCACAATAAAGATGCACTAGAAATAAACAAAGCAAGACACGTTGAATGTTACGAGGGGTACTCCCTACTCCCGAATCATGATTTACAATGTATAAACTTTGCAAATCATGATTTGGGAGTCTTCCTGGAACATTAAATGTGTCTTGATTTGTTTATTTCTATTGCATCTTTATTGTGATGGCAGTATAATAGGTGTAATGCATGGGAATGATGGGAATATTTCAAAAGAAACATAAGAAATAAAAACATTTTAAAATTGCAATAAAGTTATATCATTAAAACTGCCTGTTAAAAAATTGATGGAGTTCAATCCTTAATAATTGTATAAATAATACTATTGCGTCTAAAAGTGCTTTTGATGAAATATTTTGGATAAAGTTGAAAAAAGTAGCAGTTGTGCTAACACCAATTGTGAAATGGATTAGGCATTTTATTGGAAGGCAATATGTTTAAAATATCCCAGGTTGTCGAGGCATTTAAGGATACAGAAAATATTTTTACCGAGAATATTTCATTATTTCCAATCAGTAAGTCTGAGGAAAAGGAATGCTTATCTAAATTAGAAAAAAGTAAAAAACAATGGCAGTGAAGCCTGTGCACTATGCTGCAAACTTACTTGATGAGCAGATATTAGCTACGCAGTGTACCTATGTATAGACAAGATATTAACCAATCATCTTAAATTTATTGGCAAAAAAGAAAACATTTTTACAGAACTAACAAAGTTCTGTGAATAGCAGACCTTTGCAGTAGATTATATAAGCTAGTGACGAGGAATGTGAATAGTTATAGCACATACTCTTTCATACATAATAAAAGGCGAAATAGACTGACTATAGATAGAGCAGGGAAGTTAATGTATAATAGCTCATAATGAAAAACTCCTAAAAGACCATAAATATGGAAAAATGGTATGTGATGAGAATATTTCTATAACACATCTGTTGGAACCAGGGCAAGACTCTAAATCCATATCAGAAAATGAAAGATTAAGTGAGACAGAGATAGTCCCTTTATTTTATTCTCTTCATCATAATACAGAGTCCAGCTTGTGTGAAGAAAATTTCTCTGACACAAGAATAGACTTTTACTTATTTTTAATTATAATTCCTAAGAATTTTGTAGTTTTTTTGTTATTATTAGTTAAAAAAAAAGTTCCTGCTTTAATACTGTATAGGAATACAGATTAGCTGAAATAAGTTCCTATATCATCAGTTTTGGTTTGTACGTTATCATTTATATTTTAAATTTTTTTTTAAATAAAATAACTTTTTTAGTTTTAATTATAATGACCAATATTCAGAGTACTTTTTTAATTAAGTTATATAAATTTTAAAAATATTTTTGAACATTTAATTTTTAACAGATTTTTTCTGTAGTCGTAATACCACAACAATAAGTAAAGCTAACTACTGATTTGTATAATTTATTATAATAATTTTAATAAAAATGCAATATTTCCATAAGTTTCCGAAAGTTTCCAATATTCCCGGAAATTTTCCGGAAACTTTCCGGCGTTCTAATCTTCCCGGAAATTTTACGTCACTATTCTCAAGACAGGGATGCATACGCAATTTATTACGGTGCACTTGACTTCCACATATTTTAAGAGAATTTGCTCCTCATCACTTCCAGGTAAGACAGTGTGTGACTACGCAGAGAGCAGAACTAAACAAAACTTTTCGATGAGAGAATCTACAGTTTAGCAATGAAGATGCACATTGCACATGGCGAGCTTCGATGTTATTCTTCTGCCTGCCAACTACAACGTTTCAGAAATGCTGAGTACGTCTCTTATGAATTGGTAATGATTTGTGTTTTATGCCAATCGATTTTTTTCTTATTTGCAGTTATATGTATGTTTTATTTCATTTTTTATGACTTTTTTGTCTGTGATACAACCGTTTCTTAGAATTTTCTCATACTCTATTTGAATTTGATCGCATTATTCCATTTAATTTTGAAATGAAATGTATTACAATAAACTATTTCGTTATTTTTATTTTATAGTACTAAAACGAATAGACGAATCGTAAAACCTAGAAGGTTGTCTTAAATTAAAAGACATAAAATACGCATACCTTAAACTAACCCAACCAAATTCTTAGTGGATATCTTTTCATTTACGAGTTTAGTAACAGTTTAAAACTATTTAAATATATATAGGAAACTTCTGTTAAAAGAGCAACCCATTCCATATTACAAACTTGGAGTTAAACATAAAGACATCGTAACTTTTAATTAAAACTTGGTTTTATTTAAATCTGGAAGTCATTTTCTTAACTTTCTTAAATTGTTAGTTATGAGGAAATATTTTCCGTCTAGCGACTCTACTTATACAGAGTGTTTCATTGGGATACGCAAATACTTAAATGGTGAATAGAGGTCACTGACACGGTTCTAGATATACTACATTTATTGGCTCACTGATTTTTATAACTGAATTTTATCGATTTGGCCCATTTTTTTGGAACCATAACTTTAAACCACCTTGCATGTTTTTTTGATATTTGGTATACATATTTCTCTGTGAAACACCCTCTTAGATTTGAAACAACACCCTGTATATTAAAATTTTCAAAATCCGTTTGCACATGTGAGAAGAGCACTAAAAACTTATAGGTTCGCTTCAATTCTTTGCTGATAAAATTTAATAAGTTTAATAAATAAATTTTATCTACTCTATATCATAATGTATAAGTTTTTAGTTTGTGAAAACTGTCATTATTAGCCCAGTCGGGATACCATTTGACCTTGCATTAGGAGCTGCCCCAAATTTTATTTTTCTAACGTTTAGGGGGGGGGGTCAGTAGTATAAATTTAAAATCTCGACTGAATTTGACCGTTGGATTAGCCGCCATCTTGATTTTAAACGAGAACTGTTTTTGCTCAATATCTCCGCCATTTTCAACTTTTGGACAAAAAATATATAAACTGAAATTGCTGAAAATGTGATTTTCTATAATTTCGTTTATTTTAATTTTTTTCGTGCGGCCCATATTTTCCGAGTTATGGGGAAAACAGTGACAGTTAAAGCCTAATTATTGATTTATTGAATTATCTCGTTTATTATTACTTTTACGACAAATTTTAATTTATACGAAAATGAAGAGAATTAAATTTTATACAATTTTGATCTCCTTTATTTTTTTCATAAAATCAATACTTAAGGTAGTACGTATGCGGTAAAGGTGCGAGCGTAAGACCCGATTTATTTTAAAGCAATTGTTTTTATTCAGTATCTTCCCCATTTTCAACTTTTCGACAAAAGTGTAAGGACTGAAATTGTTGCAAATCAATCAGGTCTTACGCTCGCGCTATTATCGCATACATACTACCTTAAATATTAACTTTAGCAAAAAAATGAAAGAAAATAAAATTGTGTAGAATTCAATTCTCTTTATTTTTGTATAGGAACATTTTTGTCGTAAAACTAACAATAAACGAGATAATTCAATAATTATGCTCTATTTATATATAACTGTCACTATTTTCCGCTATAACTCGAAAAATATCGATGGCACGAAAAAATTTTAAAAATAGAAATGATGAAAAATTACATTTTCAACAATTTTGGTTGTTATACTTTTTGTCTAAAAGTTGAAAATGGCGGAGATATTGAGCCAAAACGGTTCTCGTTTAAAATCAAGATGGCGGTTAACGTAATGGCGGAATTCAGTCGAGATTTTAAATTTATACTACTATTGACTCCCCCTAAAGATTAAAAAAATAAAATTTGGGGCAGCTCCTAATGCAAGGTTAGGCCTGTTATTCGTCTAACTCGACTGGACTATATAGATAGCAGTGCGTGAAGGGTTTAACCCGCGAGTAGTCGCACGGTGAGATAGAATCTCAATTTTTATCCTTTTTCGCGATAACTTGATGAAAAATTTTGCAATTTTGGAAAAATTTCGTAAGTGCCTCGAGGAAGGGTGTAGTAATGTGTAGGAATTTTTTTTTCTTCTTCTTCTTTTTGTGGAATTTATGGCTTTGGGGAGAGCCAATTAGCTTTAACCCGCGAGTAGTCGCGCCGTTAGATAGAATCTCACTTTCATGGTTTTTCGTAATATGTACAGTAAAATTTGTCAGTAACGGCCACTAAAAATGAAAGAACTATTGGCCGATATAGAAAGGTGGACGGTATTGCCAGTTTTTGTAGTCTACATAATTGGCTTGGGAAATTTTTAAACTGGCCGTTAGGACAGGTGGCCGATGTTGGCAGGTGGCCGTTAACACAGGCTTTTTAAATAAAATTGTTAGGAATATATATTTTCAATATAAAAAGTAGATAAAAATAGTACAAAATAAAAATTTGTTTTAAATTTGTATTTTGACATAGAATCTCATACGCGACTCTCGACGTTACAGAAGTGAGCGCGACTACTCCCGGGTTAAAGTGTGCGTGAAGTAGCAATGTATTTTAAATGGGATTTACTTTTTCGCACACTTTCAATGGGTTTTTGGCACACTTTCATGTAATCAAATATCCTTAACTTTCGCGTTGTCATGGTGATGACAATATGAGCAATGACTTACAACAAAATGTTTGACAGTTTTGTGGTTTGAAAGTAGTTAGGATTTTTAAATGTCAAAGTTCTAAAGATTGTAGAATAGAAATGAATTCCAGTGACGAAGAGTTACAGTTTTTTTATTTGTTTAACGTAGATAAAATATTGTATGATGATGTTGGATCCTGCATCTGTGATTCTGCATCTGAGACTCTTCAATTTGTTATGAGATGTCGCTGTATCGCGTCTAATGGAAAATTTGAATTATTTTTCAGATTCCCTTTAAAATGATGGTGGAGCTATTTTACGATTCAGAGGTGTGCACGCTAACAAAAGCTACTGAGGACGCTTGAAATGGTAGAAACAGCCTGTCTAGCGGGTGTGCAACCCTCTGAATCGAAAACAAGCAAAACCATAATTTATTATTTTATTTCCGTTACTCGGTTTGAGTACTGAAAGTTTCTCTGCTGTCCTTTTCCTAGACCGATGAAGGCGGAATGTGATCGTTTCCCTTTCGTTTTCTATATTTGTCGTCTGCTGTCTTATTAAATGAAAAAGTCGCAGATTAAGGATGTACCAGTAAGAACTTTCAACGCGAAAAGTCTCAGGTTTAAATCACTATTTACCATTTTAATTTTTATTAAGTTAGTGGATTCTGCATCTGAGACTCTTCAATTTGTTATGAGATGTCGCTGTATCGCGTCTAATGGGAAATTTGAATTATTTTTCAGATTACCTTTAAAATTATGGTGGAGCTATTTTACGATTCAGAGGTGTGCACGCTAACAAAAGCTACTGAGGACGCCTGAAATGGTAGAAACAGCCTGTCTAGCTGGTGTGCAACCCTCTGAATCGAAAACAAGCAAAACCATCATTCATTATTGTATGAAACTTTGCGTGAAGTACTTTTTGCGAACTTACGCGATGTATAGCACCCGCTCTGTTGTCGTTTGTGCTCTAAAAATCGCGTGCGTCCGCAAAAAGCATACTTCACGAACTGCTTCATAAATAACTATAATAACAAAATTAATAATTTTGAAATTAAATGTAGTGAACTTTTCAGAACTCTGAAATTAAAAAGCAGGTTTTGAAGCACTTTTAATGATAAATTATTCAAGTTATCGAATAAACGCTCATCTTAAAAATAATCAATAAATTATTTAATATATTGGAACGACCCATTTAGTAATCACAAAGGAAATCCAGGTCCGGATTTGTCCATTGTGACCTTGAAACAACACCCTGTATTTTGAAATTTGCATAATCTGTTTGCATATTTAAAAAGAGCACAAAAATTAAGTTTAATGAATCACTTCCATTTTTGCGCAGACAATTTAATGACTTAAATTTGTAATTAGAGGTCTTAAGAAAAATCGGATATTATTTAAAAATTAGTAATTAAATATTTGGGCCATAAAATTGAACAGAACCATTAAACTTAGTTTTGTGTGCTCTTTTCAAATATGCAAACGGATTTTGAAAATTTCAATATACAGGATGTTGTTTCAAGGTCATAATGGTTTATATTTTTTTGTGGTTAGTAGGTAAGTAATTTGGGTTTTAAATGAATCATAGGTGTACCAAATATCAAAAAAATATACAAGGCGCTTCAAAAGTTATGGGTCCACCAATAAATTCCTAGGCAAAATCAATAAAACACCCTGTAACTCGGTTATAAAAATAGGTGAGGCAATAAGTGTAGTATATTATCTAGAACCGTCTCGGTGACCTCTATTCACCAATTAAGTATTTATGTGAGTACACAGAGTACAAGGTACGTGTTTCACGTCGACTGCAAAATTAGACTTAGCTTCAAAAATAATCAGATCTAAAATGTAAAAATGTTAATATCCCCATTTCCTTTTCTCCATATCATATAGCTATTATTGAATATTGGATATTATAATTTTCGCTCGTATAATACGTTACAAAGTCATAATGTTTCTCTTCGACCGGGGCTGAGAAAGACATTACGTATCGCCTATCCTTGTTTAACTTGTGGTTTTTATGAACAATCAACTATTTTCAATAGGAAATAAGCCACAATTTTACCAAAAAAATGATTTCATTAACGTTTATATTTTAAAATAGTATTTTGTATTTTGACAACGAAGCCCGATTTGGGCTTAGAAACGTTAATAAAATAATTTTTTTGGTAAAATTGTGGCTTATTTCCCATTGAAAATAGTTGATTAAAATAACCAACTAGACAACCACAATAGCCAACAACAGTTGCCAACTAAACTAAAATGCCACAAGGAAATAGCTTCAGAACAAAATTTGATGAACACGCGGCCTAAATTTTCGATACTAGTTTTTGTGAGTAAAAGCACAGATTAACATAAGTTATACCTTCCCAGTAATTTAAAGGTTAATTTCGGTCCTTCAACTACGCTTTATTTAAATATACATAACTTCTACCAACTTTTTTTTTGGGAGGTGAGAATCTTCTAAAGACTTCTGGGAAGGTGTCCCAGGCGTGTTGGATTAAACTCCCTAAGACTAACGAGCCACCTACCAACTAAACTCACCCCCTCTTTCTCCAACCAGCGGGCCAGGAGCCGACCTTAGCGGGCATTGCTCTGACCCGCCACGAGCTTTGCTTGTCAACCCCATCTAGCAGTGTCTGCGTGCGCTCTGTGACCGTTATAGGTCATATCAACCCGGTCTCGTTACCCCATTCACGCATGTAGTCAGCCACGGTCCGTAAGGCAGCCGACTTATCTGCAGGGTAAGGTGAGGGTGCGCAACCACGTCATCGTTCCACCCACCATAAAATGGCAGATAGGAACAACTAAACTGTCATTCTCAGATGTTACCAGATGTTACCACAGATTAACATATATGTTATGTTAATCTGTGGTAAAAGAGAGACCTATTATAAAAGGTAGTTCGTGAATAATTTCATGCATTTGCAAAGATCCGACGGAAGAACTATATTTCGTTTTTGTACACTTCGCGTCAAAAAAAAACTGGTACAACTCTTATAACCGAAAATCGCGTTTTTCAAGTTGTGTAAGTTGATCTTGTCAAATGTGTCATTCTAATTTATAGGGCAACGTTGCCAGTCATCTCATTTAAGTACCCATTGATTCGTGTTTTGTTATAATTTATGAAAATAATTCAATTCAAAAATAATGATACTTAATAAATCTAGATATAACTTTACTTTAAATTACTGTTTAAATTAAAATCCAGAAGCGTGATTGGTTTCTCGTAAATTGTACTGTAAATACAAAACTCTATTGAGTTGTGGAATACTAGAATAAACACACGGGAAAAATAAAAATATTGATTTGAAATTAATACAATATGAATAACTTTTACAGTGAACAAGTGTGGAATTTAAATAGATGTATTACAATTCGAAACTGCTGAAATATTAGTATTTTGTCATAGCTCCATTATTATTAATCACTTCTTGTAATCTTCTGTGCACTGAGAAATAAATTTAGTTATAAATTTTCATCTTCGTCCCAGCTTTCCCAGGTTTCTTCAATGATGGTCAAGTGGTAGTGATAAAAATAGTAGGTCTGGATCCCGTTGATTAATAGCCTGGAAAAGTTGATTAATAGCAAGCTGAAAATTTGTTAATAGCTTAAGGGTGTCTAGTCGGACAAACTTTGATATATGGGAACACTGGAACAGGGGCAGTTTTAATTGTGGAACAGGTTAAAAATTTGGAACGGTCAGACCACGAAAACGGCACATGTATTTTGTCCGACAGAACAGACTTAAACTCTCCGAACAGAGATTAAACTTTCATGCAAAAATCAGACTGCTATTTATTTATTGTGAGAAGTCACCCTTCTCACTAACATTGGCGCACTGTAAACTAGCGTACGGCGAAGTGCACGGTTGAGTTATTTTAATGTAATTCTTTAACTAATGGATCAAATGAAATTTTACAAATTGAACCTAAAAGAAGAATAATTAGGCTATTTTATGGTTATAATAAAAAGGAACAAAATGTATGGGCATTAGTATGGTGGGGGCGGAAAGTGAGCCGTACATGAATTTTGTTTAAAAATGATTTAAAAATGTGTAACTAATACAATTTTTTTTTATAAAACCCTCAATTTTGCACAACTTACCTTTAAAGCATCATACTAATGCCTGGTTGCACCAACAGATCTTAAGCTCCAGCTTAGCTAAGCTCTACTTATAGATAGGGCCTCCTTGAGAGTCACTTACGTTGCACCATAATTTTCGATTCTTGCCATATTATCAATAATTATATCTATTATTATATTATGATATTTTTATTATAATCTATTAAATTATATTAAATTAATTCGTGTGTTATTCTCATCTTAAGCTTAAGATTTGTTGGTGCAACCAAGCATAAATGATGTTTCATTCAAAAAAAATCTCAAAAATTTAATTCAAATAATATGGCGTCTTAAAAAATGTAATTCTTGATATCTTCGTAGTTTTAGAGAATTACCACCAATTTAAGACGGTATTACTCAAGTTTGAACAGATCTATTACAGTTTTATAAGTGCTTTTTTAACGCTTGGGATGTAATATTTAAAATGCACTAAAATATTTTACTTTAGAAATAAAATAGACTATTTCTTTTTGAGAAAATTAAGAAAGATAACAAAAATGTAATACAAAAACCGAAAACTACCAGCTAAAAAAATGTTTATATAAAGTGATAAAAACTTTTTTCTGTAAAACTTACCTAAAATACAGTTAATAATAAACTTCAACAATAATAAATGTCCAACAAAAAAATTTTTTTTAGCTCTTATACAGTATGTCTGCGTAACTTGGAACCTATTATAACTTTTTTATTATCAGTTTTACGAAAAAGTTATTATTTATAAAATACTCTGAATCGTATATAATCTAAGACACAATCATCAAATATCAAGTTTAATCAATTTTATACGAGGTATGTCAAAAAATATGAATTTCACTCAAGAGTAAAGTATCGTTAAATTTCACAATATCGAAAATTGTTATTAAGAAAAGTTGTTTGGAATTAAAAAAATTGTTTTAGTGTTCAATTACATCCTTCTAATTAAAATATTGTGAATAATAAAGGCACTTAACTCTTAAGAAATATTCATATTTTTTACATACCTCGTATAAAATTAAAAAAGATTAATATCTGATGGTTGTATCTTAGATTTTAGACCAGGGAGAGTATTTTATGAAGAATAACTTTTTTTCGTAAAAGTGATAATAAAATAGTTATCACAATTCTAATAAAATGATGAAATACTTACCTTTCAGATATACATAATTATACATCACGGTGACAAGTGAAATATAAAAATAGATGTTTTATTATTTTACGCCCAAGGAAGACAAATCCAAAGACACAAAATTATAATAAAAAACCTTTTAAACCACCTTTTTCAAATTGCGCAAGTTGTATTATTAATATTAATGTTAATAAATGAAATATAAATATGTTGACGTTTCACAATTTGACAATTCACTTTTAACTGCAGTGCTTTAAAATTTTTAAAGCACTAGTGCCTTAAAGTAGCATTTTTAACGCTCCTATGGAGTCCTAAAAATTGCATTTTTAACACGTTTGTAGAAAAATATATTTGAAAACACTAATATATTCTTTCTACACCTTTTCTGGACTGGTACATACATAAATTAAAACATTTTGAAGTATAACTTCAAAAATATAATATTAAAACTATTTAAAAAGGCAGTATAACTATTAACTAACCTTTGTTTGTTGTTTCTTTTCCCACAAATTTTAAAACGCAACAACCATACATAACCAAACCGTCAACCGTCCAAACCACAGCTGCGCTACAGCTGCCATATTGGATAATTTTTGACATGTCATTTGAACATCCAATCAGAACAAAGTTATAATGCGCATGCGCCTGGATCATAGGTTTTAACATAAAAATTCACCCTCATATCGCGCGTAAAGAAGTATAACTTCAAAAATTTTCGATTAGAATAATGTAATTGTACATTTAAACAGAGTTTTTAATTTCAAACAACTTTTCGTAATAGCAATTTTTGATATTCTGAAATATAAAAGTACTTTACTCTTTAACGAAATTCATATTTTTGACATAACTCGTACAAAATTAATAAAGTTTGATATCTGATGGTTGAGTTTTAGATTTTTGACTATCCTGAGCATTTTATGAAGAATAACTTTTTTTCGTAAAATTGATAATAAAAAAGTTATCCATGTGGTTCCTAGCTACGCAGACATACTGTTAATATAAGAGCTTCTGTATAAGAATTTTCAAATTGCAATGCCATATTCGGATTCAGTATAATCAAAAACAAAATAGAAACATATTTGATCAAAGTAAAATGATGAATTTAACGTTATTTTTAAAATTATTAATACAAAAAATTGTTATTGTTTAAACAATTAATAAACAATTAGCGGCCAAATCCGCGAGTAGAACTTTTTACTTTAACATGCATATAAGCTAACAAAAAAGTTTTAGAAAAATATAAGCTTGTTTGAACTTTTCCGAAACAATGCATGTTTTCGTTCTAATTGCACTTCCCTAGGAGAAATTATTCCTCTACAATACTACTTAAGTCATTTAGAACGGTCATTTTTGTTATTGTTACTGTATTTTTTGTTTTTATACTTATTATGTATTTATAGTACATTCATGTAATATGAGTTTTTATTTTAAGGGTACCATATGAAAAAAAAAATCGCAATAGACCAGCACATTTTTTCTGGAAAACATAAAAATGGTTGTGAAAATATCAGGAAGACTAACATCTCGCAGACTTCTTTATAGGGATGGCGGTTATTGACAAAATACCGGTTTTCGTTTATACCGTTTTTTAGTTACGGTTTAACCTGGCGGTTAAATTTCCGTGCAGAAAAATTTCCACATGTTTTCTCTGAATTCATTATTTATGAATTTATCCGGTTTTTACCGGTTATTATTTTAAAAAGTAAAAACCGGTTATAACCGGGATACGAAAACAACTTGAAAAAACGATAATTGCGGACTAAAATAACCGGTTTTACGTCAAAACCGGTAGGTTTTTTCCATCCCTTCTTGTTTACAACAATGTAGTACATCTCCAAGAATACGTTAAAATATTTTCAATTTGCAGCTAAGTTAAGCGCTAATAATATTAGGTTAACTAATAATAACCTAATGATAACTAATAATATTAGCAGTGACTTTTTACTGAACAATATGTGGACCATATAGGATAAACTTTGGTGTTGGAGGAAAACTTTTACTTTCGATGTTTGGGTTAGGCCTTTTTTTGGACCAATTATACTATACTCTACCTCCGTAACTTTGGAACCGTTTATTTTAGAAGGATTATGCATAGAACCTTTTTTATTTCAAATTAATTGTAGAACATTTTGTATAAAAGTTTATTCATGCTAAACCGCAGAGTTTTAGAAATATTGACGAAAACTATAAAAAACTACGAATTTACCGATTTTTCCTTCTTCTCCCCCACCCCTCCCCCCAAACCCGATGCACAAAACGGTTTGACTTTTTTCTGAATATCATGTGGACCATAAAGAACAATTTGGTGTTGGAGGATAACTTTCACTTTGGATGTCTGAGGTTGGGTCTAGTTGTACCATACTATTACTGGAATGCGTGATGCACCTTATTTACTGAAATACTTGAACATATTATGTTAGTCTCAGCATCCGTTATGGCTTGCAAATTGTAGAAGCCTCAGAGGTATTATCAGAGAAGGTTCCCATTGTTTTCAGTCTGATAGAATCTAGAATAATATTTTTGGGTGTTTTTTTTTATGTGCTATTATATTGAAAACTTAGTTTTTTGTTAGCAGTTGCCGCTAGGGCATTTCGTTCGTTGCAACCCGTGACTGCACGCCACGGATTGTCCTAGTTGGGTCAGAGAAAGCAGCATATGTGCGTCCTGATGGGAGACTAATAAGTTTCGAAACCGGTAGAGGTGCTTGCTGCACTCTCTGATTGAACTGCAATAATGATGCGGATGTAGTTTCGTGTTGAAACGAAATTAAAAATTTTTATCCATTTTTGGTTTACATGTTTACTCCGATTGGAGTACGAAGGTAACCATTCTGATTGGAAATTTACCGCGCTAAGCAGATGGGACGTGGATTGTAAATTGTAAAATTCCCTTATCTTCCTTAGTCTTAGCATTCGTTATGGGTTGTAAATTGTAGAAGCCTCGGAGGTGTTACCAGAGAAGTTTCCCATTGTTTTCAATCTGATAGGATGTAGAATAACATTTTTGGGTGTTGTTTTATGTACTATTAGATTGAAAACTTGTTTTTTTTTTTAAATAAATATTACTTTGAAAGACATGGTAACTCCATATAAGTCTGGTTGTGTATACACTTACTATAACCAAGTAGATACTGCCAGAGGTGACATTGATTCCACAAATTTAAATTTTTGTAGTAAAATTACGATTAAATTGAATGATTTCGTATCATATAATTTTATGTGAGATAAAAATTGCTTCAGTCCGACAGCTTTTATATCTTTTTAACTGCAACGCCGTTAAAGATATTCAACTTAATGTTATCAGCTGGTGTATACCATTTTCAGACTGTATTGCAATATCAAACTGTCCCATTAAAAATTTTGATACCAAAATTTAATGCAGGAACAGAGTTTTGTTCGCTTAAAATCGTAATTGTCATCGACAAAAAAATTATCTCACAACTCCTATTGACGAGTCACTGTGACACAGTTTTAAAATTCTGAAATTAAGAGAAAACATTGCCGTAGTAGTTAATGTTATAACTTACTAATAATTACTTTAAGTCATAAACACTTTTAAAGAAAGCTAAACTAATTTAATGTTCCAATACTTTGTAAAAATATAATTTGCATACAAAACAATACACAGGATGTCCAGAGACTCTACCGACAAACGAAGGCAGGAGATTGCTAAGATTATTTCATTCATAGGAGATTCTGACCAATAGAAAGCTACAGAAATCTGAATTAAATCGATAATTTTTGATAATCTCCCGTCGTTAAGTATATTACGTCAGATGCCCTTCGTTGCTACGAAAAAATACATTCAGTGACATTAATGACAATTAGTGCTTTAAAAATTATAAAAGTGATGACTTTCAATCGTCAAATATTTATAAAAACTGTGTGTTTAATGGTACTTACATAAATAAATTACAATAAAATTTTGGTTTTGAACAGTTTTATTCATGAAATAGTCGCAACAAATTGCACTCGACCTCTGAAATTAATATAGAATTTTTGCTCTCGTGAAACTTTGACATAATTTCACTCGCCTTCGGCTCGTGAAATTAAAACTGTCAAAGTGTCACTCGGGAAAAATTCAGTAATTTCAGAGCTCTTGTGCAATTACTACTGATCATTTTAAGACAATTTAACCCAATTCACCTAGTCCGAAAAAAGGGAGCTAGAGCTATTTAAAGATGAAGCCTTGTAATTAGTTCATAGAAAAACGATAATTGATACGCATATTTACCTTTAGTGGAGTCAATGAAGGTGGATATGAGTTATTACCTCAGATTTCGTTGAACCTTCATCGATTTTTATAAAAATTGGTGAGTGATTAAAGGATACCTCAAGGAACAAAGGTGACATAGTGCCAACTTGCGCTTTTTGCATTTTAGGGGTGAAATACACCCCTTTTTTAAAAATTATTTTTTAGATTCCTGAAAGTGCAGTCACTTTAAGTTTTCACTTCCTATTTTGTTAAATCTTCATTGATTTTCATGAAAATCGGTAAGTAGTTAGAGGATATCTCAAGTAATAAAAGATATATAGCATCAACTTGCGCTTTTGCATTTTAGGGATGTAATACACCCCTACTTTTTAAATTGTAAAAAATGCAGATTTCCGCATTATGGCGCAAGTAATCTCGTTTAATTAAGAAAAATAAATATTTTTTTATATGGTAGGGGAGCCCAAGCGGGGATTTTTGCAGTTACTCGAGCGCGTCAGATTATCATATGGGGAGAAACCTGGTACCCTGCATATGTACCTCTACCATATATTGGCTCTTAACACAGGGGAGTTCGTTAATTGGGGCCCGAAAAAAAAAATCTATCCTTAAAAAAACTCGAAATTGTCAGATTAAGATAAGGTAAGTTAAGTACATGCAAAAGAGTGTATATTTCAAAAATCTGACGATTTGAGCTGGGCGTAAGGAAATGGGCGAGTCCCAAAGTTTCACAAGAAAAAAGCGAATATTTCGCGAAATAAATGACAGATCGAAAAACTAAAAAACATGTGCTCAATATTTTTTAAAAATTTATCGATTGATACCAAACACGACTTCCGACGGAGAGGGGTGGGGGGTAAATTTAATATTTTAAATACGAATCCCGCGATATTTCGCGAAATGAACATCAGATCGAAAAACTGTAAAATACACTTATTTAATATTTTTAAAAAATCTATCGAATGGCACTAAACACGACCCCCCACGGAGGTGGGGTGGAGGGTTACTTTAAAATCTTAAATAGGAGCCCCATTTTTTATTGCAGATTTGGATTCCTTACGAAAAAATAAGTAACTTTTATTCGAAACATTTTTTCGAATTATGCATAGATGGCGTTATAATCGGAAAAAACGATTGTTGGAAATGGAAAATTAAATTAAAAAATGTCAAGCGCCCACTAAAATGGAAAATGTTACTTAACTTTTTTTGGTTTTAGGACCTACTATTCACAACCCAATAGGTCTCCAAAGCGCTCGAGTGACTGCACATTTAGCATACTTTGCTCCCCTACCAATATATATGTGCATGAATTACATTTTTTTTAATTTTTCAAACCTTATAGCAACCAAAAATCCGAAAATTAACAAGTCGAAAATCACGAACACCTTATTCTTCTATATTTCTGAAAGTGTAGTCACTGAATGTTTTCACCCACGATTTCTTTGAACCTTCATCGATTATCATGAAATTTGTTGATTAGTTAGAGCAGAGGTTCTCAATATTTTTGAGTCAGGTACCACCAAATACTTTTTATTATTTTTGGTACCACCTAACTAAAATACCTGTCTAGCTAGGTGATCTAATTAACTATAATTGTGCCAGTGGTGGTGCTGATTTTGGCTGTTTTGAGTTTTGCGTACCACCTCAAATAATGAAATGTACCACCAGTGGTACATATACCAGAGATTGAGAACCGCTGAGTTAGAGGATACTTCAAAAAACAAAAGTGATATGGCACCAAGTTGCGCTTTCTGCATTTTAGGGGTGAAATCCACCTTTTTTTTTAAAGATAAAAATGCAGATTTCAGCCTTCTGGCTCAAGCAATCTTGTTTAATTAAGTAAAATAAATATTTTTTTACATTTATATGCATGATTTATAATTTTTATTAATTTTTTAAACCTTATAGCAACCAAAAATCAGAAAATTAACAAATCGACAATCACGAAAAAAATTAATCTTTTATATTTCCAAAAAGGCAGTCACTGAAGGTTTTCACCCCTGATTTCGTTGAACCTGCATCAATTTTCATGAAAATTGGTAAGTAGTTAGAGGATACCTCAAGAAATAAAAATTATGTGGTACCAACTTGCGCTTTTATCCTGGGGGTGGATGTTACCCCTTCTCATTGGTGAACACTATTTTATTAAAAATAACCCCATAATTAGATAGAGGAGTACATTCTAAGCAAACTTTCTTTTATCAAGTTTATAAATTTTTTATTTAAATAATATTTCATAATTTAATAAAATATTATTGGTACAGTAAAACCTGACAATAACGGCCACTAAAAATAGAAAACAATTGGCCGTTATAGAAATGTGGCCGCTAATGCTAGGTTTCCTTTTCCACAAATACATAAAATATAATTGAAAATTTATTTATTTTAGTAATTAAAGCAAATTTAATTAAATATAATTCTACAAACAAACGGAACATACTAAAACTAAATTCAATTTACTACAATATAAAACAATATCTATACGAAAAAACAACTACAAGAAAAACAGAATTTTTGTTTGTTTTACATTTTTTTAGATAAACGAAACATACTAAAACTAATTTAATATAGGTAATACATAATATAAAACAACATACTATAGCTACTACGAAAAAGACGCTTATCACTAAAGTATCGTCGTGCTTCCAGCTATATTCAACAAAACCAACTTGGTAGGGCCTTTAATTAGATATCGCAAATCACTTTGGCTGATTTTGTCTGCATATATATTATGTTTGAGGAATCCCTTTTTTTTGTGAGACTGGATATAGGACATTTCTCAAGTATGAATTCACATTCATGGTATATCGTTGCTATACAGGGATAATAATCTGTGCAATGTTATGGTACAGGCTACGTTAAATATGAAGTAAATGTGGAAGATATACACTGGTTATTCATTTCAATTTAATTTGATTGTTTTTTAATCGTTTATAATATTTAAAATAATTAAAAATTAAATAAAGTTTAAAAATAAATTCAGTTCTCACTGGCAGGGTGGGAAATAATAAAGTGCCATACAATAGCATTTCATTATAATGCTCATTACAGGCATTACAGGCTGCTCCGTTTGAGAAAACTCATACTCTCAAACTTTGAGAAAACACTCATTCAGTTTCGACCAACCCTGTATTAGCTAAAATTAAACGTTTTGCTAGATTAATAATTTTTAACAATAATAGATTATATTAAAAATCACTTGAACATAAATTGATTTTCTGATGTCAAATCACTACAATTATACAGGGGGTGAATATTGCTATGAAATTCGAAAATAAAAACGTAATTATCTTTTAAACTACTTCGTATAACATCACAAAACCTGATATTTTAAGAAATAAAACATAGAGGAGAATCCGAAAATGTAAAAATATACAGGGTGTTCCATTAAACAAAAGATAATTTTGTTTCACCCTGTCAATATGGGTGGCCCTGTATATTTGGAAATGTATTTAAATTCTGATATTATCTATGCCCCAATCTCACCTAAATAAACTTTTTTCGTATCTCCTACAACAAACGACTAATTGGACTTCCCACAACCTGTATACATACAAAATCTCCGCTATAAAATTTTTTCAAAGAAAATGTTATTGGTTTTTTTTAAATAACTCCGTTAAATTTTGAAATATGAGACTTATCCAAAAACCATTACAAAGCTAAGTAAAAGTTCTATAACACTGTATTAAACATAATTTTCTAAATCCTTTATTTTCTTTTAAATGCAAGGTGAAAAGGCCCTGGTTACATGGTTCTCGCAGTAAAATTTATGTTTTAAATGTTTTTATCTCGGTTATTTTTTGTCGTAAAAAATATTAAAAAAAGAAAAAGCTTAAATAAAGTTAAAACTAAAATTTTGTTCTCTACCATTTTTTTAGTATATCGAGAATTTTTGGAGTTATTATCAAAAGAAAATGAAATTCACGAAAATTTGAAAAATTCTAATTTTTTTAATCGTACTTTTTTTTGAAAAATATGCGTTCTAAACGGGTCAAAATTGTTGAACTTATTACTCATGTTAAAATAAATAAAGTTTTAAATGGGTTACTATAAATTTTAATTTTTGTGGAAATGACGTATGTTTCATTTTTCATTCTTCCCTAAAAAATCTGAAAGGGTCCTCTTATTTTCATCATAACTTGCTTAATTTTGATGCTATCGACTACTTATATAGCTTTTTGATAGTTACCTTTAAGTAGTTTATTAAAATGTTTAATATCTATATTTAACAAAGTGCATCGTTTTCTTGTTATTTAAGCTTGAATACTAAGATTTGAGTACTCGCGGAAAAAAAATATACATTCAATTGCATATAACTCACTTTGTATATGTAATAAAGGATTTTTCGAATAAGGAGCTTATTTATTTTTATATTATCTTCGATTTTGGTAATAACAACTTTTTTGAAGAAACTTATGGTTTTTGAGTTATTTATGAAAAACTGCTTTAGAACATGGATTTTTTTCAGGAAAAATCAAAACTTTTGATCTTTAATAACTCAAAAACTATTGATTTATTGAAATAACTTTATATAACAAATTTTACTTATAATTTGTCCCTCTATTGATTAGTGGTATTATTTTTAATAAAATAATTTCCACCCCCGAGAAGAGGTGGCATCCCCCCCCAGGGTAAAAGCGCAAGTTGGTACCATGTCACCTTTGTTTCTTGAGATATCCTCTACATACTTACCAATTTTCATGAAAATCGATAGAGGTTCAACGAAATCGGAGGTGAAAACCTTCATTGACTCCACTACTTAGCAGATTGCTATTTATCACCAACATAATTCCTAAAATATGACATGTTCTACGTGTCGGACTCGTTAAAATGCCAAATCTTTTTGTCGGACAAATATTTTTTTCATATATTATATAACGTTGGCTATTGAATAAACTTAAAAACAACCTGCTATTTTTCACAATCATAAACTGGTCAGGAAGACACGTCATGTTATACAATTAAGACTTTCCATGTTCCAGTGTTCCCACACATCAAAGTTTGTCTGACTTACACCGTTAAGCTATGAACAAATTTCTTGCTTGCTATTAATAAACCTTTCTTTGGTACGCGGGATACAGGACTAATATATTGACATGTTTTTATGATGCAGGTCAAGTAGTGTGAGTAGGTACTATCTAAAAATTCAATTTTTTTTAATAAGTCCAAAATTGCACCCTTAAAATCAAACTTACCTTACCTAAACTGGACTGCGTAATGTAATAAAGGGTTAAGTGCCAAAATGTAGTTTTGGGATAAATGGGTTTAAAAATTTAAAATTTAAATTTAAAACTTAAATTTGTTTTTGGTGCTATTAGTCCTATCGCCAGGGGGGGTACAACGGCCTCCTTAACCCATTAACCGCCAAGCAAAGAAATACTGCAATAATATGTAATATATTTGATTAAATAAAGTAAAATAAACTTAAAAATTCGTAAATAAATTGTTTTACACTTTGATCATGGCAGGTGTCACAACAAAAAATGGTTCGTTTTCGAACCTTTGGCGGAAATGAGATACAAAAATTGAAATACACAATTTTATTTTTTGTCAATAGTCTCCAAACATTTAGAGTGTAAATGGACCTGGAATTTTTGATAAACAAAAATAGTATGGTTAGAACATTGCCTACACCTTCTTCAGCTTCTTTCTCAAAAACGAAGTCGAACGGCCCTCTATCTTTTTTAGAAATTATTTTCGATATTTCCAGTTTACACTTTCCAATCCTGTATCTTGCACTGTGCCAGTTGCATAAATTCGACATATTGTCTACAACACTACACAACTTCCCTTATGTAGCCCCCTCCCTCCTCCCCCACCCTAGATTATAAAAAAACTGAATACCAGAATACCCGCCTTTCTAAAGGTACGTATCCACTACGTTCGTAATATTGGACCACCGAGGCACTGCCGCACGGTCGTTGGCGCATTGTTGCACTGTCCGGGAGCGCCAATCATCCACTATGTTCACGAACCTCTTGCACTCCGCGCTCCCTGTAACTTCTCCAATCAATACGGTATGCGCTCCTCTACATATAAACCGACACCAATTGGAACGCCGAGGCGGAGCGTGCACTGTTGCACGGTCCGGGAGTCCCTACCATTCACTATGTTTACAAACCTCTTGCGCTCCGCGCTCCCTCCAACTACTCCCATCGATAAGGCATGCGCTCCTCTACATATAAACCGCCACAAACTGGACCGTTGAGGCGAAGCGCACACTGTTGCACTGTTGCATGGTCCGAGAGCGCCAACCATCCACTATCCTCACGAACTTCTTGCGCTCCGCGCTCCCTGCAACTTCTCCAGTCGATACGGTATGCGCTCCCTTACATATAAACCGCCACAGATTGGAGCGCCGAGGCAGAGTGCGCACAATTGCACAGTCTGGGAGCGTCAAACGTGTCCACTATGTGGAGCAGTTGCAGGAACTCGGAGCACAAGCATAGTGGATACGTGTTTTTACACATAATAAAGAAATATCCCAACAAATTACTGCCTGTGCATCACCTTGAACTTATTCCTGATCAGACAGGATTGTATGTCGACTTCCGCCAATGGTTCGTTATCGAACCATTATGTTCAAACACGAGATTTGATGACTCAGAATTTTTTTTTGTATTTTTATAACAATTGGTGTACAAATAGGTTAAAAAAATAATGTTTTAATTTATTTGACCACAAAAGTGTTATGCCAATAAAATTACTACAGTAAAAATAAAGTTGTGTCGAAGGATTGAAAATATCGGACATTTAGAAAATATTTTTGTGATGAAAGCATGAGTTTGGAAATTAAACAAAATTAAATTTAGTTACACTTACATCTTGTGGTTGCTTAAAAAATACAAAGATTTAAAAAAAATTAACGAATTGTCAAAAAAAAATTCTACAAAAAAATTGAGTGTTTTCGCACCTTTGGCGCTAAATGGGTTAATTCAGATAGACTTACCCAAGTTTTTTTTATGTATTTTGACCCGTAGAACACGAATTTTTTGGGTAACAGTTGATCCGGATGTCGATAAGTTTGTTATAAACAAAGAACTTGAGGAATTATATAACAGCGATTTTTCGCAAAACAAAACATTTTTTTGTATTTCTTGGGTGATACTCAGCAAAAAATAGTTTTACAAGTTTTTTCGTAGGATGCATAATTTTAGAGATAAATGCGGTTAAACTTTCAAAAAATCGAAAAAGTGCAATTTTTGAACCCGAATAACTTTCGACTAAAAAATAAAATAGCAATTATGCTTACTGCACTTGAAATTTCATGTCAAATTCTATCGGTTTTGATTATTTGCATTGTTAAAAATTAAGTTTTTATTTGTTAAACAAAGCCATAAACACACACTGTTTCCCGTGCCAATGCATTGGTTTTAATGTACGTAATCTACGTAGAAATTGTCTGTATGCGCCTACTCGTTCGGTTTCAAATGGGAAATGCATTGAAAACATCATTCAATCAATATGTGTTTACAGCTTTGTTTAACAATAAAAAAATTAATTTTTAGCAATGAAAGTAATCAAAACCGATAGAATTTGACTTGATCTTTCAAATGCGGTAAGCAGAATTGCTATTTTATTTTTCAATCAAAAGTTATTCGGGTTCGAAAATTGCAATTTTTCGATCTTTTGAAAGTTCAACCGCGTTTCTGTCGAAAACTATGCATCCTACTAAAAAATTTGTAAAACCATTTTTTGCTTAGAATGACCCAAAAAGTACAAAACAATGTAATGTTTTACGAAAAATCGCTGTTATGTGATTCCTCAAGTTCTTTGTTTATAACAATCTTATCGACATCCGGTATGACTGTTACCCAAAAAATTTGTGTTCTACGGGTCAAAACACATAAAAAAAACTTGGGTAAGTCCATCTGAATTAATGAGGCCGTTGTACCCCCACTGGCGACAGAACTATATTTCTAAAATATATAAATGATATGTTTCATATTTGATGGGTTAATGCAAATATAAAAAAACTCTCACATGTTTTTTTAAATTTTTTAAAAATATTTTATATTTTAAAAGTTATTTGATCAAATGTCGCTTAATTCGTTAATGATTTTTTAAGATATGCATGAGCTAAGATCCAAATTCCGGATTATAAGACATATTTGGCGCTTAATCTGATGTTTCAGAATAAAAAGTAGTGTTATAATAAAGTTTTACTCTATGGTACCATGTATATTTAAATATACAAATATTATCTCTGGTCTATATTGGTTTATATCGATCTTAAGACAAAATTGGTCATTGTATATTCTAAAATACATGTCTAAGCAACTGTATTATGTAGGTTTTCTATAGAAATTCCAAATAACAGCGATAAAAAAAATGGCAACATCGAGGGGGTTGTCTAATGACGTTGCTAGGAGATCCGCCCACTTCAGTGAATTATTTGTGGGGTTTTACGTAGGTAAAAATAAAAATGAAATTTAGTATTTAACTCTTGCAAAGTCTTTTGAATAGCAAGGTGTGTTTTGACTTTCAATCTTCGACTCGTGAGAAGTAGTAGTGCATATTTTACAACTGTATATTGAAATATACACTGTGCAATAGTGACCGAATTTTTCGGTAATTTCGCTATTTTTATTTTGATTATGGATCCAACACGTTTTTATGGCAAACAAAAGGAAACAAATATACTTTTACCAGATATTGACAGTGTTGACAGTGATCTTGATTATAGCAGCGATGATAGCATAACAGATGAAACTTATCTACCAGATATGTTATAGGGTAAGTTTTTTCCTACATATTGCAACTTTTTTCAGTAAATTCTTGTTTCTAGATTCATCTAGTAGTGATGATCAAATAGTCGAAGGTGACCATTTGGGTCTGCAAGCGGATCCTTCTGATGATGAAGACCTACCGCTACCTTCATCAGACCTAACAAATAATCAAATTTCCATTTGTTCAAATCATGGAAAAAAGAAAATAGATTTGAAATGGACAAATTCAAAGAATGAGGCAGTCAAATGCCTCTTTGGGGTGCCCATCTACATGATGAAACTGAAGTGAAAACTCTCGTCCAATATTTTTATAAATTAGTTGATAAAGCTTTGTTAGATTATATAGTGGAGCAATCAAATTTGTATGCAACACAAACAGATATATCTGGAAACTTTTCTATGGATTCAAAAGATCTGGAACAGTTTTTAGGAGCATGTTTCTATATGTCACTGATATCGATACCAGGTACTAGAAGGTATTGGAGTAATGCTCGTAGAATTTCTCAAGTCGCTGATGTAATGCCGTTACGAAGATTTGAGCAAATAAAAATAAATTTAAATTTTGCTGATAATCACCAACTACCATCGAATCCGCCAGATCGTTTGTTCAAAATAAGAAACGTGATTGAAACCATAAGGCACAATATGAAGTCCATACCAATAAAGCAACATTTATCTGTTGACGAGCAAATTATCCCCTATAAAGGACGTAGCGGACTAAAGCAATATAATCCCAAAAAGCCAAAGAAATAGGGTTACAAATTATTTTGTCTTGCAGGTGCGAGCGGCATAGTATATGATTTTGAGGTTTATTGTGGAGCTCATAAGCAACCAGACGATTTACCAGATATAAGTGCCAGCAGTAACGTTGTTATTCGCTTAGCTGAACGCATACCAAAAAACCAAAACTTTTTGCTAGTTTATGACAATTGCTTTTTCAGTCCTGAGTTGCAAATAAAGTTATCTGAAAATGGCATCCAGAGCTTGGGTACAGTTCGTACAAACAGGGTTCCCGAAAACAAGCTGCCAGCAGATAATGTGGTAATGAAGCAAGGTCGAGGGAGTTGTGTGAAAAAGGTTACTGTCCATAACAGCATAGCACTCAGAGTAGTCAAATGGTATGACAATAAGGCAGTGATATTGCTAAGTACATTTGCCAGTGCTTCTCCTAAAACGACTGTCCAGAGGTACGACCGGAAAAAAGGAAAGTATAAAAATAAAATGCCCCAGTATTATTATTTTATATAATAAATTTATGGGGGGAGTGGATTTGATAGGTTCTCTCTTGGCACTTTACCGAACAAAGATTCGGTCGAGAAAATATTACCTTAGAATATTTTTTCATCTAATGGACATGGGCGTGATAATTTCTTGGGTTACCATTGGCCCCACTATGAAAAAAGACAGGAAGATGTAAGAATAAAAAATGCCAAAAAATATCAAAAGTAAAATGCACTAAATGTAATTGTTTCCTATGTTTTGTTCCAGATAGAAACTGTTTCCTAGATTTTCATCAAGAGTTTTAATTTTTTTTATTATTAGTAGATTATTTGTAGATATTGTGCCTGCTTTTCTTTATATTATCGTAAGAACCGTCTATGAAAAATCTCTATTGACTAAGGTATAGAATTGCAATTTTTTTAGTAATATATGCACAATGTGTATCTGAATATACACTTTTTTTTTCAAAGAAATAAAAACTTTTAAAAATAAATAATAACCTAGAACTAGTCTAAATTATCTTACTTTCCCATATTTACCTTAAAAAAAATTTTTGCTGCTGTCTAAAATGGTGGTTGCAATAGAGGGTTAAATTTTTCGCTTTAATACTTATAATAAGTAGGGAGCGGATTTATATGCGATCAATTTTGATGAAATATGCGCATATATATGCAGTAAAAAATTACGAAATATGCGCAAGATATGCACAAAAATTCAAAAAATGCCCATTTCGAGAAACCACAAATTTTCTGTTCTATTTTATTCTAGGGGGTTCTTTTACAGGGGGGGGGGGGCGGCAATCTTATTTATTATCTTTCAAATAAAATCGTTATTTTTTATACAATGCAATTTATTCACATTTTTTACAAAAACTGATACCAATAGTTACCTATTTAAAATAAAACAACAATATCACTATATATATGTTGGGTCTAGGACGTTTCATCGCCGCCAGTTCATCGCCGCCGTTTCGATGCCGCCAGTTCATCGCCGGCCGATTCATCGCCGGCCGTTTCGATGCCGCCGGTTCATCGCCAGTCAGTTAATCGCTAACTGATATATTTCCGAATTTTCGACCAATTTTCGACAGTTACATTTATTATTTATTTTTAGTATTAATTAGGAATTCTAGGAATTGCGAGATATGACCATTCCCGTTGCCATACTTAATCTTTTAATAGACTTTTAAACGTTTATAATATAAAATATAATTTAACACTACAAATTTAATATTGTTTAGTATCAAATTTAGGGGAAGCAGAAATAGAACAGTAAATTAATATAATAATATTTTTTATCTATTTATTTGTCATAAGTTTTGAACTGAATTTAACGTCGTGTCGTGTCATCTCCCATAATACAAGATCAACTGACTAATTGGCGATGAAACGGCCGGCGATGAAACGGCCGGCGATGAAATGGACTGGCGATGAACCGGCGGCATCGAAACGGCGGCGATGAACCGGCGGCGATGAAACGTCCCATTCCGATATATGTTCGATTATAATTCACTACAATGTGTTTTTCCAAATTTTTCACGAGGAAACATTTTCTTTGATCAGATAAAATATTTTTCGTACTTCCGGGCCTAAAGTGACAACTTCACTCCCTTGTGACAGGTACTAAAGTGTCACATTTAATCCCTCCGGGATTAAATATTGACGAAACTCCCGGAACGATTAAATCACAAACAAACGAATTTAAGGGATATTTTATTGAAAAATATAATTAATTAGAATGGTAATTAACGTTAATATTCAAATTAATATTGTGACAGTTCGTCATATTGACCAGTCTTTCCTGGGTTAATGCAGCAGGTAACTGACGAGTAACAGATAGGTCCTTTTCATATTGAACTGGTGTTTGTTTCGAAGATCCTGCGGAAACAGGAAGCGAGAATGAGGACTGTGGCATAACTATAGTGGACGAATCGGCGACTTGACCAAATATTTTATCTGAAATTTTTTGTTTATTTTTAATAGGCGATTCAATATATCCCTCGGCCACGTTGGAGGATTTCCATCCTCCATGTCTCTTCAGCACGTCTATTGTTGCTCCCGAATCAGCTAACAAAGACGCAGATGTGCGTCTAAAACAATGTCCCGTATAAGACGTCGCATTTTCTAATTTCAAGAAAGCTGCTATTTGCCGTGGAATTGTACCAAACATGTTTTTTCCTACTACTCGCGTAGTACATTCTTTGTTGATGTATTGAACAAAAAATTTTGAATGAGTTGTCCCTGTCTTTCGCAATGCCACATATTTCCGAAATATCGCCACAAAACTGATGGCACTGTTTTCTGAATTTTTGATCACAAAATTTCGGTCAATTTTATTTTTGGTGTTTCTAATCGCAATTAGGAAGGAATCGCCCAAATCTCTCACATCGTCGATTTCTAAATCAACCAACTCTTTTCCACGACAAGCTCCCGCA
Source organism: Diabrotica virgifera virgifera (assembly GCF_917563875.1). Classification (NCBI taxonomy): domain Eukaryota; kingdom Metazoa; phylum Arthropoda; class Insecta; order Coleoptera; family Chrysomelidae; genus Diabrotica; species Diabrotica virgifera. The sequence continues at coordinate 131,453,786 of NC_065448.1, forward strand.
ACGCCCAAAATAAGTGCAACCTACAAAAAAATTGATTTCTTAAAATTTCTGAATATAAACAAATTTCCAAATTTACCTTAAGCATTAAATATTTATCATCCGGAGCCTCCCGTAAGAACTGATCTACCTGCTCAGACGTGAGAATTCTTGACTTCTTTGGCTTAAATCCCTCATTTCTTCTCTTCAAAAAAGCTAATAATTTTGGAAATTTACTTATATCAATATCTTCTCTAATGTTAATAACCGATTTCAGCATTGAGTAATGTGCCCAGAGAGTTGAGGCACAAACCGCTTTTGATTTATCATCGAAGTAGACTAAATAACAGCGCATTTTCAGTAGGTTGTCTCACATTTTTTAAGCGGCACCACTTTTTAAAAGCATCGTACTGCTGCTCGTATAGTTTTCTAGATTTCGGTGGTAACAATTCTTCACCTACTTCGGCTGCTCTTTTATCAATATCAGATACACCTTCTTCACTCATGATACCAATAATTATCAATAACAATGTTTCTTTACAATGACACTAGTAATGACAATGTTTCTAAATTATAACTGTCACAACGCAATGTTACTATGGTAACTTATTTTAAAGACAGTTTATTAAATGAGTTGAAGAGAGAAAAAACTGATTGAAATTATTGAAATAATTAATAAAATCATACCGGAAGTACGAAAAGTATCGTATATACCTTGCGACTGAAGTACATTTAATCCTTCAGGTAAATTATGGCCCTCCCTGCGGTCGGGCCATAAACTTTACCTTCAGGATTAAATGTACTACTTCAGTCCCGCGGTATATAATGTACTATTTATAACTTGAAAACCTCCGTTCAATATCAACAGAAGTAATTGGGGCGCATTAAAATAACTTGTTAAAGACGAAAATTCTGCACCAAAATCAATTTCAAAATTTCCGTTAAGAATTTCGCATATATGTCCTTCAAAGTTTTAAAGCCGTTTAAAGACGGGATCTGATCTAAAGCATGAATATTTCAATTTCCGTTAGAATATCGTAAATCTATGGTTAAATGTGTAAATTCTCTTAACAATAGGGGATTTAAAAGAATCACCAGAATTATAGGTACCTACTAAATTGGGATACAATTTGTACTAAATATAATAAAAGTAAATAAAATTCGGATTTCCCGGTAAACCATCCTTCATCATTTTAACATCCTACAATCATTTTATAACGGCGTTCTATAAGCACTATAAGTACTTTGTGTAAAGATCGGGTATTTTCTAAGAAAAAATGAAAAGGCAGTGAATGAACCGTCTCTTTTCAGGTAGTTATCGAATTAATAGATACGACAGCCTGTGCGGGGAAATATTTTGTGTCGAATTAAAAAAATAAATTTTTTTTTTACTTAAATGTTTTTAAAATGCACAAAATATGCATGTTTCTTTAAAAATATGCACAATTTTGTAAAGTGCTCAAATATGCGAAATATGCATGCAATATGCATTTAGCATAAAATCCGCTCCCTAATAATAAGTTATATCGTTAAATAGAAAATACACCAAAAACAATCCACTAAGATTGGTCTTCAATATTGAAATCCAATGATCCATTAAAGCCGTCAATGTCATCTTAAATGTCTTCATTCCCTATACGATGTTTTCATATAAGTTTTTAGCATCCAATGGAATAAGTTCCAATAACGACATTATGTCACTAAATTTTGGGATAGAGACAGGTTTTCCATTAGGCCACAAAATTGGCAGTTTGTAAGAATACAAAAATTCTGTACTTGTGGTTGCATTTCTTCCGACTCGTTTACTTAAGTCTACTTCTGGAAAATTTCCGCCGTGATTTTTGCTAAAAATATATTTTAAAAGGATTTTCTTTCAAGAGCAGTATTTTTTAGTTTGAAGCTACCTAATTGAATTCCCATTTATATCGTTCTTTCTATTTACAATATTTTTTTAATATCGCAAACTCCTTTAAACTCTTCTTTTTGTATCATTTGAACCGTTAATTTGTGTCATTTTCTGCAATCTTTGATAACGTTTATATAATCGTCTGGAGTATATAATCGATTTTGGAGATTAGTGCTGACCCTAAATGTCCCCAAATTCGAAGTCATTGGGCATAAAACTTTGTCGTGATACTAGAAAGCGCATCGTAATTTTTTTAAAGATAGTATAAGCTCAAGCGCAGATTTTAAAAGCATCACAATTTTAATTTTGAGGTTTTGTCTAATTTAAAAGTTAATATTAATAATATGGCATGGCCAGCGCACAGTCTCGATTTAAATCCCATCGAGGATGTTTGGGACAGGCTGGGTAGAAGTAGTCTACGCCGGATACATGCTGCTCTTAGATTACGTCAGATCAAAGGGACTCTTTTAAAGGAATGTTCATTTTGTTCAGTTTTAGCTTCTGATAGATTTGAATTGAGATGAAATCTTTATGAGATTTCTAGCCGCTGTTGCTTTACCTTGATGAGTCTCGGTCTCTTAAATTGTTTTTTCTCTTTCCCAAATGTAGAACTTTTTAATTTTAACTGCAAATTTATCGCAGGGATTCAGACATTTTTAGATGGGTAGCTCTCTTTTCTCCTCTATGATCTTTAATCACTTCTGTTGAACAAACTTTTTTTAAATACCGGTCAACTCTCGCCGAGGACATTCGCAAAGTTTGAATAAACATTTTTGAACACACTTCTTTGTTTTAACATAACGTATTAACCTTTGTTTTAATTTTTGTTTTAAAACTCGATCTTTGTTTTAAAATAACGAATTACCCGACAAACGATGTCGCTTAATTCGATTTCTTGAAAGCTAGAAAATATGTTGTGTTTTGTAATAAAGAATTAACCGACTAATTCACAATTATTGTGGCGCTTGATTCGTTATTTTACTTAAACTTTCTTAAACTTTTTTGTCTCTTTGTAATTTTTCGATAAGTCAGTTATTATCGAGATATTGTGAACATTTGGAAAATCCAACACAAATTTTTACATGGTAACCTCGTAATAATAATATGAAAATTTATTGTGAATTTACATTTTTTAGATTTTTAGTAGTCATGTTGTGACTGGCTGATTGACGTAAAGTCCATGCCTTAAAAAAAAGGTATATTTTGAAAAATATTAATATCTCGATAAAAAATCGTTTTCGGAAAAATAATAAGAGGCAAAAAGTTTTAAAAGGATTGTGTTTAACTAATGGTACCACAATAATAATTTAATTGGAACGTACACAAACATTTGGGACATTTAAGGGAACAAAACCCCCATAAAATTTTTATGTAAACATATTGAAAAAGAAGCCGCAACTCAATAAAAATTGGTTTATCAAAAAATCCAAGGAGACAAAAAAGTTTTAAAAACGTTGTCTTTAACTACTGGTACCACAGTAGTAATTTAATTGGAACGGACACAAAACTTTGGGGGGGTTTAACGGAACAAAACTCCCATAAAATTTTTATGTGGTGTACAAATTTCAGTGATATTATTTTTTGGAGGTGTCCCTACCAACAGAATACGCTACATCCATTGTCAATAAAAAATCTCTAATAGTTTTCGATATATTAGAAAAAAATCGATTTTCATTTTGTAACTTAAAAGGGCTGTAACATTTTTATGTGCACATTTGTATTAAGGTAAGTTGGATTAAGTCGAACTATTTTTGTTCCGAGAATATGTGATTTAATTTATCACCTGCATTTTTGTTACACCCTGTATAATATATTATAATAATTAATTCTGACATTTTGCACAAATAATGAGTTTTTTGAGTTACTTAGTACATTTGCCACATAGGTATTTTCTACAAATATTACATGATTCGCATATTCGATTTTTTTTTAATTAATGTTTATTTGACACTGCTTCCTCTTATTACATACAGCACTTTCAACTATCGTGAAATGTTCAGGTGTTTGAGAGATTTTAATACTACTGGAGTCGGGGTTCTGTTTCACATATTCTGCTCGAAGTTCGCCAATAGTTTGTAGAACACCATCGTGACGCGATATGCTTTTTTTTTGTTATTTCTTTATATACATTACACAAATTAATTGCTGCAAAATTTAACACGTTGTGCACACATGCACATGCATAAACATGTGCACAGGCCACCTTCGGCTAACAGGCTTCACTGTATATTTGCGTGTCATTTGATCGACTATATCAACACCAAATTTTGTTGCGTTATACAAAGCAATCGTTTCATGGAGGTTTTTAGCATCTTTACTAATTTAAACTTGTGGATGCATTGTACTTAAGATCATTACAATTTTTTGTTGGCTTTTCTTGGTAGACAGTATGGTTTGTATCGTTGTCTGCCTTTAAAATATATGACTCATAACGAGGGCCTCGAATCGTTGGTATTTCATTTTCTCCTTAAACCAATTCCTGCTCATAGTTTGTTTGAAAACAGGTGGTCCCCATACATTGGAGCACAAGAGATCAATATTTAAGTGACTTATATTATAGGCACTACGAGCATAAAGCAAAGCAATAAATGCTTCTAGTTCTGGAAGAGCAATGCTCCATGTTTGATTAGTTAATTGTTGGCGGGCTTTAGTCTCTGTGCAGATCCTTATGTGACGTAGCATTGAATCGTTGATAAATAATCGCCAGGAATTTAGCACATTATTCTCTTGAATATATCGTTTTGGGCCACCCAATAAAATATGGACCACCCAAACTATGGGATATGCTTAAAAAACTTTTCGAAAGATGTCTAAATAGAGAAAAAGTACCAGATGAATGGCTAACATCACATATTACTCCCATACATAAGAAGGGACCTAAAAATAACCCCAAAAATTATAGAGGAATTGCAGTCATCAGCACCATTGGAAGATTATATTCCAGGATATTCAGAAATAAAATAGAACAAAAAATTCAAGGAAAGCAAGCTGAAGAACAAGCTGGTTTTCGTGTGGGACGTTCAATGGTAGACAATCTCTTCACTTTAAAAATAGCACTAGAAAAAAGAATACAGAGAAATTCGGAAACCCACTTCGCTCTTATCGACTTAGAAAAAGCCTGTGATTGTGTCCCCATAATAGAACTATGGAAGTCAATGAAAAACATCGGTATCGACGGAAAACTCATACAAGCAACTAAAATGTTATATGAGACCACTAACACCAGAATCCAAACCGGCAAAAATTTCACTGTGGCATTTAATATTTCAAAAGGCCTCCGACAAGGATATTGTCTATCTCCCACTCTCTTTAAAATATACCTTGACCAATCCTTACAGAGGTGGACAAAAGCAGTAAAACCGATGGGACTGAAAGTGGGAGACGACACCCTCTTTACATTATACTTTGCGGATGACCAAGTTGTGATAGCCCAAGATCAAGATGACTTAAGCTATATGATACGGAAACTAAATTAACATTACCAACAGGCAGGATTAGTACTAAATATGGATAAGTCAGAATACTTCATAGTGGGAAACGAAGACATTGAAAACCTACCATTGGAGCAAGGACATATTGTTGGTGTGAAACAATGCAAATATTTGGGAGCTATATTTAACAAACGAGGAACTAGTGACGATGAAATATAACATAAGATCAATAAAGGTAGAAGCATCACTAGATCCCTCAATTCAATTTAATGGGACAAAGATATCACGAAGGAAATAAAGAGAAGGATATATGAAAGTATAATGAAGAGCGCTACAATCTACGGTGCAGAAGTTTGGGACAAAAGTGCAAGAAATAAAAGGAAGCTACTTAGTACAGAAATGGACTTTTTGAGGAAAAGTTGTCAGGTTTCAAGATTGGAACATGTGAGAAAAATGAAACAATTAGAGGACATATGAAGGTGGAAAAAACTATAATTGACGATATTGAAAAGAGACCGCTGATATGATTCGGTCACGTTAAAAGAATGAATGAGACTCGCTGGACGAGAAAAATATTAGAGTGGGTCCCACCGGAGAGAAAAAAAAGGACGACCACAGAGAAGATGGAGGGACAATATTCAGGAAGCAATGAATTCGAGGCAATTAGATGAAGGTATGTGTTACGATATAAAAAATTGGAAGCTGGGTATGGAGAGGTGGCGACAGCCGTAGAAGTCCATTATATATACTGTTATATTTCTATTTGATATGAAAATTAAATTTTGATAATTATAAACAGAATTCAATTTAATATAAAATATTTTCAGTTTTCTCAACCACGGGCATATAAATTTAGAACAACCTGTATACAACAAATTGTTATATGTAATTTTAAGAAGTGATTAGAAGAAGCTTACGAAACTCGGGACAATGCGCCGAGAATAAACAAAGTGAATGGCGCGTACCATTATCGTTGTTCGCGGAAGGTTCGATCATTAGCCTATGCTAAATAAGACTCAGTTGAAGTAGATAATAGGTCATTAAATTTTGTAAATAGTAAAAAGTAATTTTAGAATGGGAATTAACTATTTTTTTTGGAAATCCATTAAGCATATTTAGAAAGATTAAAAATTGGTTTTGAGGAATACTGCGAATGAGAGTTGGTGGTGGAAGGTTGATTTGTGAATCTGGACGGGATATTTAGAAAGTAGGTGAATGACTGAAAAGAGAAATCAGAATGTTTTGAGCTGTCGAGAAGTGAAGTCCAGTAGTAGACGGTAGTGTACGGAGAGTGAGAAGGCCGGTGTAGTTCCGTGAGTGTGGAGTATCTATCGTGGAACGAGAGGTAGGCCAGGTCGAGAGTAAAGAACCTCCTTGAGCCAAGAGTGTCCCGGTAGCTGATTGAAGTTTCGAAAAAGGTAGAAACACGGCATCACGACAGAAGCAGGAACGGGAGCTATACGAGCTAGTTTTCAAAGGAGAACATTACTGGAAGCCAGGACGAGGTGTTGATCGCAGCCAAGGATAGCAGGAAACGGGTCTTGTGTGAAGACATTCTCAGTTCACCAGAAAAAGGTCAGTCTCATTTGTTTGGACATGAATGTATGGGTTTTTCGTATTAAATACCACATTTAAAATTGAAGAACATAATCAATAATATCAGAAAAGCTTCATCAAACTTAAATAGAATTGTTGCTAATAAATCATAATAGTTAAATGTTAATAAAAACTTTCAATTGGAAACCAAAAGGAAATAAGATTCCCATATGTAAATGTTATGTTTAAGAATAATAAGATATAGCAAATATTAAGCAGTGATTGCCATTTAAATAAAATAAACAATATTTTGATTATAATTGTAACCCATATGTGTGTATTATTTTACTCTTTTCTTTCCTATCCCGATTAGGAACCATTGAGAAATACTTAGAAGCCACGTAAGTAAGTAATTAATTTTATAAAAAGCCCTGAGATTGAAAACTTATTGATATGTGATCTGGTAAATTAATTAGATTATTATTAATGCATTGATTAAATTAAATGACATATAAGAATATTATCTCATATCAATAATCAAGATCACATCAACTGTCGTCCAACGTGGAAAGCATTGAAAAGTATTTCTAGTGGCAAATTTGAAGGATAGAAAGAGTAAAGCCGGTATTTGAAAATTTATATGCCTGTGGTAAAAAGTGAGATACTTACATTTGAGAACATAAAATTTTAGATCTCTTTAGGTACAAATTTTACATAACTGATTTAATATTTTATTTTTACGATATTTACATTTGATATATTTATTGACAATTTATAATATTTGGGTGAGAAAAAGTCGTCTTGGTAACATACTAGTAAAATTTCATATTTGGCGGGGACAGTACTTCTTGAAAACAAATGTCTGTGACAAGAAGCCAAAGCAAAGACAACAAAAAACAAAAAGAACATTCAGACCAAGAAGATATTTTAGACACGACAATCATGGCATCAGAACAGCAAGAATTATCAGGAATAGATAAAATATTACAACTGATGCAACTCCAGTCACAAAAAATGGATGAAGCAAAAAGGACAATGGATAAAAATCAAGAAGAAACATCAAAGAAAATGGATAAAGTGGATCAAAAAATGGAGGAACGCATAGAAAAGTATGAAATGAAAATTCAAGATAAAATAAAGGAGTTAACGAATGGCCAGAAAAAGGAACTAGAAAATTTGGAAAATAAGTTGGAAAATGCTATTTAAGTAGACAGAGAAGAAGTGGAAAAAAGAATCACAGAAATAGAAAAACAAGTCACCGAAAACCGGACGCAACAAAATGTAGGAGAAAGAAGAGAAATGGTTATACATAGCACAGATGACGTGAAGATAAGGTTTGGCGGGGATGTAAGAAGATTACACCCAGTGCCGTTCATAAATAGCCTGAAAAAGAAAATACAACACATCGGAAATTTCGAAACAGCAAAAGAAACTATCAGAAACCATCTCAAATATGAAGCAAGCCTATGGTTCGATAGTAAAGAAGAAGAATTCGGCAATTGGCAACAATTTGAACAAAAATTTTTGAATTATTTCTGGGGAAAGGTCCAACAATTGGAAATTAACAAGGAATTGCAAAATGGGAAATACAATGATAGGATGGGTGTATCAGAAAGGACATATGCTTTGCAAATTTACAATAATGTAAAACATTTACAATATAATTACTCATCGGAACAATTAGTCGAACTGATTGCAAGACATTTCGAGGAAACGCTGGAAGACCATATCACATTGCAAAATTACAAAGACATAGATAGTTTATGCCAATTCCTACAAATAAGAGAATCACGTCTAAGAGAAAGAAAATCAAGAAGGTCGCGAGAAAATTACAGGCCCCGAGAAACACAAGATTACAGAGATAGAAATCAAAATAGGAGGGACTATACAAGACGAGATTTTAATCCCAGAAGGGAAAACGAAAATAGAGACAACGGAAGAGGAAATTATGAACAAAGAAATAGGCAATGGAATGAGGACAGAAATCGAGAATACCAGAATAGAAACACCACACGCTCAAATCAAGAAAACAGAAATAATGGTAGACAAAATGAACAGGGATATCGAGAAAACCGAAACAGATCCGACAGACCAAGAGAAAATAGAAGAGAAGTAAATAATACCCAGACAGATGAATATGACGGAGAGAGACATTATGACGAAAATATAAACAACGATGAGCAACCGGCGTCTTTTCACGACGGCGCTCACTAAAAACCAAAAATCAAACAGGAATCTTTTGTCACCCCAAGGAGTTTATTAAATTGGCAGGAAACAACGAAAAGAAAAATGGAGTTAATTTAAAATTTGTGGATGGATTTATCAACGAGAAACCAATTAAAATTATGATAGACACTGGATCTGAAATAACATTGGTCAACAGAAAACTAATAGAAGAAGTTAACTTAACAAATTTAATTTACAAAATACCTAGGGTAAATTTAGTGGGCGCAAACAAACGGACATTGGCAACTATAAATGAAGGCATACGAGTAATGGTACGACTGGGTAAGAATATGTATGCACTACAATGTGTAATAATGCCAAACATGTCACATGACATGATAGTAGGAGTTGACGAATTGGCAGAAAAACATGTAGTGATAGATTTTAAAAATAATACGATGAAACTAACAGAAGAAAAAGAAAAAGAACAGGACAAGGAACATGAGAAACAAAATACGGACGAATCAGGTAAAGAACAAACAGTGGAAATGAATTTGGCAGCGAAGCAAGGACAAAGAAAAAAAAGGAGAAAAGGTCAGAAAAAGATAAAAGAAAATGAAACCTGTGGCTCCTCAAAAGAAGAGTTGAGCCCAGAAGAAGAAAATTTGAGAGTATCAGAAACAAAGGAAACCTGGGATTCCTCAAAAGAAGAGACGAGCTCAGGAGAAGAAGAAATAAAGCTAAAAAATGAAAGTGAAAAGAATATTATTGAAACAGTGGTATTTGAAGAGGAGGTATATGCAAACGAGAATGCAGAATGCACGGTAAACATGTGTGAAGAATCTGAGAAAGAAGACAGAAAATTAATATGTGGAGAAGGGAAAGAAAAAGAATTGCGGCTGATGTTAAGAAACTACGAAAATTTGATCAATGAGGAAAACAGAGTGGCTAAAAAGTACGAACATTCATTTGAGGTGAAACACTTGGGAAATTTTCGATCAAAGACTTACCCGATTCCATACAAGTATCGACAAGAGGTGAAAGAAGAAATAAATAAAATGTTGGAAGATCAAATCATCGAAAGATGTGATTCACCGTATGTTAACCCGATTGTGATAGTAAAGAAAAGCAATGGAGAATTGAGATTATGTTTAGATGCCAGGAATATCAACCAGCACACTGTATCACAATATGAATCACCTCTAAACATCGAGGCCATTTTTGGAAGAATCACCGGGTCACACATATTTTCGAAAATTGACTTAAAACACAGTTTTTGGTTGATACCGTTAGCTGAAAAGTGTAGAAACTACACCGCTTTTTCTATTGATGGTATTGTCTACCGGTTTAAGGTAGTGCCATTTGGATTGCAGAGTGCTTGTGCTGCACTCGTCCGAGCTCTACATACCATTTTGAATCGCCATGAAGATTTCATAGTTCATTATATCGATGATTTATTAATTTTTTCACAAGATACTCAGAGTCATCTGGAACACATAGAAATAATTCTGAAAGAATTGGACACAGCAGGATTGAAATTAAACATTGAAAAATGTCAATTTTTTCAAAAAGAAGTCATTTATTTGGGTTTTCAATTGGACACCAAAACAGTAAGATTAGCCGAAGACAGAGTCAAGCTCATAGATGAATACCCAAGACCAACGAATTTGAAAACATTGAGAGGTTATCTTGGCACGATAAATTATTTTAAAAAGCTGATTCCCGATTTGAGCCAAAAGGAAATCCCTCTGATAAAATTGCTTAAAAAAGGAATAAAATGGAATTGGAAAGAAGAACAGGAGGAAGCTTTCGAAACATTAAAACGAGAATTCGCAAAAGGAACGAAAATATACCACCCCATTTACAATTTACCTTTTATACTCCGAACTGATGCGTCCATACAAAAATTTGCAGGAGTTCTGTCTCAAATACAAAACGACCAAGAAGTGCCGATATGTTTTATATCTCGAGTGACTAAAACACATAAGAGAAAATATAGTGTTACAGAATTGGAGTTTGCCAGTGTACTATATTGCGTAAACAAATTGAGGTTTTACTTATTGGGAGCAAAATTCACAATCGAAACAGACCATGCAGCTTTAGTACATATCATGAAGAATAGATTAGTAAATAATAGAATACATAGAGGCATTCTATTATTACAGGAGTATGATTTTGAGTTCCGATATATAAAAGGGAAAGACAACATAATAGCCGACGCTCTAACACGGGATGAAGACACCGGAAAAAAGGAAACAATTACTCTACAGGTGGGACTAAATAGATTAATACAAGAAAAAGGGATATATTCGTTAAATGAGATAAGGACAAACCAGGAAGACCTAGAGGAAAGAGAAAAAAGAAGAGCGGAAGTAGAAAATAACATATATTTTAAGAGAATAGACGGAAAGGAACTATATTTAGTGACACAGACATTGGCCGAAAAGATAATAAAGAAATTACATGAGGACAATGGGCATATCGGCAGCAGAAAAGTTTGGCTCGTTTTTAGGGAAAATTACATCAGCCGACAGGATTACCGCATTGCAAAGGAAATTACCCAGAAGTGCGATGTATGTCAAAAATATAAAAGTCGGAATTTCAAAAACGAAAATGTTGCCAAAAATATTGAAGCCCGAAACAAACTAGACATTGTAGCAATAGATATGTTAAGCGATCTAATTATGACCACTAAAAGGAACAAACATATTCTGGTAATGGTGGATGTGTTTTCAAAATACGTAAAATTATATAGTTGCCGCACCACAAAGGGGGAAGAAATATCAAGAAAAATCGACAATTTTATAGCCATAGTAGGAACACCAAAAAAGATTCTACTGGACAATGCAACGTATTTCCGAAATGATCGTTTCAAGGGACAACTTCGAGAACGAGGAATAGAGACAAATTTTGTCAGCATCAGGCATCCACAGAGTAATCCTTCGGAACGATTCATACAGGAAGTGACGAAATTTCTTCGCATTGCAACAGATGGTCAACATCGCCACTGGGACAGGAAAATGGCGGAAATAGAAAGGTATCTAAATACAATTCCGAGCACAGTAACAAAAGAGACCCCAGAATACATCATGAAGGTTGTACTGCCGATAAGGCCATGGGAAGACCAAGAGCCAAAAGAATATCAACAGGTGATTGAAACCGTACAGAGAAGATTACGGCGAAGCAACGAAAAATATATTCAAAGACAGGAACAAAATAGAAAAAGAAGACCAGTGACTTTCCAAAAGGGTGAAAAAGTACTCGTGAGGGCATTACGAGTATCAAATCTTCCTGGGGGCATTTGCGCAAAGTTGATGCCTGTTTTCGAAGGCCCGTACATCGTGAATAACGAAAATGGGATAAATAGTTATGAGTTGAGGCACAGGAACTCGGAAAAGATCCGAGGAATTTATAATATTCACGATGTATACAAATATCACGAATAAAAGACAGAATTACATGAAGTAGATAGTAAGTTAGGGTATAAGACGTAGATTAAAGTAAGGAAATATACAGGGAGTTGGTTTTGCCTCGAGAAAATTTATTTAAAAATGCAGATAAATTTTATCGAATACAAGGCGGGGATTTGTTATATTTCTATTTGATATGAAAATTAAATTTTGATAATTATAAACAGAATTCAATTTAATATAAAATATTTTCAATTTTCTCAACCACGGGCATATAAATTTAGAACAACCTGTATACAACAAATTGTTATATGTAATTTTAAGAAGTGATTAGAAGAAGCTTACGAAACTCGGGACAATGCGCCGAGAATAAACAAAGTGAATGGCGCGTACCATTATCGTTGTTCGCGGAAGGTTCGATCATTAGCCTATGCTAAATAAGACTCAGTTGAAATAGATAATAGGTCATTATCGTTGTTCGCGGAAGGTTCGATCATTAGCCTATGCTAAATAAGACTCAGTTGAAGTAGATAATAGGTCATTAAATTTTGTAAATAGTAGAAAGTAATTTTAGAATGGGAATTAACTATTTTTTTTGGAAATCCATTAAGCATATTTAGAAAGATTAAAAATTGGTTTTGAGGAATACTGCGAATGAGAGTTGGTGGTGGAAGGTTGCTTTGTGAATCTGGAAGGGATATTTAGAAAGTAGGTGAATGACTGAAAAGAGAAATCAGAATGTTTTGAGCTGTCGAGAAGTGAAGTCCAGTAGTAGACGGTAGTGTACGGAGAGTGAGAAGGCCGGTGTAGTTCCGTGAGTGTGGAGTATCTATCGTGGAACGAGAGGTAGGCCAGGTCGACAGTAAAGAACCTCCTTGAGCCAAGAGTGTCCCGGTAGCTGATTGAAGTTTCGAAAAAGGTAGAAACACGGCATCACGACAGAAGCAGGAACGGGAGCTATACGAGCTAGTTTTCAAAGGAGAACATTACTGGAAGCCAGGACGAGGTGTTGATCGCAGCCAAGGATAGCAGGAAACGGGTCTTGTGTGAAGACATTCTCAGTTCACCAGAAAAAGGTCAGTCTCATTTGTTTGGACATGAATGTATGGGTTTTTCGTATTAAATACCACATATAAAATTGAAGAACATAATCAATAATATCAGAAAAGCTTCATCAAACTTAAATAGAATTGTTGCTAATAAATCATAATAGTTAAATGTTAATAAAAACTTTCAATTGGAAACCAAAAGGAAATAAGATTCCCATGTGTAAATGTTATGTTTAAGAATAATAAGATATAGCAAATATTAAGCAATGATTGCCATTTAAATAAAATAAACAATATTTTGATTATAATTGTAACCCATATGTGTGTATTATTTTACTCTTTTCTTTCCTATCCCGATTAGGAACCATTGAGAAATACTTAGAAGCCACGTAAGTAAGTAATTAATTTTATAAAAAGCCCTGAGATTGAAAACATATTGATATGTGATCTGGTAAATTAATTAGATTATTATTAATGCATTGATTAAATTAAATGACATATAAGAATATTATCTCATATCAATAATCAAGATCACATCAATACATATCGTTTTGCAAAAGCTGTTGGACCCGGAAATTTTTTTTGGGGACCCGGAACATGTTGTTGATTGCGACGTGCTACTCCGCTGGGATCTTCACGAGTCTACTCTGTTCCTTCATTGGAAATAACAAGATAACCGAAAACAGGAACTGAGTTGTAGGGAGTAGATTATTTCCCGCTACGTGTAGATCGGCTAACTCTTCTAGACATTCTACCACGTGTGCCGGAACCTCGCATAATTATTTTTTGATTCGAACTATGTTCAGTGTATGATGCAGTGGTGGATGTGCTTGAGCGGGTAATTCAAGCAATTATTTATCTGACTCTGATTCACTCGATGAAAAGCCCAACTGCCCCGGTCCCCGGCATAAAATCAGTATCTCGAAAGGAGTCATCATGAAAAATCATGCCATTATCATTATCACTATCGTTACCTAACACCCCCCCCCCCCCTGATATATTTTGGAAATTTAATAATTCTTCTGGCATTTCCACCTTACCTAAAAATATACGCGAACTAATACTGAAATATAAAATAAATTCAAAGAAAACAAAACAATTTAGATCCTCCCACTGATAAAGCCGAATTCGGAATGAAACAAATGTGCAAAATAAAGTTACGATATATAAATAATTAATGGGCTGCATGTCTGAGTCCATGCTAGTGTAGTAAAGAAAAGAGAGACGTTCTCACAAACAATTTATTTTACAACTGACGACCGGTTTCGCTATATACACTTTGCACAGCATCTTCAGGTCCCGGTTAAAGTAAAATTAAATGCTACAAACAACAAAAAGCCAGAGTTAGTTAAGTGGTCTGGTTTAAATAAAAAATTAATAATCAAGCCGATATCAAAGTATGTACATATATTTATGCCTACACATAAATACCCACATGTACGTGCGTATGGTGTGTAACCCTCACACTGACACACGTGCTAAGCATAAATATGTACTTTGATATTGGCTTGATCATTAATTTTTTATTTAAACCGGACCACTTAACTAACTCTGGTTTTTTGTTGTTTGTAGCATTTAATTTTACTTTAACCGGAACCTGAAGATGCTGTGCAAAGTGTAGACAGCGAGATCGGTCGTCAGTTGTAAAATAAATTGTTTGTGAGAACGTCTCCCTTTTTTTTACTACATTACCTTATATAATTAAAATGGCATAAACAACTATTGGACTTAACAGGAATGTATATGAGGAACATGGGAAGTCATAAACGTAATGCCGTCAAAATGACGGTGCCGGCTCTTCTAGGTATAAGTCATTATATCATAAAATGTAAAAGCGGAATTGGCATAATTTTTTAGTGGTTTATGAAAAACCAAAACTTAATAAAATTCAATAAATATTAATAACTTTAACAACATGGAAAAAAATATATTTCAATTTTACTAAGCGCAACCAACAAATTGACGGCCCTGGTCCTTCTAGTGTTAAATGTTGTTGTTTTATTCTACCTGGCTCATAATCTGTTTCTTTCTGAACACCTTCTGGATAGTATTTGTAGCAGATCTTGGCGATTGGAGTCGCGTCTTTAAACATTATCATTTTATTTGTATTTATAAAGTTAAAAATGAATAACCATTTTCAATTTCGTTGCAACACGAAACTACAGCCGCATCATTATTCCAGTTCAATCAGAGAGTGCAGCAAGCACCTTTACCGGTTTCGAAACTTATTAGTCTCTCATCAGGAGGCACATATGCTGCTCTCTCTGACCCAACTAGGACAAACCCGGCGTGCAGTCACGAATTGCAACGAACGAAATGGCAGGGATGCCCTAGCGGCAACTGATATCAAAAATCTAAGTTTCCAGTCTAATAGCACATAAAACAACATCCAAAAATGTTATTCTACATCCTACCAGACTGAAAACAATGGGAACCTCTGGTAACACCTCCGAGGCTTTTGCAATTTGCAAGCCATAACGGATGCTGAGACTAAGGAAGATGAGGGAATTTTACAATTTATAATTCACGTCCTATCTGCTCATCGCGGTAAAGTTCCAACGAGAATGGTTCCCTTCTTACTCCGATAGGAGTAAACATGTAAATCAAAAATGAATAACCGTTTTCAATTTCGTTGCAACACGAGACTATATCCGCATCATTATTCCAGTTCAATCAGAGAGTCTTTTCAATCAGAGAGAGATTAGTCTCAGCATCCGTTATGGCTTGCAAATTGTAGAAGCCTCGGAGGTGTTACCAGAGAAGGTTCCCATTGTTTTCAGTCTGGTAGGATGTAGAATAACATTTTTGGATGTTGTTTTATGTGCTATTAGATTGAAAACTTAGTTTTTTAGGTTTTTCAACAGTTACTTATTTCTCAGTGACCTACTGAGCGATCTCTTTCTTGTTTTATCATCTCGTTATCATCCACATTTATTCAAACAAGTGACAAAATATTGCCAGATACTGCAGTGCGCCCTTATTATGCTTGAGCTATAATATCCCAAAATTCGCCAGTTTTCTAAGGTATTTCTTAAGCAACACTTTCTCCTTGTACCATGGATCCTCTAGGTGTGATGGCGTGAAGGTTGCAATTCACACTACGCCCACACAACGCGACAGACAAACATACGGCTTGATCCTCAAGAAGAAGGATGCAACCTACTTACAAACTCCTGGAAGGAGTATAAAAGGCAGTAGGTAGCACGGAGGCGAAGGGGGCAATCCAGAACCTCCGAAGTACTAAGGACGGAGGCCTTCTTATCACGCTCGATAAGAATCAAGAGGCAGCCAAGGCCACTAAGAGTGCCATTAACAGCTGAGAAAGCGGGCTCACAGCAAAACTTGTGGGCACAGGAAGGCAAGCTATCATACATATTAGAGGGATGACAGCCTACACTAAAGAGCATGGGACCCGAATATAAAATGAATGGGACTGGGAGCATGGGACCCGAATTTCGCTTCAAGCAGATTCGGCCCATGAAGAATAATACTAGGGTTGCCACCTTGGTCTTAAGTGTACATGCGGCAACCTATTTGCTTAATTTGGGACATCTCAAAGTCGGACTGGCGCGATGTGAGATCGAGAAAAGGTACGTCGTGAGAAGGTGCCAGAGATGCTGGAGCTATTCGCATGACGCGACGAAATGCGACGGTCCTGGCCGCACGGGGAACTGCCTTTATTGCGACAAGCACGGCCCACGCTATGGAGGCTTGTACGGGGGAAGAGTTTTGTGTGGTCTGCAATAAGGCACACAGCCACGGCAGCGCTAAATGCCCCGTCTTCCAGGAAGCACTCCAGAGATGGAGGAAGGCTGATCAGAGTAAGACACACGAGGCTCCTACCACATATGCTCCTCCATCAAGAGTAGAGGAAAGTTCCAAAGGACAGGAGGCCTCCACTAGCAACAGCCAACAAAGTCTAAACAGCCAAACAAAAACAGATGACGGCGTCTTTCAACAGGCAATGTTCCCAGAAGCGGATCCCCATTCTAGTCTAAATAGTGAAGGGAAAATAGACCACGATGCTACCCAACATGCGGATCTGGAGGATTCAGCAGAAGAAGATAGACCGCACGGAACTACCGCTAGAGATATGTTGACCTTCGCGCCCCCCTCCCAAAATATACAAAAAAAAAGAGGAGGTAAACGTGCCGATGGAACAATCGATATCGATCTCGGTGGATGACAACAACGTCATCGATACCACCTCGACGGGTGATGAGGACAAGACCCAGTGAAACCTATCCATTTGGTCTATCCCCGTACCGTTTTTGCAATGAAAACTTCACTAAATATACTACAGGTCAACGTCGGGCGAGCCAAGGCGGCGCACGATTTGGTTCATGCAAAGGCCCTGAATATCGGGGCGGATCTGAAAATTGTCCCAGACCCGAACAGGAATCTGGCCAGAAGATTCGGCTGGATATGGGACACGCTCTGCGATATCGCTATCCACCTTATCAACAGGCACACTAGTATCGATAAAATCACAAGAAAGGAGGGAGTAGTAAAAATCAACTTGGTTGATATGGCTATAATAGCCTGCTACATCTCTCCAAATGTTAACATGACAACCTACCTTGATAAGATTGATGGTATCACGGGCATGGCCCTGGTAAAGAAAAACTTCATCATCGCCGGAGACATTGACGCTAAATCCGTCCTAGGGGGTCCCCTAGGAACGATAGTAGAGGGGAGATATGGAATGAGTGGCTCTCCTCTGTCGACGTGATGGTCGTGAATAGCGGCAAACACACCTTCGAGAGGGGGGACTCACGCACCCATATCGACGTCACGCTGGTGTCAGACAAGTAGGCCAGTAAGGTCTCAAAGTGGGATGTGCTGGATGACATCTTTTAACATTCCACAAATACATCTCCTACGAGGTCGGCACCAAGGGGAGCACCGGTGGCGGCAGAAGGGTCATGGCCTTCAAAAGGGCAACTTTTAACGAGAGGATCGGTGACTTCCGAGAGGAGGTCACCGACTTCTCCAGCCTGAGAGGTGCTATAATAGGCGCGCATAAGGCGAGCACGAGTAGCAGCCAGGTATCTTATACGGTACCGTATTGTTGGAACGGGAATGTTCAAAACCTGCGCACGCAATGTTTCAGACTGAGGCGAATCACACAGAGGGAGAGAACACTGATAGCTAGAGAAGTGTACAAGAGTGTTGGACGAATCTGTGCGATGCGCTTGAGGAAGACGTATGGGTGGGGCTTATAAGATAGTAACCAGAACTTTGGTAGTCGAAGCCCCTTATAGACTTACTGAGGTAAGGAAGCGAGACATTGCCAGCATTCTCTTCCCCAGAAAGCCTGAACTGTTGTTCGTGAGTGTCATATGTGGAAGTCCGGAAGTCGTCACCTCTCTGGAACTCTCCAAGGCGGTAGAAGCAATTAAGACAGGGAGGTCGCAGGGACCTGATCGTGTGCCGCCGGAGACCATCAAGATTACGGTAGCCACGCAGCCTGAGCTAGTTAGATCGTCACTGTCTCAGCTCCTCGTGTCCCTGGTTTTCCCTGATGAACTGAAACGAGCACGTCTCACTCTTATACCGAGACCCGGTAAACATCCGGAAGATGCCAAGGCCTATCGACCGATTTGTCTCCTAGACTGCCTAGGCAAACTATATAAGAACATAGTTAAGAACCGCCTACAAGCGGAGCTAGATGCCGTGAATGCCATCCCAAATAGGTAATATGGCTTTAGGAAGGCGAGATCGGCAGTAGACGCTGTCAGGCATATCACGGAAGGCGTGAGAAATTCTAAGTTCTTTAACTCGGCAAACTGGGGGCATATCATCAGGAAGATGGAAGCCCTCAATCTGCCCTATCAGGACTCCTGGAAAGAATCCTGTGTAAGAGGTATAAAATTCTATTAAAATCCCTTTAAAGGGCTACATCACAACAAAACGTTTTCGATTTTTATAAAAAATGATCATCAGTGTTAGATAAACTGGATGCTAGCTGACCCACCAAAGAAAAATATCCGGGTAAAAACCCTTTAAATATAACATAGATGTGTTAAAAGTGCCTACTTTAATAAAATGCCTTATGATGGTCACATGGCAACTAGGATAATGCCCTAAGGTAATGTATTGAAATTTCCCAACACGTGGGATCCGTTGCACTTTATTAAAGTATGCACTTTTAACGCATCTATGTTATATTTAAAGGGTTTTTATCCGGATATTTTTCTTTAGTGGCTCAGATAGCATCCAGTTTCTCTAACACTGATGATGATTTTTTATAAAAATCGAAAACGTTTTGTTGTGATGTAGCCCTTTAAAGGGATTTTAATAAAATGTTATACCTTTTACAAAGGCTTTTTTCCAATTTTTGTGATTGATGGTATACAGCCAACTACAGGAACAACATTTTTTTCCTTGTGAACTACTAATACATAATTGATGTCGTAACTAACATAAATAAAGAAAGGGCGATACTCGAGCGCGCAAAGCAAAACAGATTAGGGGGGTTTTCTCACCATCCTAGTTAAGGACCCAATCTTGATCCTTGATCCACCTAAGCCCTATCGCTTTCCGATAGGCGCTTAGCCCACTTTCCACTTTAGGAAAAGAACCTCCATCTATTCCTGCCGCTTTTAGGCAGATGAATAGGACACGCATATTTCTAACTTACATCCTAGACAGCGCGGAATATCCCCATGTATCGTTCTCTAAAGAACACGTCCAGGGATATTCCGGTTCGAAAGAGGGGGTGGTTTTAGTTGGTAGGCGGCTGATTATGGGGGTCATGCGGGACGCATGGACCATATTCTGGTCTGTGGGCCCTAGCGTGTTCTCCTCCCCTGTCCGAGTCCAAAAGTACTAGGGACACCTTCCATAGTCTGCTAAGAGTGTTCCATCTCAATAAACAAAAGGTGTGGTGGTGTTACCCTTCGAGATTAGAGAGCGCAGTAGTTGCATAAAGTATATTCACATATATAATGAATCAATTCTGAGGCAGCCGTCTGATTTGCTTATTGACCATGATTACTGTTATTATAACTCTGATTCTGTATGTCAATATTTTCAGTTGATCGACTGGTGTTTAGTTTTTTATCCTTTATGCACACTTCTCCTATTAATACCTTATCTATCTGCCATTGGGATGCGCTGTATCAGAGTTGACAATATCTCTATTTATCTGCATATTACACATACATATGTATATCTACATGATAATGATAATGAAAATCGAAAAACTTAAACCAGATAGTAATACCAAATAATTACATATACCGAAAATATTTGGCATGCCATATACAGAACGGAACTGGAAAGTTAATAGATGGGCTAGATATAGGTTCGCTCAGTTTGGGAATAGTAAGTCAGAAAATGTTAACAGTCTGAAGACATATTTAAATAACCTGGCCCAAATTCAGAAATTATTCAGTAAAACATTTGAAAATACGAAATATAGTCAGAATGTATATTATTATTATATAAAGGATGAACCTAAAACTTATTCACGATCCAAAGCAGCCTGCGTCGTTTAACAGCGGAAGATGGTGCAGTGGTTACAACCCAGGCAATATATTTGTCAGCGACAGAATTGGAGACCAGGTGACAAAAATCGTTGGAAGCGCCCTCCCAAAGACACAGCACAGACCAATAATTTGTCTTTCTAACGCGGCAATCAGATACGAAATTGTCTCTTTCAAGAGAAGGTTCAAATTAACTAGAACAAAATGGGAAAAATTCCCTGAAGCATTGAATCAAGAAGTTTCCCAGCTAGAACCTTGCCCTGATTCGTACGATAAATTTGTAGAAATCGTAAAGCAAGTATCACGGAACTGAGCACATAGCGGGGCTTAATGAAAGATCTAAACCCCTACTTAAAAGAGATGAACAGCTAAGAAAACCCTATCTCGGAAGCAACAATACAGGCTGGGGAGGAAATGTTACAAGCGATATCCGCCAACAGAAAAGAAAGGTGGTACAAGCTGGTCACGAGTCAAGAGAAGCGGGAGAGAAGGTTCAAATTTACTAAAGCAAAATGGGAAAAATTCTCTGAAGCATTGTATCAAGAAGTTTCCCAGCTAGAACCTTGCCCTTATTCGTACGATAAATTTGTAGAAATCGTAAAGCAAGTACCACGGAACTGAGTATATAGCGGGGCTTAATGAAGGATCGAAACCCCTACTTAAAAGAGATGAACAGCTAAGAAAACCCTATCTCGAAAGCAACAGTACAGGCTTGGGAGGAAATGTTAAAAGCGATATCCGCCAACAGAACAGAAAGGTGGTACAAGCTGGTCACGAGTCAAGAGAAGCGGGAGAGAAGGATCAAATTTACTAAAGCAAAATGGGAAAAATTCTCTGAAGCATAGAATCAAGAAGTTTCCCAGCTAGAACCTTGCCCTGATTCGTACGATAAATTTGTAGAAATCGTAAAGCAAGTATCACGGAACTGAGTACATAGCGGGGCTTAGTGAAGGATCTAAACCCCTACTTAAAAGATACGAACAGCTAAGAAAACGCTACCTCGGAAGCAACAATACAGGCTGGGGAGGAAATATTAAAAGCGATATCCGCCAACAGAACAGAAAGGTGGTACAAGCTGGTCACGAGTCAAGAGAAGCGGGAGAGAAGGTTCAAATTTATTAAAGCAAAATGGAAAAACTTCTCTGAAGGATTGACTCAAGAAGTTTCCCAGCTAGAACCTTGCCCTGATTCGTACGATAAATTTGTAGAACTCGTAAAGCAAGTATCACGGAACTGAGTACATAGCGGGGCTTAATGAAGGATCTAAACCGCTACTTAAAAGATATGAACAGCTAAGAAAACCCTATCTCGGAAGCAACAATAGAGGCTGGGGAGGAAATGTTACAAGCGATATCCGCCAACAGAAGAGAAAGGTGGTAAATGCTGGTCACGAGTCAAGAGAAGCGGTAGAGAAGGTTCAAATTTACTAAAGCAAAATGGGAAAAATTCTCTGAAGCATTGAATCAAGAAGTTTCCCAGCTAGAACCTTGCCCTGATTCGTACGATAAATTTGTAGAACTCGTAAAGCAAGTATCACGGAACTGAGTACATAGCGGGGCTTAATGAAGGATCTAAACCGCTACTTAAAAGATATGAACAGCCAAGAAAACCCTATCTTGGAAGCAACAATACAGGCTGGGGAGGAAATGTTACAAGCGATATCCGCCAACAGAAGAGAAAGGTGGTAAATGCTGGTCACGAGTCAAGAGAAGCGGTAGAGAAGGTTCAAATTTACTAAATCAAACTGGGAAAAATTCTCTGAACCATTGACTCAAGAAGTTTCCCAGCTAGAACCTTGCCCTGATTCGTACGATAAATTTGTAGAAATCGTAAAGCAAGTATCACGGAACTGAGTACATAGCGGGGCTTAATGAAGGATCTAAACTTCTACTTAAAAGAGATGAACAGCTAAGGAAAACCCTATCTCAGAAGCAACAATACAGGCTGGGGAGGAAATGTTACAAGCGATATCCGCCAACAGAACAAAAAGGTGGTACAAGCTGGTCACGAGTCAAGAGAAGCGGGAGAGAAGGTTCAAATTTACTAAAGTAAAATTGGAAAAATTCTCTGAAGCATTGAATCAAGAAGTTTCCCAGCTAGAACCTTGCCCTGATTCGTACGATAAATTTGTAGTAATCGTAAAGCAAGAATGACGGAACTGAGTACATAGCGGGGCTTAATGAAGGATCTAAACCCCTACTTAAAAGATATGAACAGCTAAGAAAACCCTATCTCGGAAGTAACAATACAGGCTGGGGAGGAAATGTCACAAGCGATATCCGCCAACAGAACAGAAAGGTGGTACAAGCTGGTCACGAGTCAAGAGAAGGGGGAGAGATGGTTCAAATTTACTAAAGCAAAATGGGAAAAATTCTATGAAGCATTGAATCAAGAAGTTTCCCAGCTAGAACCTTGCCCTGATTCGTACGATAAAGTAGAAATCGTAAAGCAAGTATCACGGAACTGAGTACATAGCGGGGCTTAATAAAGGATCTAAACCCCTACTTAAAAGAGATGAGCAGCTAAGAAAACCCTATCTCGGAAGCAACAATACAGGCTGGGGAGGAAATGTTACAAGCGATATCCGCCAACAGAACGGAAAGGTGGTACAAGCTGGTCACGAGTCTGGACATGAAACAAAAGAGCAGACCTGCCTGGAAGCTGATCCGATATCTTGGCAACGATCCCGCTGCCTTGGCAGTCAACCTGACAGAAGTCTTCTAATGAAAGGTAAAACGACATCAAGAAAGAAGGAGGTAAGAGCTCAACGGAATATTGACGAAGAAAAGGTGTTCTAGGTACCTTTTTTTGTCTAGAGGAGATGTAAGGCGCGATCCACCAAATTGAAAATAATAAAGCGGCTGGCCTGAACGATATACAAACAGAACCAATAAAGAAATTTGGAATAAAAATTTGGTGAATTGCTGCATCCATATATTACAAGTCCCCAAAATATGGAGCAAAGCTAAAGTGGTTGCCTTCTTAAAACTACGGAAGGATCCAGCGGATACAAAGAGTTTAAGACCTGTTTCCCTTTTGTGCCACCTTTTAAGGCATTTGAAAGAGCGGGATTCAGACCCAGAAAGTGCTGCTGGAGTCAAATTCTTAATCTCACCCAACATACTGAAGATGGTTTTGAACGGAAAAAATAACAGTAGTAGCGCTAATATATCTACCTACCGCCTATGATACAGTTAACCATCAACTGCTACTCGCAAAACTCTATTAAACTACAAAGTATTTCCGACTAACAGGGTTAGTGAAATGTCTCCTCCAGAATAGACGCTTCTACGTAATGCGCCAGTCCAATAACACTCGGTGGAGGGACCATAAAAATGGGCTCCCACAAGGAAGTGTCCTCGTGCCGACTCTATACAACATATACACCAACAACCAACCCATACACAAACAAACAAGGCAATTTATTTAGGTACAGCTGTGGCAGCTCAGGGAAGAACCTTCAATGAAGTCGAAGGGAAACTGACAGATGCCCTGGGAGACTTAGCTCTATACTACGATGAAAACCATCTAAAACCCAATTCCAAAAAATCCCAGGTATGTGCTTTCCACCTTAGAAACAAGCATGCCCGAAAGCCGCTAAATGTGGAATGGCGTTGTCAGATGCTGGAACACAACTTGACGCGAAAATACCTCGGCGTACGTCTGGATAGGCAGACTCTGCTCACGCAAAGAACGTCGACGTGGCTCTAAATGAAACGGTTCGTATAATATCAGGTTGCCTGAAACCGACACCTATCGAAAAAGTATACCCCACAGCTGGGATTGCTCCCCCACCTATCAGGAGGAAGGTCACGTCAGAGGTAGAACGAAAAAAGCAGGAGATGGATCGAAGACACTGCTTACATGACCACCAAACTCACCCAAGTAGACTGATTTCGGAAAGGCTTTCCGAAAACATTAAGATCCATCCCCGAAATGCCAGATACGCGCCGAATACACCTACGGTAAGCGCCAGCTAACGCAACACAATTTCCTCCCTCAGAGGAAATGGCTGCTGGACACAATTTACCGTATCAGACTTGAAAAGCTCTAAACAGACTAAGAACCGGCTTTTCACGTTGTGCTGGTAACCTGAAAAAATGGGGATACCAGGAGGACGATACCTGCGACTGTGGCGCAGTTCAGATCAGGCGGCATCTACTATCATGCACAAAGATGAGAGAGACCTGCACAGAAGGAGACTTAACTTTGGCAAATGACAGGGCCATATATGTGGTCAACCATTGGAAATATAGAATTTAAAGTTGTTGGTGTTCCGGACACGGAAAGTAAGTAATATTATATTTAAATAATTTTTTAATCATTATTGAATCGAACAATAAAGTAGAGATTTGTTTGATAAGTTTTAATTTTTATTGTGATTTTAAACCTTCATTGTGTTTCGGTAGTTATTTAAATTTTCACACTGGCAACAACACAGCTGTTTTTTAGATTATTAAAAAAAAAATAGATCTTACCTCTCGAGTATACTTAGCATAGCCGCTGTTTGATGTTCCAAAGAGGGGGCTAATTGTAACATTAAAGAAGATTGTTGGGAAGCTCGTCGTTCTAGGCCAGAATTGTCGGCATTCCAAGCAATGACAGGAATTCCTAAATAGCCAGCCAGTTGTAGAAAGTATTGTGCCGAGGCAGTACTCCGACCGTATTGCTCGTAGTTCATTAAGTACAGGATAGCTGAGACATTGTAGGAAAGAAATTCTTTGCAGAGGGATTTAAGGATTGCTGAAAATAAAAAAAAGTAATAGTTAGTGTTACTTAGGACCACAAAACAAATCAATTTACGTTAAAATATATAAAAGCGTATAATTCAGTACACCGAAAAAATTACTGAGTTTAGTAATATATTAGGATTTTTTTTAATGGCATGGACTTTATGTCATTCAGCCAGTCACAACATGAGTATTAGTGTCATGTGTAGTGTGTATGTTGAGTAAGTGTCTTGTTACTTTGCAAAGTCGACGCCATTGTCTTTGCAAAGAGACGCTAATTGTATCCGAACGTCTGCGGTCCCTCCGGTGAGTACCGATCCCACAAGGACAGACATTATATTCATTTATTAATTTATAATAAATGAAAAATTTCTGACCCTGGTGAGATTCGAACCCTAGATTAGGATTAGAAATAAGTAATAGCAAAATACTGATATATTGTGGAGCATAAATGACAGAACAATAATTACCAACATTAATTAACAAAATCATAAAATACAACAGAGTACCGGAATAATCGAGAACGAGAGAACTAATTCTACTATTTAAAAAAGGATATAAAAAGCAGCCAGAACACTACATAGGTGTCAACTTGTTAAATACTACCCTTAGGTTAGCAGATGAGAAACAGGGTTTTTGTACTGGAAGATCGTGTACAGATCCTTTGTGTAATGTCTAAGTCTTTCAAACAGTACATTGCAGAAGATTTTATACGCAGAACATAACAGAGTAATGCTTCTATATATTTTACAATCCAGTTGATCACCTTTTTTATGCAACGGACATATATTATTCCCTTTAGCCACTTTTTTGGTACCAATTCATTCTGCCATATAAGTACTATTAGTTTGCTGCAAAAAGTTAATAACCACTTTTTATGCAGTTCCGAACAGATTTCATCGATTCCTGGGGCTTTATTGTGTTTGCGTTTTTGGATGGCATTTGACACTTCTTCTCTTGTTGGGTTTTCACTATGTAGTTGATGAGCTTACATAATCATTAATGAAAAGGAATTAAAATACATGAAATTCCCGTACTTCAAAAAAATAAGATTAAGAAAACAGGTAAACTTTAAAATCATTGAAAATGCAAACATCGCCCTCGAATTAGAACAAGTTGTATTTTTTTCTATTCATGTATTTTTCAAACGTATTCCCATACGCTATTAACTATTTTTTACTATCATCCTGCCGCGAGACCCTTGAACTAAGCTTATAATACCTTTGCTACTAATAAATGGATCAGTTTTTGTATATACCTCGAATCTGAAAGATGAAATTAGATCAGCAGACGTAGGCAACAAATCTCGAGGTAAAATAAATCGACGAGAGAATTTAATGAAAAAGTAAATTGGTCTACAATACTCTAATCCCATTTAAGTAAACTTCTGCTCGTTTATAGCCCCAACCATTACGTGAAAATATCGTTTAACGATTAAGTTCTATCTTGCGGATAAAACTCGAACAAAGAATTTGTGAAATAATATTGGTTCTGAAAGTTATAAAACAACGCAAGGCAATAAAATTCGAATCTTTAAACGGAATTTAAAAGTTATTAAATTCGTATTGTTTCTATCTTATTTTTGTAAAGCTTGAAAGAAGAATTTGAATAAGAAAAGGTGAAGCTAAATGGAACGTTTTTTGAATTATACGTAATGATTTGCCTTGCATGTAAACATAGTTTCAAATTTAGGCATCACCTAAAATTATGCTCATTTTTATAAATGATTTTTTCATGAACAGATTAGCGGATTCCGCAATTTTTTTTTATTATTTTAGATTTTTCTTTGGTATTTACTCACTTAAGCAAGGTTTACTTATACCGGGTGGAAGAAAAGAAATGTTTTTCTTATGTTAAGTTTGAAAACCCTGTCGGGAGGACAAGGTGTCAGTATACATCGGAATCGTACCGTAGTATAAATTTTTGTGAAAATTTTGATTTTGGAATAGTGAAGGAAACATATTTTGAACCTCGCAAAATGGACACAAGTCCGGTTTTATTTTTTTTCTGCTATATCAACGGGTGCTTATTATGAGAATAACTTTTTTTTTAAAAATTTCGCCCCGGAACCCCCTTTAATCCCTTTAAAGGGGGTAATTTGTGGTTTTTGCGAAACGTAGCCCTTCCTGTATCTTTTGCAAAAAATTTACTTAATAGTAAAATCAAGAGAACTATATTTCCTACTATATATTTCCCGACAGATATGTCTATCACCCACCGTTTAGCGAGGGTGGCGCCCCAAAGTTGACAAATTTTTAAAGAGGTTTTAAAAAAAATTTCCCTAACTGTAATGAAAATTAAGATTTAACTCTAGGAAAATTAATCACAAATAAGTAGCTGATTTTTTGGTATAAGATTTATTTAATGGTAATTGTCCATTTTTTAATTAAAGGGTGTTTCTTTTTAAAAAACCCCTTTTTATACCATCTGAACCGTCTATGCTAGAGTAAAAAAACTTTCAGAAATTATCCAGATACTGGTGTTATTTACAAATTTCTATAATTGCACCCCCATTTTTTTCTGGAACCATCCCCAAAAAAAGGAGAATTAATAAAGAATGTGATTTTCTTGGAACCCTTCACACATTCACACACCATGCCCTTTGTTAAAATGTTTCATATTCCATTTTGTGCACGTTCTTATTACCCATGCATGGACACCAAAAGCGATTTCTTGATGCAACCCCTGTAGCCAAAAAAAAATAAATAAAGGGGGGTTGAAAAAAAAATATTACTTTGCTTTTTGACCCATATGGACATATGCTCGATCAATGGGGTTTTTTATAAATATATATAATTATTGCAACAAACCTGCGGAAACTACCCCTATTCTTGAAAATAAACTGCAGAAACTACCCCTTTCCCTTTCAGAGTATGTTTTTACGATTTTCTGATTACCTATGCATTTTTTTAAATAAAACTTATACAGAATTAAAGACCATTATTTTATCTACAAATAAGATCCTATGCATTTTTTTCGTATAAGCAACCGTTACGGCCCAGAGGCGCCGTAAACCTCAGAAATGCTTTGGCGGGCTCCAGTTTTTTTTTTTTTTCGTCACCTATTCATTTTATTGAGAGATAATGTACTAATGGAAAATAAAAGAACTCACTGTCTGCTATACATTATGACCTATGCATATTTTATTTTCTTTGCACCCTAAAGCCACAGTGGTGGCCCAAAATCAATTTTTGATTATTTTCTTTATTAATTCTCCTTTTTTTTTTGGGTGGTTCCGGGAAAAATATGGGGGTGAATTATATAAATTTGTAAATAAGACCAATGCATGGATAATCACTGAAAGTTTTTTTACTTTAGCATAGACGGTTCAGATGGTATAAATAGGGGTTTTTTTTAAAATGTAACACCCTGCTTTTTAAAAATTTGCAATTGCCCTTAAATGAAACCTATACCAAAAAATCAATCACTTATTTTTGATTAATTGCCGCAGGGTTCCTTCCTAATGTTCATTAGAGTTAGGGAAAAATATTTTTTTTAAAACACCTTTTTTAAAAATTTGTCAAATTTAGGGCGCCACCCCCGCTAAACAGTAAAGAGTGGGTGATAGACATATGCTGTCGGGAATAAATAGTAGGAAATATAGTCAGTCCTCTTCATTTTACTATTAGGTAAATTTTTTGCAAAACGTACAGGAAGGGCTACGTTTCGCCAAAACCACAAATTACTCCCTTTAAAGGGATGAAAAGTGGGGTTCCGGGGCAAATTTTTTAAGAAAAAGTTGGTCTCATAATAATCACCCCTTGATATACCAGAAAAAAAAATAAAACCGGACTTGTGTCCATTTTGCGAAGTTCAACCTCTGTTTCCTACACTGGAATGTTCTGATATCTTTAGAAATAAAGAAAATATACGGTTTTATTCATTAACATGTGTTTTTACTGAAACAAAAGTTTGAAACGTCCTGTAAGTGAAAAAGGAAATGGGAAAAAGATGGATATACATCTAAATTGTATTGTAGTCTCATACTTTGTGAACATTTTGTTTCTCTGCTATCTTTAAGAGCATACAGTAGCGCGTCATCAATATAACTTCGGGCGGTAGTATCATACCTTCTTTCGTAAGATCTACGAAGCTTTGGCAACAGTGGAAATCTTTGACATTATCTAAGATCAATATTTTGACAATTACACTCATAGGCGCGCTAAATGAAAGTAACAGAAAAGAATTTTGTTATTAGTAAATAAATATTTATAAAAATAAACCAAATTTGCACGAAATAATAAAAAATAATAATTTCGTTGTGAAGCGAAACAACAGCCGTCTTATTTTATTTAGTTCATAGAGCGCCAAAGTCACTCTAACTTTATGCTCGCATTAGAATTCGAAATATTTTTATGTAAAATACACTAACCTACCTACTTAATATAAATAAAACTCACAATTAACAATATTCTATTTTTTCAAATAGGCCAACAACTTCGTTCTATTACACAAAAAGATAATAAATTAACTATAAATAAACACTGCCTTACTATGAAACAACAGTATTGAATTCTTAAGAGCACAGGCGCAAATATTTTACGGCTATCCCTACTTTTTCTTTCTTTACACGGCAAATCACGTGTGGTAAATTTTACTACACGGTATGGATAATATGTACATAAAGATTATTTGACGGTGGCATTGTCACCATTAACTTAGAGATAGCTTTTGAATGTTTTGAATGACTTGGATAACCGTTACTTGTATAATTGCTTAAACTATTAATTCAGTTAATTAATATAATTTTTTTTTTAAAAGACTAAGTTTTCACTCTAATGGCATATAAAACAACATAATGCTATTCTACACCCCACCAGAATGAAAACAATGGGAACCTTCTCTGGTTACACCTCCGAGGCTTCTACAATTTGCAAGCCATACGGATGCTGAGACTAAGGAAGATGAGGGAATTCTACAATTTGCAATTCACGTCCCATCTGCTCAGCGCGGTAAAGTTCCAACGAGAATGGTTCCCTTCATACTCCAAACAGAGTAAATG
The DNA here is from genome assembly GCF_917563875.1 of Diabrotica virgifera virgifera. Classification (NCBI taxonomy): domain Eukaryota; kingdom Metazoa; phylum Arthropoda; class Insecta; order Coleoptera; family Chrysomelidae; genus Diabrotica; species Diabrotica virgifera. The sequence continues at coordinate 131,484,482 of NC_065448.1, forward strand.
TAAATCAAAAATGAATAACCATTTTCAATTTCGTTGCAAAACGAAAATACAGCTGAACCATATTGTAGTCCAATCAGAGAGTGCCGCAAGCACCTCTACCGGTTTCGAAACTTATTAGTCTCTCATCAGGAGGCACATATGCTGCTCCCCCCGATCCAACCAAAACTGAGCAGATTGGTCTCGTTGGAACTTTACCGCGCTGAGCAGATGGGACGTGAATTGCAAATTGTAGAATTCCCTCATCTTCCTTAGTCTCAGCATCCGTATGGCTTGCAAATTGTAGAAGCCTCGGAGGTGTAACCAGAGAAGGTTCCCATTGTTTTCATTCTGGTGGGGTGTAGAAGAGCATTATGTTGTTTTATATGCCATTAGAGTGAAAACTTAGTCTTTTTGTAGCAGTTGCCGCTAGGGCATCTATGCCATTTCGTTCGTTGCAATCCGGGACTGCACGCTGGGGTTTGTTTTGGTTGGATCGGGGAGAGCAGCATATGTGCCTCCTGATGAGAGACTAATAAGTTTAGAAACCGGTAGAGGTGCTTGCAGCACTCTCTGATTGGACTAGAATATGGTTCGGCTGTATTTTTGTTTTGCAACGAAATTGAAAATGGTTATTCATTTTTGATTTACATTTACTCTGTGTGGAATATGAAGGGAACCATTCTCGTTGGAACTTTACCGCGCTGAGCAGATGGGACGTGAATTGCAAATTGTAGAATTCCCTCATCTTCCCTAGTCTCAGCATCCGTATGGCTTGCAAATTGTTGAAGCCTCGGAGGTGTAACCAGAGAAGGTTCCCATTGTTTTCATTCTGGTGGGGTGTAGAATAGCATTATGTTGTTTTATATGCCATTAGAGTGAAAACTTAGTCTTTTTGTAGCATTTGCCGCTAGGGCATCTATGCCATTTCGTTCATTGGAATCCGGGACTGCACGCTGGGGTTTGTTTTGGTTGGATCAGGGAGAGCAGCATATGTGCCTCCTGATGAGAGGCTAATAAGTTTCGAAACCGGTAGAGGTGCTTGCGGCACTCTCTGATTGGACTAGAATATGGTTCGGCTGTATTTTCGTTTTGCAACGAAATTGAAAATGGTTATCCATTTATGATTTTTTTTTGTATGTATTCAGTGATTAAAATAATTTAGAGGTATACTATGCAATAAAAACTAATATTTAATCGAGAAAAGAGGAAAAGTGATAAAGTGATTTTTTTAAAATATATTGTTACTATGGAAAGCTTAGGTAAAATTTTAACCTATTTAACAACAAAATACTTGGATCACAGAATATATCCTGGTGTATTCTCTGCTTGAAATCGTCCATAAATAATAAACAATAGATAACCTTTTTATAATTTCACGTCTTAAATATCTTATTTATCAAATACACTATCGATATTATTTAATAAACAACTCAAAATATGCCCGAAGCCGTGTCAAGTATCTAAAATTGTCACCGAATGATTGACAATATGCTGACAATATTCTTTTCGACTGAGTGCGTTGTATGACAAAGATAGATTTCGAAAATATTACCACGGACATTGTGTTAATTTTTTTCGAATCCTGAAAAAGCCAATAAATATTTTTGAAAAGTGTAAACGCACAATGAAAGACTAAGTTATGACCGAGGGCCGAAAGTCCCTTAGAATAAATAGAAGGTTTATTTTAAATGAGATATTTGAAATTAAAAATCACACCAAATTTTCTCTTAGATTTTCACCCCTGTAACTTATTAAAATAAACATTATATAAGTTCGCAGGGACTTTCGGCCCTCAATAATAACGTAATCTTTCATTCTGCGTTGAAATTTTTTTAAAAGACCTATTAGCTTCCTCAGGATTCGAAAAAAATGAATCCCATTTGAGTAGCATTGGAGCAGATACTATGTACCGGTCCCCTTAAAATAATACTCTACTGCACTGAACAGATATCGATAAAGATAGAACAGATAAGAGAAAATCTGACGCAGGTTTGTCAAAATGACAGTGACATTTTCTCTATGTTGCCTAATTAGTTATTAGGTATAATATGTTCGATTTCCTGTTAGAAATAAAAAAAATTAGTAGGTTTAAAATGACACAAAATCTAGGCATGGGATAAAAAAGTTTATTTGAAGAAAGGGTATTTTTTTTGTTCTTCTTAATGGCGGTACCCTCTCGTTTTTTTAATATTGTATTTAATTACAGAGTAATTTCCACACTAATAAATTTCTCAAATTGGGCTCTGTACTGCCATTCTTTATTATGTACGAATATTTGTGCCAAATATCTCGACAAAATATTGACAATTACATCCGCAAGCTTGGACCGCGTTTGTTGCTACCTGTTGATCGTTACTGTAGCCTCTTAATAACAAAGAAAATAGACGGTTTTATTCTTAAATATGCGCTTTAGCTGACGATATGCGATACGCGAGGAGGCCATGCCTTGTCACACTTCTTCTTTAGGTGGCGTGTTCGTTTTTAGACGGTGGGCGTAATCATGTTTAAAAGTTCCTGAAACCTTTCTTTATCGGCTGCTACGCGAAATAATTTCTCTACCTTGTCTAATATAACGCAACTTTTAAACTTTCTGCCAATCCATCTCTTTCCCTCCACTTTTTCTTGTATTATAAATAAGGCGAAGTAGATGGTATTTAGGTCCTCTAATTATATGGCCAAATAGCCCAGTCGGGATACCATTTGACCTTGCACTAGGAGCTGCCCCAAATTTTATTTTTCTAATCTTTAGGGGGGGTCAATAGTAGTATAAATTTAAAATCTCGGCTGAAATTGACCGTTGCGTTAGCCGCTATCTTGATTTTAAACGAGACCCGTTTTTGCTCAATATCTCCGCAATTTTCAACTTTTCGACAAAAGATATTAAAATTGAAATTGTTTAAAATACGATTTTCTATAATTTCGTTTGTTATAATTTTTTCGTGTGGTTAATATTTTCCGAGTTATGGGGAAAAAGAGTGACAGTTAAAGCCTAATTATTGATTTATTGAATTATCTCGTTTATTATTACCTTTACAACAAATTTTAACATATACAAAAATGAAGAGAATTAAAATTTGTACAATTTTGATCTCTTTCATTTTTTTGATAAAATCAATATTTAAGGTAGTACGTATGCGGTCAAGGCGCAAGCGTAAGACCCGATTGATTTTAAAGCAATTGTTTTTGTTCAATAACTTCCCCATTTTCAACTTTTCGACAAAAAGTGTAAGGACCGAAATTGTTGCAATTACGATCTACTACAATTTTTCGAGAGAACCAGTGGCGGGTATAAGAGGGGGGAATGGGAGAATTCCCCCCAACGGGGTAAAAAATTAAAAAAAAATTGTTGAAATATTAAAATATGTTAGCTGACATGAAACTTAATTATCGACAGACAAATTCAACCAATAAAACCGGCTAGTTAATAAAAATTACGTGAACTTAATGCATATAAATTATTATTTATGTCTTTTATGTACTTAGTTTGGTTGGTGTTTCATTGGAAGTTTTAAAAATTGTATAAAATATAATTCTCTTTATTTTTGTTTATGTACAATTATGTGGTAACGTTAATAATAAATGAGACAATTCAATAATTATGCTTCCCCTCCGCTTCCACTATTTTCCTCCTTAATTCGGAGAATATTGATTGCATAAAAAAATTGTGGAAAAGAAATTGTAGGAAATTGCGTTTCCAACAATTTTAGTTCCTACCGTTTTTGTTGAAAAGTTGAAAATGGCGGAGATATTAAGCAACAACGGTTCTCCTTTAAAATCAATATGGCGGCTAATGCAACCGCGGAATTCAGTCGAGATTTTAAATTTACACTACTATTGATCTCCCCTAAAGGATAGAATTATAAAATTTGGGGCAGCTCGGAAAAAATATTCAATTCAGTAATTATGCTCCCCCACCACTTTTTATTATTTTCCCACTTAACTCGGAAAATATCAACCGCATGAAAAAAATTGTTAAAAAGAAATTGTAGAAAATCATATTTGGAACAATTTAAGTTGAAAATGGCGTAGATATTGAACAAAAACAATTGCTATAAAATCAATCGGGTCTTACGCTCGCGCCATTATCGCATACATACTACCTTAAATATTAATTTTAGCAAAAAAATAAAAGAAACTAAAATTGTGTAGAATTCAATTCTCTCTATTTTTGTATAGGAACAGTTTTGTCGTAAAACTAACAATAAACGGGATAATTCAATAATTATGCTCTATTTATTTGTCATTATTTTCCGCTATAACTCGGAAAATATCGATGGCACGAAAAAATTGTAAAAATAGAAATGATAGGAAATTATATTTTTAACAATCTTGATTGTGATACTTTTTGTCGAAAAGTTGAAAATGGCGGAGATATTAAGCAAAAACAGTTTTCGTTTAAAGTCAAGATGGCGGCTAACGCAATGGCGGAATTCAGTCGAAATTTTAAATCTACACTACTATTGACCCCTCCTAAAGATTTAAAAAAATAAAATTTGGGGCAGCTCCTAATGCAAGGTTAGGCCTGTTTTTCGTCTAACCCGACTGGACTTAAAATATTCTGATTTTCTCCTCTTTATGATATATATGAGCAGACGTTCTGAATTCATCATTTAGAGAACAACTTCATTGGAAAAATGTGAAACACACGATATCCTTAGGATCCGTCGATAGCACCACAATTCGAATGCTTCGAATTTATTTAACATTATGGTTTTTAACGTCGATGTCTCACAACCATACAATAATATATACCACACCTAACACTTGAGGATCTTACACTAAGATGAAATAATTTCCTAAATAGAGTGCGAAATAAACAAAGGATTCAAAGAAAGAAAAAATGTGCAATGTACCTCTCACTATTTAAAGAGCCTTCCTCCATGTAGGCACCAACTCCGTTCTTTATCTCATACTATAAATTCCACGTCAAACCATCACAGATCTTCCATTAAATAAATGTTCACAAAACGTAAAACTACAATACAATTTCGATGTATATTCATAATTATACCTTGTCCTCCCTACAAGGTGTCTCAAATTTAACATAAGAAAAACATTTCTTTTCTTCAACCCGGTGTATGCTCAAAAAATATGTTATAATAAATATTTGCCCAAGTGTGTTTGTAAGTACCAAAGAAAAATCTAAAATAATAAAAAAATAGCGAAATCTGTTTATCGGTTCAAGAAAAAATCAACCATGATGAGAATGAGCATAATTTTAGGTGATGCATAACTTTTGAAACTACTATATTATTATAAGAGGATGTTGACCAAAATTAACACAATATGTCGGTCGTTATGAACTTACCCAATTTGCTCATTATAATATTTTGAGTTACTGGTTAACAGTGACCACCAAACTATTGTCTAATTAACACATTGTACACCACGAGAGTTGTGTTTAACTCACATCCTCTTTGGAGAAGGTGTGTGTGAGTTAAATATAATTTCATAAACTATTGAGATTCTACAATCTGTTAAACGAGTTTACTTCACAGTTTATGTTAATGATATGCGTATGATTTAAATATGGTCCTTAGTGGAATTACTGATTTTAGTTAGCTGATTGATAATTTTTTATAATTTATGTATTAATTATATATATGTACACACATGTCCAAAAGTTTGGAATACGTACAAATAATATATATCTACGCCTATGTTGGTTTCAAAACTGTTGTTGATATTTATTTTAGAGCCTTTTTGCATGAAAATGATAAAAACTTGAATGATAGAAATTTGAATTGAGCCGTGTACAAATGCCTAGAAACGTGATATCTCACTTTGACAGATCTAGAGTAATTGCTTTGTTACAATAGGGCTTTAGACAAAGTGATATCGCGAATATTGTTGATGTTACACAGGGTGCTGTATCTAAAATTAAAAAAAAAATTCCAAGAGACAAACGGCGTCAAGGATCGTCCCAGAAGTGGTAGAAGTCGATGTACAATAGCAGCACAAGATCGGCAGATAACATTGATAGCTCGAAGAAATTGTCTGGAATCCACAAGTGGTATATCCAGAGAAATTTCTAGGCTGCAAGGACTGAATATTTCACGGCAAACAATAACACGCCGACTAAATGCGGTAAATTTGTAGGTATCGTAGAAGGCTCTTACATGTTCCTAAACTAACCTACCAACACAAAATAGTAAGGTTGTACAGAAGGTGTAAAAGTACAGAAATGGTGCAACATGGTCCTAACTGGAATAACGTGATGTTCTCTGATAAGTCAAAAATTAGCTTGGTATCCGATTCATGAAGAACACTGGTTTAGAGGGCCCCAGGACGACAAGCCCGACTAGAAACAGCCCAACCGCGTGTCCCGTTTGAAGGTGGCAGTATTATGGTTTGGGGTGGTATTATGAGTGGTACACGGACGCCACTGCTGGTTCTGGAGAGAAGTGTCACTGGTGATGTGTACATCGAGGAAGTTTTAAATCCTGTCGTACGTCTATTCCGAGGGGCGGTAGGTGATGAATTTGTGTTTATGCATGACAACGCACCTCCTCATCGAACAGCAGCAGTACACAATTTTCTGGAATAAGAAGGAATATCTACATTACAGCGGCCCTCGAATTCCCCCGATATGAACGTTATTGAACATGCTAGTGACATTCTCAAGACACGCATCAAAAAGCGAAACAATCCCCCTATTACACTTAGCGAACTAAAAGATATTGCTCGTGAAGAATGGGAGAGAATTCCGCAAGCTCAGCTCGATCAATTAATCGGCAGCATGCCAAATCGCCTACAGGCCAATGGAGGAAATACTAATTATTAGTTTTAATAAAAATTATTTTTTTCTTTACTCGTTTATTTTTAAATGTAAGTTGTACTTTCTAAGTTGTTCACTCCAAGAGAAAAAATATTTTTTTTGCATATCGTTTATTAGTGCGGCCGATATGTGAAACAATTGCACATTTAATGATACAAACATATAATTTGGACCGCATATACTACACATATAAAGGTTCAAAGTTAGATATAAGGCCATCTCAGATTTTGCCTTTAACAAAAATGGCGGGCATTCAAAATGGCGACTATAAATATGTGTTTAATAGTACAATAACTTGTGAACGAAAGGTTCGACTTCAACCAAATTTGGTATATAGGTTCTTTTTTTAATATACCAGATGGATGTGGTGAACCAGAAGAAGCGGTTTACCAGAAATTGTGTTTTTACTAGTAGTTTATGTAAAAATTTTTTCTTTCAATTTTTCCCTCTGTATATATTAATTGTTCAAAAAGGTAATACCGTAATTGAAAAAAACGTAAAAATATTTTGTAGAAAATATTTTTAACTCTTTAGTTATGTTAATTACCATTTAATAAATGCATAACGTATCTCACATGTACCCTATGTGTGGCCGATTCGGGGAAATATTATAAGAATTATTGTGCATTTAATGGTAGAAGCATATAATTTGGACCACATATAGTACACACATCAAGGTTCAAATTTAGATATAAGGCCATCTCAGATTTTACCTTTTACAAAAATGGCGGGCATTCAAAATGGCGACTATACATATATGACTAATAGCACGATAACTTTTAAACAAAAAGTCCGATTTCAACAAAATTTGATATATAGGTTCTTTTTTTGATGTGTAAGACCAAAGTCTTGAACCGGAAGAATCGATTTACCAAAAGTTGTGTTTTTCCTGATTTTAATGTAAAAACATGTTGTTTTTTACCGATTCTTTCACCCTGTATATATTATTTTTTAAAAAGCTAATAACGGCGTTGAAAAGAGCGTAAAAGAATTCTCTAGGAAATATTTTTAAAGCTTTAGTTATGTTAATTACCAATTAATAGATGCATAACGTATCTTCACATGTACTTATGAACCTATGTGCGGCAGATTCGTGCAAATAATATAAGAATTATTGTGCATTTAATGGTAAAAGCATATAATTTGGACCACACACACTACACATACAAAGATTCAAATTTAGATATGAGGCCATCTCAGATTTTGTCTTTTACAAAAATAGCGGGCATTCAAAATGAATCTGCCGCGCATAGGTACATGTGAAGATACGTTATGCATTTATTAAATGGTAATAAACATAACTAAAAAGTTCAAAATCTTTCCTAAAAATATTTTTAGACTCTTTTCAATGACGGTATAACTTTGATTGAAAAATTGATATATACAGGGTGAAAGAGTTGAAAAAAAAACAACATATTTTTACATAAAAAACAGTAAAACCACAACTTCTGGTAAACCGACCCTTCCGGTTCAAGATCTCGATCTTGTTCATAAAAAAAAGCCTTAATGCCAAATTTGGCTGAAATCGGACTTTTCGTTCAAAAGTTATGGTGCTATTAGTCACATGTATAGTAGCCATTTTGAATGCTCATCATTTTTGTAAAAGGCAAAATCTGAGATGGCCTGATATTTAAATTTGAACATTTTTATGTGTAGTATATGTGTTCCAAATTATATGCTTCTACCATTAAATGCATAATAATTCTTATAATATTTGCAAGAATCTGCCACACATAGGTACATGTGAAAATACGTTATGCATTTATTAAATGGTAATTAGCATAACTAAAAAGTTCAAAATATTTCCTAAAACATATTCTTACGCCCTTTTCAATGGTGGTATTACCATTTTGAAGAATTAATATATACAGGGTGAAAAAATTGAAAATAAGTTATTTACATAATATAAAATATTTTTACATAAAAAACCAGGAAAAACACAACTTCTGGTAAACCGATTCTTCCAGTTCACGACATCGATCTTGTAAATCACAAAAAGAACCTATGTACCAAATTTGGTTGAAATCGGACTTTTCATTCAAAAGATATCGTGCTATTAGTCACATATCTATAGTCACCCATTTTGAATGACCGCCATTTTTGTAAAAGGCAAAATCTGAGATGGCCTCATATCTAAACTTGAACCTTTATATGTGCGGTATATGTGGACCAAATTATATGCTTGTATCATTAAATGTGCACTTCTTATAATATTTGCACGAATCTGCCGCACTATATCTGGTTTTGAGATTTATTTAGTATTGTTAGGAATTGAAACAAAATGATGTTTAACTATTCAGAAAAGTTTGTATATAAAAATCAATAAAAAGAACAAATATTCCAATATTCCAAACTTTTGGATATATGTGTCCATATTATACACGAAAACGAATAAAATAATATACGGAAAGGAATATTCACATATTCGTCTTCGTCGAGTTCGTCATTCCGAGAAGCGTTTCTCAGTCGAACTTTGCAAGAAAGACGATAGCTAGCAGAGAATATCTTTTTCGTATAACGGTATTTGATGCATCTAGTCACTCACTCTGTAAGGGCACTTTCAACTATTTCCTCCTTGCTGGCGTAGATATTTTATAATAAATAGCAGGCGCTATCTAGTGCCATTAATCCCTAAACGCACAAGGGTGGGTAAAAAATTTTCATCTAATGCGTATTACCTTATATTATATTCATTACGTGTTCCAAATTTTTTCAAAAATTATTTATTCTTAAAAAGACAGCCCTTTATCGTATGTTAATTTGGTTCTACCGATATTTTTGAAAATAAAAGTAATATCTTAAGTCAAAAATGGGTTGGCACAAAATGTCCACCCTTGGTAAAACTTGTTACTAAATATTTCTTTATAGGGTGTCCCCGAAAATAGTGCATTCCTTAAAAGTATAGGTAGAAGGCACAATGTAGAGCAAAAAAGTCTTAGCATATTTTTTCTCAATTGGTCCGTTTGACCAAAAAACGAAAATACATTTTGATATGCAAATTGAAGTCTGGCAACAACGCGCAACTCAAAAATCTAAAGATTAAAAAAGTAGGTTTGTAGGTCAATTGCATCTGGTAGGTAAAATAATGTAAATATCAACCAAACCCATATCCATTATTTTGCAGGTAGGTACCTACGATGTCAACAACCCCAAAAATCACACCTCCAAGTACATAAACAAGGGGTTATTAGGTTATATTTCCACACTCACAGCAATTTCTATTTTGGGGACACCCTGTATAATTTCTCGTTGGCAAAAACATAATCCACATTATTGTCGACGTATAATTACATAATAGACATAATTATTATCTGCCACACTAATTAGGAGGCTAAAAGAAAAAATGTGGAGAAAATCGACCAATCCGAATGACTCTTTTTTACTGGTATTTTAATTTCGATGTACATCGTAATTTTGTTGTAAGGTTTCTTCATCGTTTATGTTAATATTTTAGAAGATGCTGTGTTAACTAAGCTTAAGATTCTTAAGTTTATTTCATTTCTAACATTTTTGTAACAATTCTCAATAAATATTATTTATATTAGCTATTTTCGAGGTGGATATTTTTTACCCACCCTTGGGTATACATGGAACCTATATAAGGTTGGGCATTTAAGAGTTAAACTTTAACTACCCGCACATCAAGTTACAACATAACTACACGCGTGGCGTACTTTATACGCCACAAGAAAATATACTTAAAAACAGCGGATTTCTTTGTTTCTTTTTTGAAAAATACACTTAGTTGTTTGTTATAAACCTTATTCGGCATCAGCGAATACTTGGAGTTCCTTCTCAGTAAGCCTATTGGGAAAATTACTAATAAAATTTTTTTTTTCATATGTGATTTTTTAAATGAGAAAAGGTATTGTTTATAAAGGAAAATATATTTTGTGCCGTAATGACTAAAGAACTATTGAAATATGTACTTATGTTACTACTTATATTACTATATTCTGTAAATTACGATCTTCCTAGAACGCCGATTGTAACGAAACTAAAACCAATTGTAAAGCACATTCCAGTAATAGGTTAGATAAATAAACAAGATCAAAAATTAAATTTTTAAAAATATTTGCAGTAGATTTCTTATATCTGGCGTACAAAATACGCCAGCCCGTGTAATTAAAAGTTAAATGAAAGGAATAGATTAATGCCATGCCGGTAGGTTGCTTTTGTATAACCCAGATAATATACAGAAAATACGGATAAAAAATATGCAGGAAAAACGGTATATTTTTACGAATTAAATTTTTATAGATTTGTGTTTAAAAAAAAACACTAGATACATAGAAGACTAAAAATTATCACGCTTGTACGGAGTCTGCTTAGTGTTTTTAATAGCGTATTGGGATAAACCGGACTCGTATCCCCTCCACGTTTCTGAAGTGCCATGGAATGGAGGCCGTTGAGTCCTATTCTGCTGGCGTTTACATTATTTACATTATAGAAAAGTTCGACTTTTAGCTAATAATGTCGTTTTCTTATGATATTAATGAACAAAACCAACTGTCTAAAAAAGTTAAACATTAAATGTGATGTAATTCGATGCAACAGTAAAAGTCGTATAAATAACTACTTTACAGTCCATTTTTAACTGCTCCAAAATAAGGTTATGAGGTTTTAACTGATTATTTTGATAATAAAGCGGCTAGAAAACTTCAATCAATAAAATTAAAATACATGTATGTTTGTTCCCACACCACAAGTTACACAGGAATACTTGGGCCATATAATCCATAATAAACAACGATACGACCTACTTTGGTAGACCTTATTTAGGTCTACTAAGATAAAATGCATGGAAAAAGAGGTCCAGGTATACGAATATCCTGGCTTTCTGTCCTACGAAAATAGTTCTACCCAGAATGAGTAAAGAGCGCGACCTAGTCATAATCATAAAATGTCTCAAACTGGAATACCTGGGAATTAAGTACGAAAATTGAACACTATCGGAATTTTAAGGGGCAGCAGTCAATAATCTCAAACTAGACCTTTAGCCATATTTGTATACATGGGCTCCCTGATAATTAAGAATAACGATAGCTCCTAAAAATGAAGTCTTCAGAGTTAAATTAAATAAGATAATTATAACATCGAACAATAACAAGGAATAAAATGCTCAGGTTGACCAATGTCTTTATTGTTCCAGTTTCTATATACGATACAAGTAAATAAAACCCTTTAAAATATGGATCTACAACAGAACTCTAAGCGTGTCATGGATATAGCAAAAAAACCAACCTGCCAATTCTGCAATAGCCTAATATAAAAGACAGGCTATTAGAAAAGTAAACCGAGCATATATGTAAATAACATCGGATAGATAGCCAGAAAATCCGGGACTATGGAACAACTGGTAGTAAAAGGAAAGGTAGAAGGACAAATACCTAGAGGAAAATATCGTGGGCGTACTGGGAAAATATACTAACCCCATTTTTTTCAATTTTGATATTTTACTACCATTAAATCCACAAACATCAATAATATAAAATTGGAAAGAAATCCTTTGTAAAAGGTATAAAAATTTTTTATTAAAAATCCCTTAAAAGGGCTACATCACAACAAAACGTTTTCGATTTTTATAAAAAATCATCATCAGTGTTCGATCTAAAAATAAGTATAACCGATTTAATGAATATAAAGTTATTATTTAAATTTTGACAAAGGTTAGAGCAAGTTGGTTTTACTTACAAACTGGATGCTAGCTGAGCCACAAAAGAAAAATATTTGGGTAAAAACCCTTTACATAAAATATAGATGTCTTAAAAGTGCATACTTCAGTAAAAAGGCCTGTGATGGTCACATGGCAAACAGGATAATGCCCTAAGGTAAGGTATACAGGTTTCCCAACACGTGGGATCCAAATTGAGTTGATCACATTTCAATGACTTAATGGCAACTGAATGCAAAATGAGTGATGTTTCTGAAAGGTGTCAAAAGACAGATGGACAACGTGACGTGGAATTTACCCTGTATTCCGACAGCCAACTAATTGTTAGTAAAATATTTAATGAAAATTTACCTAGTAATAACAAACATCAACAAAGTTGTGGCTATAATTACATTTAAGTAAGTACTTTGAATATGTAAGATGAACGTGAAGTATGAAATGATTTTTATAATGAGAAATAGCCAGAATCTATGCAGCCATCTATACATGTTCCTATTCAAATTGAAGTAAGTCCAACTGTGCTGTTGAAAATTTGATTTACTATGAATTAAAAGGAGTGTTTGGTTTAATTGTACCAATGGCAAAGTAAATTAGAGAGTATATAGTAAATGGAAGTCTGATATTAAAGTAGTGTTGAAATTAAGATAAGTTGTATGAGTCACAGGAGGAAACTGATATGATATAATGATATGTGAATTAATTGGTTAAGGTACCTGAGTGTTGATATTGGAAGTGAAGAAGAATATCGAATGAACTAATAACCTGGCAAAAGTATGAGGTCCTTTTATGTAACATAGCATCTAGGACTAAACATGTTTATGAAATAGGGATTTTTTCATATTTTTTATTTTTTATACCAAGTTATCGAGTTGAATTGAAAAGGTTTAAAACTGGATGGATGTATGTAGGTGTATTGGAAAACAAGCAATATGTGTAAAATTAGAAGGTAGTGAATAATTTGGTATTTGATATCAGAATTGTTTACTGTAATGAGGTGTGATGAAAAAGGCTGGACGCCCCAGAAACCAGACCCCACATCCCATGGATAAGAGAGTGGAAGAATTAGTGTAAAAACCTTTTATAAATATTTTTCTGAAGTTTAGTTGGACCTATAACGAAAACCTGATCAAATGGCAATAAGTTATGAAAATTGGGTGGGTTTCATAACTTATTGCCATTTGATCAGGTTTTCGTTATAGGTCCAACTAAACTTCAGAAAAATATTTATAAAAGGTTTTTATACTAATTCTTCCACTCTCTTATCCATGGGATGTGGGGTCTGGTTTCTGGGGCGCCCATCCTTTTTTCAAAAATTATTTATTCTTAAAAAGACAGCCCTTTATCGTATGTTAATTTGGTTCTACCGATATTTTTGAAAATAAAAGTAATATCTTAAGTCAAAAATGGGTTGGCACAAAATGTCCACCCTTGGTAAAACTTGTTACTAAATATTTCTTTATAGGGTGTCCCCGAAAATAGTGCATTCCTTAAAGGTATAGGTAGAAGGCACAATGTAGAGCAAAAAAGTCTTAGCATATTTTTTCTCAATTGGTCCGTTTGACCAAAAAACGAAAATACATTTTGATATGCAAATTGAAGTCTGGCAACAACGCGCAACTCAAAAATCTAAAGATTAAAAAAGTAGGTTTGTAGGTCAATTGCATCTGGTAGGTAAAATAATGTAAATATCAACCAAACCCATATCCATTATTTTGCAGGTAGGTTGGGCATTTAAGAGTTAAACTTTAACTACCCGCACATCAAGTTACAACATAACTACACGCGTGGCGTACTTTATACGCCACAAGAAAATATACTTAAAAACAGCGGATTTCTTTGTTTCTTTTTTGAAAAATACACTTAGTTGTTTGTTATAAACCTTATTCGGCATCAGCGAATACTTGGAGTTCTTTCTCAGTAAGCCTATTGGGAAAATTACTAATAAAATTTTTTTTTCATATGTGATTTTTTAAATGAGAAAAGGTATTGTTTATAAAGGAAAATATATTTTGTGCCGTAATGACTAAAGAACTATTGAAATATGTACTTATGTTACTACTTATATTACTATATTCTGTAAATTACGATCTTCCTAGAACGCCGATTGTAACGAAACTAAAACCAATTGTAAAGCACATTCCAGTAATAGGTTAGATAAATAAACAAGATCAAAAATTAAATTTTTAAAAATATTTGCAGTAGATTTCTTATATCTGGCGTACAAAATACGCCAGCCCGTGTAATTAAAAGTTAAATGAAAGGAATAGATTAATGCCATGCCGGTAGGTTGCTTTTGTATAACCCAGATAATATACAGAAAATACGGATAAAAAATATGCAGGAAAAACGGTATATTTTTACGAATTAAATTTTTATAGATTTGTGTTTAAAAAAAAACACTATATACATAGAAGACTAAAAATTATCACGCTTGTACGGAGTCTGCTTAGTGTTTTTAATAGCGTATTGGGATAAACCGGACTCGTATCCCCTCCACGTTTCTGAAGTGTCATGGAATGGAGGCCGTTGAGTCCTATTCTGCTGGCGTTTACATTATTTACATTATAGAAAAGTTCGACTTTTAGCTAATAATGTCGTTTTCTTATGATATTAATGAACAAAACCAACTGTCTAAAAAAGTTAAACATTAAATGTGATGTAATTCGATGCAACAGTAAAAGTCGTATAAATAACTACCTTACAGTCCATTTTTAACTGCTCCAAAATAAGGTTATGAGGTTTTAACTGATTATTTTGATAATAAAGCGGCTAGAAAACTTCAATCAATAAAATTAAAATACATGTATGTTTGTTCCGACACCACAAGTTACACAGGAATACTTGGGCCATATAATCCATAATAAACAACGATACGACCTACTTTGGTAGACCTTATTTAGGTCTACTAAGATAAAATGCATGGAAAAAGAGGTCCAGGTATACGAATATTCTGGCTTTCTGTCCTACGAAAATAGTTCTACCCAGAATGAGTAAAGAGCGCGACCTAGTCATAATCATAAAATGTCTCAAACTGGAATACCTGGGAATTAACTACGAAAATTGAACACTATCGGAATTTTAAGGGGCAGCAGTCAATAATCTCAAACTAGACCTTTAGCCATATTTGTATACATGGGCTCCCTGATAATTAAGAATAACGATAGCTCCTAAAAATGAAGTCTTCAGAGTTAAATTAAATAAGATAATTATAACATCGAACAATAACAAGGAATAAAATGCTCAGGTTGACCAATGTCTTTATTGTTCCAGTTTCTATATACGATACAAGTAAATAAAACCCTTTAAAATATGGATCTACAACAGAACTCTAAGCGTGTCATGGATATAGCAAAAAAACCAACCTGCCAATTCTGCAATAGCCTAATATAAAAGACAGGCTATTAGAAAAGTAAACCGAGCATATATGTAAATAACATCGGATAGATAGCCAGAAAAACCGGGACTATGGAACAACTGGTAGTAAAAGGAAAGGTAGAAGGACAAATACCTAGAGGAAAATATCGTGGGCGTACTGGGAAAATATACTAACTCCATTTTTTTCAATTTTGATATTTTACTACCATTAAATCCACAAACATCAATAATATAAAATTGGAAAAAAATCCTTTGTAAAAGGTATAAAAATTTTTTATTAAAAATCCCTTAAAAGGGCTACATCACAACAAAACGTTTTCGATTTTTATAAAAAATCATCATCAGTGTTCGATCTAAAAATAAGTATAACCGATTTAATGAATATAAAGTTATTATTTAAATTTTGACAAAGGTTAGAGCAAGTTGGTTTTACTTACAAACTGGATGCTAGCTGAGCCACAAAAGAAAAATATTTGGGTAAAAACCCTTTACATAAAATATAGATGCCTTAAAAGTGCATACTTCAGTAAAAAGGCCTGTGATGGTCACATGGCAAACAGGATAATGCCCTAAGGTAAGGTATACAGGTTTCCCAACACGTGGGATCCAAATTGAGTTGATCACATTTCAATGACTTAATGGCAACTGAATGCAAAATGAGTGATGTTTCTGAAAGGTGTCAAAAGACAGATGGACAACGTGACCTGGAATTTACCCTGTATTCTGACAGCCAACTAATTGTTAGTATAATATTTAATGAAAATTTACCTAGTAATAACAAACATCAACAAAGTTGTGGCTATAATTACATTTAAGTAAGTACTTTGAATATGTAAGATGAACGTGAAGTATGAAATGATTTTTATAATGAGAAATAGCCAGAATCTATGCAGCCATCTATACATGTTCCTATTCAAATTGAAGTAAGTCCAACTGTGCTGTTGAAAATTTGATTTACTATGAATTAAAAGGAGTGTTTGGTTTAATTGTACCAATGGCAAAGTAAATTAGAGAGTCTATAGTAAATGGAAGTCTGATATTAAAGTAGTGTTGAAATTAAGATAAGTTGTATGAGTCACAGGAGGAAACTGATATGATATAATGATATGTGAATTAATTGGTTAAGGTACCTGAGTGTTGATATTGGAAGTGAAGAAGAATATCGAATGAACTAATAACCTGGCAAAAGTATGAGGTCCTTTTATGTAACATAGCATCTAGGACTAAACATGTTTATGAAATAGGGATTTTTTCATATTTTTTATTTTTTATACCAAGTTATCGAGTTGAATTGAAAAGGTTTAAAACTGGGTGGATGTATGTAGGTGTATTGGAAAACAAGCAATATGTGTAAAATTAGAAGGTAGTGAATAATTTGGTATTTGATATCAGAATTGTTTACTGTAATGAGGTGTGATGAAAAAGGCTGGACGCCCCAGAAACCAGACCCCACATCCCATGGATAAGAGAGTGGAAGAATTAGTGTAAAAACCTTTTATAAATATTTTTCTGAAGTTTAGTTGGACCTATAACGAAAACCTGATCAAATGGCAATAAGTTATGAAAATTGGGTGGGTTTCATAACTTATTGCCATTTGATCAGGTTTTCGTTATAGGTCCAACTAAACTTCAGAAAAATATTTATAAAAGGTTTTTATACTAATTCTTCCACTCTCTTATCCATGGGATGTGGGGTCTGGTTTCTGGGGCGCCCATCCTTTTTCATCACACCTCATTACAGTAAACAATTCTGATATCAAATCACAAATTATTCACTACCTTCTAATTTTACACATATTGCTTGTTTTCCAATACACCTACATACATCCATCCAGTTTTAAACCTTTTCAATTCAACTCGATAACTTGGTATAAAAAAATAAAAAATATGAAAAATCCCTATTTCATAAACATGTTTAGTCCTAGATGCTATGTTACATAAAAGGACCTCATACTTTTGCCAGGTTATTAGTTCATTCGATATTCTTCTTCACTTCCAGTATCAACACTCAGGTACCTTAACCAATTAATTCACATATCATTATATCATATCAGTTTCCTCCTGTGACTCATACAACTTATCTTAATTTCAACACTACTTTAATATCAGACTTCCATTTACTATAGACTCTCTAATTTACTCTGCCATTGGTACAATTAAACCAAACACTCCTTTTAATTCATAGTAAATCAAAGTTTCAACAGCACAGTTGGACTTACTTCAGTTTGAATAGGAACATGTATAGATGGCTGCATAGATTCTGGCTATTTCTCATTATAAAGATCATTTCATACTTCACGTTCATCTTACATATTCAAAGTACTTACTTAAATGTAATTATAGCCACAACTTTGTTGATGTTTGTTATTACTAGGTAAATTTTCATTAAATATTTTACTAACAATTAGTTGGCTGTCGGAATACAGGGTAAATTCCACGTCACGTTGTCCATCTGTCTTTTGACACCTTTCAGAAACATCACTCATTTTGCATTCAGTTGCCATTAAGTCATTGAAATGTGATCAACTCAATTTGGATCCCACGTGTTGGGAAACCTGTATACCTTACCTTAGGGCATTATACTGTTTGCCATGTGACCATCACAGGCCTTTTTACTGAAGTATGCACTTTTAAGGCATCTATATTTTATGTAAAGGGTTTTTACCCAAATATTTTTCTTTTGTGGCTCAGCTAGCATCCAGTTTGTAAGTAAAACCAACTTGCTCTAACCTTTGTCAAAATTTAAATAATAACTTTATATTCATTAAATCGGTTATACTTATTTTTAGATCGAACACTGATGATGATTTTTTATAAAAATCGAAAACGTTTTGTTGTGATGTAGCCCTTTTAAGGGGATTTTTAGTAAAAAAAATTTTTATACCTTTTACAAAGGATTTCTTTCCAATTTTGTGATTGATGGTACACAGCCAACTACAGGAAAACATTTTTCTTTTCCTTGTGGATCAATAATATGTTAACAGGAAAAACCCTGTATCTCCAAATTTGTCATCCACCGTGCTTAAATCGGCACATTCAATGAAAAAAAAATCAACTAACTCCATCTTTTTCTAAGTTTTCATAAACAAAATAATCTTTTTCCTAATATTTTTATATGTATGTGTAAAACAACTGTGGTTAACATCCTTCAAAATCAAATCCAGGTGCCAAAAGTTAAACAGCCAGTATGCCCGATTTTTAAGAAGTAATACATAAGGTACAATAATGTTTAAATTCGTTTTTCTCAAAACTTTACTTTTGTGAGTTAGTGGATACGCCCACGATATCCAACACTATGGGCAGATCGAATGAAGACTCTGATAGTAAAATCCCTACATAAAGGGGTCCATATGGCACACGATGGTAGCGAATAGAGCCAGCAGGCTTATAATATTTAGTTGAGTGTTGCAATGCCATAACAAGCGCTCAAAGAATAAGGAGGAGGATTGTAAAACGTATATATAAATACTATATGAATGGGTAAATAATGTATAAAAATATGAAAGACAACCGTATTTCTAATTTGGTAGTATTCATTAGTCCACTGTTATAGCCCCGTTAAAAAATATGAAATTAGATTGGGAATATTATTTAATAACGAATAACGCAACTCTTTTGTTGCACTAATATTTAAAACACCTATATTTCACGATTTATGTGCTCCCTTGTACCACCGATTTCATTCAAGTCCATAATCCTGACTAATTTTCTTTCAACTTTCAGTGATTATGTAGATATTTCTTGTTGTTTACAGATTATCCTGACAACTTCCTTCGAAAATACCGTTTCTCTTCCTAATGAGTATTTATTAGATTATATCCCTCGAACACGTAATAAATATATACGCAAAATATATCGTTAAATTGCTTTTAACTTATAAAACCTTAGATGCCTCTTTTTATACCTTTCTAATACATATTATTTGCTTAATCAATGCTAAATATTTTTTAATGCCATTAAGGGCCGGCTGTTCAAACGCTAATCAACAATGATCACTATCAAATATTTAATTACTGTCACCAACTGTCAATGTCAACTTTGATTGGGTTGCTGAAAACATAATTGATTATAATTATGAGATTAGTTAATCAATTAACATAACAATTATTAACATAATTGATTAACTAATTTCATAATTGTAATCCATAATTATATTTTCATCAACCCAAACAAAGTTCACATTGACAGTTGGTGACAGTAATTAAACATTTGATAATGATCATTTCTGATTAGCGTTCGAACAACCGACCCTATATGTATTTAATGTCAATCAATTTTGAACATTAGTTTTTATGGTTCAAAACGCGTTTACAGATGAGGGCATTTAGCATAAAATAAATCGATTTTTAAATACAGCACCTAGAAACTTGCAACTTTTTGCATCATGTTGAGGATGATTTCAAAAAAAGTCTAGAATATAAAAATAGGTAGAAATGCATAGGTACAGTTATATTAAAAAAAAAGGGTACAAGTATTAGAAAGGGAAGTTAACGTCATCCTGTTTGTGTACAACCGGCTGGGATTTTTGGAGGTTATCAAATGTCATAAGTGATCAAAAATGCAACTCATAGACGTCAAAGACGTTTAATTTGATAGAAGGTTTAACGTTACGTACAATAAAAAATGAATATGCCTCGTCATTTAAGTGAGATTGAAAAGGCTCAAATAATTACGAAAATGGAAGAAGGATGGTCAATTCGTGCGCTAGCAAATTTCTATAATAGAAATTTGAAAACAATCTTCAGAATTAAGCAACGATGGGTCCAAGAACAATCATTAAAAAGAAAAGTTGGTTCAGGGCGTTCCAAAGTATCCACTCCTCAACAAGATGCTGTTTTAGTTCAATTCTTAAGAGATAATCCACTTGCGACGTCGAAGGATTCAAGGATTCATACGGGATTTCCTGGTGCCCCACCTACTGTAAGCAGAAGGATCAATGAATCTGAATTAAAAAACCGACCAGCTGCTAAAAAACCATTAGTAACTGTTGAACATCGGCAAGCAAGAGTAATATTTGCACTAAACTATATTTACCGCAACCCACAATTTTGGAACAACGTCATTTTTACTGATGAAAAGACTTTTCAGTCGACCTATAACGGTCAAATCCGTGTTTATCGTCCAGCCAATACTAGGTTTGAAGAACGATATATTCACTCTCATAATAAATCTGGACGTTTTTCTGTAAATGTATGGGGTTGGATTAGTATACATGGACCTGGTGTTTGTTGGCGATTAGAGGGAAGATTTACTGCCGACAATTACATTAACGTTTTGGAACACGTAGTGCTCCCTTCTATTAAGCAATTGTATCCTAATAATACTTTTATATATCAACAAGATAATTGTTCAGTCCACACTGCCCATGCCGTAAGGAATTGGTTTCAAACGCAAAACCTGGAAGTATTGCCATGGCCTGCGCACAGTCCAGATATAAATCCAATTGAAAACATTTGGGGCATAATTGTTAAAAAAATATATAAAAGAAATTTTATGCCACAAAATTCAGATCAATTGTGGGATACAATCTTAGAGTGCTGGGAAGATCTTGATCCAAATATGATATTTAATATAATTCAAAGTATGCCAAATAGACTAAATAAAGTTATAGAAGCAGACGGTTCTATCACCAAATACTAAATTCTATTTGTAACAGTCATTAAAATTATTCTTTATATAATTGTTGAATAAATGGTTTCGTCTAATTAATGCTCAACGCCAATGATTTATATTTTTAATAACCTGTGACATTTGATAACCTCCAAAAATCCCAGCCGGTTTTACACAAATAGGATGACGTTAACTTCTCTTTCTAATACTTGTACCCTTTTTTTTAATATAACTGTACTTGTATTTTAAAATATATAAAATAATCCAAAAGTACATAAACACGCCAAAATAAGTGTACTAAGGGCCAGATTTTGTTACTCGAGTGGTTTTTGGGGTCAAATAAAGACAAATACACCATGAGAACTGACAACCGGAGCACCTGGTACCCAGGAGCAATGCTAAGGTCTGTTTATCCAAAGTCAATTGAAAATAGAAATTTTACGAGGGGGATTAAAAATATAATATATAAAATGTTGTGTTTTACAACGGCAATACGAGTACATCTTGTATTAGCTTGGTTATGTTGCGTACAGCGCTTTGTGTTGTAAAACAGAGTTGCTAATTAATATATTTAAACGTCCTCGTAAAACTTAAATTTTCAATTGACTTTGAATAGACTATATATACGTCTTCTGAAGTTTCGAGGGTTTTCGGCACTAAATTAATGCAAAGGGATTACTCCGGGGTTCTTGGGATAGCTCATCAAAAATACGCCATCACAAGCGACCCTCGGGTGCTACTGGTGCCCAAAAACCCTCCGAACTTTAGAGGGTAACATACCTTAGCTCTCTATTTGGGCACCAGTTCCTTCGGGGTTGGTTCTGATGGCGTATTCGTGTTGAGCAATCCAAAAATCCCCCGAAGTAATCTGTTTCCATCAGTTTATCGTCGAAAAACCGAGACACTGCAGAAGATGACAGGCCTTAGTAGTAATACTGGACACAGGTGCTCCAAGGTTCGGTTCTGATGGCCTATTCGTATTCAACGATTCCAAAAGCCCCCATGTAATATGTTTGCATCAATTCGATCACTCTAAACTCCAAATGACGTACCTTAGCAGTAACCATGGACACCAGGTGCTCAGAGGGTCGGTTCTGATGACATAATTGTATCCAAAATCTGGCACAAATATGCTTATTTTGACATGTTTATCCATTTTTGCATACGTTTTATGCACTTTAAAATGCAGCTATATATTTCCACCCATTTTACTATTATAGAGTTTTTCCTGATATCATCCTGAACGTAACGCAAAAAGTTGCAAGTTTCTAGGTGCTGCATTTAAAAATTGATTTATTATAGTGTTTTTGGTGCAAATTCCCTGGTCTATTAAAACGCTCTAAAATTTCAGTAGTTTGTTTGATAAGCTTGACTTATTCTCTAAGCTTAATGATGGAATAGTTAAATCATATCATCTATTTTTAATGATTAAATTTTTTGCTTTATAAGTGTTAAACTACGGTTTTTATGCCATAAATATAAGTAACCTAATCTGCTCAAACAGGACAGTATTAAACATTAATTAGTTTTAACGAATTCGAGAAATTCCGCCGATTTGGTTTTCATTAAATACTCATTTTCATTGAGAATAAGAGATAAATATAATTAATCAGAAAATATGAAGGTTTTATTTCACAAACTTTGATCATTAACAAGTTTTGCAAACAACGAATAGAGTATTGTTTACAGCAGTATGGGATCCTTAAAAAGCGTGTTTGACGCTAATATATTTATTTCATTTATTATTTTTTAATGATTGTAATTTCCAAACATGTAGTAAGATTTTTTATCACGTGTTTAATTCTGTCCAATCGGATTAATATTATACTGGGACTAATCTATTCACACATAGCCCAATAAATGACCGTTTTGGAGTGTAATTTCCAGCGGCAACTCCGAATTTTTTACGTAAGTCAATACTTTTCGAGTTATTCGCGATTTAAAATGTTGATTTTTAGACAAAAAAAGTACGTTTTCAGACAGTTTTTCCCAAATAACTCAAAAAGTAAATATTTTATTAAAAAATATTTTTAGCAAGAGTGTAGCCTATAAAAAAACGAAAAAAATGGTGTACCAGTAAAGTCTACAAATTGAGTAGAAGCAAAGCTGTAACTCATGAAAAATACGTTCTTATTCGTCTAATTCCAAATCGAATAATTCAACGCGAAATCACCGAAGAAAGAAGCGTTTTTCGGGAAAACCTTATTAACATTTTTAAAGTATCGAAAAAAAGATTATTATTTGTTTTTTTTACAAAAGTTTGCAGCATTAAAAATAAACGAGTTACACTGAAAAAAAAGTTGGCCCCTTTTTTGGTAAAAAATCGTGAAACCTCCCTCTATTTAGCACCCTAAATGAAATTAATCGTTTGGCTTCACCATCTATTTTAATTGTATGTGTATTGTTTATATGATCTGTAAGTTTGATTGGTTTGGAGTGCTTATTTTTAAAAAACATTTGGTTTTAAAGTAAAAAAAATTTTCTAAAAATTTTTGAAAAATCTTATTTTTTCAAAATAACTTAAAAAGTATTAGTGATAAGAAAAATCTTAGAGAGTAAACAAATGTAGCTTTTGCTACTATAAATATTCCAGTTTCATTTTTTTTCTCCGTAAGTCAAAAATTGGTTAAGATATGGCTGTTCAAAATTTGCATACACTCTTGATTAGTGACCCATTCAAGCTTTCTCAATTATAACCCTTTCAAAAATAAGCACTTTAAGCCGGTGAGGCTGACACATCATATAAAAAATAGATAGGTAAGTAAATTGTTTGTAAAGCGGTAGCGTTTAATTTCATTTGGGGAGCTAAACACGGCGAGATTTTCATGATTTTTTACAAAAAAAAAAGAGGGCCAACTTTATTTTGAGCGTAACTCGCTTATTTTTAATGCAAAAACTTTTGTTAACAATTAAAACAAAGCTTTTAATAAACACTTTAAAAAAGTTTAAATGGGTTTTTCCCGAAAAGTGCTTAATTTTTCGGTGATTTCACCTTGAAATTTTTAGCTATTTTTCATGAGCTACAACTTTGTTTTTGTTTGATTGATAGACTTTACTGATACACCATTTTTTTGGGTTTTTTATAAGCTACACTTTTGCTAAGGATATTTTTTTCGATAAAATATTTACTTTTTCAGTTATTTGCGAAAAACCGTCTGAAAACGTAGTTTTTTTGTCGAAAAATCAACATTTTCAATGGTAAATAACTCGAAAAGTATTGACTTACGTAAAAAACTCTATAGAAAAAAAGTTGCTTAAAATCAGTCAATTTATCCATTTCCGGTCTTATCTTGAACGTATGTTTTTTCACCCCCGAGAAGGGGTGACTGTCACCCCCCAAGTAAAAGCAACCAACGGCACAATTTCAACTTTGAAGTGGAGGGTAAGTAGAACCTAAATCCAAATTTTCATGCAATTCGGAGTTGCCCCTGAAAATTACACGGTATCGCCGAATTGCCCGTTCATTTACTGGGCTAACAGTATTATATTGGGAATAAAATTTAAGTAATTTTTTTCTGTTTAATTACAACGACTTTTGACAACTGTCACATTTTTTAAGAAAATCATCCATAATAAACTTTTAGTTCTGCATCTAATGTCACATTGCCACGAGGACAATATAAGTCTAAATATTTACAAAACTGAGTGTCAGAACGGATGCCAAACATTATAATGATATATTATGACGTCACGACAAATGAGGGTGCGTTTTGGGCTGGCTGCTATAATTGAATCGGTGAGTGAAAGAATAGTACATCTCCAAAACTGTCATTTTAAGAAATTAAAAAAAAAACATTTAAACAAAAATCAACAATTTAAAAAGTTTTGTTTAGAAATATTTATTAACAATGCATGAAATGCAAGATTGTTAACCCTTTACTATCAATCACTAAATGAATCCTGATTACAAGTGGCGCGCGACGACGTAATGCCATTGAGTGAAAGAACAGTATAAGCAGCGAAAGAACAGTATAAGTATTGCACGTATACGGCTCTTTTACTCATCTACCAAATTGCCCTGTCGATATTGAATCGCAGAGAGTTGTGTTTATACTATTCTTTTGCCCAGCGATGCATTAACCTATTAAACGTATTTTGGCTACCTCGGTTCAAAATGTCGTTTTTGGCGTTTACATTGTTCTTTCACTCACTGATTTAGTTTGAATTTTATCTCGATTTTAATCATCTTTGGGGACCAAACGAAAGACAAAAACAACTTATTTTCTTTGATATACATATTTTAAATTATATTTTAAATATTAATATTATGTTCTGTTAGGACCTCTGGCATTTTTTTCGAATTACAAATTTTATTAAAATTTTCTCTTAGAGTAACTGGTAAAGCGGTAACGATTAATTTCAATTTGGGATGCTAATAAGGGGGTGATTTTCAGCATTTTTTTATTAAAAACCCAGGCACTAACACAGCAACTGGTTCCTCATTTAAAATAGGTATAAAATCTAGAACATCTATTGACTTATTATATAATAAGGAAATTTGGCCGCCTGGTGTAAACATTAAATGGTCTACAGAATCCTCATACCCCGTACTAACGACTAAATCTTAGGAAAATATGAATACGAAGCACATCAGAAGCCCGGTTAGCTTGGAAAATCCAATAACCATTCCAAGCAATAACAAAAATGAAGTTGAAAACATAAATATAATTACAGACAAGCAGGCCATCGCAATTTGTAAACCTAAAGATCCTTTCTGTTCCCATATCAATTTCATTAAGAAATATACTTTGGAACCATCCATAAATTTGGATCCTTTAACACCACCAAGAGTTAGACTAAGTAATAAATCGAACAGTCGATATCTTCCAGCAAGATTAAGGGAACCAGATATATCTTAAAAGCAATTATTAAACTACATATTGCTTTTCTACACGTCCTAGCTGCTTCAGTATTTTATGATGGATATACCACCACCGACGTTAAACTCTTTTTGGTTTCCGAAGTATCCGAAGGACTACCTACTAATACTGAAGAACTACCAAAAATTCTTCTAGAATTTAACGATGCCTATGGAATTGGTCCAGCTGAGGTGGAAGCTGATCTTGCCGCTTTTAGGTCCTTTCTCACTTCGGAAAGAATTATACACCTGCAAAAACCAAGGGAATGTCACCAAAATTATTATTCCTCTGGCTCTCCAAAGCGAAATTTTTAAACAACACGACGTGTTCTGAGGGACTAGAAAACTCAAATTATTTTAGTGATGATAACTTTAGCATGATTCTGATTAATATTCGTTCTACATATAAGAAATAAATCTGATGAATTATTTTTGTTTCTAGAGGAATTAGGATTTCCCCCGATAGTTGCGGTTACAGAGCACTGGCTTGAAGTCAACGAGCCTTTTTTTGTAGAAAAAATACCACAATTGCTAGGTATGATCGTCCAAGTTCAGCTCATGGGGGCACCCTAATCCTTTCTACAAATAATAATTTTTCTCTGGTAACAAAATATGACTTTTTGTTAAGTGAAGCCTTCTTTGAGTTTTCCTTAGTTAATAATAAGAATATTAATCTTTACATTATTTGCATTTATAGATCACCTGACTCAACCGTGGAACCATTTTTTCAGAACCTGCTAAATTTGTTAGATGACCTGCTTCATAAATGCAGAAAAAATCTATGAGGGAACTTCAACATTAATTATGCTGCTGCTTGTGTTATCCAAGTGTCCTTGGCCAACATATTTGCATATCTGAATTTGTCTGGTCTCTTAATGCACGTTAATTCTCCTACAATGATTAGAAAAACTACATCTACCATAATCGGTAATTCGATATTTATAGTCAGAACATTATTTTTGGTAATCAGAAAAAGTCATTCACCCACTTTCAATGTCAAGAGTCAAGTGTGAAAAATAGATGATGTTTGCGTCTACTTCAACCAGATCACTTCTCAAGTAAATATTATGATTACAAATAACTTTTCAACGAAATATTAGAATAAAACTTAATTGTTTCTGGCTGATGTGAGTTTGCACTTTTAGTTTACTTCTGTATTTATAAAATAAAATTTGAATTATGGTTTTGTTTTTGAAATAATTACTTGAGAATAATAATTATGATTGGGATCCAAAATAATAGCTAACCTAATCCTAATCACCGTAAAAACCTAATAACCGGTTTTTATTTTAAAAAGACAAAACCGGTTATAACCGGGACAAAAACAACCGGTAAAACCGGTTATTGCGAAGTAAAAAACCGGTTTTATTTTGAAACTGGTAAGTTTTTCCCATCCCTACCACTAATGCCATGTTTTCTGTACTCCATGAGGTTTGCCAAGCACTGAACAATAATATTTATACCGACACTGTTTTCCGTGACTATGCCAAAGCTTTTGATTGTGTAAATCGCGACATTTTTATAAAAAAAAAATTCTACAGAATTCGAGGTATCTCTTTGAATTGTTTCCAATCCTACTTGAATAATAGGACAGAACTGGTTAGAGTAAATGATACTGATTCAAGTCTCAAAAACAATGTATGTTGTGTACCACAAGGTTCAGTATTGGGTACTCTACTTTTCCTTATCTTTATAAATGACATCACTAATTTAAAAGTCGATGGAAAAACTCTTCTTTTTGCTGATAATTCCAGTATCACTTGGAGCAACTTAACTATTACAAGTCTTCATGCAACTATAACTTTGGATCTACTTAAGATAAAAACCTGGTCTGACCCTAATTTACTCTCTTTTAACGTGGATAATACAGTAGCATTATTCTATAAAGGAGCTCTTCACCTTTGCTTCTTATTAACAACCAGATCAGTACCATTGATTCTGTAAAATTTCTTGGTATTTTTTTAGACTGCAACCTCAAATGGTCCCTTCATATCGATTCGTTAAGTAAGAAATCAATAATTTAGCATCTTCTAAAATAACTTATTTTTTGTTGTTCGAGTCTCATCTTCGATATGGTCTTCCTTTTTGGGGTTTTAGTACAGCTGCCCAATCTGATGTTATTTTTAAATTGCTAAAAATAAGATATCTGTTTGGCCTCAGAAGAACTACACATTGCAGAAGTTCCTTCAGAGATCACAGAATTTTAACATTTTCATCTTTATATATTTTAGAAACGGTTTGCTAAATTCGTAAACACCTTCATATCCCAACTATACAACTATATAGGGTATTTCATTGGGAAAGTAACATACGTTAGAAAGCATTAACATGCTGTAGAAAGAGGACACTTAGGCAATCTCAAAAATACCATACTTAATGGGTCTTTCACTACTGGGTGTTTTATCTATTTTGCCATTTCTTTAATTGGTTCATAACTTTTTAACCACACTGTATATTTATTTTTATTTGGCATGCAAATATCATTTGAGGCGTAAAATAAATTAATTTATTTACAATTGCAAAAAAATCCAGGTCAGGATTAAAAAATATTGGAAAAATATTCCGACTCCAAAAAACACCCTGCACATTAAATTTTTTTAAAATGGATTTTTCAGTTGAAAAGAGAATAAAAAACTAAATTCAGTGGTATACTTTGAATTTTCGGCAGAATGATTTTTCTGGTGAAATTTTGAATTTGAATTCTGAAATTAAGTGAAATGCGAGAGCTCTAAGTAGAAAAACATTGAAATATAGCTTACAACTTGTCAACCACACGGTATATTGATTTTATTTTTAACACGCGAATATTCTTTTAGGTGAGCAGTCAATTAATTTATTTACAGTTATAAAAATTCCAGGTCCGGATTAAAAAATATTGTGTAAATGTTCCGACCCAAAAAAACACCTTGTATATTAAATTTTTTTAAAATGGATTTTGCATTTGAAAAGAGGATGAAAAACAAAATTAGTGGTATACTTTGAATTTTCGGCAAAATGATTTTTCTGATAAAATTTTGAATTTGAATTCTTAAATTATGTAAATTGCGAAGGTATACCACTGAATTTAGTTTTTATCCTCTTTTCAACTGAAAAATCCATTTTAAAAAAAATTAATGTACAGGGTGTTGTTTTGTGATCGGACTATTTTTCAATATTTTTTAATCCGGACCTGGATTTTTTACAATTGTAAATAAATTAATTTATTGTACACCTTAAGTGATATTTGCGTGCCAAGTATAAAATACATATACAGTGTGGTTAAAAAGTTATGAACCAAATAAGAAAATGCAAAATAGATATAACACCCAGTACCTTTGTTATTAATGGAGTAAGACCCATTAAGTATGGTATTTTTGAGACCGCCCAAGTGTCCTCTTTCTACAGTTAACGTATGTTACTTTCCCAATGAAACACCCTGTATATATTATTGTGTTTTCAATTTTATCAATCAAAGGCAAAATAAAAATTAAATTAAAATTTTTTTAAATAACGCGGGCACATAAATTTGATACACCCTGTATATTGATCAGTAAATATTGATTAGAATTTAGTTTGGATGTAAGTGGATTTCTCTTTTGATGAGCTTTTCGATGAACTATTAAACACTTTTTTGAATAATTAAAGTGAAAAGGACGATGTATTTAGTTTTAAAATGTTAAAAGATTGTTTATTACGGGAAATATAGAATCCACAGGTAGAGGTAATTATCATTTTCTAGAAAAATGATTTAAAAGAAAGTTTGGAATTTTAATATCTTTGTTTCACCCCGAGTAAATGTTGTAGAGTTCCCCGAAAGTAATTAGGAGGGTCGGAATAATTTTAAAAGAATGACTGTTTATTTGTCGAATGGAAAAGAGAAATGTTTTTGATTCTTGGCAATTTGGAAGGGGAAAAGTGGTTTGAATGATTGAGTGAGTTTGAAAAAGAAGGAGTATGTTATTGGCATCGCTGAGGAGCAGTTCGACGTTTTCGTGGATAAGTAGTTAGCAAGTACCAGTGGCTGTTTGATAGTGGAGAATAGTGCTGAAAAGTGGAACGAGAGACAGATCAAATTGAGACGAAATACCTCTTTGATTATGTATTATTGTGAGAAAGAGAACAGAGAATTTTTGGAGTTCTGTTTGAATCGAGTACTGGTCAAAAGAGGCCTGGCTTGTTGGAGAATTGGTGCTGGTATGCTGATAGTTTTGAAGCTGGAGAACGGAGAGGGCTTTGATGAGTAGCCTTAACATATTCAACGAGGGAGAGCTGTTTTGGGTCACGAGAAGACATCAGAGTGAGTGAAGAAAAAGGTCAGTCAATTTATGTGAAAGGTATTTTTATGTTCGGAAACTAAAATTTTGATTAAAAGCATATGAATTAAAATTCCAATATTTCAAAAAGTAAATAGAAAATATTGGTAATATTGCGAATACATAAAGTTATTTTGTTTTACCAAAGTCATCGGGAACAAACCGATAAATTTTTTTTTAACTAGAATAAATTTAAGTGGTAAAAATTTCATTCGGACATCTGTGTCCACAGGTTTTAGATTTGATAGATTTTTAGAGTATTGGTTTTGATAAATAAAAGACAATTCTATGTTTATTTTATATTTTGCTTGATATCTTTTTCCTATTTTATCCCGATTAGGATCAACTAAGAGATACTGAAACCACGAGAGAAGATAAGTATAACGTAAGATAATTTAGACATTTTTTTAATATTATAAAAAGGCACCCTGAGATTTCTTATTCATTTTTATGTATGATTTGCGACAATTAAATAATTAATCAAATAAAAAATAATTAATATAAAATTAATAAGAAGCAGATCATAACAACATGGCGAACCAACGTAGGACATTAAAGTATCTCTGGTTGTGAATTTGAAGGGAATAGGAAACGGAAAAACAGGCGAAGGAAAATTTATTTGCCCGTCGGAAAAAGTTGATATATTTAAAATTTTTGAAATATTTGTTTGACTTAATTTTTTTATCTAGGTACAGTTTTTACATATTTATTTTATTTTTGATTGATTTGAATTTTGAAATATTTAAAAATTTGTTTGATAAATTGATTATATTTGGGGAGAGAAAAATTTTCGTCTCGACAGCATACAAGGTATTTTCGGATTTCATATTAGGCGGGGATAAATTTTAAATACATGTCGATAACAACCAGAAGCAAAAGCAAAGAAAACAAAAAACAAGAAGAACATTTGGAACAAGAAGAACATATAGAACAAGAAGACATTTTTGAAACAACAATCATGGCATCAGAACAACAGGAATTATCAGGAATAGATACAGTAATACAACTGATGCAACTCCAGTTACAAAAATGGGATGAAATATTAAATAAAAGGGATAAAAATCAGGAAGAAACATCAAAGAAGATGGATAAAATGGATAAAATGCAAGAAAATCAGGAAGAAACAAAACGAGCGATGAAGGAAACACAACAAAAAATGGATAACAATCAACAGGAAACAAAACAAGCAAAATAAAAAGAACAGGACATTCTGTAAATGGACAAGGAACATGAGAAACGGAAAAAGGATAATTTTGACAAAAAACAAACGGTGGAAATGAATTTGGCAATGAAGCAAGGACAGAGAAGAAAGAGGAGAAAGCAACAGATGATAAATAAAAACAATGAAGCCTGGGATTCCTGGAAAAAAAGAGATGAGCCCAGAAGAAGAAAAAGAAGAAAAAAGAGTGAAAAGAAATTGACGATTGGAATTTCTCGAAAAAAGACATGAGTCCAGAAGAAGAAAAAGAAGAAGATTGATAAAAGAAAATGAAGATTGGGATTCCTCGAAAAAAGAGATGAGCCCAGAAGAAGAAAAAGAAGAAAGAAGATTGACAAAAGAAAATGAAGATTGGGATTCCTCGAAAAAAGAGATGAGCCCAGAAGAAGAAAAAGAAGAAAGAAGATGGATAAAAGAAAATGAAGATTGGGATTCCTCGAAAAAAGAGATGAGCCCAGAAGAAGAAAGAGAAGAAAGAAGATTGACAAAAGAAAATGAAGCTTGGGATTCCTCAAAAGAAGAGATGAGCCCAGAAAAAGAAAAGGAAGAAAAAAGATTGACACAGGAAAATGAAGCTTGAGATTCCTCAAAAGATGAGATGAGCCCAGAAGAAGAAGAGATCAGAATAGAAAAAGAAGGCGAAAAGATACAATTGAGACTGCGGTATTTAAAGAGGAAGTATGCAAAATGGAGAAGACAGAATACACAATAAACATGTGTAGAGAATCGGAGGAAAAAGGAAGAAAATTGATATGTGGAGAAGAAAAGGAGAAGGAACTGCGTGTAATATTGAGGGAATGTGAAAATTTAATAAATGAAGAAAACAGAGTAGTCAAAAAGTATGAAAATTCATTTGAGACTAAAGACTTAGGAAATTTTCGATCGAAAACTTACCCTATTCCATCTAAGTACAGACACTGGGAAAGAGAAAGCAATTGTTTTTTAGGTGGGACTCAATATTTTGACACAATAGAAAATTGTTGTTGTCGAGAGAAAATCATATTATTGTTGCACTTATTAATACTGATTTTATCTCAAAACAAGGCGGGGATGTTATTGTGTTTTCAATTTTATCAATCAAAGGCAAAATAAAAATTTAATTAAATTTTTTTTAAATAACGCGGGCACATAAATTTGATACACCCTGTATATTGATCTGTAAATATTGATTAGAATTTAGTATGGATGTAAGTGGATTTCTCTTTTGATGAGCTTTTCGATGAACCATTAAAGACTTTTGTGAATAATTAAAGTGAAAAGGACGATGTATTTAGTTTTAAAATGTTAAAAGATTGTTTATTACGGGAACTATAGAATCCACAGGTAGAGGTAATTATCATTTTCTAGAAAAATGGTTTAAAAGAAAGTTTGGAATTTTAATATCTTTGTTTCACCCCGAGTAAATCTTGTAGAGTTCCCCGAAGGTAATTAGGAGGGTCGGAATAATTTTAAAAGAATGACTTTTTGTTTGTCGAATGGAAAAGAGAAATGTTTTTGATTCTTGGCAATTTGGAAGGGGAAAAGTGGTTTGAATGACTGAGTGAGTTTGAAAAAGAAGGAGTATGTTATTGGCATCGCTGAGAAGCAGTTCGACGTTTTCGTGGATAAGTAGTTTGCAAGTACCAGTGGCTGTTTGATAGTGGAGAATAGTGCTGAAAAGTGGAACGAGAGACAGGTCAAATTGAGACGAAATACCTCTTTGATTATGTATTATTGTGAGAAGGAGAGCAGAGAATTTTTGGAGTTCTGTTTGAATCGAGTACTGATCAAAAGAGGCCTGGCTTGTTGGAGAATTGATGCTGGTATGCTGATAGTTTTGAAGCTGGAGAACGGAGATGGCTTTGATGAGTAGCCTTAACATATTCAACGAGGGAGAGCTGTTTTGGGCCACGAGAAGACATCAGAGTGAGTGAAGAAAAAGGTCAGTCAATTTATGTGAAAGATATTTTTATGTTCGGAAATTAAAATTTTGAGTAAAAAGCATATGAATTAAAATTCCAATATTTCAAAAAGTATATAGGAAATATTGGTAATCTTGCGAATACATAAAGTTATTTTGTTTTACCAAAGTCATCGGGAACAAACCGATAAATTGTTTTTTTTAACTAGAATAAATTTAAGTGGTAAAAATTTCATTCGGACATCTGTGTCCACAGGTTTTAGATTTGATAGATTTTTAGAGTATTGGTTTTGATAAATAAAAGACAATTCTGTATGTTTATTTTATATTTTGCTTTATTTCTTTTTCCTATTTTATCCCGATTAGGATCAACTGGGCCTTGTTATGCAAAAAGCAACCAACCCACATTTTTGAGGAAAACAAGATAATGTCACATATCGATTTAAAAATGTGTATTCTACATTGTGTAAAAAGCAACCAAGCCATTCTAAATATTAAACCATGAAAAATACTACTCCAAATTATTTCTACTTAATAATAGTTCACTTAAGATTTCGCATAAGACAACCAATCCACTTGGATTGTTTGTGTGACTGAACATATTATTACATTGCACTGTCGAAAAGTACCAGCCAAGTGGGTTGATATTGTTATGCCGATTACGGTTCCTCGAATGTTGCATCTTTTTGTTTTTACGTGTAGGTACTGAACAATCTTAGTTAGTGCTTAAATATTAAAGTATTTGTTGTGTTATATATATTATATTATGAAGAAATCTTTGAATCTTTAATGCGAAAAATATGTTTAAATCAAGGACTGTTAAAA
Source organism: Diabrotica virgifera virgifera (assembly GCF_917563875.1). NCBI lineage: Eukaryota > Metazoa > Arthropoda > Insecta > Coleoptera > Chrysomelidae > Diabrotica > Diabrotica virgifera. The sequence goes on from NC_065448.1 coordinate 131,518,992, forward strand.
TAATTAAAGCGGCTCGCGAAATTGCAGAAAATGGTAAGTTTAGGATTAAGGCTATGTTTATCTTACTTTTTAAATATTATGGTTTGTTGTTTTGACTGATTATCGCATATTTTTTATTTGTATTGATATTATGTTTAATAGTAGAAATTCTTCTGTATAGTATTACTGAGTTGACTGAAATTATTCGGTTTTATTCATGGATTTTGTGGGTTGGTTGGATTTTGCAGATTGCATTTTATTAGATATATTTCCAACAGCAAAAAGAAATCAACCCTCAATATGGCTTTTTTTTGTAAAAATTTATTAGGATAATTTTGATATTACTATGATAAAATTGCTCTAAAATTAAACTATTGATTAGTGAAGCTATCGTTTAAAAAAATACGACGGAAAATTAAATATTTAGAAAAATATAAAAAGTTAATTTTCTCCTAATTTACAAATTGAGGGTTGGTTGCTTTTTGTTTAACATGGCCCAACTAAGAGATACTGAAACCACGAGAGAAGATAAGTATAACGTAAGATAATTTAGACATTTTTTTAATATTATAAAAAGGCACCCTGAGATTTTTTATTTATTTTTATGTATGATTTGCGACAATTAAATAATTAATCAAATAAATAATAATTAATATAAAATTAATAAGAAGCAGATCATAACAATATATTGTATAGTCAAACCATCTCCCATTACAATTTAAATCTGCAACATCTTTCTCAAGGTGCCGTAAAGTGACAAAAGTCTATCTACCTAAAAGACCATATTATGCAATAGAAGAAATTCTTAATGAATAACTAAGAAAATTGATTTTAATATGCAGTAGCTAAAACTTATTAGTTCCTAATGTTGTATTTTATTTGTTGTATGTTTAATTTGCAATTTATATAAATTTTGCAATATATTGTTTTTGGTTTGCTTTACTATAATTATCTTATATACTGTATATTGACGATTTACCTAATTTGTTATTGTTATTTTTTGACTGTGTGTAAGCTTTGTCCATAAAATTGTAAAAATTTTAGTGACAATAAAGCATTATTTCTATTCTCTATTCTAACATTATTATGAGCGTAACTTATTTACTTTTGATGTAAATGTTTTAAGAGAAAAAAATAAAGTTTTTTTAAACACTTTAAAAAAAGTTTTAATGCGATTTCACAGAAAATTGCTTAATTTCTTGGCTGTTTGATATTGAAATATTTGGTTTGGAATTTGACGAATAAGAACCTACTTTTTACTAGCGAAAACTATCCTTCTACTAAGTCTACTGACTTCACGTATACACTATTTTGTTCACTTTTTATATGCTATATTTTTGCTAAGAATATTTTTTTACAAGCAAATACTCACTTTTTGAGTTATTTGCGAAAAGCCGTCTAAAAACTTGATTTTTTTGTTTGAAAAATGAACATAACATTTATCCGCAAATAACTCTAAAAGTATTAACTGGGTAAAATAACTCTAGAATTGGTCAGTCTATCAAATGCCGGATTACTTTGAACATATATTTTTTCACCCCCCGAGATAGGATGAAACTCACCCCAGGGTAAAATCACGCATCGGAACAAAATCACTTTTCTCCTTTGACATGTTATCTATGTGTATGCCAAATTTCATGTCAATCCAAGCGGTTTTTTAAAATTGTGAGGTTTTGCAATATTTTACCGTGAGTGAATGGACTATTTTTTGACAGTCGTTTAATTTTAATATTTAAGGCCATGGGTACATAATTTGCAAATATTTTACGGCTATCCCAACTTTTCCTGTCTTTACACGGCAAACTATGTGTAATAAAATTCACACTGGTATGGATATGTAAACATTAATAGAATGTAATTTTACTTGACATTGTCATCATTAACTGTAAAGAGATGGCTTTTGAATGTTCTTGGATAACTGTTATTTGTATAATTGCAAATGATTAATTCAGTTAATAAATTTGATTATTTCATTCATAGGAGATTCTGACCAATAGAAAGCTACAGAAATCTGAATTAAATCGATAATTTTTGATAATCTCCCATCGTTAAGTATATTACGTCAGATGCCCTTCGTTGCTACGAAAAAATACATTCAGTGACATTAATGATAATTAACGTTTTAAAAATTATAAAAGTGATGACTTTCAATCGTCAAATACTTATAAAAACTGTGTGTTTAATGGTACTTACATGAATAAATTACGATAAAATTTTGGTTTTGAACAGTTTTATTCATGAAATAATAGCAACAAATTGCATTCGACCTCTGAAATTAATATAGAATTTTTGCTCTCGTGACACTTTGACATAATTTCACGAGCCCAAGGCGACCAATAAACCAAAATTAAAACTGTCAAAATGTCACTCGGGAAAAATTCAATAATTTCAGAGCTCTTGTGCAATTACTACTGATAATTTTTTCACTAACTATGTATCCAGTGATTGTAATAATTTTTATGTACAACAAAATCTAATACTCAATCGAGAAAAGAGGAAAAGTGTTAATGTGATTTTTTAATAATATATTGTTACTATGGAACGCTTACAATTATTTAACAACAAAATATTTGGATCACAGAATATAATCCTGATGTCTGTATTCTCTGCTTGGATCTTCCATAAATAACAAACAATAAATTACTTTCTGTTAAGTTCACGTCTTAAATCAATTATTATTTATCAAATACATTATCAATATTATTTAACCAAAAACTCAAAATATTCCCGGTGCCATGTCAAATATTTAAAATATTTAAAACTGTCACTGTCATCATATTCTATAATACTCAGTGCGTTGTATGACAAAGATAGCGAATTTTCGATTTGGAAAATATCACCACGGACATGGTGTCCATTTTTTTCGAACCCTGAAGAAACTTATAAATGTTTTTAAAAAATTTAAACGCAGAACGAAAGACTAAATTATTATCGAGGGCCGAAGGTCCCTTAGAATAAATAAAAAGTTTCTTTTGAATGAGATATTTGAAATTAAAAATCACACTACATTTTTTCTTAGTTTTTCACCCCTGTAATAAACATTATAGAAGTTTTCAGGCACCTTCGGCCCTCGGCAATAATGTAGTCTTTCATTCTGCATTTAAATTTTTCACAAATACTTGTTAGTTTTCTCAGAATTCGAAAAAAAAATCCTCATTTGGTTAGCATTGCAGCCAAAAATACGTACCCATCCTATTTTATGTTTATAACTTTATTATATTCTGGTTTAGGCATATAGATTGTTTTTTGTTTCTATATGTATAATAATCTAGAGTCTAGAGCAGAATTAAATCGAGTAGAATCTTTGCAAAATAAAAAAGTATTGTTAATATTTTAGTTAAATACTCTGCTAGGATATAAAAACTATCTTGATTGAGTAACAATCATTCGGCCTTCCTCTGGAAATGACACGGGTCGAGCGAAAACGAGATTGATAGTGTTTGGGACCCATAAACGATTAAGCTAAACTGATCACATCAAACTAATACAATTCGATAAATTGTGAGAACATGTAGATTTATCTTTTCATCGGTATACCAGAAGTGATAGGGATTGTAATGAAAATAGGTCAAAAGCGTGGTTTGACTTGATGTTCCTTGTTACTTTCATACTTACCGAATATTAATGAGTATCTACGATTGTTTAACCAAATCAAGTTAAAAATTTAATCGCTGTTTTTATTTAACAAATTAAGTCACTATTATAGACATTAACATTCAGATATGAGATATGGACCACATTTTTACTATTTTATTACCATCAATTCTTTACCTACAGAGTTGGTTTTTATCACTCGCTGGGCGCAGTGCCCATTTTTCGAGTAGGGAAATCTATGTTCATTTAACGTAATTCTAGGAATATCGACCTAGTGTCATTTCAATTCTACAATTTAATATTATGGTAGGGGAGCCCAAGCGGGGATTTTTGCAGTTACTCGAGCGCGAGTTATAGTACAACGACCGCTACCATCTAGTATATTCTACCACGTGGAATCAACACGAGGCTACGCCGCGTCGGCGTCGCAGCGTTGAACATTCTGGACCTAATTGCGACGTATTGGACAGCAAGATCAGCAATTACAAAATTATAAAACACCATGTAAAAATCAATATTTTTCAGTCTGATTAAAATCTCTAAATAAAAGTCTAATTTAAATGTTAAAGTAAAGTCTGATTTTAAATTATTGAGTTGTAACTAAAATCTTTGTTTGTCGAAATAAAAGTTTTAATTGTGAAGTTCAGTTTTTAAAAAAGTGTTTTTCCAAAGAACATTCATAATTCGCGTCAGATTATCATATGGGGAGAAACCTGGTACCCTGCAGATGTACCTCTACCATATATTGGCTCTTAACACAGGGGAGTTCGTTTACAAACTACTTACCAAAAATAATTACTAACACACTATTAAATAAATTTGATATTTATCAGCCTGTTGAACGAGCGGTATTCCTCAAAGGTTATAGCACCATAGAGCATCTACAGACAATAAGGACCCTTATCGAAAAATGTATCGAATACAATGAAACTCTTAATTTGTTATTTGCGGATTACAACCTGGCATTTGATTCCATAGAATTCTCGGAAGTATTAGACGAAATGAATAACGTGTGAATAGCGTGGATTGATTCCAGATATAGAATATAGTGGAAACCCGATAAGTCGGCCCCCGATAACCCGGAAGTCCGGCTAACCTGGACCGATTTTTATCAGTCAAACATTTCAACAATAAAATGTATGTAATATAATATTTGAGAGATAATGGGTATTTGTGTAATTTGAACTACATATACGATAGTAAAAATGACTCATGGCACACGACATCCATTGTCGTGTTATCGGAAACAACAGGCACCTGTAGTATCCTTTATTTATTTCAAACTGTCTTAGCACTGTTTAAAAAAGTCTGAAAGACTATTAAAAAATTCTTTTTGAAACAATGATCTTAGTTTTCACTGTTATTAAATAACATAACCTCGTTGCGATTGAGACCGTATTGTGTGTAGTACAGTCGTATTGTTCGCTTCCGTTCTGTAGTCGTTCGTAAATCTATTCAGATTTTGTATTTGCGTATTTTTTTGTCTACTTAATGGCAACAAAACGTAAAAATGTTGTAGTGACAATGGAAAACTAGAAGCATTAGGTAGAATTGATAAAGGCGAATCTTTAAAAACAATTGCAGCATCATATGGTGTCGGTACATGTACAGTATCGGATTGGAAGAAGAATAGAACTAAAATCGAAGAATTTTGTTTCAAAATGATAACAAAAGACAGTTTGGACAATCGGTGCAAAGCTGATAAAGCTAAAAATGAGACTCTCGACGACGCTTTGTATGTGTGGATTTTTTTTTTTATTAAGTAAACCGCGTCAACCATGAAAGGTTATTGGCGGGGAAGAATTGTACATAAAATCAGATGTTTGCTTATAACAACTAATTACAATTGAGAACTTAAGCTTATTTTTATATTAGATTGTACAATTTAGATGGTTTTAGAAACTTAGTCACTTTATCACATTTACTATAGTTCAGAGCACTTTTCAGATCACTTGGTAAATCACTTTGAAGTCGTTCCAGATGATAGAGTGGGCAACTAACATGTGTTCGATTGTTAGAGGAATATCACAAACATAGCACAGTTTTTGTTGTTCTTTCTTCATTAGGTACTGGTGGGTTAATCTGGTATGTCCTATTCTCAAGCGGTGTTGTATGACTTGGTCTCGTCGTTTTTGTGGCATTATCCCTATTGGTGACAAATTTGGGTTGATGCGTTGTAGTTTGTTGTCGTCAAGTTTTTTCCATCTTTCGAGCCATATTCTCATTGAAAATTCTTTGATGGTGATTTTAATGTCGGAATGAGGAATTTCTAGGAGCTCTTTATCTGGTCTATTCGTATAGCAGGCTTCTTTAGCTTCCCGATCAGCTTTTTCATTACCTATTATGTCTACATGAGATGGAATCCAAACAAATTCTACCCGTTTATTCCTACTGTAAAGTTCTTCTAGATCAATTTTAATTTGACATAGTATTGGGTGGTTTGGGTAAACCCTTAATATTCCTTGTACTGCGCTTAAAGGATCTGTGAAAATGACTGCTTCCAATTTGGGCTGGTTTGATATATGTTGTAGGGCTTTAGATATGGCATATAATTCGGCGGAATATATGGAGTACTCCTTAGGTAGCTGGAACTGATGTTTAGTTGTTTCGTCAACGAAAGCTGCGCCTACGGTTTCCATTTCAGAAGTTTTTGACGCATCTGTATATATTTGGTAATATCTTTTGTACTTGTCTTTAATCTCTTGAAACCGTTGTAGAATTATATGTGATGAAGTATCAGATTTAGGATACAGTAGAAGATTGGTATTACATTTGGGGAGTTTTATGGTCCAAGGAGGAGGGTAGTTTATTTCATTGGAAATAACTTTCGGAAAATTGAAACCTGTAATTCTTTTACTAAATGATGCAGAAAGAAAGGGTTTTTGTTCAAAAATTAAATGAAAATTGTTAGAAAATATGTAGGAGTAAGCAGGGATATTACAGTTTGCTCCAATTTTCGCTGCATATTGTAGGCTTAACCTGTGTCTTCTAATTGAAAGAGGAGGTTCTTCAGCTTCTACATACAGACTCTCTACTGGACTGGTCCTGTAGGCTCCAAGTGCAAGCCTTAATGCGGTATTTTGTATGATGTCCAATTGCTTTAATAAACTATCTTTAGCTGAACTGTAGACTATTGATCCATAATCTAGCTTGCTACGAATCTGTGTTTTATATATATTTAGTAATTGTGTGGCATCAGATCCCCAATTTTGATTGGCTAATACTTTGAGAATGTTCATATTTTGCATGCAAGATTTTTTAAGTTGTTGAATGTGGGTATTCCAAGTGAGTTTTGTATCTAATATCATTCCCAAAAATCGATGTTCTTCTACATACTGCAAATTTTGATTATATAGTGTTAAGCAAGACAAAGTCGGTTAAGCTTAAAAATCTTTCTATAGTATCACCTCTTTTATCTGTAGATAGACATCCCCATGTTCTACTATGTGCATTAAAGTCTCCTACTATTATTCTGGGTTTTGGAATTTGTTCTATTAACATTTCGAGTTGTTTGGCAGTGATTTCGGTATCTGATGGAATATATACATTACATATAGAATATTGTGTTGAAGATTTTATTTTAACTGCTATAACCTCTAATTCTGATTGTATGGGGATTTCCTCTGATTCCAAATGTGAATTAACATAAACGGATACGCCGCCACTAGCTTTACCAGCGTTTGTTCTAATTTTATGGTAGGCCTCATATTGTTTTAATGAGTATTTTTTATTTGTTGTGAAATTTGTCTCTTGTAAGCAGATAACTTGTGGATGTGTTTCTTTAATTAAAAGCTGTAGCATTTCTATATGTGTGAATACGGATTGAATGTTCCACTGAATAATAGCCATTTTGTTAACTTTTTGTTTGTTTTTTTTTTATTTATTTATCGTTGAAAGGAGTATTTTCCTGTGATGCGTCAGTATCTTCAGAGGTGTCATCCTGAATACTAAAATCTTGATTTATTTTACTAAGTAGTTTTTTCTTGATTCTTGTAATTCTAGATTTAATTGCTCTTTCGTTCAACATGGGATATATTTCAGTTAGCATATGTCCCAACCCGTTTATATCCTTTGTGTATTCTAGGGCCAGTTCTACTGGGGTGGAAGAACCGTGAACGTCTTCTAAGAATGCTAGTAATTGGGTGTAATTTAGTACATATGGTGGTGATGCATCCTGGATAAATTGTTGGACTGGTTGTAATAATGACTCAATATTGGTAGTTTCTGAAGCGGGTTTGTCTAATTTGATAATTTTTTTCTTCTTTTTAATTTGCACTGGTTTTGGATTCGTGAATTCTGTTGGTATAGTTTCTGTAGGAGTGGAGCAAGTTGGGGATGACACTTCCGAGTGAGATCGTTTATTTTTATTATCGGTATCAGTGCTGACTTGAGCATCCATTTCTTCTCGAGATTCGTCATTTACATGTGTAATTTGATTTTGTTCGGGGCTAGTAGATGGTATTTGTGAAAGAAACTTTTCCTCCGTTTGGGGCTTTTGAGTATTTTGTGGATAAGAATGATTTGAGGTACAGTCCGAGGAAACGTGACCAGTTTGGTGGCATTTGTAACAAGTTAGTTTATCGGAAAGAAAAATTCGGTAAGAAATATTTTCAAAATCAATTAGGACGGAGTCGGGTACAGTAAAATTGTCTGTAGGTGCAAAGTAAACTTGTCTTCGAAAACTAAGAACATGGCTGTATTGCGGGTCTTGTATTCCAGCTCTAAGGAACGAAATCGGAGACATTAATTTAAAACCAAGATTGATTAAAGACTGTTCGATTATGTTATGGGGTATAGATGGACATACTTGGGATAGAACTAGTCTATTAGCGGGTGTAATTAGTTTACGTGCTTTGATTGTATGTTCTCCAATTTTAATTTCACCATGTTGACTTAGAAAATCCTCTACGACTTGTATGCTTGAAAGGTAGATGCATATTCTTCCGTTTGACATTTTGGATGAAAACAGTACATTTTTTGGATGGACTATAGTTCCTACTGCAATGGTGTACTCTTCTGTTCTTATTCCATCTACTGCCGGTAAAATTATGGCCTGGTTTTTTGTTGGGAATTTTGTTAATGGTTGTTGCTTAGTAATGGTAGAATAAGTAATTTTTTGCTGATCGGGATTAATTGATGGACCCCTGTAGTCAGAAGTACCACCTGCCATTTTGTCAAATTTAATCTATCTTTTTTTAAATTTAAATTGAACTTTCATTTCAATAATTTTAATTTGGGTAGGTCCGACTCTGTTTATTTAAAAGTAAATAGTCGATCTAGCAATTAGCAAGATAATGCCAAGAGTTGAAACTAGTTTTTAAATAATTAATGAATACGAAATATAAATAATGTTCTTTGTGTGTATATAAAAACAATGTTTGTAATCAAACTACTGCGAATTTGGAAACTGTACTTACAGCTATTAACAGACCACTGTACACTGCTTCTATATATTTCGGTTTATAATTTAAATTTACAATGTTTCTTCTCAAAACTATAAAAATTGTGGAGCTCAAACTATTTCGACTTTACTACCTGAAATTTCAGGACCGGATGTCATGTGTGGATTTGTGCGGAACGGGAACGTGGTTTACCAGTGTCTGGACCAATTATTCAAGAATCAGCACTCAAGCTGAATAAAATGTTGCCTGATTGTGAACTAATTTTCACTGCTGGTCAAGGTTGGCTGGATAAATTTTTACCATTTTCTCCGGCTAATCCGGATTTTCGATAACCCGGATCGGCCGCGGTCCCGATTAATCCGAGTTAACGAGGTTCCACTGTAGTCCTAAAATACATATACGACAATGCAACTACGAGATATACAAATAAATGTAGCAGAAGGCCTAAAAACAAGCAAAATAAGAACGGAGGTGTTAGACAGGAAGACACCAGACCCCCAAAATTATTTACTCCTGCATTAGAACAACGCGAAAATAAAATTGATGGCAGATTTTTAAGTTATCTAAAATTTGCCGATGACATAGTATTCATAAGCAACAATACAGAGGAACTAATCTATATACTAAAAGAGCTTAAACGATAATCTGAGAAAATCAGCTGAAAACTGAATTTAAATAAAACAAATGTGATATATATACACCGTTTTTAGGCGTCAACGCCCTTCCGGTAGGGATCTATGGAGGAGTGTCACCGAGCCGCAAGCCCTTATCCCTTGCCGTACCGCTCCTCCATAGGCCGATCAGACACCAGCTTATTCCAGACCAAGTCGTAGATTCTTTTTAGAATTTTAGATTTTTATATTCACCGGGCTAGGGCTCGAACCTCGATCGCCTCAACCGCATATGCACTATAGATTTGTCAATCGTGCGCCTCAGTCCGCTTGTCTAATCTCATCGACAAATCAAAATATGCATCACAAATGTGATGACAAATCAAAATATCATAATAGACTTAGATGGAAGGGAGATCGAAAGTGTCGAAGAGTATATTATATACCTAGATCACACGATCAAACTGGGCGAACACAATCAAACGGCAGAGATAACTGTAAGAATAATAATGACTTGGACAGCAGTAAAAAGACTCAGTAATGTATTGAAAAACAAAAAAATTCTAATAAATCTTAAGAAAGGAGTACTTAGCAGTTGCATTATACCAATTATGACTTATGGAATGGATACCGGGACACTTACAGAGTGATCAGCCAATAGATTAGAAACAACACAGAGGGCCATCGAACTAGCCATGTTGGGAGTATCCCTGAGAGAACATATTATACGAAACGAGGACGTGCAAAGCAGGGCAAAGTTCTTCTTCTTCTTCTTATGATAGGCCTCTTGGCCTGTTCTTACCGATTTTGAGCTTGTATTTGTAGCTGTGATGTTGACTGCCAGCTATCTCGCCACCTTTTAAAGGGCCTTCCTATTGGTCTCTTGCCTGTTGGCTTCGAATCCCTGGCTATACGGGCTATTCTCTCGCTGTCCATTCTCGTCACATGTTGATTCCACTCTCGTCGTCTTTGTCTTCCCCACTGTACTATATCTTTTATGTTACAGAGGTCTCTTATTCTGTCGTTTGGTATTCTGTCTCTCAGTGTTTTCCCAGTTATTGACCTCAGCGTTCTCATTTCTGATGTTCTCAGTATCCTCTTGGTTTCTGCTGTGTCACATCTTTTTTCTATCGCGTACGTGATGATCGGTCTTACACATGATTTGTATATGCGTACTTTCCCTTCCAGCCTCATATCTTTGTTCCTCCAGATGACATCCCTCAGACATCCTGACACGTAATTGGCTTTATTTGCTTGCTTTCGGACGCTCTCTTTCACATCTCCATAACTACATATTTCGATTCCCAGATATGGGAATCTGGAGACTTGTTCAATTAGTTCGTTGTTAATTACTAATTTGCATCTTATGGGTTCCCTTGACACTACCAGGAATTTTGTCTTGGCCGTTGATATTTTCATGATGTAGTTCTTCGCCACTGTATTGAAAGTTTGTGCCATTCGCTGTAGGTTATCCTCGTTATCGGAGACTAAGATTGCGAGGTCAGCATAACAGAGGATTTTTATTTGTTTTTCCGCCATCTTATATCCTTTTCCAGTACCTTTAATGTTTTGTATGATTTTGTCCATGACTAAATTAAAAAGCAATGGACTCAAGCTATCCCCTTGTCTGATTCCCGAGTTGATTTCTACTTCCGATGTTAGTTCATTCTCGACTTTTATTCTGGATTTGTTCTTCGTATTAATTTCTTTAATTATCCTTATCATCTTGTTGGGCTGATTTTTCTCCTTTAGCAATCTTAGCACATCTTCCAATCTTACACAATCGAAGGCCTTAGTCAGATCTATAAAGCACATAAATGCAGGTTTATTATATTCCAGTGCTTTCTCAGTAATTTGTCTGGCTATGAATATGGCGTCTATTGTGGACCTATTTTTCCGAAGAATTGCTCAAATGAAATGGAACTGCGTAGGACAGGTGGCATAGCAAAACAACGACAGGTGGACGAGAAACGTTGTACATTGGGGACCACGCGAACACAGTGGTAGAAATGGAAGACCACATAAACGATGGCTAGAGGACATCAAAGCAAAAATGGGGAGAAACTGGCACCAAATAGTACAAAACAGAGAAGAGTAGAGAACTCATTCATTGGAAGGCCTTTGTCCAGGAGTGTATGCAAACAGGCTGAAGAAGAATGACACATGAACAAAATATTGTTTTATTTAGTGAACACTAAAAACATTGATGGTCTAGTTTCGCAATTTCACTTCACTTGCTATCTTCTTCTTTACGTGCCATCTCCGCGACGAAGGTTGGCAATCATCATTGCTATTCTCACTTTCGAAACTACAGCCCGAAAGAATTCAGTTGAGCTGCATCCAAACCATTCTCTGAGATTTCTCAGCCAGGACATTTTTCTCCTACCTATGCTGCGCCTTCCTTGAATCTTTACCTGCATAATTAATTTTAGGAGTTCATATCTGTGACCACGTGTTATATGACCCAAGTATTGAATTTTTCTTATTTTGATGGAATCCAGTATCTCCCAGCTGTTCTGTATTCTCCTTAGTACTTCCTCATTGGTTATTCTGTCTGTCCAGGAGATTCTCAGCATTATTCGATACGTCCACATCTCAAATGCTTCCAATCTATTGAGACATTGTTTATTGAGAGTCCATGTCTCCACACCATACAAAAGAAGAGAAAATACATAACAGTTTAGTACTCGCTTTCTAAGATCTAGGCTGAGGTCTCTACTACACAATATTTGTTTCATATTAGTGAATGCACTTCTAGCCTTTTCTATTCTAATTCGGATTTCTTTGGTATAATCGTTTGTTTCACTAATGTTCGTCCCTAAATAGTTTTAATTCTGAACTCGTTGTATCGTCTTATTATTTACGTGTAGATTGATGTTTCTAATATTTTTCTTTGATATAACCATGAATTTCGTTTCCTTTATGTTTAGTGACAGACCAAATTCTTCACTTGTGGCAACAACTTTATTTAAAATTCTTTGTAGATCTGTAATAGTTTCTGCTATTAGTATTGTGTCATCGGCGTATCTAATCTCAAATATGGGTAGGCCATTTATTTTTATGCCTGCTACTTCATCTTCTAATGCTTTTTTGAATATTTCTTCTGAGTATGCATTAAACAGTGATGGCGACAAGACACAGCCCTGTCTAACGCCTCTTTTGATTTTTATTTTATTAGTGTTTTAAATTATTTATTCTTATGACAGCTTCTTGTTCATAATACAGATTATTTATAATTCTTATATCCCGAGTGTCGATGTTCTTTGTTCTCAGTAGTTTTATTAACGGATTATGTTTCACCGTATCGAATGCCTTGTTATAATCTAGGAAGCAGACATAGATGTCCTGGATTACATCTAAACATCTCTGTATTAGCACATTTACTGCAAATAATGCTTCTCTGGTTCCTTGAGTATGAACTTACTCAAATATTTTTTTAATATTATCTTTCAAAAATGCCTGTAGATCTGGATATAAAATAATCATAAACCTACGTGACAATAATAATAATTATTATTTTAATATCCTTACTTATTATTTTAATATTTTTTCCTTTCTGTGGACTGTTCTTTCTTTTTCTATTTTAGTGTGGAAATATTATTTGTAGCTCCATTATAATTGATCGTAAATGATTCTTTTCTTTGGCTTTCCTTAGGTATTTCAACTATAAACGGATTCTGGAGTCAAAGGTTAAATCCGGGGAAAGAAAAGATTGGCTTTAGTGGAATTAGAGTGGAGAAATATAGAACGACAAAGGTAAATTCCCCAGCAAAGATCGATGAAATTTCATCTTTTACGCAACTGAACCCAAAGCCGGGGCTAAACTCAAAGATTTCGCCGCTTCAGTTTTAAACTCTCCGATTTATTAAGTTCCAGTGATGTGTAAAAAGGGTTTAATCATTTAGCATAATTTGATAAAAAATGAACAAACTGGCTGTAAAAGAAGATATTTTAATTGGAAATAGCGATATATTGTGAATTGCGGTCAAATTCAGAAAAGTTTTAAAAATCAAAGCAAAATACTGTTTGGAAGCCATTTCGTGTGGCATGCTAAAGTAACAGCAAAACAGAGAAAAGAATTTGTTTCAGAAAATACATTATTACATTAAATTATATTTACCTTATATATGATAAACACGTTACCTCTTATTATATCTTATCTTATTTACGAGAATACAGTAGCGCGTCATCAATATAACTTCGGGAGATAGTATCATACCTTTTTTCGTAACGTCTGCAAAACTTTGGCAACAGTGGTAATCTTTGACATTATTTCAATATTTTGACAATTATACTCATAAGCGCGCTAAATGAGAGTAACAAAAAACAGTTTTATTATTATAAATAAATATTTATAAAAATAAACCAAAATAGGTGAAGATTTTATTAAAAGCGTGTATTTTCGATTTTTTATATACTTGCATTAGAATTGGAAATATTTTTACGTAAAATATACTTACCTACATATAAGGAGAACTCACAACTAACAATACTATTTTTTTTTCAAATAGGCCAATAACTTAATTCTATTACACAAAAATGTAATAAATTACATAATAAATTAGTAATTATAAATAAACACTACTTTCCTATGAAACAACAATAACGATTTCTTAAAATAATACATTACTGCACTGAACAGATATCGATAAAATAACAAAACAGATAAAAGAGAACATGACGCAGGTTTGTTAAAATGACAGTGACAATTTCTCTCTGGTGCCTAGTTAGTTATAAGTTATAATATGTTCGATTTTTTGTTAGAAATAAAAAATTTTACTAGGTCCAAAATGACACAAAGTCTAGGCATGAGCTAAAAAAGTTTATTTGAAGAAAGTGTATTTTTTTGTTCTTCTTAATGGCGGTACAGGCTCCTTTTTGCAATATTTTATTTAGTTATAGAGTAATTTCTAGATATTAACATACTTCTTGAACTGGGTTGTGTACCACCATTCTTTATTATATTACGAATATGAGTGCCAAATATCTCGACAAAATATTCAAAATTACAGCCGCAATCTTGGACCGAGTTTGTTGCTACCTGTTGATCGCTACTACTGTAGCCTCTTAATCTAATACATTTAAATCCTCTTATTTAACCTTATAATGTACTTACATGATAAACACAATTATCTTATATTTTCTAAAAAACAGTTTGATTTTCACATTTACATATTCAACTCACTGGCATCATTACATCAAATTAATATTTAGTACATAATAAATCAAATCTCAGTTCACAGTTAATAAACTGGCAAAACAAACATCACCTATTGATGTGGCAATATAAAACAATAATATTTGAAGGGTTTATTAAAAAAAGAACCAATGTCAGTTTTATGAAATTTTTAACTGTTGGCACTACTTAATACTAAATTAACATTCTCATTCGTCAGAAACCTATCGTGACTTAATACAGGGTGTTTCATTGGGAAACAGAAATACTTTAACGGTGAATAGAGGTCACCGATCCGGTTCTAGATATACTACATTTTTTGCCCTGCCGACTTTTATAACCGAGTTACAGGGCGTTTTATTGATTTTGCCCATTTCTTTCCTAAGCCATAACTTTAGAACCACCCTGTATATTTTTTTGATATTTGGTACACATATGTCTCATTCAAAACTCAAACGACCGACATACTAATCATAAGAAACATCCACGTCCGGATTAACAAAAAATTATATAAAATTTTTGTGACCTTAAAACAACACCCTGTATATTCAACATTTGAAAATCTGTTTGCATATTTGAACAGAGTACAAAAAAGTTAGTTTAATTTTATGACTAATTTTGAAATTATATTGAATTGTTTAAGAACTCTGACATTAAAAAGCAGGTATTATTAACTTTTAGTTATAAATTATTAAAGTTAATGAATAAATACTCATTTTAAAAATAATCGATACTTATTTACCACATTGGAATGACCCAATTACTAATGACAAGAAAAATTCAGGTCCGGATTAACCAAAAAAATATAAAGTTATTGTGACTTTGAACCAACACCCTGTATATTGAAAGTTTGTCTGCGCATTTTAAAAGAGCATAAAAAACTGTGACTAAAAGTTCATTTTAGTTTATTGAACAATTTACACAAATTATATTGAAATTTTAAAGAACTCTGAGATTAAAACCAGGTATGTATGTATTATTAACTTTTAATAATGTAATGTCAATGAATCAATACTTGGGCGTGAGCCACGTCCCATCTGCTTGGGAGGAGATGGGACGTGGAGTGAATTGTAAATTGTAGAGTTTCCTCATCTTCCTTAGTCTCAGCATCCGTATGGCTTACAAATTGTAGAAGCCTCGGAGGTGTAACCAGAGAAGGTTCCCATTGTTTTCATTCTGGTGGGATGTAGAATAGCATTATGTTGTCTTATATGCCATTAGAGTGAAAACTTATTCTTTTTTTTTTCTTTTCAATACTTATTATTTTAAAAATACTTAATACTTATTTACTAGGATGCTTTATTATTAAAAATTAGAATTGCGAGAATTGGGATGTTTTAATGATTTAGTAACGAATTAAAAACCAGCTATATCTAATAAAAAAAAATTCGTTTAAAAAATTCAAAAATTTAACATAAATTAAAAATATTTGAACTATAACAGTTGCTCAAAATGTCCGCCATTTTGTTCGATGCATTTCCTTGCTCGTTTTAAAATATTTCGAATTGATTATTTAATTACATTGGGATTGTTCTTCATTTTTCTGGCCACTTCTTGTGATCTTGACAGGATGAATCAATATAATTTCAGACTTGCCGTAATTAAATTATCTGCGCAAAAATTTGGCATGCACCTTTTAACGCAGTGTTTAATGCACTTTTAAAATACGCAAACAAATTTTTAAAATTTTAATATACAGGGTGTTGTTTCAAGGTCAAAATTAATTTATATTTTTTTGTTAATCCGGACCTGGATTTTTCTTGTCATTAGTAATGGGGTCGTTCCAATGTGGTAAATAAGTATTGATTATTTTTAAAAGTAGTATGTATTCATTAACTTTAATAATTAAAAGTTAATAGTATCTCCTTTTTAATGTCAGAGTTCTTAAAAAATTCAATATAATTTCAAAATTAAACTAATAAAAGTGTCTGGCCGAAAAATTGAAGCAAACCATTCAACTTACTATTTTGTGCTCTTTTCAAATATGCAAACATATTTTCAAAATTTGAATATACAGGGTGTTGTTTTAAGGTCACAATTACTTTATAATTTTTTGTTAATCAAAACCTGGATTTTTCTTATGGTTAGTATGTCGGTAGTTTGGGTTTTGAATGAGACATACGTGTACCAATTATCTTAGGAAAACAATGGGCAAATGGCTTAGGAAAGAAATGGGCAAAATCGATAAAACACCCTGTAACTCGGTTATAAAAGTCAGTAGGGCAAGAAATGTAGTATATCTAGAACCGGCTCGGTGACCTATATTCACCATTAAAGTATTTCCGTTTCCCAATGAAACACCCTGTATAATTTATCGTTATAATTTTAAGACTATGACGGTTTTTGTCACGATAGGTTTCTGACAAATGTAAATGTTAATTTGCTATCAAGTAGTGCCAATAGTTAAAAATTTCATAAAACTGACATTGGTTGTTTTTAAAATAAACCCTTCATTTGTGAAGTTACATGAACAAAAGAATACGGCACTTGTAAAGTTCTGGAAGTAGAAATAAGCAGGCAATGGAGATTTAAAAGTGTCAACACGATAGCTTCTTTCCTCTTCACTATGAGTATCAACTAGTGATGAACATCTACATAGGCCCATGTAAGATACTATGGATCATTTGCATAGGAATGCACACTAGTCATAAATATACCTTACGATCAAGGATGTCACGAGTGTATGGGTCTTATTGACACCTATAATAAGAATCAAAATTTTATACTGTTGCACTAATACGACATGATTGTGTTAAGCTTTGTCTCCACCAAAGTAACACACCGTAACTTACTGCAACAACAACATAAAAGTTGTTGTAGTATGTTACACTGTGTTGCACTATGTTTATGTCGCAGTTGGAGTATGTGTGTTTCCATTTTCGGTGGTAAAGATAAAAGGAAATCTTGCAATATTTTGCAACAGCGACAAATGTTAACATTAGTGTGAACAGCTTGTAGCTAGTCGTAAGCGCTAGTTGTTGACAGGTTTAAACTGTTTGCTTTGTTTTCTGAATTTGGTTATTAAAATTGTACTTAAATGGACTGTAGAGGCTTGCATTAATTTAATAGACAATCCTAGACAACATACATGTATTTGAATGCAACTGACACAAATTATAAATGCACTGAAGCTGAACATGATACCTCGCCCAAGATTTTAAGCAGTATAAAGTGTGAAAATATAAAAAAGGCAAAACGAAAAATAAGAAATTTGCATGCCCAGTTCTACAGAGAAAGAAAGAACAACAAAGCTGTGCAGAAACTCGGAGCAGGTGCTTATTTTATATCAAAATGGCTTGCTTACGACGCCCTCTTGTTTTCTTGGGGTAAATATAAAAGTGTACTTCCAACATAATGTTTTTTTTTCTGCGCACATAATAAACAAATTTTGCTTCAGTTGTAACGTTCTGTCGCGTTACTAAAGCATTTTAAAATCTTTAGAGTTATTTATAATTAATTTTCTTTTAATTTTAATAACGCTTCGTTACTAAATTACAGTCAAATCGAAGTAATAATTAATATTTATAAAAGTTTATTACTTTTAATGACGTCACACCTAAACGTAAGTGACTGTACTTTTTGAAATTGTTGGGTTGGTATCGGCAATATTAATTCGTGTTCTGAAGTTGTTCTTGTGACGAACGGAGAAATTCTACCTCATTTTTGGTCTGGAAATGAGTCGAGTGGCATGTGACGGATTTAGGTCAAGTTTACAGGTTAATATATAGTTTCACAGTTAAAGTATTTAAATTTCGAAATGTACATCAAAGAGATTACTAAATTTATTCAGAGTGTTTTATGGGGATGGGTACGTATTTTTGGCTGCAATGGTATTTAAGTGGGGATTCATTTTTTCGAATCCTGAGAAAACTAATAAGTGTTTTTGAAAAATTTAAACGCAGAATGAAAGACTACGTTCTTATGGAGGGCTGAAAATTCCTGAAAACTTCTATAATGTTTATTTTAGCAAGTTACAGGGGTGAAAAACTAAGAGAAATTGTAGTGAGATTTTGTAATTTTTAATTTCAAATATCTTATTAAAAAAAACTTTTTTTATATTATAAGGGAATTTCGACCCTCGATAATAATTTAGTATTTTATTCTGCGTTTAAATTTTTTAAAAATATTTATTAGTTTTTTTTAGGATTCGAAAAAAAAAATGGACAGCATGTCCGTGGTGATATTCTCCAAATCGAACATTCGCTATCTTTGTCATACAACGTACTGAGTCAAATAGAATATGATGACAAGAGAGTGACAGTTTTAAATATCTGATATAGCATCGGGAATATTTTGAGTTGTTGATTAAATAGTATTGATTTTTGATATATAATTGATTTAAGACGTGAACTTAATAAAAATTATTTATTGTTTATTATTTATGTTCAAAAGATCAATTAAAGTATTAAAATGTTAAGCATTCCATAGAAACAATATATTATTAAAAAATCACTTTAACTCTTTTCCTCTGTTCTTGATTGAATGTTAGTTTTTGTTCTACATGTAAATTATTACAATCACTGAATATATATTTAGTGAAAAAATTATCCGATTTATTAACTGAATTAATAATTTGCAATTATACAAATAACAGATATCCAAGAACATTCAAAAGTCATCTCCTTAAAGTTTTTTTTAAATGGCTTTGGCAGAGCCAATTAGCCAGACTTGTTTGTGATTGATTGCAGATTCATAGTCATAAATTTCTTATAAACATAAGTACATTCTACAATATTGTTTTTATAGATACATTGGTACATTGTGTAACTTTTTTTTTATTTTGTTTTTTTTTTAAATTATTTTACTGTTTTTTTTAGTATATATTTAATTTCTGCGAAACACTTTTTTTTACTTCTTTTTTTTTCTATTTTTTTTACTTTTGTTTGTATTCTTTTTTTCTTTTTTTTATTCATTATTATTATATTTGTTTTATATTTGTTATTATTTTATTATGTGTTTTTTTTTATATATTATTTTTTTAAAATTTTTTCAAACCACATTAACAAATTGTGCCTATTATATTACGTTTACAACTTGTATTTACATAATTTAACATGTTTATAAATGAGATGAAGAATTTCCATAATAGAAGGTTTACTAGGAAGAAACATTTTAAATCTTTTAATTCCTTATAAAGGTCGTTTATGTTATTTATGTTTAAATGACATTCTAATATGACATGTGTTAGATCTCCGATTTTGCCACAAGTACAATTGGGAGTATCTGACAAGTCGATTCTATGCATGTAATATGGCGTAAGAGCATGATTGGCTCTCAGCCGATTAATGGTCTTTATAAAATGTCTGTTATATTCTGTGTAAAACCATCTTGTTGAGAATATCGTAGGGTTACAGTGAGCAAAATTTGAGCCAGTATTACATTCTCTGTAATGCAATTGCCAATTATTTTTAAGTTTTTGTCTGCTAAAAGTATCAATATCTGAAGCTGGAATTAAATTTTTGTTTATTTTTTCTCCGATCACATAAGCTGATTTAGCAAAATTGTCAACTATTTCATTACCTTTTATTCCCGAATGACCCTTAATCCAAGCAATTGTTACATTTACTCCTAATTGTGTAATTTCAAACATAGTTTTAGGTATATTCAATTCAATGTGGTTTATGTGTTTGACTGTTTGAATGTTACTTAATCTGTCCACCATGCTTTTACTGTCAGTAAATATAACATAATTGCTAGTTGGATTCAGTAGTACATACTGAACAGCAAACATTACTGCTATCATTTCTGCTGTGTATATTGAGCATTCAATAGGTAGGCTATATTGATGATGGTAATTTTTATTTTCGTGGAATACTGCACAGCCCGTTCCATTTGCGTCTTTTGACCCATCGGTAATTATGTACTGAAAATTTGACCATTTTTCTCTAATAAGTATATCAAACATATTTGGCGGTAAATGTAAGTTTAAATAACATGTTTTATCCTTGTTAGAAAATAATGTTTTTGTCATTGCACTGTAATAAGGCGGAATTTGGCTTTTATAGATAGCTTCACTGTACTTTACCGTACTTAGATAACTTTCTACCAAAGGTATAGATTTTTTAGTTCTCCAGTAACTATGAGTGAGGTCTAAAACTGATAGCTCATGTAGATCTTGAAGGTATTTACATTTTTTGGACAGAATTCGAGTTGTAAATTTATCACTGAGAAATTGGCGGCGTAAATGCAATGGAGGTTCCACTGCTTCATTTTCCATTATTTGGACTGGAGTAGATTTTAAATAACCTAGGTATAATCTTAAGCATTTATTTTTTTGAATTTCAAGTTTATTTAGAAGTGTGTTGGTCGCTGATCCAAATAAATGACAGCTATGTTCGAGAATGGGTCTGATCATGTTAGGTAAATCATCAAAGGAATATTTGGGTATGCTCCTCAATTTGTTTTACAGAAAGCTCTTAAAATATTTATTGAATTTTCTGATTTTTTAACAATATAATTAATGTGATCTTTCCATGACAATTTCCTGTCTAGATAGGTACCAAGATATTTAACACAGCTTTTAATTGGAAAATTAAAATTTCCAACGTTAAGATTGCCTTGTGGAACTCTACGCTTTTTTGTAAAGTAACACACCTCAGTTTTTGTGTCAGAAATTGATAATCCTACTTCTTCATAGCACTGATTTACGATTTCTAATGCGACTTCTAAATTATCCTCACATCTACTTAACAATTTTCCTTCTGTATATAAAACAACATCATCAGCATATTGAAGAATTTTTATATTGTTGGGTGTACTAACTTCAAGATCTATGTTGTTCTTATATGTATAAAATCGGGCTTAAAATACTCCCCTGTGGCAATCCAATATTAGTTAGTCGAGGATATGAAAATTCATCATTATTAATTTTTAAATAAGTTATTCTGTTGGAATAAAAAGATTTTAAAAAGAGAGCAAATGCATTAGGGATTCCAATATACAACATTTTTTTGTAAAGAATGTCTAAACTAACATTATCAAAATCAGCGGAAATGTCAAGGAACGCAGCTGCTGTAGACTTATTTCTTGTAAAGTTACGTTGAATTGACGTAACTAGAGCTGCAGTTGCATCTTGAGTAGACCTAGACTTGCGAAAACCATATTGGGATCTTGGAAGTATACCATCGTGTTCTAACCAATGTTCAAATCTATTTTTAATTATTCTTTCGAATGTTTTTAAAAGACATGAAGACAAGGAGATAGGTCGGTAAGAATTTGGATCACGGTCTGGTTTGCCAGGTTTTTTAATAGGAATTATCAGGTATTCTTTTCAACTATTTGGTACTGGTATCTTATTTGTCCAAATATTGTTGAAAATGTTTAGTAGTGAAATTTTATGTTCGATCGGTAAGTTGTACAAAAGCGAATATGACACACTATCTATACCTGGAGAAGTATTATTTCTTTGTTCAAGGTCTCGATGCAATTCCCGTAGATGAAAATTTTCGTCAAAATTGTGGTTTTGTCTTGATATTGTTTGAATATCTTCTTGTACGGTGTCGTCATTTGGAACCCATGCCGGAGCAATTTTTCTGTGGAAATCTTGCAACCATGTATCTTCTGGATCAATAGGTACTCTGTTGGCTTGTTTGCGGTTTTTAAAACAATTAACTTTTCGCCAGACATCTTTTAATGGTGTTCTTGAGTTTTGGGCTTTCGCAAAAATCAATCCAATTCTTCTTTTTTTTTCTGTTTGAAGATTTTCTTTGCAACAGCGTCAAGTCGTTTATACTCTATTAAATTTTGGAGCGTTGGATTCTGTTTATAATTAATGAACGCATGTTTTCTAATTTCAGCTGCTAGTTGACACTGATTACTCCACCATGGTTTCGGAATATGGCTTCTGTTTTTTTCGTTAATGGAGGAATATTTGGAATAGCGATGTTGGCTGCCTGGTTTATATGTGTTAACAATTCTTCGTAGATTAATGGAACTTCCATTGCTTCCAAAGTACTGGCATAAGTCATCCAATTGGCTCTGCTAAGGTTCCATATTCTATGTTTTCTACTGGATGTGGCTTCTGTTGCGGAGAAACTTTGTGATGAAATAATGATTGGCACATGGTCAGATCCATGAGGTTCTAGTAGAGTATTCCAATGGAAATAAGAAGCAATATCTCGGGAACAAATGGTTAAGTCTACAGCAGAAGGTTTTTTGGAAATAGCGAGAGTGGGAGACCCATCGTTTAAATATTCTAAATTACAATATTCTATAGCATCTAGAAGATCTTTACCTAATCTATCATCAACTTCGTAACCCCACGCCAAATTGTGTGCGTTAAAATCGCCTCCTATTATAAATGGTTTTGATATATTTTCTAAAAAATTTATCCATTGTTGAATTAAAACTTTATTATTGGGTTCATTATATAAAGAAAATATATATAAAGGTTTTCTGAAAGGTGAAATTTTAATGGAAATACACTTATATGTAAACGAATACGTATTTGGAAAAATTATTTCTTCACATTTTATGTTAGATTTCAAAAGGATGGCACATCCGCCATATCCATTAGGGCGGTCAGCTCGAAAACAATTAAATTCTTTAAAATTATAATATTTTCCCGGTTTGAACCAGGTTTCAGATAATAGAGCTATACTGATATCGTTCTGATAGAGTAAATATTCTAAATTCTGTTTATTAGCAACTGCCGAACAACAGTTCCATTGTAATATGTTTATTTTAGTTAGGCCTGCGATTTGATGTTAGATTTTGGTTAAAATGGTTACTAATTAACTGAATTACATCAGATTTTGAAATTTTAAAATTATTATTTTGTTTAACTGAATTAACAATTGTAAGAACTGATTCTAAAATGACATTTATTACAGAAGAATCTAACTCTTCTGACTGTGAATCTGCAACGTTTAAGTTTTGTTGATAGAACTGACTTTTAACTATTCCCTCAGAATGTTTTGGAGGGGATACTACAGATATTATTTCTTTTCTGGCTATATGAGTTGGGTCTGGACTATTTGGCTTTTGCCTTGTATTTGGCCTACTGGTGTTGGTGTGAGGATTAAATATAAATTTAGCAAAGTTATTTCCTTGGGTAGAAGTAGAAGGTTGTGAATTTTGTGAAAAATTTGTATCATTGTTTGTTATATTTGACCTAAGAATACTAGCATATGAATTCTTTGGTGTATTTTTATTTGCATCGTAAAAATTAACGTTTTTTAAACCCATCGTCTCTTTTATTAACTTTTGTCGTGTGAATTCTGGACACGCGCTTAAATTCGTAGTCAAGTGATTCCCCTTACAGCTGAAACATACTTGTGTGTACTCAACTTTTGTACAATTTTTAGAATTATGAGATTCTTGGCATCTATTGCATCTTGGCTGACTCCTACACTGACTGCCTAGGTGGCCGTACCTAAGACAGTTAAAACATAACAGGACCTTCTGCTTATACACTTTAATTTTTTTTAATAACCTTATTTATGACTACATATTTAGGTAACGTTTGCGATTTAAAGGTCACAATACAAGATTTAGTAGGGACATATTCGACAATTTTTTCCTCATTAACAATTTTCTCTAATTTACACGTAATTCTTTTAACGTTTGCAATTTCAAATATACAATGACTATCATATTGTTTTATTTTATTTTTTATATACTCTTCAGAGAAATCTATGTCTATGTCTCTAATAACTCCCTGTCTGTGTAAAATAAATTTTGGAATATATAGATCCAAATTATTTGATCTAAAAATTTCCAGAGATTTGTTTTTAATAAGATTATTTGCAGTTTTATAGTCTTTGCATTTGGCTCTAATCCTATTTCGGCCGAAGGCATCTATACTGGAAATCATATTGTCTGCTTCAGGAAAGTTAGACAAAATAATTTCACCAATTTTCAAAGAATTTAATTTACCTTTAAAATCAGTAGCACTGTTTTCGATGTAAACGTGATATGGTCCTAGGTCATTACTATTAAATAAAATTGCTTGCCTTACCTCTTTTAAGTTCTGCTTTGTTTCATTATTAACATTCATATTCGTTGTATTTGGATCATTTGGATACTGGTTGTTGTTGTTTTTGGTTGTCAGACTTATTGGAATGGGAGTACTTACAGAAAGTTCCATTTGTTCAGCATCATTTTTACTATCGAATATAATAGGTTTTCTGGGCGGTGGATCAGGAGGCCTACCTCCGCTATTGACACTCATATTGCAGTTGTAGGCGCTTCAGCAAACGATATTGCAGTCGTAAAAAATTCAAATTAAATTAAGACAATGGGGGTTATCTGTAGTCTGAATGATCGTTATACCGAAGGTACGTCCGATTTCTATGATTACTACTATAAAACTGTAGAAAAAACGTCGAAAACTAATATTTTTTAAAGAGCAATTTAAAAGATCGGTTTTCACTTTGACGTTTTTATGACAGTGCTCTTTAAAGTTAATGATGCAATTGCCAAGTAGAATGACATTCTAGTAATGTTCGCATATCCATACCAGTGTGAATTTTACTACACGTAGTTTGCCGTGTAAAGACATAAAAATTAGGGATAGCCGTAAAATACTTGCGAATAAAGTACCGATGGCCTTAAAAGAACCAAGGAAACAAATTTATTGAGGTTTTCGACATGTAATAATTGTAGTCACATGGTAGCTATATTTTTTAATAACTTTTATAGCAGCCATTTTTTATTCCGTTTCATTGTGACATATAAAAACTTTCCAGTTAAATCTTCCTAGTAAATTTGTTAATTAAATGTCGTATCTTTTAATCATTCTAATATCTAAAATATTTATTTAGAGAAAATTCTTTATTTTTCATTTTCTTTGGTTATACTAAGTTAAAGTTTCAAATATTATTGGAAATTATTATTATTTCTCTCTGAATCTAATTAAGTTTCTTTTAAGTTCTTTGAACATCCAATAGTTTTATAAATTGTCACATACATTCTTTTAAATTTAGCACAAGGTCATGCGAAAATTATTTTTGTGTGACTAATGACCCTTTTTCGCTTTTTCTTTGAATTTTTCTTACACTTGGATAATCGAAGTAAACGGGAATTATGTTTTTACCCACTAATGTGAAAACATAAAGACCTCTCATACCACCTGAGAGAGTGAGATGACCATTTTCATGACCAGAATCTCCAGATTTTCTTTTCTTTTAAACCTGTATCTACAGGAAGGAACGTTTAGCACCCTCCATGTGCTAATTTTTTGGGATGCAGCACCGTACCTTTTTGGGAGTTGTTCAATGAATGGGTTTGTTTGGGAACATTTAGTTTTTGTGACAGTGAGTAATTATCTATATATTGCGTTTAATATCACAGACATTTAGGTTATTCATTATATTTACTTACATTTTTTTCCAATAATTAGCTTGTACAGCTGGTTCCTAAAAAAGCTGATACGACTCTTAAAGCGTATTTTGTAGAAAATTGCGCAGTGTACTTTGAAGGATAAATACCTATTATTTACATACTGTCACATACTGTCACTGTCACTGCCAAATCTTAAAATTTGTCAGATTATTTTTTGATGATTTTAACTTCCAATCGCATAGTAAGATATTTGATCACGTGTTTAATTCTGTCCAATCAGATTAAAATTATACTGAGAATTATCTACTGTAGAAAATGACCGATTGAATTTTTTTAAGTAGATTGTTTCTGTTTGATGGCAGCCAGTTTCCTAGTTTTGACAACTGTCACATTTAAGAAAAAATCCATAATATACGTACTAAAAAAATAATCTTACGAATATCACACGACAGTAAGAATAAATAAGAAAATAATGCTTCATTTTTACTCAAATTTGTTGTCATTGGTCAATAGCCACTCGAGCCCTGCGGGCTCTCGTGTCTATTGCCAGACATCAAATTTTCGAGAAACTGTCGCATTATTTTCAATTTATTCTCACCCTCTTGTGATATTATACACGATAATTTATTTTGTTCAACCTCAAAAAATGGCTCCACATGCTCGCAAAGAACTAAAAGCAAGAATTTTAACGAAACTTGAAGATGGTTGGTCACTATCTGCCGTATAAAACCATTTTAACGTAAGCAGAATAACAGTTTTTAATATTAATAAAAGATGGAGAGAACAATAAACTCTCGAAAGAAAGGAAGGTTTTGGAAGACCAAAAATATCTACCGCTCATGAAGATCGTACGCTTTTGGAGAGATTAGAAGAGAATCCTTTTGAAAATGCGAAAACTGCAAGAATTCAAAATAATATCAAAGTTTAGACCTTAATAATTATTACAATTTTTATGACTTAAAATAATATGTAATCAGTTGTTTGTTTATTTTATTATTTGTCTGTCATACTAAATATAATATAATGTCAAACCAATCAAATACACTGCTCAAAATGATCAAATCTTACAAAGAGTCGTATCAGTTTTTTTTAGGAACCAGCAGTACCTATTTGTTTTATAATATACATAGTAGTCGGAGAGATAGAAGCGGATTTTGTGCGTGATAAGTAATATGGAAAAACTATACGGGGATATGTTGAATGAGTTGTGTACATGACTTTTACCAACTACCGGAAACCAGAGTTGGGGCCGAGGGTAGTTATAAGGGGTCAAAGTCGCGGATTTTATAATTTTTTTTATGACGCTCATGATCGAGATAGTGCACCAAAATTTGGGAATAAGTAGGTCATGACATAACTAAGTAAAACCTTTGGGGGCGGAACGATGCGTGGCAGACAAAGGGGTGGGGGTAGGGGTGAATATAAAAAATATAAAGGGTTTTTTGCGACGTTCGTGATGGAAATAGTGGACCAAAATTTGGGAATAAGTAGACCATCACATTACTAAGTAAAATGTTCAGAGCCGGAAACCAGAGTTGGGGGTGAGGGTAGTTATAAGGGGTCAAAGTCGCCGTTTTTATTATTTTTTTTGTGACGCTCATGATCGAGAGAGTGCACCAAAATTTGGGAATAAGTAGGTCATGACGTAACTAAGTAAAATCTCGAGGCGTGGCACGCTGCGAGGCCGACAAAGGGGTGGGGCAGGGGTGAATACAAAAAATATAAGGGTTTTTTTTGCGACGTTCGTGATTGAGAGAGTGTACCAAAATTTGGGAATAAGTAGACCATGACATAACTAAGTAAAATCCTCAGAGCCGGAAACCAGAGTTGGGCATGAGGGTAGTTATAAGGGGTCAAAATCGCCGATTTTATTATTTTTTTTGTGACGCTCCTGATCGAGATAGTGCACCAAAATTTGGGAATAAGTAGGTCATGAGGTAACTAAATACAATCTCCAGGGGTGGAACGCTGCGTGGCCGATAAAGGGGTGGGGGTAGGTGTGAATATAAAAAATATAAGGGATTTTTTGCGACGTGCTAGATTGTGATAGTGCACCAAAATTTGGGAATAAGTAGACCATGACTTAGCTAAGTAAAATCCCCAGTGCCGGAAACCAGAGTTGAGGATGAGGGTAGTTTTAAGGGGTTAAAGTTGCAGTGTGTATTATTTTTTTTGTGACCCGGCACAGCATTTGTCCCCCACGCAGCGTTCCGCCCCTGGAGATTTTACTTAGTAATGTCATGATCTACTTATTCCCAAATTTTGGTTCACTTTCTCGATCACTAACGGCAAAAAAACCCCAATATATTTTTATACTCACCCCTGCCTACCACCCCTTTGTACCCCAAGCAGTGTTCCGCTCCTTAAGATTTTACTTGGTTACGTCATAACCTACTTACTCCCAAATTTTGTGCACTATCTCCATCATGAGCGCCACAAAAAAAAAATAATAAAAACCGCGACTTTTACCCCTTATAACTACCCTCGTCCGCCACTCTGGTTTCCGCCTCTCGGAATATTACTTACTTATGTCATGGTCTACTTATTCCCAAATTTTGGTGCACTATCTCAATCACGAACGTCGCAAAAAACCCCTTATATTTTTTATATTCACCCCTACCCCCACCCCTTTGTCGGCCACGCAGCGTTCCACTACTGGAGATTTTACTTAGTTACGTCATGACCTACTTAGTCCCAATTTTTGGCGCGCTATCTCAATCATGAGCGTCACAAAAAAATAATAATAAACGGAGTTTTGACCCCTTATAACTACCTTCCTTCCCCAGTCTGGTTTCCGGCTCTAGGGATTTTAATTATTTATGTCATGGTCTACTTATACCCAAATTTTGGTGCACTATCTCAATCACGAACGTCGCAAAAAAACCCTTATATTTTTTATATTCACCCCTACCCCCACCCCTTTGTCGGCCACGCAGCGTTGAGCCCCTAGAAATTTTACTTAGGTACGTCATGACCTACTTATTTCCAAATTTTGGTGCACTATCTCGATCATGAGCGTCATAAAAAAAATAATAAAATCCGCGATTTTGACCCCCTATAACTACCCTCGGCCCCAACTCTGGTTTCCGGCCGTTGGTGAAAGTCATGTACACAACTAATTCAACATATCCCCGTATAGTTTTTCGATATTACTTATCACGCACAAAATCCGCTCCCAGCTCTTAGACTATAGGTATTAGTTCATTTAAGTTCCCATACTTATGTACGTAAACCTAATCCTGCAATAAGTTACCTTGAGCTCAATGTGATGTCCTAAAGAATATATCCTTACACTTTATTATTGATTTAATTGATTTCATTTAAATATGTAACTTTACTTCTAATGATTCCATTGCTTGTTCCCAGTTCTTTATGTATCTCCCCAGTCATTTATGTAATGTTATTCAACAATATTCAACGTAATGAACAAAAACGTAGCCTGGATGAAAAAATGTTCGACATTCAAAAGTTTTCGAATGTAAATTTCATTATGCAGGGTGATTGATTAGTGGGGTAAAGCTCCGTAGATCCATTATAGTAATAGATAGCGACAAAAATTGTAGCCAACTTTGGGTTTCACATTACAAAATTAGTTAGAATGTTACAGGGTGTTTGATAACATAGTGGGAGACCAAACTTATGCTTTCCTTAAATGGAACACCCTGTATTTTATTTTATATTAGAAATCTTCTTAACTTCTTCATTACAAAAAAATAACGGTTGGGTATGTTATACAGGGCATTTACAAAGTTATAACCAATTTTATATGAAAATCGTAACAAGTTCAACTTTCTGTATAAGTTAGGTTCCTGCATAGGAGGTCATTTTGAACAACGTATGTAATTAAATATTTAAAATGCTTTATTAAAAGTAGCTTCTAATTTTTAAAAAAATGCTGGTCATGTTTTTTTTTTGGAAAATTTTTAACTGATAAACTATTTTTCGTTCTTTATTTGTTACATTGTTACATTTACATACAAAAGTAGTTTTTAATTGTCTTTACAAAATGTTGTATTTTGTGTTTTGTGTTTTTTTTTGTTACATTTATAAGTAATAAATTATTTTTCTTAGATTATTTGTTACACTTACATACAAAAGTAGGTTTTAATTGTTTCAAAAATGTTGTATGTTGTGGTTGTGTTTTTTTTTGTAAAATTTATTACTAATAAATTATTTTTTTTTATTTTCTACATTGTTACATTTATTACCAGATGGATAATAAGTAATCGTTAATTGTCAGTTTTAGACAACTGAGTCATGGCTTACTTCTCTGTATCTGTAGAGTAGGGAGTGTGAGTCAAGTCCCACAGTACTTAGGCCACAATTGACCCATTGTACATCCTCCCAGGGGGTTGTCGTCCTTAGTTCATTATCCATCCTGCCATTTCCAGGAAGGTGGACAAATCACCTGGTGACATCTCCCCTATATCGGCAGGTGTAGGCCAAGGCTCGCCGAACGCATACTCTCGTATTGACGATAACTCCGGACATTCACATAGGACATGCTCGACAGTTTCGTCATCTCGTTCACACCTCCTGCATAGAGATGTGTCTACTAGCCCCAGTGTGTGGAGGTGTTTTCTTAGTTGACAATGGCCAGTTAAAAAACCAACGGTCAAGCGTAGGTTCTTCCTGGTCATTCTCAAGTACTATTCTGATGCTGACTTCCCAAGGTTCCTTAGTGTTACCCTGGCAAGTCTACATCCTGGACCTTCTTCCCATCTTCTTACGGTTTGCGTGTGGGAGTGACATTTGACAGTTTCCGCGATTGTTGTAGTCGACAAGCCAAAAAGATCAAAAGGTCCTAAGAGTCTTAGGCCTGCTGTCCTTCTAGCCAGCTGGTCCGGCTGGTGATGTTGTTACCATCCGAAGCTTGGGCTAGTGATTCATGACACTTCATTACTAGCCCTGATATGACGCGTGGTCTGTTCAGGGTTAGTAGCGCTTGTCTGCTGTCTGTGCAGATTATTACAGTTTTGCCGGCTATACCTTTCCCGATGATCTCTCTTGCGGCTATGGAGATACCAGCCAGTTCAGTCTGAACTACGCTGGCATTTTTGCCCATGCCCCATTTTATACTAAGGTTCAATGATCTGGAGTATATTCCACATCCTGAGCCTTCTTTCGTTTTGGAGCCATCGGTGTAGATGCAATATGCATTTGCCACGTTTGACTCCCTATGTTGTCTTGTTTCGATTTTGTAGGGTTTGTCGAAGTCAAACGTAGGTTTAATTGAGTCGCATCCATGGCCCGCATGCAGCTGGGGCAGTGCCTCCAGCTCACCCCGCCAGAAACGACATCTCAATTGTCCCATTCCTACATCAATGTTTGCACCCGCTGAGCGTAACCTCATCATCGTCATCCGCGCCACCTCTCTGACATATATGTCTAAAGGGGTAATGCCAATGAGCAACTCCATTGCAGCAGTTGGTGTTGTTTTCATGGCATCTGTTATATTTAGGCAAGCCCTCCTTTTGGCTTACTTAAAATTAGGAAATATTTAGACCCGTAATTAATAATTTGCTCTGAAAATGAAAATATTTCGAAAACTAATAAATTTAGACATAGATAATATTTCATAAAAATTAAAGGACGGTAATGGTACTTTTCGATAGTGATATAAAATACAGGGTGTTCTATTTAAAATTACTGAGAAAATAATGTACTTGCGTTTTGACTCACCCTGTATTCATTATAAAGAAAATTAACAATATCAATCATTTATGAAAATTTTGACAATAAATTAAAAAATATGGCACCAATAAGCCATAGCTGTTGTGCTTATTTTTATTTATGCACGAAGTTGAACTTGTTACGATTTTTATATAAAATTGGTTATATCTTTGTAAACACCCTGTATAACATAAGAAATCTTTATATTTTTGTAATGGAGATGTTTAGAAGATTTTAAGTATAAAATAAAATACAAGGTGTTCTTAACTTAAGGTGTATTTAAAAAAGCATAAGTTTGGTCTGCCAATGTTATCGAACATTCTAATTAATTTTGAAATGTGAAGCTCAAAGTTGGCTACAATTTTTGTTATTAACTTTTATCGCTATCTATTACTATAACGGATCAACGGAGCTTTACCCCACTAATCAATCACCCTGTAGATGTTACCGCCGAGCGAGCTCACAAAGAAACATCATGACACGTAGTTCAATCAACATACTTTTATGACGAAAACTGGGAAACGGGAAACAATGTGTAATAGTTAAATAGAAGTTTGAGCCCTTCGACATGCCAGAAGCGATATCCATGAATTTAAAACTTTAATTTGGTCGATATTTGTCAACATGAAAAGATATCTTGGTGGAATCCTAAAGTAAAGTGTTTATTTTTGCGGAATTAAGAGAGATGAAAATTTCCGAAGGGAGCAGATTTCTGCTCCCGTCGCTCGTGGTGTAAACACACAACAACTTACATCGAGGGAGTTTATAAATGAGTACAAAAGCTGATTTTCGTGTAGGAGTAAAATCACGTTTATTGACAAGTGACACTAATTTAATACAAAATGGATATATTAAATTGTAATATTGGCATTTTACATTTTATCTCTTAATTTCGTTTAGGTAAAACAATTTACGTACATTTTTAAACATTTTAAATTTTTTGAATAAATACTATTTTTTGTTTTAGCATTAGGTAACATTATTTATGTCTTATAATTACTTATTAACTTATTTTCAATTAGTTTTTCACTTTATATTTTCTAGAAACCTTTTTCTGTTTTTTTTTGTTTAATATTTTAACAGTTTAGTGTTTGGCGTGAATTCTATAGATTCAAAATCCACGAGGAAAAATTTTTCTGTAGTTGGCTGTGCACCATATATTACCAAAACGATAAAATCCTTTATAAAAGGTATATTTTTTTAAAATCCCTAAAAAGGGCTACATCACAGGACACAACTAGTTTTCGATCGGATAACCGATCATCATCAATGTTTACGTGAATCTAGGGATTTTAACAAATATACCTTTTATAAAGGATTTTATCGTTTTTCTATAGATTCATTTAGGTACGTACTTAAAATATTTCAAGGCATATTATCAAGAATCTGATATTTTTGGTTTGATAGTGCAGTCACTGAAGGTTTACATCTCCGATTTACTTAAAACTTTATCGAATTTTATGGAACCTGTTAAGCAGTCAAAAGACACGTCAAGAAACAAAACGTCGGTTCACTTTCAAAACCATCTATGTAATTTTAGACTAATTTTACAAATAGGAAAAAATTTTTTATGTATTATACATATATCATTCTTGTGAATTGACATTTGAATGAATACATAAATGTATATAATATTTTAAATGTATATGTAACATGTGTGTGTGTGTGGAGAGAAAGAGATGGCATTAGAAAAAGAGTCTTTTTGCCACATAATTTTGTTATAAATAAGTTTAAATTTTTATCTTAGAATCATTTAAAAACTTGATTGATATTAAATATAGATTTGTCAGAATAAGATAAAAGATTGCTGATGTTAACTGGAAGGCTAATGTTAAGGTCAATTAAAAATAAATATAAGTTTCGAGTCTGATCCCTATGATTAAGACAATCAAAGAATACATGGTTCAGATCCCCGATGGACTCATTGTTACACCAACAGAAAGGAGTTTCATAGATTCCAATCCTATGTAGATGCTCTGGAAAAAGGCCATGGTTAAGTTTTAGCCGGGTTATTAATGAGGAATGTACTTTGTTATAATTGTAGTCAAAATGAGGTATACTTTTGGGTAATAATGGGTGAATAGAAAAGTAATGATTTCTTGATGTCTGCTGAACATCTTCGTATTTGGACCTCCATATTTCCCTGCCAACACTTCTGACAATAGAAAATAGGTCTTTGAAGTTGGAAATGTTTCTGGTTTCTGGTATCTCGGATGTATTTTTTGCCATCCCATCCACTGTTTCGTTTCCAACTACTCCACTATATCCTTTAACCCACAGTAAAGTCACTGTTTTTTTTTTGTGGATTTTAGATTATGTAATGTTTTTTTAATATCAAGAATAATGGAGTTTTGGAAATTATCTAATGGATGGCTACAAATAGCTTGTAGTACTGCCTGAGAGTCTGAGACTATTACAACGTTCTCGCAATAATTAGAAGCACACCAAGTTAGTGCTTTCTGTATGGCAGCAGCCTCGGCTGTAAAAATAGAACAACAATCCGGAATTCGGTATTTTTCTGCATAATTGTTGTTTGAAACAAAAAATGCGAAACCAGTACTTTCATCTGTTTTTAATCCATCTGTATAAATTACTGTTAAATTTTTCCCTAATTTGTTTAGTATGGATTTAAATATAAGATTTGTTCAGGTTGGCAAGTCTGAATAAGATGGCATGATAATGGTTGGTTTGTCTATCAGCACTTCAAAGTCATTTTCGAAAAAATGAAATTTTGGTAGCTGTAAAATATAAGGTTGGTAAATATTCGTATCGATAAAAGATTCTCTAAGAGGAGGCGGGTTTTTTATCCTCCAGTAAAAATTTGTTAAATTTTCTGTCGAAAGTAGACCTATTTTGTGAACCATCGTTCTATTAAACGTTCTGTATTTTATTAGACATTTGTTTGCTAATATTTACCTACGTATGTATAAAGGTGGTTCTTGAGCTTCTGCTAGAACTGCATGACTTGGTGAGGACATCATAGCTCCTAGACAGATTTTTATAGATTTATATTGTATTCTGTCTAGTGCTAAAAGATTTGTTTTGCAAGTAGAACCATAAAGAATACAGTCATCATCTAGAATGGATCGTATGTAGGATCTATAAAACATTGAGGCAATATATTGGTCTGCACCCCAACTTTTTTTGGAAACGAAACGCACAAGGTTAATTCCACGCTCTGACTTTTGTTTCACATATTTTTTATATTTATGTAACATAAATACAATATTTTTGTATGATGGTGAACAAGTCATTGCACCAAAAACTGAGAAGCAATGAAAAAACTTAGAAGGTTTTGAAAGTAAGCCGACGAAAAGCGACTTGGTGGTAACTTGCGTTTTTTCCCTGGGGGTGTATGCCACTCCTTCCCTGGAGTGAAGATTATTTTCATCGTTCCATAAATCAAGAGAGAGATAAATTCTAAGAAAAATGTGCAATAAATCTATTGGAATGAATCGAATCACCGAAAATGAAGATGACTTACAAAGATTAATTAAAGAATTCGAAGACACAGTTCTCATATACAACAGGTGACCTCAACAGAGAAAACTAAATCGGTAGTAATATCAGCGGAACCGAGACAATGTTAATCGGTAGTAGATAACAACATAATAGAATAAGTGATGGAAACGGAATACTTGGGAATAAAACTGTCAAGCTACGGAAAAGTGGAAGAAGAAATACAAAAACAAGTACTTACTTACTTTCCGTGTCCGAATCACCAACAACTTTAAATTCTGTATTTCCAATGGTTGGCCACATAGATGGCCCTGTCATTTGCTAAAATTAAGTCTCCTTCTGTGCAGGTCTCTCTCATCTCCGTGCATGATAGTAGATGCCGGCTGGTCTGAACCGCGTCACAGTCGCAGGTATCGTCCTTCTGGTATCCCCATTTTTTCAGGTTACTATCACAACGTGAAACGCCTGTTCTTAATCTGTTTAGCGCTTTCCACGTCGGATACGGTATATTGTGTCCAGCAGCCATTTCCTCTGAGGGAGGAAAATGTGTTGCGGTAGCTGACGCTTGCCATAGGTGTATTCGGCGCATTTTTGGCGTTTCGGGGATGGATCTTGATGTTTTCAAGAAGCTTTTCCGAGATCTTTTTCGTTCTACTTCTGACGTGACCTTCCTCCTGATAGGTGGTGGAGCAATTCCCGCTATGGGGTATACCTCTTCGATAGGTGTCGGTTTCAGTTTGCCCATACTGGTGCTCCAAACTCCGCGGCCGAAAAACCTAATGCTAAGGCAGAAGTGCGAAGAGTGTGTGGTTGTGCTCCCCATTTTGTATTAGTTAGCTTGCGGATGATATTATTTTTGGCACTTACTTTCTTCTTGACATCTTGACAGTGGTATCGGTAAGACAGAGTTCTATCCAGTCGTACGCCAAACTATTTTGGCATCTCGTGTTCCAGCATCTGAGCACGCTATTCCACCTCCAGCGCCCTTCGGATATGCTTTTTTCCAAGGTGGAAAGTACATACCTGGGTTTTTGTAGGATTGGGTTTCAGATGGTTTTCATGGTAGTATAGAGCTAAGTCTTCCAGGGCATCTGTCAGTTTCACTTCGACTTCATTGAAGGTTCTTCCCTGAGATGCCACAGCTGTATCATCAGCGTAAATAAATTGCCTTGTTTGTTGGTGTATGAGTTGGTCGTTGGTGTATATGTTGTAAAGAATCGGCGCGAGGACACTTCCCGGTGGTAGCCCATTTTTTTGGTCCCTCCACCGACTGTTCTTGGACTGAAGCGTTACGTAGAAGCGTCTATTCTGGAGGAGACATTTCACTAACCTTTTTATTCGGAAAGCCCTTGTGATTTCATAGAGTTTTGCGAGCAACCGTTGATGGTTAACTGTGTCATAGGCGGCAGTTGGACGCTACTCCTGTTATTTCTTTCCGTTCAAAACCATCTTCGATATGTTGGGTGAGATTAAGAATTTGACTGCAGCAGCACTTTCCAGGTCTGAATCCTGCTTATTCTGGAATAAGTTTAGTCTCCACATATTCAGCGATCCGGTCCGTATCATTCTTTCAAATGCCTTGAGAAGGTGGCAAAAAAGAGAGACAGGTCTAAAACTCTTTGTATCCGCCGGATCCTTCCCTGGTTTTAAGAGGGCTACCACTCTAGCTTTCCTCCAGATTTTGGGGATTTGTAATGTACGGATGCAGCAATTCATCATTTTTACGAGCTACTCTACGGTTTTT
Source organism: Diabrotica virgifera virgifera (assembly GCF_917563875.1). NCBI lineage: Eukaryota > Metazoa > Arthropoda > Insecta > Coleoptera > Chrysomelidae > Diabrotica > Diabrotica virgifera. The sequence goes on from NC_065448.1 coordinate 131,555,913, forward strand.
CATTCAAAGTTCTTTATTTGTTCCGTTTGGATATTGTCCAGGCCAGCCGCTTTATTATCTTTCATTTGGTGGATCTCGCGTCTCATCTCCTCTAGACAAAAAGAAGCACCTAGAACATCTCTTTCTTCGTCGATATTCCGTTGAGCTCTCACCTTGTTCTTTCTTGATGTCGTCTTACCATTCATGAGAAGACGATGAGCTATCTGATCGGGTGTGACTGCTGTCATGTTGACTGCCGCAGCAGCGGGATCGTTGCCAAGATTCCGAATCAGCTTCCAGGCAAGTCTGCTGTTTTGTTTTATGTCCAGACTCGTGACCAGCTTGCACCACCTTTCCGCAAAAACAAGCGAACATGGCGAACAGAGCAGCAGGATGTCTTAACAACACAATCTGGAGAAACAAATACATCACAATGGAAACGAAAATTAGGATATATAAATCAACAATAAGATCGATAATGACGTACAGAGCGGAAACCAGAGCAGATACAGTGAAAACACAATGACTGCTGGAAACAGCAGAAATTAAAGTCTTACGAAAAATAACAAACCAAACTCTAAGAGACAGAGTAAGAAGTGAGGAAATACGAGCGAGATGTGGTATAGAAGAAATAAACATGTGGACCAAAAGAAGAAACAGAATGGAATCAACACGTAGACAGAATGACAGAAAATAGAATAGTACGAACAGCAAGAGACAAATCTCCAAATGGAAGAAAATCAATGGGACGACCGAGGAAAAGATGGTCAGACAATGTCAATTGAGGCTAAAAACCGAAGTAAAACAGGCATTAAGCCTTTTTATAAAGTAAGAAGAAGAAGAAATAAATCAATACTTCTTGAGTTATTACAGATTCTTATTTTTTTTTTAATTTTTCTAAAACTTCTAATTCTAATTTTTTGTGAATAAAATGCGTTTTCTTAAGTGTTATCTCATAAGTAACTATATAAATATAAGATTTTACAGAAATATTATTATTACGAAGATTAAAGCTAATAAAAAAATCAAATTAGCTCCTTACTTGAAAAACCGTTTAATAATAATTCAAAGTGAATAAGGCGAATACTCGAATCTAATTATATTTATGCTATTAATCGGGAAAACCATTATTTTTTGACATTATACTTATTAAACACTTGTCAAAGTAACCAAAAATAACCAAAAATAGCATCAAAATTAAGCAAGTTATAATGAAAATAAGAAAACCCTTTTGAAACTTTTAAGGAAAAGTAAAAAATTAAACATATAGACCTGGATTCCGCGTACCAAAAAAGTTGCATAATATCAAGCTGAAATTTGTTAATAGATTAAAGGTGTCTAGCTGGAGAAACTTTGATGTACGGAAACACTGGAACAGGGGAATTTTAACTGTGTAACAGATTAGAGGTTTCGAAACGTCAGACTACGAAATCGTTCCATGTAGTTTGTCGGATGGAACTTCCAGTTGATTTTTTATCCTTTCAATATTACTCTCTTGCAAAAATCAGACTGCTATTTACTACCAATATTCAATTCCTCTCAGTTGAAATATTCTACGTGTCGGACTTATTAAAATGTCCAATATTTTTTTATAATATACTATAAATATAGAGTCTGCTATTGAATAGATTTAAAAACAACCTTCCAGTTTTCAGTAGTAATAACCCAAGGACATTGATAATTGTTCGAAAAAATTTTATAACAGATTTCGAAAGCTTGTTGCTTGGAAACAGACCGACGCCGTAGGCAGAGGTCTGTTGCCTGTAAGCAACAAGCTTGAGAAAGTTGTTAAAAAATTTTTGAGCATTTATCAATGTTCGAGGGTTATTCGGATAGAAAATCATACAAATTTTTTACTGTAAACAGTATTCTTTGGTATATTTGATTCGATAATTTCATTAATATTCTCATCAGTATTACAACCAAATCGTGACATTTTGAAATATTGAATATTTGAAATGTCAAAATCGAAATGAAACGAAATGTAGGTATCCATAGCTACATGATTGAGTGAAAACAGCCCATGGGATCTGTTTTCAGTATAATGTTGGTTTTATTGGTTGTATTCAATCAGATGACCACAAATTAATTGATTTCATTGGATTTCTAATTGAGCAAAAAATTTTCACTAGTAATACCACTAGAGGTCAAATTATTTCCGGAAATTTTTTTGAGATCATGAATATTTTGAAAATTTGTCTAAAAATATTCATGATCAAAAAAATATTTCCGGATATTAATTTGACTTCGCGTGGTATTCGGTAAGAAAATTCCACACCAAATTTGCATTTGAAAATCCAAAGCTGCATGAACAGATTAATAGCGCGCCATAGCTTTGTCAGCAATTATTTAGGCTTTCAAATTCGTAATTTCTACTCATTGTAGTTGCATGGGAATAGCATTTCAAGATAGAAAATAGTATATTCTTCAATTTTGCATAAGTTTTGAGTAACTACAAGTGATAGAAAATGAATCAAAACTAAATTATGTAAACAAATAAAAACCAGTCTGTCAAAAATGTTCTGTTATTGTAAACGTCAAAAAATTTCCACTATAATTCGCTGTTGGGTACCCCACGAGCAAAAAATTTCCGATAAAATACCTCCGTTGCCATGGTGATCTGTCAAAATAACGTATTTTGATTGGTTCAAAATTACAGGTGTGGAATTTTCACGATAATAAACTTTTCAGGATGACACGTTCCACAATTAAGGGGTTACATAGGTATTGCGGGGTAAAAAAGTGACCTTTTAAAAAATTATAGCTCGAAAACTAAAAATTATTTTTATTTCTAACTGGAATATGTAAAAGTATAGTGCTTAAGGTACTTTCAAAAAAATTTTCAGCCAAAAATATTCATTTTTGTAGAGTTGACTGCAATTTTTCGACAACAGCCCTTTTTTGCGGTGGGCAGCATAACTAAGTCAAGTCTCATCTGAAATCAAAAAATCAAAAAGTTTTTTGTAGCTTATACCTCTTGCTAGTGAATGAACGAAGTAATTTTTATTAGGTGAAGTTGTTTTTTTTTTTATAAAAAAGATCTACTTTAAAAATGGTCATTTTTGAAAAAATGATAAAAATTGGGGTCGAAAATGTGTTTAAACTTATGTAAAATCTTCAAATTTCATTTTTTTTAATTCCTTCGTTCATTCACTAGCCAGAGGTATAAGCTACAAAAAACTTTTTGATTTTTTGATTTCAGATGAGACTGGAATTAGTTATGCTGCCCATCGCAAAAAAGGGCTGTTGTCGAAAAATTGCAGTCAACTCTACAAAAATTAATATTTTTGGCTAAATTTTTTTAAAGTACTTTAAGTACTATACTTTTACATGTTCCAATCATAAATAGAAATAATTTTTAGTTTTTGAGATATAATTTTTTTAAACAGTTACTTTTTTTACCCGCAAGACATATGTAACCCCTTAAAATAATTTTCCACCATTAAGACTACCCCTATTCCAGTGTTCCCATACATTAAAGTTTGTCTGACTTGACACCGTTAAGCTATTAACTAATTTTTTTGGTACACGGGATCCAGGCTTAATTCGCCATTTCCACGAAAATTAAAATTTATAAGAATCCCTATAGTCCGTTCTTTAACGGTAAAATATTGCAAAACCTCTAAATTTTAAAGAACCGCTTGGATTGACATGAAATTTGGCATACACATAGCTAACAAGTCAAAGAAAAAAAGTGATATTGTGCCGATATGTGCTTTTGCCCTGGGGGTGGTTTTCACCCCCTTTTGGGGGTGAAAAAATATTCGTCCAAAGAAAGTCAGGAAATGGATAAACTGGCTCATTTTAAGTAACTTTTGTTCTATAGAGTTTTTTCACTAAGTCAATACTTTTCGAGCTATTTGGCAGTGAATATGTTCATTTTTTCAACAGAATAACCACGCTTTTAGACGGTTTTTCGCATATAACTCAGATAGTAAGAATTTTGTCGAAAAAACATTCTTAGTAAAAATATACCTTGAAAAATTAAAAAAAAAATGGTGTATATATCACGTCTCTACACCTAGTAGAAGCAGAGTTATAGCTAATAAAAAATAGTTTCATATTCGCCAAATTCCAAATGGAATACTTTAACGTGAAATAACCAAAAACGAAGCACATTTCGGGGAAAACTCGTTGCAACTTAATAACAACAGAATAACCACGCTTTTAGACGGTTTTTCGCATATAACTCAAATAGTAAGAATTTTGTCGAAAAAACATTCTTAGTAAAAATACACCTTGAAAATTTTTAAAAAAATGGTGTATATATCACGTCTCTACACCTAGTAGAAGCAGAGTTATAGCTAATAAAAAATAGTTTCATATTCGTCAAATTCCAAATGGAATAGTTTAACGTGAAATAACCAAAAACGAAGCAAATTTCGGGGAAAACTCGTTGCAAATTATTTAAAGTGTTTAAAAAAAGCTGAATTTTTGTTTTATAAGAAAAATTTCTAGTATGAAAAATAAACAAGTTCAGATCAAAGTAAAGTTATTTCCTTTTGGTTTTGGTAAAAAAATAAAGAAAATCACCCCCTCATTAGTATTTTAATGAACTTAATCGTTACGACTTCACAAGTTTCTTGACTCGTGTATATATTGTTTATATGATCTGTAAGTTTCATCGGTTCAAAGTCCTTATTATTGAAAAGGCTGTAGTTAAAAGGGGTTGAACGAGTCACTGATCACGAATGAATGCAAATTTAGAAACACCAAATCTTAATCAATTTTTGTCTAACAGAGAAACAAAAAAATACGTGATATTCAGAAAAACAAATATGACTTTTTTTGTTTTTCGAGATTTTTGGTATCTCTAACAATTTTTAAGTTATTTTGAAAAAAAAAGCATATTTTTCTAAATTAAAATTTTTAAAAATTTTACTTTGAAATTAATTTTTTTTTAAAATAAGCACTTTGAATCGATATAACTTACATATCATATAAACACAACATAAGTAAAATACTTTGTGGAGCGGTAACGAATAATTTCATTTAAGTTGCTAATTAGGGGTGGTCTTCCCGATTTTTTTTTTGCAAAATCAAAAGGAACCAACTTTATTTTGAGCGTAAGTTTCTTAAATTTAATGCTAGAAACTTTTTATAAAAACAGAAATAAAGCTTTTTTAAAACACTTTAAAAAAGTTATGATGAGTTTTTCTAAAAAAGTGCTTAATTTTTTGGATATTTCACGTAGAAATATTCTATTTTAAATTTGGTGAAAATGAATCTATTTTTCATTGGCTATAACTCTGGTTCTATGAAATCCAGAGACCTAACGCGTACACAATTTTTTTTTACTTTTTTATAGGCTATATTTTTGCCAAGAACGTTTTTTTCGACAAAATACTTACTTTTTGAATTATTTGCAAAAAACCGTCTAAAAATGTGATTATTTTGTTGAAGAATGAACATATTCACTCGCAAATAACTGGAAAAGTGTTTACTTGGCGAAAAAGCTCTATAGAACAAAAGTTACTTAAAATTAGTCAGTTTACCCATTTCCGGACTTATTTTGGACATATATTTTTTCACCCCCAAGAGGGGGTGAAAGTCAGCCCCAGGGCAAAAGCGCACATCGGCACAATATCACTTTTTTTTCTTTGACATGTAAGCTATACGTATGCCAAATTTCATGTCAATCCAAGCGGTTCTTTAAAATTTAGAGCAAAAACCGTGAAAGAATGGACTACTATGAAACTTTCTTTACTTAACCCGGCAGTGGTCGCTATATGGCATTTTCTCTCACAGAAAATTGCGCACCTCCCTCGACAATCTAATAGACTCGTCCGCTCAAATAGTGACTCAGTTGACTTAGTATCACCAGACTGCTGAGTCAGTGCGCTTCATGTGAGAGATTTTGTCATAGCGAGACTACCGACGCCACCAGCTGTGTATAAAAATTAATTTTATTTTGGCACTTAAAACCTGGAATAACTTCCTTTTATAATGTAACAAAAGCTGCCGTGGATGTGGTCGATGAAATGAAAACCCTATATTATATTTTACGAGTTAGTTGTAGTTGGCCACTTACCATTTATTTTTCAATATTCAATATTGGCGGCATCAACAGTCACATTGTATAAAAAGATAATAATGTCAAAACAAAAAAATGTCGCGACTTTTTAAAGGAATTGACTTTATCGTTGATGAAACGTCATCTTATAACTCGTTCGACAATTCCAAACTTAACTTCAAGCCTTCGAAATTCTATTGCAAGAATTGCCAAAATAACATTACCGAACCCGACACAACCTGGACCATCGGATATTCAGATTTGTTCATTTTGCCCTCGCCCCAAAAATTTAAAAGTTAAAAAAATGCAATTCTTGTCATCAACCAATTTGTCCAGAGCATTATTGTTATAGTTGTGTAAAGTGCGGTGCCGTAAATTATAAAGATACGGAGTTTGATTAATATGGGTTGAATTCCAATCATTTTTTATGTATCTGATCATATATTATTATCTATATTATGTTATATTATTACGTTTTTAGTATTAGTTAATAAACAAAAGTTTAAAATCTGTTTTATAAATTTTATTTTGTAAAAAAGGCAAAAGTTAAATATTTGAGAGAAAATCTCACGCGCGACCACTCGCGTACTAACATACCTAGCGACCGATGCTGGGTTCAGCGTAAAAGTAATAACGTTAAAAATTTTGAAGGTTTAGAATGCATATTTTTCAAAACAGAATGATTTAATGAAATAATATATTTTGAAATATTCCTAAATTTCTTAATATTGTTCTGAAGTTATTTTCTTGTGGCATTTTTGTAATTAACTATTTTTAATGGGAAATAAGCCACAAGTTTACTAAAAAAATGATTTTATTAACGTTTCAACGTCCAAATCGGATGCAGTTGTCAAAATACAAAAAATATTAATGAATTAAACAAAAGCAGTAGTAAGATACTTACGAAGTCGGGATAGTATCGCGAGGTTTTTTCTTGGTTTTCCCTCGTGATTTACTATGGAATCTCTAACGCGAGAATTTTACTGTCCATTGCATGTTGTTGCCTTTTTAAAAACTTGATCACATGCTATGATTTTTTTGTGACGAATATTCTTGAGTTGGGGTTGATTTCATGTAATTGAATGAACTATCTTTCAGTAAAGTCGTCCCAGGAACGCAACTCATAAATATTGGCAATATCATTTTAATGTATTCTACTTTAAAATGTATAATATATGTCTGAATTGCCGATATAAATGAGTCAGATTAAATAAATTATTAGAAGTATTTGTTATTAAGTAATAACATTTTTGTTTAATTCGTTAATATTTTTTTTGTTGACAACGGCATCCGATTTGGACATCGAAACGTTAATTAAATCATATTTTTAGTAAAACTGTGGCTTATTTCCCATTAAAAATAGTTAATTTCTTAAATTTCATTTTCGTTTGACAATAACTCTAAAAATACTTGATTTAACTAAGTAAAAATAATCCAAATTTTAGTTTCTTAATCCAAAATTTTATTTTTTTGTTTGTTATTTTTTTGGGCGAGAAATATCCGTGATAGAAAGGTTTAAATATTTGCGAATATATTTATAATTTTACTGCGATAATCATGTAAACGTTGCCTACAAGACCTTTTATGGTTAAAAAATTAAAGGATATTAAAGACTAAATTTAATACAATTTTATAGCTCCTGAAACTACATTTCAAATGGTTTTTAGGTGAGCCTAATATCATAAAATTTAAGAAAGATATTATAAAACAAACAATAACATTTTTCTGAAAAAATTTTTGCAGCAAAAATTTAGAAATATTTTTGGAGAATAAATTTTGATGCTAGCATCTTCGTCTGGAACTCACTTGATAGTTTTAGTCGTGTTAGATTGACATGTGTTTGGATAAACTAACAATATTCAACGTAATGAACAAAAACGTAGTTTGGATGAAATGTTCAACACTCAAAAGTTTTCGAATGTAAATTCCATTGTAGATTGTAGATGTTATGTTACCGCCTAGCGAGCTCACAAAGTAACATCATGACACGTAGTTCAATCAACATACTTTTATGACGAAAACCGGGAAACGGGGAACAATGTGTAATAGTTAAATAGAAGTTTCAGCCGCCCTTCGACACGCCAGAAGCGATATCCATGAGCTATATCCATGAATTTAAAACATTAATTTAATCGATATTTGTCAACATGAAAAGATACCTCGGCGGAATCCTAAAGGCAAGTGTTGATCTTTGTGGAATTAAGATAGATGAAAATTTCCGACGGGAGCAGGTTTGTGCGATAAACACATAATAGTCTACATCGAAGGGGGTTTATAAATGAGTACAAAAAGCTGATTTTCGTGTAGAACTTAAATCACAAATTGACAAGTGATACTAATTTTATACAAAATGGATATATTAACCTTTAACTACACGCGCTGGCGTATTGTGTACGCCAACTATATGAATTCTACTGCCAATATATTTAGAAATTTAATTTTTGACTTTGTTCATCTATCTAACCTATCACTGGAATGTGCTTTACAATTGGTTTTAGTTTCGTTATAATAGGCGTTAAGGGAAGATAATAATTTACAGTTTATTTGTTGTTTCCGGTGGTGGACAATATACGCTACGATTATAGTAATATAAGTAGTAATATAAGTATATTTTTCAATTGTTTTTTAGTCATTATGGCAAAAAATTTATTTTTCTATATAAGCAATACTTCTTCTCATGTAAAAACTCATGTAAACATTTAAAAAAAAATTATTAGTAATTTTATTTATCATGGAATCAGATTCCAGTTATAAATCCCAATTGGCTTACTGAGAAGGAACTCCAAGTATTTGCTGATGCTGAATAAGGTTTATAACAAACAACTAAATGTATTTTTTCAAAAAAAAAAAATAAACAAATCCGCTGTTTTTAAGTGTATTTTCTTGTGGCGTATAAAGTACGCCACGCGTATATTATAACTTGATGCGCGGGTAGTTAAAGGTTAAATTTTAATTTTGTCACTTTATATCTTATCACTCAAATTCATTTGGTTAAAACAGTTTAATGCACCTTTTTGAGAATTTGATATTTTTTTAACTTTACATATTTCATTTTATTTTGTTTGGGCATTAGGTAATCATTATTTATTTCTTTTAAAGAATTAATAATTTGTTTTAATTAATTAGTGTTTTAACTTTAGAGTTGAAAGTTTTTCTTCTGACTCTTTCCACTTTTTTCTTTGTTTTATTTTTTAACGGTTTGGTTTTTGGCGCAAATTTCATGTTTCATTTTAAGATATTAGCTTCATAATTATATCCGCAGTGAGCAACAAAAAAAATTAAAAAAATGAATAACCATTTTCAATGTCGTTGCAACACGAAACTACAGCCGCGCGATATTCTAGTCCAATCAGAGAGTGCCGCAAGCACCTCTACCGGTTTCGAAACTTATTAGTCTCTCATCAAGTGGCACATATGCTGCTCTCCCTCATCCAACCAAAACAACATAGATGCCCTAGCGGCAACTGCTATCAAAAGTCTAAGTTTTCAATCTAATGGCATATAAAGCAACATAATGCTACTCTACATCCCACCAGAATGAAAACAATGAGAACCTTCTCTGGTTACACCTCCAAGGCTTCTACAATTTGCAAGCCATACGGATGCCGAGACTAAGGAAGATCCCACCAGAAACCACACCTTTACCGCACTGAGCAGATGGGACGTGAATTATATATTGTAAAATTCCCTCATCTTTCTTAGTCACGGCATCCGTATGGCTTGCAAATTGTAGAAGCCTCGGAGGTGTAACCAGAGAAGGTTCCCATTGTTTTCATTTTGGTGGGATGTAGAGTAGCATTATGTTGCTTTATATGCCATTAGACCATGGACGTATAAATAAAGATGGACTAGGCATGCTCTACTCTCTGTTCACCGAAATTTGAAGCCAAACAGTTTATAGGCGCGGGGAAGCGGACGAGGTGATAGACTGTGACATTTCATTCTTAGTCAGTGGCGTACCTTCCAATAATTGAACGGTATTTGAAACAATTTTTTTATTTGAATAAATGATTACTAATGGTATTTTTAGTATCGTAAACATATACAAATATTTGAAAGAAGTGAGAAACAACGAAAAATAAATAATTTTAATTTTCAATGTATAGAATATATTTACAAACATTGTTTTACACAAAAGAATAAAGATGAGTTAGTATCCAAAATCACAAATTACTATTATGCTATATTATACAATATTTTATTTAAACTAAAATAATACATAATAGGATGCATCGAAAAAATAAAAGTTTGAAATGTTATATCTAATAGTGTGAAAAAGTTGCTAGTATTATTTTTAGCATATTACATAGTATTTTTATTTTTTTAACAAATTTTCTGCCTCCCCAACGACCTTGAATTTTATTAAATATCTGATTTTTATGTAAATTTCAATTTATTTTATTTGGAATAAAATATGTGCTAACTCGATCTGAGACCAATTAAAGAAAACTTAAAATGCTGTCAATTGCAAATGTCTCTTATGGTCATGGTCCTCTTTTGCTATTGATTTTGTCTTAGATTATAAGTGGGAGCAATTCATTCACTTTTGATTTCATTCATAGAGCAAGGTGGAGAAAACTTAGCACTTAAGTACTCTAGTTCACAATGAAATACCCAGCTGACATGGCGGTTGCATAGAACTTTTGCATTTTGTAAAACACTGTACGTGCCTTTTCCAGAAGTGTTCTTATTTCTAGTGAGTGGTCCCAAGTTTCATCAAGATTACTTCCAAGGTAAGTTATTCTTGTCACTCTGGCGAGATGTTCCGTCGACATTGACCTTCCACCCTTCTGTTTTGGTGCTTGCTGATGACCATCGTTTTTGTCTTCTTTGTATTCAATTTCATTCCAAATTCTCTACAGGCTGTCGTTACTCGGTCCATTAGGCGTTGCAGTGCTTCAGCATTATCTGGCAGAATAACCGGGTCATCAGGGTATCGCAGGTTATTTATTATACATTGCCCGTGTATAATTATACCAATATATTTTACAAATTAATATACCTATGCATTTATAATATGTATTAAACAAAAATCTTACATAACCTTATATAGAACAATACGAGTTTGACATGTATAGTATAGATAGATAACTTTGTTTCACACTCTTAAGAACAAAGAGAAACAGTAGGTATAGCCGGTAGCTGATGTGGCAAATAAATATGTATTTTTTATATCTGCTTTAAAAAGCAGACTAAAAATCTAAAAATTAAAGGAGTAACACAGAAAACACCTATTAACCTATGACATGCCAATAGTGTAAAAATTTCATAAATGTAAATAGTGTCAAAATTTCATAACAGTGGAGTAAACTTGGCTGCTGTGGTAAAAAAGATGTGTTTTTAAAAGGACGACTAAAAATCTAAAAGTTAAAGGAGTAACGGAGAAAACACAAAAAATCGCTAATATATCTTCATTAACCTATAAAATGCCAATAGTGTTAAAATTTCATAAATGTAAATAGTATCAAAATTTCATAACAGTGGAGTAAACTTGGCTGCTGTGGTAAAAAAATATGTGTTTTTAAAAGGACGACTAAAAATCTAAAAGTTAAAGGAGTAACGCAGAAAACACAAAAAATCGCTAATATATCTTCATTAACCTATAAAATGCCAATAGTGTTCAAATTTCATAAATGTAAATAGTGTCAAAATTTCATAACAGTGGAGTACACTTGCCTGCGATTGGACCTAATTCAAATAAGGATTACGGCGCAGTAAATTTGAATTACTCCTCCTGGTTTAAAAACGTAGCATAATTGTTTGAATGGTCAACCATATTAATTATTAAAATATTAGTAAACGTAAGAAAACATACAAACTATTATTGAACAGAACATAAACAACAAAACAACAAATCCTATATACAACAATGTATAAAAATATACTTTACTTCACAAAATTATTAAGTTTTATTTATTTATTTTATTTCAATTCAAGGATTACGTAATATCATATCCCTGTGCTACGTCAATGGATGTTGTTTATAATATATACTTGATAAATACTTACGAATAAAATGACAGTTGTGGATGTAAATATGCAGTTTTCCTGCATACGACACAGTTACGCACCATGAAGGACACTTAACGATTACGATTGTTCAATTCAAAGTCAAAATACGCTAACAAATTCATTCAAATGACACAAATAAGGAAATTCTGAAATTATCAACACAAATGTAAACAACACGAGACGCCACGTTCCTTCTTCTTGAAGCACTATGATTGGTTGATCTTACCACTGGTGCCAAGTTTCACAAATAGTTTGAATTATCAGAATATAGTTTCATTTAATAATTAAAAAATTAATGTTTTTCGTTTAATTCCTTGGTTGCGGAATAAGTATATCCAGAAATGGTTATACTAAAAATTGAAAATTATTTTAAATATTGACTTGAAAACAAAATAATATGACAACGTCAAATTAAGGATTTGTGGCTTTGACTGTGACGATCTCGTGGCTTCAAGTAAAGATGTAAATAACCCGGTCTTTATTTATACGTGCATGCATTAGACTGAAAACTTAGACTTTTTAAAAAAAGATTAGTCAAAAATTATACCATGATTTTCAGGGATAAAATTAAGTCAATATGGCTTGACTTACCTATTTGCAAAAGTGCACCCAGAAAAAATTGCAAAGTGTTAACATTACAAAATAAAACCGAATTTTAAAAATGCTTAAACTTAATGAAAATACATACTATGTGTTAAAGCCCTGATCGACAGGCGAGTAAAACCGCAGTTTTGTGGCTCGTCGGTAAAGCTCGCCAGTGTATCGTTGCAATACCGCGGTTTTATATACCGACGAGCCTGGCTTGTGGCTCGTTAGTTTGTTTTATTTTTTACTTGGCTCGTCCTTCAAAACCGCGCGTGTATCACGGCTGGCGAGCAAAACCAGCAGTTTTTAGCGACCGTTGAAGTGAAAAGACCAGTTTTTAATAATGGATATGCGAACTCTCAGCTGTTGAAGTGAAAAGATCAGTTTTTAATTACGGAGATGAACTCTTTTTATTGAAATTTATATATTGCTTACGAGATTGTTCTTGTTTATGGAAATTTGAATCGTCAGAGTACAAAAACAAAGCAATTCGATTTACCGCATATGTTCTCTTATTACATATGTACTCTTATTAAATATCGTAAAAAAAATTAACCCAACTCAACTAGAGCCGATGTCAAGAAAAAAATTAAATCATTGCGAGCTTCCTATAGGAAAGAAAGTAACAAGGTTACGACATGTTGGCTGTGGACGGTTGACAAAAATGACTGTTTTGTTCGCTAGTCCATCAGCACCAACGAGCCGCGAGTAAAACCGTCGTTCTTTAAAACCGCGGTATTATGGCTCGCATGTCGATCACCCACTTATAACATTTTCTCTGTCAATAACATTTTCTCTGTCCTGTCTCCAAACCCTTTCTCCTCAACTATTGGGTCAAAAACGTTAGTACAATGAACCATCTTTTTTAACTTTTCTGTCTTTTCATAATTTGAAAAATCATTTATATGGTAGCTATATTACAGAATACACCAACAACAAGAAGCGACACCGATTTCCTATGATGTTAGCATGTTCAGTGGAACTCAGATAAGTCGGCCTCAGATAACCCGGAAGTCTGGCTAACCCGGACCAATTTTTATCAGGCAAAATTGACAAAACAAGCATTGTTTTCACTTTGACTGAGCTTTCTACCAAAAACTAAACAACACTGTATACATCTCTACTCAATTTAGATGTACTGTGTATATGTATTTTATATTTTTGCAGTTATAATGGAGTTTATCTATAACTATACCGTATTTTATTAATTTTTACCATATTTTCCAGCTAACCCGGATTTTAGATAACTCGGATCGGCCGCAGTCCCGATTAATCCGACTTATCGAGATCCACTGTACTTAATTCTAGTATTCATTTGACAGTCACGTAGATAGTACACTGAGAAAAGTTTAACTCATTTTTGATATTTATCACCAAAATTATAGTTGCACTAACAAAAAGATTGCATGCAGGCTGGCTTGTTATGGCAAATTATGATGATTTACCAGAAGTACCTGTAGGAAGATGGAATTAGAATTAAAAAATTATTATGTATGTCTTTGTATTCACTCTCATGATTACAACAAAACTCGTGCCGTGTACTGCAGGAATACCATTGTGTATACATAACAAACTACTCTAATGAGAAAGAATAATGTATAAAGTATTTTACATAATGTATAAAACTCTTAACAACATTGCTACATACTTTACTGATTTTAGGGGTTGAAAATAGGCTTAAACCACCTCCACGTTTTGTGCGACAGTCAAGATATATACAAGAATACTCTCCTTTGTTCTTAGCCATTTCAACAGTAAATGAACCACTACACACACCACACACAAATAAAACGTAAAATTTTATAAAATCTAAATACAAAGTATAAAATATAAAAAATGAATAACCATTTTCAATTTCGTTGTAAAAAGAAAACACAGCCGAACCATATTCTAGTCCAACCATAGAGTGCTGCAAGCACCCCTACCGGTTTCGAAACTTATTAGTCTCTCATCAGGAGGCACATATGCTGCTCTCCCCGATCCAACCAAAACAAACCCCAGCGTGCAGTCCCGGATTGCAACGAACGAAATGGCATAGATGCCCTAGCGGCAACTGCTAGCAAAAAGACTAAGTTTTCACGCTAATGGCATATAAAACAACATAATTCTATTCTACACCCCACCAGAATGAAAACAATGGGAACCTTCTTTGGTTACACCTCCGAGGCTTCTACAATTTGCAAGCCATACGGATGCTGAGACTAAGGAAGATGAGGGAATTCTACAATTTACAATTCACGTCCCATCTGCTCAGCGAAATTGAAAATGGTTATTCATTTTTGATTTACATTTACTCTGTGTGGAGTATGAAGGGAACCATTCTCGTTGGAACTTTACCGCGCTGAGCAGATGGGACGTGAATTTTAAATTGTAGAATTCCCTCATCTTCCTTAGTCTCAGCATCCGTATGGCTTGCAAATTGTAGAAGCCTCGGAGGTGTAACCAGAGAAGGTTCCCATTGTTTTCATTCTGGTGGGGTGTAGAATAGCATTATGTTGTTTTATATGCTATTAGAGTGAAAACTTAGTCTATAAAATATAAATAAAAAATAACAAATACAAAAAATAGCGCTGATTCTGTACAATTACAAAAGTCACTGTCACCAAAACTATCTGACTTTGACATTAATAATAATTTATGTACCAAGTCCGTAAAGTTACTCTTTATCGAACGAGTCTGATATTATGAGCCGAGCGACCATAGCGAGCTAGGCGAATAAGAGACGAGTTCGATAAAGGGTCTTTGCTGACGTGGTGCATACAAAATTTTATTGCCAACAATTTGATATTGGTTTTAACACTTACTTACAATTTACAATTGAACCCTTTTTTTTTAATTTCAAACGTAATAAAAATTTCATGACAGTGATGACAAATTTGCATGATGGCCCCTTTCGATTTTTAATCGAAAGTTATCAATATTAAATTATTACTAAATCGGTAAAGTTTTGATTTATTTTATGTGAATTTAAATAAACTACTACAGAGTTTCACTTTTTATGACATAAATTTAATTAACAATGTAAATTTTGTACAATATTTTTATTAACTAAAGTAAATAAATAATTGTAAAAGACTCTAGACTGAAAACAATGGGAAACTTCTCTGGTTATACCTCCGAGGCTTTTACAATTTGCAAGCCATAACAAATGCTGAGACTAAAGAAGATGAGGGAATTTTACAATTTATAATTCACGTCCCATCTTCTCAGCGCGGTAAAGTTCCAACGCGGTAGAGTTCCAGCGCGGTAGAGCTCCCTTAGTACTCCAATCAGAGTAAATATGTAAATCAAAAATGAATAACCATTTTCAATTTCGCTGCAACACGAATCTACAGCCGCATTATATTCTAGTTCAATCAGAGAGTGCAGCAAGCACCTCTACAGGTTTCGAAACTTATTAGTCTCTCATCAGGAGGCACATATGCTGCTCTCTCTGGCCCAACCAGGACAAACCCCGGCATGCAGTTACGCATTGCAACGAACGAAATGGCAGGGATGCCCTAGAGGCAACTGCTGGCAAAAGACTAAGTTTTCAATCTAATAGCATATAATACCAAAAATATTACTCTACATCCCACCAGACTGAAAACAATGGGAACCTTCTCTGGATACACCTCCGAGGCTTATACAATTTGCAGGCCATAACGGATGCTAAGACCAAAGAAGATGAGGGAATTTTACAATTTATAATTCACGTCCCATCTGCTCAGCGCGGTAAAGTTCAAACGAGAATGGTTTCCTTAGTACTACAATCAGAGTAAACATGTAAATCAAAAATAAATAACCATTTTGAATTTCATTGCAACACGAAAATACAGCCGCATTATATTCTAGTTCAATCAGAGAATGCAGCAAGCACCTCTACCGGTTTCGAAACTTATAAATCTCTCATCAGGAGGCACATATGCTGCTCTCTCTGACCCAACCAGGACAAACCTCGGCGTGCAGTTACGCATTGCAACGAACGAAATGGCAGAGATGCGGCAACTGCTAGCAAAAGACTAAGTTTTCAATTTAATAGCATATAAAATAATAATATTAAGACATTATGATTAACTAATTATTAAAAAATAAAGGGACTAGGTCAAGGTACTTACCGCAGAAATTTTTAAAAAATATGTAGACATCATGTTTATTTAGGTAATGTTGTAAAGACAGGCATTGATAGGATAGAGAAAACAAAAATAATGTTAAATTAAAAACTAAATATCAAGAAGAAAAACAGGTGGGTTAAAGAGAAAACAACGATTAGTAATGATGTAGGAAAACTGGAAGAAAATAAAGAATGCTATTATAATATAATATCGAGTGAATTATACGAATATAGAGTAAATCTTTAACGAAAACATAGGCATAATATAAGAAACAATAAAACTAAGAGTGTATGCGCAAATATTTTACGGCTATCCCTACTTTTCTTTACACTTTACACGGCAAATTACGTGTAGTAAAATTCTCACTGGTATGGAGATGTTAACATTAGTTGCCAATGACATTGTCATCATTAATATAGAGATCGCGATTTCGTTCAGTTTTTAAATGTTCTTTTATATCCGTTACATGTATAATCTCTTAAATTAATAATTCAGTTAATTAATAGGATTATTTTTTCACTAACTGTTTATTCGGTGATTACAATAATTTATATAGTATACAATAAAAATTAATAATCGGGAAAATAGACAAAGTGATAAACTGATTTTAATACTATATTGTTACTATGGAACGCTTAGATCAATTTTGAACATCTTTATCAACAAAATACTTGGGTCACAGAATATACCCTGGTGTGTTCTGTTCTTGGATCTGCCTAAATAATAAACAATAAATAACTTTTTATAACAGTTTCACGTATTAAATCAATTATTTATCAAATTCACTATCAATATTATTTAATGAACAGCTCAAAGTATTCCTGAAGCCGTGTCAAATACAGTACAACCCCGCAAATCCGAACTAATTGGGGGGACAGTCTGCTTGGATTTTGAAAAGTTCTGTTTATCCGAAAGTTAACTTATTATAATTCAAAGCTTTCGTTGTTCAATTTGTTCTTTCGTCTGAATGAAATAAAAACAAAACCTGCCTTTATCTCTTTCGTTGTTGTTAATTTTTAGTCGCTGCACCTGTCTCACTCTCTCCCTCTCCCACCTATCTCAGATTAATGGCACTGTTACCGGTCATTGGCAAATTTAAAAAACCGCGAAGTTTGAAAAACATGAACGCTTTGTTTGTTTATTATACATGGGGCCGAAAGGAAACCATGGTTGAATAATGCACCTTTTAAGGAATGGTTTGAAAAATAAGTTGATCCATCCTTTTCTAAATTCATTAGGGAAGTGCCCACAAAAGGGCTTCACAAAAGTGCCCTAGTTTCCTTAGACAATGCTATATCACACCCTGAAGTAATGGAGCGTATATGTAATGAAATTAAAACTGTTTTCCTACCACCAAATGTGACCCCGTTATTGCAACCCATGGACCAGGGTGTTCTGCAGTTTACAAAACTGTACTATACAAAATAATTGATACGGACTGTATTAGAAGGCCAGGGAAGTTTCATTATTGACCATCTGAAAAAAAAAAATACTTTAAAATATGTCATTTATTGGGTGGCTAAATCTTGGGCAATCCCCGAGAATTTAATTAGAGAGTCGTGGAAAATGTTGTGCTCAGACTTACAATTTGAACAAGGTCCATTTTTCTAAGCTCCATTACAAGATGACCTCCCAGAATTCATACAACAACTTCCAGGATGTGAAAGCGAAGAAGAAAGTGTAACTACATAATGGATTGAAGCAGACGACAATGGGCACCAAGATTTGGTAGATGAAGTCATTGTAGACTTAGTTAAACCTCAAGGTAACCTTAATGAAGATGAAGAAGGCGAGGAAGAAGCTTCCCTACCAGATCGACTGACACTCGCAGCTGCCACTACAGCTCTGAATGTGGCTCTACGTTACGTGAAGCAGAACTCTGCTGCGTTACCGGTCGATGTAATGTTTATGCGTAAATAGTTCAACATCACTGCACCAAGTCGCTCCATGCATTAGAAGAAAGTGACCAACTTTTTTAAAAATGCGCCTTAGTTTAACCCGGGAGTAGTCGCGCTCACTTCTGTAACATCGATAGTCGCGTGTGAGATTGTATCTCAAAATACGAATTTAAAACAAATTTTTATTTTGTACTATTTTTATCTACTTTTATATTGAAAATATATATTTCTCACAATTTTATTAAAAAAACTTGTGTTAACGGCCACCTGCCAACAGCGGGCACCTGTCCTACGGCCAGTTTAAAAATTTCCCAAACCAATTATATGTAGAATACAAACACTGGCAATACCGTCCACCTTTCTATATCGACCAATAGTTTTTTCATTTTTAGTGGCAGTTACTGACAAATTTTACTGTTCATTCAAATTGTACTGTATTACGAAAAAAGATGAAATGTGAGATTCTATCTAACGGCGCGACTACTCGCGGATTAAAGCTAATTGGCTCTCCCCAAAGTCATAAATTCCACAAAAAGAAGAAGAAGAAAAAAAAATTCCTACGCATTACTACACCCTTCCTCGAGGCACTTACGAAATTTTTTCAAAATTGCAAAATTTTTCATCAAGTTATCGCGAGAAAGGATAAAAATTGAGCTTCTATCTCACCGCGCGACTACTCGCGGGTTAACAAACGTTCTCGTAAGAGTGTGGGCAATATTTTTGGACTTACGTTCACTAAAAGAGAACCGACGTAAGTTTATGTTTAATCTTTAAAAGCATTACGTATAAAGTACGCATTCATTTTTAAGCCATTTAAATGTCAAAGCCCTATTACTCCTACAATATCCAATCTTCTGGCTTTACTCTGTATAATAAATTTGTCCTTAAGTTTTTGTCTTGAATTTTTAATTTTTTTACTTTCCGTTGGTTCTGATTTGCCTAACATTCGGATTAGCGGGGTTCGGATTTGCGGGATTCTACTGTGTTTATTAGCCTTGTTTATTTATCACTATCTTGTAACCATATTCTGTTCGACCTAGTGCGTTGCATGAAAAAATAGCGAATGTTCGATTTGGAAAATATCCCCACGGACATGGTGTTCATTTTTTTATAATCCTGGAAAAACCAATAAATATTTTTGAACAACTTGGCAGAATGAAAGATAATATCGTTAGAGGAAAGTAACCAAATGTGTAATAGTGCCCTAATATGGAATCTATCGATTTCTCCGAAAATACCAATTTAAAATGCAATAAACCACCATCATATATTTTACTCGCTCCCTTTACTATTGCACGGAAACCTTAAGGTCAGTCCATAATTGGGTCTTCTGTTTTCATATGTTGAGTGCTGGCTATTATTTATTTTAAAGTTATGTTTTTTGTTTTTAGAATGTCGGCTTCAAAATCGACCAAGAAACGAAAGACCTGGGATGAAAAAAATGGCAGAAGCTATAAGATCCGTACGGGAAAAAAAATGGGATATTTGAAAGCGGCACATCATTTTCAAGTGCCTAGGACAACTTTATTCCGTTTGTGCAAAAAAGATGAACATTCTCCAGCAGAGGCAGCAGCCACCACATTAGGACCACACACAATATTGGGCTCCCAACTCGAAGGTCAGCTGGTAGAATACATATTAATGATGGAGAGCAAATTTCAGGGTTTGACAAGAACTGATCTTCGGCGTATGGCAAATATGCTTGCAAAGAGAAACAATTTGCAGAATTCCTTTAATAAGTCAGGTATGGCTGGAAAAAAGTGGTTCAGGCTATTTTTAAAACGTCATTAAAGTGAAATATCGATAAAAAGACCACCCGGTACATATTTTGCCAGAGAATTTGGCTTTAGTAAGGAAAAAGTGGAGGCTTTATTCATCCTCCTGAAAGACGTTTACTCCAAGAATAACTATCCACCAAACCGTATTTACAATGTGGACGAATCTGGCCTGAAAATAATACAGAGTAAGATACCACAAATCATCGGTCACAGAGGGAAATGCCAGATAGCTGTACTTATTTCAGCAGAAAGAGGATCCCTTATGACAATAGTTGTTTGCATGAATGCTACAGGACATTTTGTGCCACCGTTTATTATTTCTCCCAGAAAGAATATGAGTTACCAACTAATGAGAGGCTGTCCGTCAGGATCAGTCGGAGTTGCACATCCATTTGGGTGGATTCAAATGGACATATTCAAAGACTGGTTCAAGCATTTTATTCAACAAACCAACCCAACTCCTGAATCGAAGGTTTTACTCATTCTAGATGGACACTATAGTCATTCTCGTAATATCGACATAATAGACATCGCTAGGGAAAAACGTGGAGATCGTTTCTTTACCTCTACATACAACTAATAAGTTGCAGCCGTTAGACAAGACTTTTATGGGGCTGCTAAAAACATACTACAGTGAGGAGATAAGCATGTGGATTAGAAACAATAACAGACCTCTTAGTCCATATGATATCGTGGAGCTGTTTGGAAAATCCTACTTGAAACTACAAACAGGCGAGATTGTAGCCAACGGCTTTAAGGTCACTGGATTATGGCCCTTAAATAAAAATGTATTCAGTGATGTGGACTTTATTGCTGCACAACAAAATGCTGTAAGAGGCGGTTGTACAACCAACATCAGTACATTGAAATCAGTATCTGAACCTGGTCAAGTCCTGACACATAATACCTTTACCACAAGCAAGTGCTAATGTACAACTTGAACCTGTACCTTCGACTTCCGGGCTTAATCGGAGCACTCTAGGTCTGGTGTCTCCACATGAAATAAGTCCAGTGCCAGAAAAGCGAAAAAAAATATCCAACAGAGGAAGAAAAGCTTCCGTAGCAGCTGTCATAATATCTTCAGCCTACAAGAATGATACAAAAAATTAAAATTTAAGAAAACCAGAAAAAGAAAATAAATCAGCCAAAATAAAGAGTAAAAGTAAGACGGACTCTGAAGAATAAGAAGACTCTGAGGAACAGGACGTTATCCAGTTTGACGCAAACAGTGAGCCTGATGAGTTGTTGGGCCAAGAATCTCCTGACTCTGCTGATGCTGAATGTATCTTTTTCCATAGACTCTTTTTCACTGACAGCAGTGGAAAAAACTGGATTAAGTGTCTAATGTGTGGGCTCTGGGCTCATTATGAATGTGCTGGTGTTTGATACATGGATCTGTGATTTCTGCAAGTGAATTAAGTATTCTTTTATTTTTCACGTTTTTATTTAAATTTATTTGATCTCATATTTGTTATGTTTATTTTTGTTATTGATATGTTGATTTAGGCTTGTATTCCATACAAGCTTGTACCTATTCCATATTTGGTTACTAAAATGTGATTTTGTTTTTTTGCTCATGTTTTTTTTTGTTAATCAAGATATTTCATATAATTCTTTTAATTACTATAATATAGTAAATGTTTGATGCTATGTAAATGTTTGACTGATTTGTCATAACATTAAACTGTTTTCATTTCTATATAGTTATTTTTTTATGTCCATAAAACAAAATGGTATTCCATAATTGGCGCCTTTCCTCTACCTTATAATAAACAAAAAGTTTCTTTTAAATGAGATATTTGAAATTAAAAATAAGACTTAATTTTCTCTTTCTTTTCATTCATAAAACTTATTAAAACAAACATTATAGAAGTTTTCAGGGACACTCTATTAGGCCTTGGGCCCGCATATACAATTATTATTTATGACCACACCGTTGAAACTTTTTGTACTTGTTATTTTTGTGGAGTCGGACAAATTTTGAGCTTGGCGCATTATGGTAGTGGGGCGTTTGTCTGTCAAGCGGTGACGAAGTTGTCAATTTTATGCAAGAAAAAAATTTATTACCACATTGGTCATTCTATTTTAATCAATGGATTTTATCATATAAACAACGAAAACAATTTTGTCGGACAAAAATATTGGGGCATATGACGCGTCGGACACGCTAAATATGTCAAATTTATGAAAATAATAAATTTATTACCACATGGATAATTTTAACGGTATCTACCATAAAACATTTTTACAATAATGTGGTAACCTTGTCGGACAATTTTCACGGGGCATATGCGCAGTCGGACGCGCCGAAGATGTCAATTTCCTGAAATTTTTTTATTTACAACCATTTTTCCGACAACACTAGTAGGTTATAAGTAATTGTATTCTTAATCAAAAAATCAAAGTGTCGGACAAAAATATTGGGGCAACTCGACAGTCGGACAAAAAATTTAATTTTTATTAGTAAAGTATACTTTCAAATAATGCTGGGTTCGTGCATCCCTTATCTTTACAACCATTTTTCCAACAAAAGTAGTAGGTTACAAGTAATTATATTCTTAAACAAAAAATGTAATTGTCTGACAAAAATGTTGGGGCAAACGAACAGAAAACTTAATTCTTTTAGGCTATCGACGAGGAGGTATTATCAAAAAAAAATTTTAAAACAGTGTTTCTCGGTTACTTTTGAATCGATTTAGCTGAAAATTGGTACACACACTAAGTAAAGCATTTAAAAGGGTATGAAGTAGATCGGAACCCAAAATTTTCTTAAAAAATTTTCCGACAAGAGGGAAAATTTTAGAAAAATTGTGATCTGATAATTTGTGTACATACTCCTTGAACAACGACAAACGTCGTTCTGTATTTTTTCTTGAATTAAAAAAAAATTTTTCAGCACATGTATCAGGTTATAAGTAGTTATATTCCAAATCAAAAAATCTACGTGCCCGACATAAATAGTGGGGCACATCCAAAGTCGGACAAAAAATTTAATTTTTATTAATTAACTATACTTTTAAACAATTCTGGGTTCGTGCATCCCTTATCTTTACCACCATTTTTCCGACAAAAGTAGTAGGATACAAGTAATTATACTCTTAAACAAAAAATGTAATTGTCTGACAAAAATGTTGGGGCAAACGAACAGGAAACTTAATTCTTTTAGGCTATGGACGAGGAGGTAATATCCAAAAATATTTTAAAACAGATTTTCTCAGTTATTTTTGAATCGATTTAGCTGAATATTGGTACACACACTAAGTAAAACATTTAAAAGGGTATGACGTAGAGCTGTACCCAAAATTTTCCCAAAAAAATTTCGGACAAGAGGGAAAATTTTAGAAAAATTGTGATCTGATATTTGCGTACATACTCCTTGAACAACGACAAACATCGTTCTGTAGTTTTTTTTCCAATTAAAAAAAATTTCCGGTACAAGTATCAGGTTATAAGTAGTTATATTCTAAATCAAAAAATCTAAGTGTCCGACAAAAATATTGGGTCAAATCCAAAGTCGGACAAAAAATTTAATTTTTATTAATAAACTGTCTTTTAAACAATACGGGGTTCGTGCAACCCTTACCTTTAAAACCATTTTTCCGACAACATTAGTAGATTATAAGTAATTATATTCTTAATCAAAAAATCAAAGTGTCGGACAAAAATATTGGGGCAACTCGACAGTCGGACAAAAAATTTAATTTTTATTAGTAAAGTATACTTTCAAATTATGCTGGGTTCGTGCATCCCTTATCTTTACAACCATTTTTCCGACAAAAGTAGTAGGTTACAAGTAATTATATTCTTAAACAAAAAATGTAATTGTCTGACAAAAATGTTGGGGCAAACGAACAGAAAACTTAATTATTTTAGGCTATCGACCAGGAGGTATTATCAAAAAAAAATTTAAAACAGTGTTTCTCGGTTACTTTTGAATCGATTTAGCTGAAAATTGGTACACACGCTAAGTAAAGCATTTAAAAGGGTATGACGTAGATCGGAACCCAAAATTTTCTTAAAAAATTTTCCGACAAGAGAGAAAATTTTAGAAAAATTGTGATCTGATAATTTGTGTACATACTCCTTGAACAACGACAAACATCGTTCTGTATTTTTTTCTCGAAATAAAAAAATTTTCAGAACATGTATCAGGTTATAAGTAGTTATATTCCGAATCAAAAAATCTAAGTGCCAGACATAAATAGTGGGGCACATCCAAAGTCGGACAAAAAATTTAATTTTTATTAATTAACTATACTTTTAAAAAATTCTGGGTTCGTGCATCCCTTATCTCTACCACCATTTTTCCGACAAAAGTAGTAGGGTACAAGTAATTATACTCTTAAACAAAAAATGTAATTGTTTGACAAAAATCTTGGGGCAAACGAACAGAAAACTTAATTCTTTTAGGCTATCGACGAGAAAGTAATATCAAAAAATTTTAAAAGAGTTTTCTCGGTTATTTTTGAATCGATTTAGCTCAAAATTGGTACACACACTAAGTAAAATATTTAAAAGGGTATGACGTAGAGCTGTACCCAAAATTTTTTAAAAAAATTTTCCGATAAGATGGAAAATTTTAGAAAAATTGTGATCTGATATTTGCTTACATACTCCTTGAACAACGACAAACATCGTTCTGTAGTTTTTTTTCCAATTAAAAAAATTTCCGACAGAAGTATCAGGTTATAAGTAGTTATATTCTAAATCAAAAAATCTAAGTGTCCGACAAAAATATTGGGTCAAATCCAAAGTCGGACAAAAAATTTAATTTTTATTAATAAACTGTCTTTTAAACAATACTGGGTTCGTGCAACCCTTACCTTTAAAACCATTTTTCCGACAACATTAGTAGGTTATAAGTAATTATATTTTTAATCAACAAATCAAAGTGTCGGACAAAAATATTGGGGCAACTCGACAGTCGGACAAAAAATTTAATTTTTATTAGTAAAATATACTTTCAAATTATGCTGGGTTCGTGCATCCCTTATCTTTACAACCATTTTTCCGACAAAAGTAGTAGGTTACAAGTCATTATATTCTTAAACAAAAAACGTAATTGTCCGACAAAAATGTTGGGGCAAACGAACAGAAAACTTAATTCTTTTAGGCTATCGACGAGGGGGTATTATCAAAAAAAAATTTATAACAGTGTTTCTCGGTTACTTTTGAATCGATTTAGCTGAAAATTAGTACACACGCTAAGTAAAGCATTTAAAAGGGTATAACGTAGATCGGAACCCAAAATTTTCTTAAAAAATTTTCCGACAAGAGGGAAAATTTTAGAAAAATTTTGATCTGATAATTTGTGTACATACTCCTTGAACAACGACAAACATCGTTCTGTATTTTTTTCTCGAATTAAAAAAAAATTTCAGCACATGTATCAGGTTATAAGTAGTTATATTCCAAATCAAAAAATCTAAGTGCCCGACATAAATAGTGGGGCACATCCAAAGTCGGACAAAAAATTTAATTTTTATTAATAAACTATACTTTTAAATTATTCTGGGTTCGTGCATCCCTTATCTTTACAACCATTTTTCCGACAAAAGTAGTAGGATACAAGTAATTATACTCTTAAACAAAAAATTTAATTGTCTGACAAAAATGTTGGGGCAAACGAACAGGAAACTTAATTCTTTTAGGCTATGGACCAGGAGGTATTATCCAAAAATATTTTAAAACAGTTTTTCTCGGTTATTTTTGAATCGATTTAGCTGAAAATTGGTACACACACTAAGTAAAACATTTAAAAGGGTATGACGTAGAGCTGTACCCAAAATTTTCCCAAAAAAATTTCGGACAAGAGGGAAAATTTTAGAAAAATTGTGATCTGATATTTGCGTACATACTCCTTGAACAACGACAAATATTGTTCTGTAGTTTTTTTTCTCGAAATAAAAAAAAATTTCCGACACAAGCATCAGGTTATAAGTAGTTATGTTCCAAATCAAAAAATCTAAGTGTCCGACAAAAATATTGGGGCAAATCCAAAGTCGGACAAAAAATTTAATTTTTATTGATAAACTATACTTTTAAATTATGCTGGATTCGTGTATCCCTTATCTTTACAACCATTTTTCCGACAAAGGTAGTAGGTTACAAGTAATTATATTCTTAAACAAAAAATGTAATTGTTTGACAAAAATCTTGGGGCAAACGAACAGAAAACTTAATTCTTTTAGGCTATCGACGAGAAAATAATATCAAAAAATTTTAAAAGAGTTTTCTCGGTTATTTTTGAATCGATTTAGCTCAAAATTGGTACACACACTAAGTAAAATATTTAAAAGGGTATGA
Source organism: Diabrotica virgifera virgifera (assembly GCF_917563875.1). Taxonomy (NCBI): domain Eukaryota; kingdom Metazoa; phylum Arthropoda; class Insecta; order Coleoptera; family Chrysomelidae; genus Diabrotica; species Diabrotica virgifera. Next base: position 131,582,578 of record NC_065448.1, read on the forward strand.
CGTAGAGCTGTACCCAAAATTTTTTAAAAAAATTTTCCGACAAGAGGGAAAATTTTAGAAAAATTGTGATCTGATATTTGCTTACATACTCTTTGAACAACGACAAACATCGTTCTGTAGTTTTTTTTTCCAATTAAAAAAAATTTCCGACACAAGTATCAGGTTATAAGTAGTTATATTCTAAATCAAAAAATCTAAGTGTCCGACAAAAATATTGGGTCAAATCCAAAGTCGGACAAAAAATTTAATTTTTATTAATAAACTGTCTTTTAAAAAATACTGGGTTCGTGCAACCGTTACCTTTAAAACCATTTTTCCGACAACATTAGTAGGTTATAAGTAATTATATTTTTAATCAAAAAATCAAAGTGTCGGACAAAAATATGGGGGCAACTCGACAGTCGGACAAAAAATTAAATTTTTATTAGTAAATTATACTTTCAAATTATGCAGGGTTCGTGCATCCCTTATCTTTACAACCATTTTTCCGACAAAAGTAGTAGGTTACAAGTCATTATATTCTTAAACAAAAAATGTAATTGTCTGACAAAAATGTTGGGGCAAACGAACAGAAAACTTAATTCTTTTAGGCTATCGACGAGGAGGTATTATCAAAAAAAAAATTATAACAATGTTTCTCGGTTACTTTTGAATCGATTTAGCTGAAAATTAGTACACACGCTAAGTAAAGCATTTAAAAGGGTATGACGTAGATCGGAACCCAAAATTTTCTTAAAAAATTTTCCGACAAGAGGGAAAATTTTAGAAAAATTGTGATCTGATAATTTGTGTACATACTCCTTGAACAACGACAAACATCGTTCTGTATTTTTTTCTCGAATTAAAAAAAAAATTTCAGCAGATGTATCAGGTTATAAGTAGTTATATTCCAAATCAAAAAATCTAAGTGCCCGACATAAATAGTGGGGCACATCCAAAGTCGGACAAAAAATTTAATTTTTATTAATAAACTATACTTTTAAATTATTCTGGGTTCGTGCATCCCTTATCTTTACAACCATTTTTCCGACAAAAGTAGTAGGATACAAGTAATTATACTCTTAAACAAAAAATTTAATTGTCTGACAAAAATGTTGGGGCAAACGAACAGGAAACTTAATTCTTTTAGGCTATGGACGAGGAGGTATTATCCAAAAATATTTTAAAACAGATTTTCTCGGTTATTTTTGAATCGATTTAGCTGAAAATTGGTACACACACTAAGTAAAACATTTAAAAGGGTATGACGTAGAGCTGTACCCAAAATTTTCCCAAAAAAATTTCGGACAAGAGGGAAAATTTTAGAAAAATTGTGATCTGATATTTGCGTACATACTCCTTGAACAACGACAAATATCGTTCTGTAGTTTTTTTCTCGAAATAAAAAAAAAGTTTCCGACACAAATATCAGGTTATAAGTAGTTATATTCCAAATCAAAAAATCTAAGTGTCCGACAAAAATATTGGGGCCAATCCAAAATCGGACAAAAAATTTAATTTTTATTGATAAACTATACTTTTAAATTTTGCTGGGTTCGTGTATCCCTTATCTTTACAACCATTTTTCCGACAAAGGTAGTAAGTTACAAGTAATTATATTCTTAAACAAAAAATGTAATTGTTTGACAAAAATCTTGGAGCAAACGAACAGAAAACTTAATTCTTTTAGGCTATCGACGAGAAAGTAATATCAAAAAATTTTAAAAGAGTTTTCTCGGTTATTTTTGAATCGATTTAGCTCAAAATTGGTACACACATTAAGTAAAACATTTAAAAGGGTATGACGTAGAGATGTACCCAAAATTTTCTTAAAAAATTTTCCGACAAGAGGGAAAATTTTAGAAAAATTGTGATCTGATATTTGCTTACATACTCCTTGAACAACGACAAACATCGTTCTGTAGTTTTTTTTCTTGAAAAAAAAAATTTCAGACACATATATCAGGTTATAAGTAGTTATATTCCAAATAAAAAAATCTAAGTGTCCGACAAAAATATTGGGGCAAATCCAAAGTCGAGTAAAAAATTTAATGTTTATTAATAAACTATACTTTTAAATCATGCTGGGTTCATGCATCCCTTATATTTACAACCATTTTTCCAACAAAGTAGTAAGTTACAACTAATTATATTCTTAAACAAAACATGTAGTTGTCTGACAAAAATGTTGGGGCAAACGAACAGATAACTTCATTATTTTAGGCTATCGACGAGGAGGTATTATCAAAAAAAATTTTAAAACAGTTTGTCTCGGTTATTTTTAAATCGATTTAGCTGAAAATTGTTAGACACCTTAAGTAAAAAATTTAAAAGGGTATGACTTAGAGTTGTACCCAAAATTTTCTTAAAAAATTTTCCGACAAGAGGGAAAATTTTAGAAAAATTGTGATCTGATAATTTGTGTACATACTCCTTGAACAACGACAAACATCGTTCTGTAGTTTTTTTTCTCGAATTAAAAAAAATTTCCAGCACATGTATCAGGTTATAAGTATCTAGTTATATTCCAAATCAAAAAATCTAAGTGTCCGACAAAAATATTGGGGCAAATCCAAAGTCGGACAAAAAATTTAATTTTTATTGATAAACTATACTTTTAAACTATGCTGGGTTCGTGCAGCCCTTATTTTTACAACCATTTTTCCGACAAAGGTAGTGAGTTACAAGTAATTATATTCTTAAACAAAAAATCTAATTGTCTGACAAAAATTTTGGGGAAAACGAACAGAAATCTTAACTCTTTTAGGCTATCGACGAGGAGGTATTACCAAAAAAAAAATTTTTAAAACAGTTTTTCTCGGTTATTTTTAAATCGATATAGCTGAAAATTGGTACACACACTAAGTAAAACATTTAAAAGGGTATGACGTAGAGCTGTACCCAAAATTGTCCCAAAAAATTTTCCGACCAGAGGGAAAATTTTAGAAAAATTGTGATCTGATATTTGCGTACATACTCCTTGAACAACGACAAACTTCGTTCTGTAGTTTTTTTTTCCAACTAAAAAAAATTTCCGACACAAGTATCAGGTTATAAGTAGTTATATTCTAAATCAAAAAATCTAAGTGTCCGACAAAAATATTGGGTCAAATCCAAAGTCGGACAAAAAATTTAATTTTTATTAATAAACTGTCTTTTAAACAATACTGGGTTCGTGCAACCCTTACCTTTAAAACCATTTTTCCGACAACATTAGTAGGTTATAATTAATTATATTCTTAATCAAAAAATAAAAGTGTCGGACAAAAATATTGGGGCAACTCGACAGTCGGACAAAAAATTTAATTTTTATTAGTAAAGTATACTTTCAAATTATGCTGGGTTCGTGCATCCCTTATCTTTACAACCATTTTTCCGACAAAAGTAGTAGGTTACAAGTAATTATATTCTTAAACAAAAAATGTAATTGTCTGACAAAAATGTTGGGGCAAACGAACAGAAAACTTAATTCTTTTACGCTATCGACGAGGAGGTATTATCAAAAAAAAAATTTAAAACAGTGTTTCTCGGTTACTTTTGAATCGATTTAGCTGAAAATTGGTACACACGCTAAGTAAAGCATTTAAAAGGGTATGACGTAGATCGGAACCCAAAATTTTCTTAAAAAATTTTCCGACAAGAGGGAAAATTTTAGAAAAATTGTGATCTGATAATTTGTGTATATACTCCTTGAACAACGACAAACATCGTTCTGTATTTTTTTCTCGAATTAAAAAAAATTTTCAGCACATGTATCAGGTTATAAGTAGTTATATTCCAAATCAAAAAATCTAAGTGTCCGACAAAAATATTGGGGCAAGTCCAAAGTCAGACAAAAAATTTAATTTTTATTGATAAACTATACTTTTAAATTATGCTGGGTTCGTGTATCCCTTATCTTTACAACCATTTTTCCGACAAAGGTAGTAAGTTACAAGTAATTATATTCTTAAACAAAAAATGTAATTGTTTGACAAAAATCTTGGGGCAAACGAACAGAAAACTTAATTGTTTTAGGCTATCGACGAGAAAGTAATATCAAAAAATTTTAAAAGAGTTTTCTCGGTTATTTTTGAATCGATTTAGCTCAAAATTGGTACACACACTAAGTAAAATATTTAAAAGGGTATGACGTAGAGCAGTACCCAAAATTTTCTTAAAAAATTTTCCGACAAGAGGGAAAATTTTAGAAAAATTGTGATCTGATATTTGCTTACATACTCCTTGAACAACGACAAACATCGTTCTGTAGTTTTTTTTCTCGAATTAAAAAAAATTTCCGACTCATGTATCAGGTTATAAGTAGTTATATTCCAAATCAAAAAATCTAAGTGCCCGACAAAAATATTGGGGCAAATCCAAAGTCGGACAAAAATTTTAATTTTTATTGATAAACTATACTTTTAAACTGTGCTGGGTTCGTGTATCCCTTATCTTTACAACCATTTTTCCGACAAAGGTAGTAAGTTACAATTAATTATATTCTTAAACAAAAAATGTAATTGTCTGACAAAAATGTTGGGGCAAACGAACAGAAAACTGAATTCTTTTATGCTATCGACGAGGAGGTATTATCAAAAAAAAAATTTAATACAGTTTTTCTCGGTTATTTTTAAATCGATATAGCTAAAATTGGTACACACACTAAGTAAAACATTTAAAAGGGTATGACGTAGAGCTGTACCCACATATTCTAAATAAAAAAATCTAAGTGTCCGACAAAAATATTGGGTCAAATCCAAAGTCGGACAAAAAAATTTATTTTTTATTAATAAATTATACTTTTAAACTCTGCTGGGTTCGTGCATCCCTTATCTTTAAAACCAATTTTCCGACAAAGGCAGTAAGTTACAAGTAATTATATTCTTGAACAAAAAATCTAATTGTCTGACAAAAATGTTGGGGCAAACGAACAGAAAGCTTAAGTCTTTTAGGCTATCGAGGAGGAGGTATTATCAAAAAAAAATTTAAAACAGTGTTTCTCGGTTTCTTTTGAATCGATTTAACTATAAATTGGTACATACGCTATGTACAACACTTAAAAGGGCATGACGGTGAGTTTTACCCAAAATTTTCCAAAAAGATTTTCCGACACGAGGGAAAATTTCGAAAAATTTTTCTAAAATTTTGGAATGTTCTCTACGTTACGTCCTTATAAACATAATAAGGAGTATTTCTACAAATTTTCAGTTTGATCTATGTAGATCTAACCGAGAAAAATAGTTTATAGTTCGCTTTGGTCTCCTTGATGCTTATTATTTTTTTATATCCCAGAGAACGGCTGTTCCCGTACATGCGACACTATATTATACAAGAAATTTTCGATTTTCTAAATGTGACTGAATTGAAAAAATTGGGCCAAATCCAATCTTAAAATATAGGAAGAGAGAAATATGTCAACCATCCATTTTGGTACAAGGGTGTGGATGTTACGGCCATTCCCATTTAGGGTCTGTTTTTCATTCTCGTCCCCAAATCTCCCAAAAATTTCGAAAATTTAAGTCCGGTTTTCAACGCATGTTTAATTTTGAAAATTATTCTCTTCTTCTTCTTCTTTTTATATAGACATTACTCTGTCTGTTTTTCAATGTGCCTCCAGTAAGTTGTCATTCCATCTTTTTCGTGGTCTTCCCCCTGATCGTCTTCCTATTGGGGAACCGTCTCTGTCCGTTCTTACTACTCTATTTGTTGTCATTCGGCTTATGTGGTCGTTCCATTCTACCCTTCTGCTTTTCATCCAGTTATTAATGTTGTCCACCTTGCATCCCCTTCATATATCTACACTTCTAGCTATATCCCACAGCGTCTTACCATTGATTTTTCGCAATGTTTTCATCTCTGCTGTTTCTATAGCTTTTTTTGTCCTTTCTGTATCAGGTTGTGTTTCTGCCGCGTATGTCATTATTGGTTTGATGACTCTTTTGTAAATTCTGCCTTTCACTTCTTTTCTGATGTTTTTATTTCTCCATATTGTTTCATTCAGGCAACCTGCGGCTCTGTTTGCTTTATTCATCTGATCTTCCACTTTTGTTTCGAACTTTCCGTAGTTGCATAGTTTGATGCCTAGATATTTAAACTCCATGACTTGTTCTACTATTTGACCCTCCAGCTCTAATTTACACCTTATTAGATCTACTGTTGTAACCATGCATTTAGTCTTTTTTGGGGAAATTAAAATGTTAAATTTTCTAGCGGTTATATTAAATTCGTGCAGCATACGTTGTAAATCATCTTCACTTTGAGAGATTAGTATTGCGTCGTCTGCATAGCAGATTATTTTAAGTGGTTTTTCTCCCATTTGGTATCCTTTTTTTGTTATTTTATAATACTTTTAATAATATACTTTTTTAATACTTTTTTTATTATTTCGTCCATGATCAGGTTGAACAACAGAGGACTCAGGGAATCTCTCTGTCTTATCCCATTGCCATTTTGAAAATTGTATATATCATTCAAAAGTTACCGATCTCAGAAATTTTACTCAATTTCTATTTAAAAAGGGGAAAATGTTTTGTATGTTTGTGTGTATGTTTGTGGAAAAGTTATACCGATCTGAATTTCTTTTCTATGTTTTAAGAGGGGGTCAGGGCCCATTCAGAACCGGTATAGCTTGTGACTTTCGACCACCCATAAGCCAGCTATAGGACTTGGTAGGTACAAAACGGCATATTTTTTGGGGGTATAAATCTTAGGTTCAAGAAGAGACAGGAAAACCAAAAGTACACCAAATTAATAGCGTTGAGTTAAGCTTTCAAATAGTGCTTAAGTGGTTAAGATCAGAGATACACACGGCTCAGTACAGCTGAAAAACCGAAAAACTAAACTTTGAAAATTTTGGTTTTTAGACAATTACTCAAAATTTCAACATACAAATTGCGCCAACAAATAAGGAGGACTCCAGATGCGTCTAACGGTGTATACCTCTATCTGGAAAAATTCGAATTTTTAAGTTATAGCCTTCATAAGTGTGATCAAATCTATTTCCTATAGGAAAACCGGTTTTTCAAGCTCAATAGTCCTATAATACCTTCGGTTATCCTACTTGACCTTGGATGCATCAGACACTACTTCTCAATACGTTTCAAACTCATATTTATTGATCAAATTCGGTAATACCGATTAGTAGGTATCTAGTTCCAAAAGTATAATCCATTTGATCATTATCGCCGAAATGGTTTATGTAGTTGTAGTGGTTGCGACGCTAAATTTAGATAGATTTATATAAAAATAGAGCAATACGAGTTCATTTACCGGCCATTAAAATAATTTTTTATTCTATTTCGAATAGAAAAAAAACTCTAGTGTACATTCGATGGACACTAGATCATTTGAGAGATAATCATAGAAGGCGACCATATATATCTTAACGTGGAATCGAGAAACAATACATTCAATTTCATTTAATTTATATACAGGTAAAATTTCGTAAATAATGGGCCATAGCTTAACGTCAGGTTCCTGAGGTAAAAATAGACCGATTTAAGCTTAGTTAGTTAGCTTAGATTTAAACTTATCTTAGTACAAATTTTGTAATAACCGAGATACAGGATATCAAAGTTAAAATTTTTTTATATATTATTGAATATTTCCTGACAGGTATGAGATAACAACATGAAATTTGGTATGTGGGGGTTTTTGGATCGAGAAAACTAAATTCCCTACCAAAAATTATGTATTGCCCAGAGGGCGCCACATACGCCTTTCAGCACTCATTTATTACGTTCAATTTTTTTTATACCTTACTCTGTATAATTTTGACATTAAAATTTTTATTTTCCTATTATTTTTACTTAAAAAAGGTATACTTCTTTGATCTCCCTAAACTCAACCGTTTTCGAGATAAACGCATTTTAAATCTGCGATACACCATCATTTTTAGCATAATATTAGCATAATATATAGCAGTTCTCAAATTTATGTCATTGCATCGCAAATTCCATTTGAAGAAATTTGCGATACATTTTTGGATAATTTTATGGTTTTAAGTTATTTTTCGGGTGTAACTACAATGATAGTATGCTAAAAATGATGGTGTATCGCAGATTTAAAATGCGTTTATCTCGAAAACGGTTGAGTTTAGGGAGATGAAAGAAGTATACCTTTTTTAAGTAAAACTAATAGGACAATAAAAATTTTAATGTCAAAATTATACAGAGTGAGGGATAAAAAAATTGAACGTAATAAATGAGTGCTGAAAGGCGTATGTGGCGCCCTCTGGGCAATGCATAATTTTTGGTAGGGAATTTAGTTTCCTCGACCCAAGAAACCCCCACATACCAAATTTCATGTTGTTATCTCATACCTGTCAGGAAATATTCGATAATAAATAAAAAAAAAGTTTAACTTTGACACCCTGTATCTCCAAAACGCCCCATTATTTTTGTCCGACAAGTGATCCAATATGAATTACACATGTAAAAGAACAGCACAAAATAAAAATGACATCTGTGGTAATAAATAAAAATTTTTCAGGAAATTGACATCTTCGGCGCGTCCGACTGTGCATATGCCCCGTGAAAATTGTCCGACAAGGTTACCACATTATTGTAAAAATGTTTTATGGTATATTCTGATAAACTTAGCAATGTGGTAATAAATTTTTTATTTTCATAAATTTGACATATTTAGCGTGTCCGACGCGTCGTATGCCCCAATATTTTTGTCCGACAAAATTATTTTCGCTGTTTATACGATAAAAACCATTGATTAAAATAAAATGACCAATGTGGTTATAAATTTTTTTCTTGCATAAAATTGACAACTTCGTGACCTCTTGACAGACAAACGCCCCACTGCCATGATGCGCTAAGCTCGAAATTTGTCCGACTCCACCCAAATAACAAGTACAAAAAGTTTCAACGGTGTGGTCATAAATAATAATTTTATATGGGGGCCTAAGAACTATATCGTTCGGAATGATATAATCTTTCATTGTGCGTTTAAATTTTTTACAAATACTTATTAATTTTTGCAAGATTCGAAAAAAAGTGGATGCATTTAAAAAGCATTGGAACCAAGTGTTTTGCCTACGCTGTTAAGCTGAAATTATAAATACTATATTTTCATATATTTACAAGCTTCGTAAACTGGTAAAATAAGAATTTACATGTATGGTATATAAAGTGTTTTAAAAGTCCGAAAAGCAATGCAAACTGAACGAGTAATCAATTTAAGTTCTATCTGGATTATTGGGTGTATTATTTTATCCGAAACTTTAATTTTTTTACAAATACTTACTAATTTTTTCAAGATTAGAAAAAAATGGATGCATTTAAAAAGCACTGGAACCAAGTGTGTTGCCTACGCTGTTAAGCTGAAATTATAAATACTATATTTTCATATATTTACAAGCTTCGTAAACTGGTAAAATAAGAATTTACATGTATGGTATATAAAGTGTTTTAAAAGTCCGAAAAGCAATGCAAACTGAACGAGTAATCAATTTTAGTTCTATCTGGATTATTGGGTGTATTATTTTATCCGAAACTTTAATTTTTTTACAAATACTTACTAATTTTTTCAAGATTAGAAAAAAATGGATGCATTTAAAAAGCATTGGAACCAAGTGTGTTGCCTACGCTGTTAAGCTGAAATTATAAATACTATATTTTCATATATTTACAAGCTTCGTAAACTGGTAAAATAAGAATTTACATGTATGGTATATAAAGTATTTTAAAAGTCCGAAAAGCAATGCAAACTGAACGAGTAATCAATTAAAGCTCTATCTGGATTATTGGGTGTATTATTTTATCCGAAACTTTAGATTGAAAATACATATCAGGAATCTGTACCTGACGTAATGAGAAGTTCGTACAGGCTTTAAGCTATATTCGGTTAATAGTAACAATGAATATATTAAAACGTCATAAACATTTACTTGTGTTTAATTGCACATAATTAACCTAACGGTTATATGTACGATGTACGTTTTAGTTTCTACAATGCCGCAGGTGAATTATTCCCAATATTATTTATTAAAATAAACTTGCATTAGATACAGTTGAAGCTTAACAGGACAAAACCTCGCAATTTTTACAGAATGGATAGATTTGCATGAAAATTTGGAATTAATTTCACCTTACCCTCAACTTAAAAATCTATATTGTGCTGATGGGCGCTTTTTATTTTTTAATGGTGAAAACTACCCCTTATTGCTAAGACCAATAAAAGTGCTTAAAGGGCGAAATTTGTTCAGATGCATTACATAATGATTGTCTTATACTCTGACTATATTTTCTTATACTCTAACTTATTTGACTAACTATATTGACTATTTTGACCCTTTCAATATTCATTTTTATGGGCGTAAACTACCCCTAATTATTCAAATTTGCTTAAAAATGCCTAAGGAGGATAAAATTTAATTAGGATGATATATGTAATAATGATTTGATATTCTTATATAATTTCTGAGTATTTCAATCCTTAAAATTTTAAACTTCTCTTATTGTTATAAAAAAGACCTATAAGAAAGCTTAAAAAGAGTGAAATTTGTTCACATGCATTACATAATTATTGTCTAATACTCTGACTATATTTATTGACTATTTTTAAGGGTACCCCTAATTGCTCAAAATTGGTCAAAAATAGCTTAAGTTGGATAAAATTTGATTTGGATGATTTATGTAATAACTATATTCATTTAAGTTCATTCCGCCTAAAATTTACGAAAACACGCATACACAAATAATTATACGTATTCGTATGTGTTATATGTCGTATAGTTCCGTGAGTATAAATCAATGTATGCGTAAGTTTCTAACGTACACCATACAAAAAACACCGCTAACTTACATTATTATGCTTTTAACAGAATTTCTCCATTTTTTTTTCAAAAAAATATATTGGTTTGTTAACCGTAATTTTTTATTTTTTATCTTAGAAATTAACTATTAAGATGGGAAATAAGGCACAATTAAAATAAAAAATATCTTTATTAACGTTTCGACGCCCAAATCGGGCGTCGTTGTCAAAATACAAAATGTATTTTGATAACGACACCCGATTTGGGCGTCGAAACGTTAATAAAATTATTTTTTCAATTCCAAAATATAATAAGACTATTATTATGAAATCCTTTTAAAATCCTCAGTCGCAAAAAGAGGTGACTTTCAAAGGGTTGGTAAAGGTGGTACATTATTATGCTTTTAACAGAATTTCTCCATTTTTTTTTCAAAAAAATATATTGGTTTGTTAACCGTAATTTTTTATTTTTTATCTTAGAAATTAACTATTAATATGGGAAATAAGCCACAATTAAAATAAAAAATATCTTTATTAACGTTTCGACGCCCAAATCGGGCGTCGTTGTCAAAATACAAAATGTATTTTGATAACGACACCCGATTTGGGCGTCGAAACGTTAATAAAATTATTTTTTCAATTCCAAAATATAATAAGACTATTATTATGAAATCCTTTTAAAATCCTCAGTCGCAAAAAGAGGTGACTTTCAAAGGGTTGGTAAAGGTGGTTTGTGCATGTTAGTACAAGTTGTAATTATTGTCAATAGCTCACTCAATTTTTGCCACAGAAAAATTTTTTTCAAACCAGATTCTTGCGAATTAAATAAGCTATAATTTCATATTTAAAAATTTTTTCGTAGCTCTGATCCGAATCTTTCTATCCTGAAGAAAAAGGCATTTTTTACCAAACTACAAAAATTCGCTATTTGAGTTTAACTCCATATTATTAAAAACTAATCATTCTAAGCCGATCAAACTTGTAGAATCTATTAATAATACACAAGTAAAGAGGGCCGAATAAGGTCAATGACTAATTTTAATTAAAGTGGTAAATAGATGGTGGTTTCCGATCACTTTGTCGCTGGAAAAATAGAGGCTGACATACTTTTCTTTATAAGTCACTTCGTTTTTGGGCTAGAGACTTTTTTGAAAAATGCATAGTTTTCCCGTCTTTTGACTTTAAAATTACAATATTTACCATTTGAAGAAGAAGAGCCAAGATATAATAATGTATAGCTCGATTACTATTGCTCTTAAATAAAATTAAAGGAAACGGTTTTGTTTACTTTTTCAAAAGGTATAATTTTGTTAATTAGAGTTGTTTCGATAAAACGAAAATTTTTTGGGTTAGTAGCAGAAAACTGATTAAAAACATTGATTTTTTCGATATAAACTTCGATATAAAACTTTCGATAATGAATAAATCGAAGACTATTAATTATATCAAAAAAATCTATAGAACAGTTAATTAATTTAAGAATTAATATCATTACCAACTTTTATAGTCAAAAATTTATGAAAAATTTGCACCCCCGAGATGAGGCGGCAACCACCTCCATGGTAAAAGCGCCTTTGGGCGTCGTATAGATTTCGATCCTTGGACTATCCACTACTTATTCTCAAATTTTCAACAAAATCGATCCATCCTGTAAAAATTGCGAGGTGAAAAGCTTCGGTTCCTGGTTTATGTTGTAAATGAGGAGCAACAATTCACAACAAACACAGTGGTTGCAAAACCCAAATTTTTCAGAACAAAAATTGATTTCATAGTCGAATATATTTTTTGTGATGAGCAATTTTTAAAAATTTTCTCTAACGGTTTTTTATGGAATTGTACGGTCTCATTTATCAAAAATGTTTTTATCTACCAAACAAGGTATTTTTATTTGGTTTTTATTTGGACAAAACTGACTTCAAATAATTGGTTGTGATACGAATGAATGATAAATTGCACATATTATCTGAGTTCCAACTTTTAATTACCAGGAAATTAAAAAATGCAATTCTTATAAATACATTGTATGATAAAGTCTATTAAACATGTACAGTACAATTTTAATCGTGACAGCTACACTCTATTTTTTGTGGAGCATCTTAGTTTTCAAATTGTATGCGTTCACTGAGCTGTTCTCCTATAGGTTCTCAAAAAACTGTAACTTGTGACATTTGCCATTGAATGTCATCAATATAATATATATATTTTTTATTAAAATATTTTTCTAATAAATCTAAAATTATCTTTAGTGTAGGAAACAGAGGTTGAACCTTGGAAAATGGACACAAGTCCGGTTTTATTTTTTTTCTGGCATATCAAGGGGTGCTTATTATAAGACTAACTTTTTCTGAAAAAATTTCGCCCCGGAACCCCCCTTTTCTCCCCTTTAAAGGGGGTAATTTATGGTTTTTGCAGAACGTAGCCCTTCCTGTACCTTTTATAAAAAATTTCTTTTATAGAAATATGAAGAGGACTATATTTTCTACGATTTATTTCCGACAGCATCTCTCTATCATCCACCGTTTAGCAAGGGTGGCGCCCCAAATTTGACAAGTTTTTAAAAAAGATGTTTTTAAAAAAAATATATTTTTCCCTAACTGCAACGGAGATTAAAAAGAAATTCTGCGAAAATTATTCACAAATAGATGATTGATTTTTGGGTATAGGTTTTACTTAAGGCTAATTGCCCTTTTTTTAATTACAGGGTGTTACATTTTAAAAAACCCCTTTTTATACCATCTGAACCGTTTATGCTAGAGTAAAAAGACTTTCAGCGATTACCCATGTACTGGTGTTATTTACAAATTTGTATAATGCACCCCCATTTTTTCCCCGGAACCACCCAAAAAAAAAGAAGAATTAATAAATAAAGTGATTTTCTTGGAATCCTTCACACACAATGCCCTTCATTAATATGCTTCATATATCATTTTGTGCAAGTTATTATTACCCATGCATGGACACTAAAAGCGATTTCCTAGTGCAACCTCTGTAGCCAAAAACAATAAATAAAATAATAAAATGGGGGGTTGAAATCTTTTTTTTTTTTTTTGCTCTTTGATCCATATGGGCATATGCTTCATCAATAGTGCTTTTCAAAAATATATATGGTTATTGCAACATCTCTGCGCAAACCACCCCTATCCTTGAAAATATACTGCAGAAACTACCCCTATACCTTATCCAGCATGTTTTTACGATTTTCTCATTATCTATTCATTTTTTTTAAACAAAACTTATACAAGGTTAAAGACCACTATTTACTCTAAAAATTAGGTCCTATTCATTTTTTTCGTTTAAGCAACCGTTACGGCACAGTGGCGCCGTAAACCTCATATATCCTTTGACGGGCTCCAGTTTTTGTTTATTTTTTCGTCATCTGTTTGTTTTATTGGTAAAGTACTTATGTAAAATAAAACAACACAGTGTAACCTACAAATCATGACCTATGCACATTTTACATTCTTTGCTCCCCAAAGCTACAGTGGTGGCCCAAAATAAATTTTTTCATATTTTCGCCACCTACACGCATTTTATTGCGTTAATGCTACCTTAATAGCACAATATTCACCCCTAAGTGGTCGCTAAGCAGTGGCGGATCCAGGGAGGGGTGATGGGGGTGATAAACCCCCATCCCTCTCAAACCAAGTGATATTATATTTGAAGATTATAAAAATATTCATTTATTTTTATAGAAATACTTATATTATATTAATATTATTTTTATAAGAATGACTTTTTATGCTTTAGCTACAGATCCAGCATCGTTAAGAGTGGGGTGCCAATTGGTTAAATTTCTATAAAAATAAATGAATATTTTTATAATCTTTGAATATAATATCACTTGGTTTGAGAGGGGGGGGGAGGTGATCACCCCTCCCTGGATCCGCCACTGAGTAGCGACCACCTAAGGGTAAATATTGTGCTGTTAAGGTAGCATTAATGCAATAAAATGCATGTAGGTGGCGAAAATACGCAAAAATTTATTTTGGGCCACCACTGTGGCTTTGGGGAGCAAAGAATGTAAAATGTGCATTAGTCATAATTTGTAGGTTACACTGTGTTGTTTTATTTTGCATAAGTACTTTATCAAGCCCGCCAAAGCATATATGAGGTTTACGGCGCCACTGTGCCGTAACGGTTGCTTATACGAAAAAATGAATACGACATAATTTTTAGAGTAAATAGTGGTCTTTAACCTTTTATAAGTTTTGTTTAAAAAGAATACATAGGTAATGAGAAAATCGTAAAAACATGCTCGCCAAGGGATAGGGGTAGTTTCTGCAGTATATTTTCAAGGATAGGGGTGGTTTTCGCAGAGATGTTGCAATAACCATATATATTTTTGAAAAGCACTATTGATGAAGCATATGCCCATATGGATCAAAAAGCAAAAAACAAAAAAAAATTTTCAACCCCCCATTTTATTTATTTTTTTTGCTACAGGGGTTGCACTAGGAAATTCCTTTTGGTGTCCATGCATGGGTAATAATAACGTGCACAAAATGATATATGAAGCATATTAATAAAGGGCATTGTGTGTGAAGGATTCCAAGAAAATCAATTTATTTATTAATTCTTCTTTTTTTTGGGGTGGTTCCGGGGAAAAAATGGGGGTGCATTATACAATTTTGTAAATAGCACCAGTACATGGGTAATCGCTGAAAGTCTTTTTACTCTAGCATAAACGGTTCAGATGGTATAAAAAGAGGTTTTTTAAAATGTAACACCCTGTAATTAAAAAAAGGGCAATTACCCTTAAGTTAAACCTATACCAAAAAATCAGTCAATTATTTGTGAATAATTGCCGCAGGATTTCTTCTTAATTTTCGTTACAGTTAGGGAAAAATATATATTTTTTTAAAAACATCTTTTTTAAAAACTTGTCAATTTTAGGGCGCCACCCCCGCTAAACGGTGGATGATAGAGAGATGGTGTCGGAAATAAATCGTAGAAAATATAGTCCTCTTCATATTTTTATGAAAAAAATTTTTTGTAAAAGTTACAGGAAGGGCTACGTTCCGCAAAAACCACAAATTACCCCCTTTAAAGGGGTGAAAAGGGAGGTTCCGGGGCGAAATTTTTTCAGAAAAAGTTAGTCTTATAATAAGCACCCCTTGATATACCAGAAAAAAAATAAAACCGGACTTGTGTCCATTTTGCAAGGTTCAACCTTTGTTTCCTACACTACTTTCATTTCCACTAATATTATTTTGAAACGGTAGTGTTTCATCTTATAATTTACATGTTATTTATTTACATTTATTCTTTAAAGCAAATAAAATACATTCATAAGCTGCCTTCACCAAATCCATAAAATTTGGAATCTTCATAATCTACGGTTTTCTTCTTTCTTATAAGCACTTTCTTCCTTTTCGTTAATCATTTGTTTTTATATCTTTTATTTCTGGACATTCATACATCTGCCAATATTATCCTTAACTTCTTCACCATTTCAGTAGTTGAATTGTCAAATTTTTCTTTAGTTGAAATAGTACAGTTTTTCTTAAGGAACCTTATGACTCTAAAAATACCCATTCAATTGAAATATCTGAAAGTCTGTGGCGTCTGACTGGAAAAATAATGACATAGGTATATTTGCTGTCTCTATGGATTCATTAAGGAACAAGATAATCGCTTGCAGGAGATCTAAACCCCAAAAAAAAATCTTATGCCAAACTAACTAACTTTAGTAGTTTAGTAGCAACATAGGGGGTCCCGTGCCCCCGTGGGCAATTCTAGCTTGCCGTGATTTGATGGTGGTATTGTAGGTTTTTTGGGTCGCTGAATCCAATGGAAGATGTCTAGAAGCCCAAATGTGGTTCGTTTAATTGTTATTAACAAATTATGGTAAAATTAGGTATTTTTAAGGAATTATTAGAAGCCCTGTAAATAAATTGACGGTCTTCTCTGGTGTATTTTTGGTCGCTGAATCGAATACGACTAGTCGCGATCACTCAAAATATACTCTTATTTTGTTAATAACAAAATAATTGTCTATTCCCCGAAAAGCTCAAGATAATGCGCTATCTACAGTAAGTTTGTAGTATTTTTCATAGTATTTTTATACACTAAATCGATTGCCACTACTCTTGATAGCTTAGACCAATTTCCGACTTTGTTATTTATAAATTATTGCAAAAATAACGGTTTATAGTACTTTTACTCACGGTTTTTGCTCTAAATTTTAAAAAACCACTTGGACTGACCAAGTGTTGTTTCACCCCTTTTTGAGGGTAAAAAAAGGAACCTTTAAAATAAGCCCGAAAGTGGATAAACTGATTAATTATGAGCAACTTTTGTTTTATACAGTTTTTCACCAAGTCAATACTTTTCGAGTTATTTGCGAGTGAATATGTTCCTTTTTCAACAAAAACCCACGTTTTTAGACGGTTTTTCGGAAATAGCTCAAAAAGGAAGTATGTTTTCAAAAAAAGATTTCTTACCAAAAATATAGACTATAAAAAAGTGAAAAAAATGGTGTAAGTATGAGGTCCTCTCACACTCAAAAAAGGCTAATGAACAACAGGTTCATATTTGTCAAATTCCCAATCGAATATTTCAACATAAAATAACCAAAAAATTAAACAATTTTTGAGAAAAACGTATTACGAATTTTTTAAAGCTTGTAAAAAAACTTTATTTTTTTTTCCAAAAGCATTTAGCATCAAAAATAAGCAAGTTACAAAACGCTCAAAACAAAGTTGGTCCCTTCTTTAAAAAAAAAATAGGGGAAAATCACCCCCTCATTAGCATGTTAAATGAGAATAATCGTTACCACTTCACAAGTTGCTTTACTGATGTTGTACTTGTATGATCTGTAAATTTCATCAGTTCGAAAGTGCTTATAAATCACCAAAACATGTTTTTTTTTGAAAAATGAACATATTCACTCGCAAATAACTCAAAAAGTATTGATTTAGTGAAAAAACTGTATAGAACAAAAGTTGCTTAGAATCAATCAGTTTATCCCCTTCCGGACTTATTTTCAAAGGTTTCTTTTTTCACCCCCTAAAAGGGGTGAAACTGACCTCAGGGTAAAAGCACACATCGGCACAATGTCACTTGGTTTGCTTGACATGTTAGCTACGCGTATGCCAAATTTCATGTCAATACGAGTGTTTTATTAAATTTTAGAGCAAAAACCGTGAGTAAACGTACTATAAACCGTTATTTTTGCAATAATGTTGCAATAATTTATTAATAATAAAGTCTGAACGTGATTTAAGCTATCACGACTAGTGGTAATCGATTTAGCGTATAAAATACTATGAAAAGACTACAAACTTGCTGAGGATTATGCAAAATTTCGAGCTTTTCGGCAAATAAACAATTATTTTGTTATTAACAAAATAAGAACATATTTTGAGTAGGTAATCGCGACTAGTCGCATTTGATTCAGCGACCAATAGTACACCAGAGAAGACATTAACATTATCAATTTCTTTACAGGGGGCTTCTAATAATACCTGAAAAATACCTAATTTTACATTAGTTTGTTAATAATAATTAAACGCACCACATCTGGGCTTCCAGACCACTTCCGTTGGATTCAGCGACCCAAAAAACCTATGATACCACCATCAAATCACGGCGAGCTAGAATTGCACACGGGACCCCCTATGTTGCCGCTAGACTATAATAATAGTCCAGGAACCAAAGCTTTTCACCTCACAATTTTTACAGAATGGATCAATTTGTTTGAAAATTTGAGAATAAGTAGTGGATAGTCCATGGATCAAAATCTATATGATGCCGATAGGCGCTTTTACCATGGGGGTGGTTGCCACCCCATCTCGGGGGTGGAAATTTTTTATTATATTTTGACCGGAAAAGTTAATAAATACATTCATTTTAAGGTAAAAATGCTCTAAAAGTGTTAGTTTTATATATCTAAAAAATCAATGTTTTTCGATGGTATACTCATTTACTATTCACTCAATTTTTGCCGTAGAACATATATTTTATTAAACCAAGTTCTTGGGTATTAAATTACCTACAATTTCATATTTAAACATTTTTTCGTATCTCTGATGCTAATCTTTCTATTCTGAAGAAAATTGTTTGCTCAATTAGAAATCCAATGAAATCAATTAATTTGTGGTCATCTCATTGAATACAACCAATAAAACCAACATTATACTGAAAACAGATCCCATGGGCTGTTTTCACTCAATCATGTAGCTATGGATACCTACATTTCGTTTCATTTCGATTTTGACATTTCAAATATTCAATATTTCAAAATGTCATGATTTGGTTGTAATACTGGTGAGAATATTAATGAAATTATCGAATCAAATATACCAAAGAATACTGTTTACAGTAAAAAATTTGTATGGAAAGCGTTTATGGACTTTTGCAATGATAGAAAATATGAATTAGATGGAAATCGGACGGTGGAAGAATTGTTAATTGCACATTTAAATAAATTGTTTCTGCTCTGTATTTTTTTTCATAACCAGCAAAAAATTTTCTATCCGAATAACCCTCGAACATTGATAAATGCTCAAAAATTTTTTAACAACTTTCTCAAGCTTGTTGCTTACAGGCAACAGACCTCCGCCTACGGCGTCGGTCTGTTTCCAAGCAACAAGCTTTCGAAATCTGTTATAAAAATTTTTCGAACAATTATCAATGTCCTTGGGTTATTACTACTGAAAATTGATTTTGTACCAAATTGCAAACATTCGTTATTCGCTTTAATAAGTTTTTTAAAAAATGATCATTTTAAGCCAGTCAAACTTCAAGAATTTATTAACAATACATAAATAAAGAAGAATAAATAAGGCTCATGACTAAAACACCGCTTACATTATTATGCTTCCAATTGGATTTCTCCTTTTTTTTTTCAAAAAAATATATTG
Organism: Diabrotica virgifera virgifera; assembly: GCF_917563875.1. Classification (NCBI taxonomy): domain Eukaryota; kingdom Metazoa; phylum Arthropoda; class Insecta; order Coleoptera; family Chrysomelidae; genus Diabrotica; species Diabrotica virgifera. Next base: position 131,602,167 of record NC_065448.1, read on the forward strand.
ATTTTTTAACAGTAACTTTTTTATTTTTATCTTAAAAAGTTCGTTAAAAAAGAACTTTGTAGGTATCTATAAGAACTATACGGTTATTAATATTAAATCCTTTTAAAATTCTCAGTCACAAAAAGAAGTGGCATTGAAAGGGTTGGTAAAGGTAATTTTTGCATGATATTACAAGTTTTAATTGTCAATAACTCACTCAATTTTTGTCATAAAAAATATTTTTGCAATCCAAGTGCTTGGGAATTAAATAAGCTACAATTTCGTGTATAAATATTTTTGTATCTCTGATACTAATCTTCCTATTCTGAAGAAAATAGCATTTTTTACCAAACTACAAAAACTCGTTATTCCCTTTTAACTCCATTTTTTTTTAAAACTAATCATTCTAAGCCGATTAAACTTCTAGAACCTATTAACAATACATAAATCAAGAAAACCAAATCAGGTCAATGACAAATTTTAATTAGAGTGGTGATTATGTGGTTGTTTACGATCACTTTTTGCTGAAAAAAATATGGACTGACATTCTTTTCATTATAAGTGACTTACTTTTTTAGCTAGAGATTTTTTTTTATTTCTAGAGATACATATTTTTAAATACATTAAATCAGTTTTAATCAGTTATCCTCAAAAAATGCATAGTTTTTATGTCCTTTGACTTTGAAACTACAATATTTATCATAACGAAGAAGAGCCAACATATATATAATAAAGTATAGCTCGGTTACTGTTGGTCCTAAAGAAAATAAGAAAACGGTTTTAATTATTTTTAGAAAGGGTACATTTTTATTAAGTAAAGTTGTTTTGATAAAACGAAAATATTTTGAGTTATTAGCAGAAAACTGATTAAAAACATTGATTTTTTCGATATAATACTAACACTTTCGATTAGTTTCGATAGCGAATAAATCGAAAACTATTAATTTTATCAAAAAAATGTATGGAACGTTTTTTGCCTATAATTAATGTTTTTACAAACTCTTGCGGTCAAAATATAATAAAAATTTTCACCCCCGAGATAGGGTGACAACCAACCCCATGGTAAAAGCGCCTTTTGGCATGATATAGATTTTGATCCTTGGACTATCCACTACTTATTCTCAAATTTTCAAGCAAATCGATCCATTCTGTAAAAATTGCGAGGTTTTTGTCTTATTTTAAGCTTCATTACTTGGACTATAAAATCTAATTTTAAATCTTAATTTATATTCTTCTTCTAAAGAACTAATGTATAATTTAAAAAACGTTTTAATGATTAACATTAGGTGACACTAAAATATTTTTTAGATTTATTAACTAATCACTACTTAGCTATTGCTGGATTTGCTTGCTCTCTGAATAAGTGTATTCACAGGGACAGTCAGGGACTAGTCGACGAAAAGTGAAGATTAGTTCTATGACTAAGAGTCCGCGACAGGGTCCGCGAACGAACATATTTTATTTATTTATATTTTATTTTGCTTGTTGTTTTTTAGTTCTATTTTGCAAACATTTTGTTGTTTATTTGGTGCAGTTTTTAGTTGTAGAAGTACAGACTTGAACGACTTTGTTTAGTTTTAAGCAGTCAATAAATATAGATTAGTAAATATTTTTGAAAGTTGTTGGCAGACCATACTGATGTTGCTTTTGGATGCTGTAGTTAGTTATTTAGCGTTTTTTGTAGTACATTTTATAGCTTTATTATTATACTATCCATTGTATATGACTTTTAGATGATACCTTCTTTAGTAAAGTTGGTTTTATGCTTAAAATGTAGCGGTGATGGTAACCGATAAAATTGAATTTTACCACGATCACTTTGCATTCCACAATTCAAAACACAACAGTAATAAAGCATTTGTCGATTTTTCCAAAACAATGTTAAACTAGTCCTTGTACAAAACAAAATTACAAATAAATACAACTAAAATGATCTAAAGCACATTAAGAACTGACAGAATAATATTTATGTTTGCCTCCCCCTAGATTGATTTTAAAATTGACAGCATGTTGTAATGGCATATATAGTCCATGTGGTGAGACCGCTCCCGTCTGGAAAAATTTCTGATTCGGTGTCTTTGTGGATTCCTATTTAAAAATGTCCCCTTTAAACAAATCTGAAGGGAGCCGGGCGGAATGTTTGGGCAGAAATTGTTTAAACAATTTTTTTAAACAAATACAAATGATCACGTTTTTTTGCTCCAGGACATATATTTTTGAATTGGAAAAGACTGCAAGACTTAACAGTTTTGTTTTGTTTTTGGGAGAATTTTGATAACTTATAATATGCACGTTAACATTTCACTTCAATAGTAATAATAGTAATCTTTTGAAAATTTAACTTTATAAAAAAATTTAGTATATTAACTTTAAATTCATATAACCTACACATGGCTTTTTAGTCATTTTCAATTTTTTAATTAATATTTATGAATATAGAGGTCGCATAAGATTGTCGTTCCTTCTTTACCATTTCAATAAATGACAGTCTTCCTCAGCTGATCTGCTGTTCACGTGGGCTCAAAATGGTCTGACTCAGCCATGTTGCCTTGATAAATTAATAAAAGAATTTAGATGTGATTCTATTCACTGTAAAGGGTTATTACCCTATATCTGTGGCTTTTGCCCAGTATTCATGTTTTTTGTTGTGTTGTTAAGCAATTGCTCTTCGATGAAGGTATTTTAAGAGGACGTAAGTTTTTCACTCATTTTTTATATGAAAAAAAAATCTTATCTTAAATATGTCCTTTTAGGAAGCTCTGATGATGGCACGTTATGTGCTGAAAGTACTTAGCTGATATAAAATATATTTTTTTACACACTATCAAAAGTTTTTTGAAAACATACACCTGTTTGCCGTTTTGACATATATTTTTGAGTTTTGTGGGTCACTCTGAACAAGAAAGGTATCTTGTAAATTTTCTCATAAATTGATAGTTTACGAGTTTAGACAATTTAAAATCTGAAAAATGCGAAAATACGCATTTTCGAGGCTTAAAAGCTCATATTCAAATTAGTATTTTGGAGGTTGCCAGACACTTAAATTGAAGACTAAATATTCAGCTTCAAGATTCTGAAGAGTGATCGCGCCTAATTTTAATTTATACCTTTGTTTTTTAATTGTTAAATTATGCCTGTTTATCCGATTTTTTTGCCGGTGCGGCGCGCTCCGTTTAAAAAATCTCCTATTTTCCTCCAAAAAATATTTTTTCTAGCTTCTTTGGGACATTCTAAATAAAATAATTTTCTTGATATTTTTCTCAAAAGTTAACAGTTTTAAAGTTATAAGCGATTTAAAATCCGAAAATGCGTTTTTTTGTCATTTTTCGGATTTTTAATCGCTTATAACTTAAAAACTGTTAACTTTTGAGAAACATGGCAAGAAACTTATTTTATTTAGAATATTACAAAGAATCTAGAAAAAATATTTTTCGGAGGAAAATAAGAGATTTTTGAAATGGAGCGCATCGCACCGGCAAAAAAATCGGATAAACACGCATATTTAACAATTAAAAAACAACGGTATAAATTAAAGTTAGACACGATCACTCTTCAGAATCTTGAAGCTGAATGTTCAGTCTTAAACTTAAGTATCTGGTAACCTCAAAAATACTAATTTAAATATTTGTTTTTAAGCCTCGAAAATGCTTATTTTCGCACTTTTCAGATTTTAAATCGCCTATAACTCCAAAACTATCAATTTCCGAGAAAAATTACAAGATACCTTTCTTGTTTAGATTGACCCAAAAAATCTAACAATATATGTTCTAGAGCAAAAAAACATGATCTTTTGTATTTGCTTAAAAAAATGGTTTAAACAATTTCTGCCCAAAAATTCCGCCCGGCACCCTTCAGATGTGTTTAAAGGGGACATTTTTTAATAGGAATCCACAAAGAAACTGAATCAGAAATTTTTTCAGACGGGGGCGGTCTCTCCACATGGACTAATAGGCGAGAATAACCTGTCTGAAACCCAATTTCCGTTTAACCAAAGTCATTCGAATTATTGACCATTCCAACAATAATCTGAAACCAAGTTCGCTGAAGCACTTTCGAGGGGTATTAGGTTTAACGGGGAAAATTACATTGCAAAATCTCTAGATCAAACAATGTGCAAAAGCGGACATCTCACCACCAAATACGCTTAAAAAAATCTTCATTTGTTCCGTGTAACATACAACTACACACACATCACCTACTTGCTCTATAGAAAATTCCCAAATATGACCATATTCCGTGGTAATTACCCTGTCTTTTTTCCTAGATATCGCATAAAAAATGCTTCACCAACCAGTCAGCACTACTCCCAACCCGTGATCAGTACCAAAAAGCTACCATACGTAAACTCAGACAAAAAGTCGTAAATTCACTACACGTCTATGATCCTTTTCAACGTCTTCTCAAACAAAAGAAAAAATGGCGTTTCCCTCTCTGTGATGAGATCCCTTTCCTCATGTACAGTCACGCTATACTGACGTGACCTACATCATAATCAACCAAATATTCCCCCAAATTCTAAACTCATTGTATCCTCCCAACACTCCAATGCCACGAACTCCACCAACCAGCATCCACAATCCAATTACAAAATATTTAACTACACGTTGAAAAGTGAATTCCCTCGACACACTCGCTGATTCAATGCACAAAGAACAACGAGAGATTGATTTTCTGTAGGTTCCTAATCTCATTGCAGAATAATACCTTTCCTATGTGAGGAACCAGCTACAGCTAACTTCCACGTGTAACTAAAGACAGCCCAACAATTCTGGAAAAAAGCAAAGCACAACAGGACGTTTACGTATCCCAAAACCATCATCAGAAAGAGAAGCCACAAGACAATAGCCTAAACAAAGTTTTCATAACTATTAAATTTAATTAATAGCAAACTCAAAATTTGTTAATAGCTTAACGGTGTCTAATCGGACTAACTTTGATGTACGGGAACACTGGAACAGGGCAAGATTTAATTGTGGAACAGTTTAAAAATTTGGAACGTCAGACTACGAAAACGTCATATGTATCTTGTCGGACAGAACTTCCAATTGATTTGTTACCCTTTCATTAAACTTTCATACAAAAATCAGACTGCTATTACTAACCAACATGATTCCTGTCATTTGACATGTTCTTCGTGTTCCACTCATTAAAATGCCCAGATGTTGATACACACCAGTCTGCTTTTTGCATGAGAGTTTAATGAAATGGTAACAAATCAATTGTAAGTTCTGTCCGACAAAATACATAGAACGTTTTCGTAGTCTGACGTTCCAAATTTTTAAACTTTTCCACAATTTAAACTTCCCCTGTTCCAGTGTTCCCATACATCAAAGTTTTTCCGACTAGACACCATTAACCTTTAACTACCCGCGTATCAAGTTATTAAATAACTGCACGCGTGGCGTACTTTATACGCCACAAGAAAATACACTTAAAAAAAGCGAAATGTATTTTTTTTTTTGAAAAACTACATTTAGTTGTTTGTTATAAACCTAATTCGGCATCAGTGAATACTTCGAGTTCCTTCTCAGTAAGCCAATTGGGATTTATAACTGGAATCATGGAATAACTGGATTCCATGATAAATAAAATTACTAATAAACAATTTTTTGAAATGTGATTTTTTACAGGAGAAAAATTATTGTTTATAAAGGAAAATATATTTTGTGCCATAATGATTAAAAAGCCAATTGAAATATGTACTTATATTACTACTTATATTAATATAATCGTGGCGTATATTGTCCACCACCGGAAACAACAAATAATAAACTGTAAATTACGATCTACCAGAAAGCCGATTATAACGAAACTAAAACCAAATTGTAAAGCACATTCCAGTGATAGGTTAGAGAGATAAACAAGGTCAAAAATTAAATTTTTAAATATATTTGCAGTAGAATTCTTATATCTAGCGTACAAAATACGCCAGCGCGTGTAGTTAAAGGTTAAGCTATTAAGAAATTTTCAGATTGCTATTAATCAACTTTTTTTTTATACGCGGGATCCAGGTCTAAATCTGACATCTTTAACCGAACTCACACTGCTGTAACTTCGACTATTCGTTTTAATTCGCTTTAATTTCATTAATAAAATGTAGCCTTACTAATTCTGTTATTAATAGCATAATTATAGTAATGATGGCATTATAATATAGCATATAATTTTATAAACTCTACAAAACAATACAATAACAAAACAATCGAATTTCATAAAACTTAGTACTTAGTACAATGTCAAATTAATAAACTAAATTTCACACAATATGCCATTAATTATTATGGAGGAGCAACGGTGTATAATAAATAATAGCGCCTGTATTAGTGAACTATTCAAGAATTTAGTATGGGCTTAATGTATTTAAAACAGCACTTAAATTAGTTTAAAACGATATTTCAGTACGGATGAGAATTAATTGTTGTAAATTAATCATTACTGTGTTCTACTCCAAATAATGTTCATTATATTAACCCTGGAGAAGTCGCCCCTTGAGAAAAAAATCTCACATTTTATCATTTTCCGTGATAACTTTATGAAAAATTTTGCAACATCTTTACACTCGTAATAGGCTATTGATTATGTATTTTAGAAAGGAACTACAACGTTAACGGGTTTTTATTATTTCATATAGTCAATGGACCTCTCAGTATGAAAAGACCGCTGAGTGCTATCATTTAAAGGGGTGCGTTTTTGAGAAAAGGGTGAATTAGTCCCTAGGCACAGGGCGAATTAGGGTGAATTATTTGCACATTTGGTGCAAATATGTCTACAGGAAAATTGTTTCAGGTTAAATTTACTACAGAAATATCACATTTTAAAGTTAAAAATATTTTTTTTACAAAAACATATTCAAAAGAAAAACAAGAAAAAAACACGAAAGATAGCAATTTTGATTTTTGTCCCAAAACTTTTTTCAATGGGGATATAGGCATAGGCGTTGCTTCAAAGAAAAAAAAACTTCTACCTTTTTTCTTTAAAGTGACGTTTGCTGTTAGTGCCTATTATTTATAATTTCCAAATTATCATTTTTCAAAGTTCGCCACTCACAGCGATTTTGGGACATTTTCCTTGTTACCTCGCAAACACTGTTCTATAACTTTTTCTACGCAACTTTAGGTATATACAATGTTACATTTAGTAGAAAGAGAAGTCAATTATTTTTAAAATGGTCTATTGTAAAAGGCTGTGTGACTATTTTTAAGCAAGAGTTGGTTTTTCAAAGTTGTATACTTTGATTGATTTTTGATATATTTTACGATTATTTTTAAATTTCTCATTATAACTTTTTTATTGTATATTTAGGTACATACATTGTGCAATAAAAAAGAAAACTTACTTTACTTACGTTAAAACTGTGTATTGTAAAAAATTCTAGGACTATTTTTAAACAGGATATGCTTCTTCAAAATATCACACACACAAACATTAAATCCCACTAAGCTGGAATCACATGAAAACATTTTTTATTATTAACTTTATGGAAAAAAAACATTCTTTATAAAATGCTTTACATAGTCTAAAACCTAAGATGCAATCATCAGATATAAAATTTTGTCAATAGTGTACGAGGTGTGTTAAAAAATATGAATTTCGCTCAAGAGTAAAGTAGCTTTATATTTCAAAATATCCAAAAATGTTATTAAAAAATTATTTGGAATTAAAAATTATGTTATAATATGTCATTATATTCTTCTAATTGAAAAAAATGAAAAATTTTAAAAATTTTCTCTAATTACGGATACCCTTGTATATCCTACGGATATTTTGTTTAAAAATAGTACTAGAATTTTTTGCATTACACCATTTTAAAGTAGAGAAAATATGCTTTTTTTATTTCACAATGTATATACCTGAATATACAAGAAGAATTCATAATGAAAAATTCTAAAAATAATCATAAAAAATATCAAAAATCATAAAACTATAAAATCTTGGAAAAGCATAACTTGTGACTGTTCATCATTGACCTAGAAAAAGCTATTATAATATCTGGAATAAGAATAAGAGAAACAATTATTAATAGAAATATACAAATACCAGAGTATGACGATAATATCGATATCATAGCAAGAAAAAATGCGGACCTTGTCCAATCAATATGTGTGCGAAAGTTCAAAACTGCTGTCACAGTGTTGAAAGCAGCAACAAAGAGAATCTACGCGTTAATACCGGTAAAACTAATCATTGAAGCATATACTTTCGAAGGAGTAAGTGAGTTCATATATATCTAGGCCCTCAAATAAACCAAAGTAATACAGTAACTGTAGACATTACCAAACATATATATCTAGCAAATAGAGCTTGCTATTGATTAAAGAATCTTTTGACATCATAGTCACAAAAGAAACAAAAATATTTATATACAAATCTCCTATCAACCCCGTCTTCACCGAGGCGTCAGACTCATGGATGATGACAAAAAACGATTAATAACGTTTAGGATATCTTGAACGTAAAATCCTCAGACATTTAACCTGTAACTATCCGCACATCAAGTTATAACCTAAGTAGACGCGTGGCGTACTTTTTGCACCACAAGGGAATACACTTAAAAATAGCGGTTTTTTTTTTATTATTTTTTAAATACACTTAGTTCGTTGTTATAAACCTTATTCGGCATTAGCGAGTGCTTTGAGTTCCTTCTCTGTAAGCCAATTAGGATTTCTAACTGGATCTGATCCCTTAAAAAATAAAATAACTAATAAAAAAAATTTTGAAATGTGATTTTTTACATGAAAAAAAGTATTGTTTATAAAGGAAAATATATTTTTTGCCCTAATGACTAAAAAAACAATTGAAAAATGTGCTTAAATTACTACAACCGTAGCGTACTTTGTTCACCAGTGGAAACAACAAATGAGAGGTTAGATACATAAACAAGGTCAAAAATTAAATTTTTATATATTTGCGGTAGTATCGTCATATTATATCATGTGGCGTACAAAATACTCCAGCACGTGTACATCAAGGTTAGAAGAGTGCAGAAAATTGAAATATGGCGGAGGCGCTATAATTTGGAACTTCCATCAAGATACACCGGCTATGGTAGCTAGGCCACTTAGAGAGAGAGAACGAGATGGAGCCGTCGAGACACATTTATAAGCAAAGACCGGTTGGAGTGAGAAGAAGCGGGCCCAGAGCACGATTTAACGACCAGGTGGAAGACAACGAGCGCTAAGGGTGCGAAATTGGAAAACCAAGGCGAAGAATAGAAAGGAATGGAAGCTAATCATAGAACAAGCCAAGATCCATTATAGCAGGGGTGGGAAAACTTTTTTTAGTAAGGGCCAGAAAATATTTTTGGTCTATTACCGAGGGCCGCAATATTTTTACTTTTACATGTTCGAATTCTCAACTTTTTATTCATTTTGTTTTAGGGTGGGGGGGCTATGGTTTAAAATCAGCATTTTAGACATTTTTGTATGAATTCTATTCACAGAAAATTATTATTGGTGTTTTTATGACGATTTTTGAGTTTTTGATATCACTCAGAAGCCAAAATAACAAATTTTTTTGTAAAGAAGTGTGCAAATCAACATATATAGTATTGGTAAACAAAAAACTAGCATAAAACAAAAAATATCTCGAAAGCTTTACCTCACGAAATGTATAAAGAAAATATATTATATGATTTTCAGGTGGATCTGTCAAGTAGATTTTCAGTTAGATTTTTAGTTGAATTGGTTTTAGTGTGAAAAGCAGTTTTGAGAAAAACTGGAACTTGTTTGTCTGTCAAATCTTAAAGTGATGCACCCCGGAAAATGTTTTTGAATGGCGGAATAATTTACAAATGAGAAGGGAGTAACTTTTTAATGTTTCTCACAACGCTCAAGCTGCTGCAAAGCGAGTCAAAGGTGGGGATATTAAGAATGCAGTATTTCCGGTAATTTTAATCCGGTCAAACTGAAATTTTTAGACAGTAGTCTTGAAGTGATGTACTTTCAAAAATAATAGTTTTGTTGTAAAACGAAAACTAGAAACGTCTTATATTTCAATTTAATCAGAGAGTGTCATAAACTTCCTACCCGGTTTTAAGCTCGTAAGCTATCATCAGAGAGCGTATAAATGACTTTATCGGAATGAACTAAAACAAATCCGATTGCTAGTACCGATTCACAACAAAATATCGCGAAACGGGTGCCGTGGCGGCACCCGTATAAAATTATTAATATTAGCCATAAACAAAAAATCTTTAAATGAAAATAATTCACTTTTTTGGAGGCCGTAAAAAATGCCTAAAGGGCCGCATGCGACCCGGGGCCGCACTTTGCCCACCCCTGCATTATAGACTGTAGGGTCAATAATGATGATGTCTCTTTTATGATGATTTTGCACAAACTACCGCGAGGGGTTTCATAGGTAGCTCTAAAAGCATTAACTGGGGCGGCATTTTACTGGTGCAAATAAACTAACCATTATAGATAATAGAGTAAAATAGTATACAAGGTGTCCCGACAAACAAAGAACAAAGATTTCTCAGATAATTGAACCCAATTTATCTAGTCCGAAAATGCTTCCTAAGGCAGCTATATCTATTAAAGTTGGCGTCTTGTAATAAATTTCTTTTAAAGGAAAACTTGTGCGTATATGATTTATCTCTAGAGATAAACCGATTTCATTAATTGCGAATTTCTAGTACCGGTCACAGAAGCCTGTTTTGGGTAGGGCAATGGTTATTTTATGCCATAGCTTTTTTGTCTTTAATTTTTAAGTATTTTTGATACTAATATGTGAGGTATTCTAGTTTTAAAAGGTCCTCTTGCTTTAAGTCGGTATGATTCACCGTTTTCTAGAAAAATAGATTTGAAAATTTTTCATTGAAAATGTCTAACCATTTTCAATTTCGTTGCAATCCGAAAACGCAAGAGCGTTATATTCTAGTTCAATCAGGGAGTACAGCAAGCGTCTTTACCGGTATCGGGACTATTTTGCACCTCCTCAGTAGACACATATGTTCTTCTCTCTGACTGAACCAAGATACTCTGAAACGTGCAGTCTGGAATTGCAACGAACGAAATAGCTGGGATGCCGTAGCAACATCTGCTAAGAAACAGACCAAGTTTTCAATCTAATAATACATAAAACGACATTAAAATATCATTCTACATCCTATCATATTGAAAACAGTGGTGACTTTCTCTAGTAACAACTTTTAACAACTGAGGCTTTTAAAAATCATAAGCCATACGGGTGCCAAGGGTATAGAAAGATGAGAAAATTTTACAATTTTTAATTCACGTCCCATCTGCTTAGCGGGATAAAGCTCCAACGAGAAGTTTTCCTACGTACTCCAAATAGACAAAATAAATTAAACATTAAAAATGTATAAACATTTTAATTTCGTTGCAACCCGAAAACGCAGCATCATTATATTATAGTTCAACCAGAGAGTGCAGCAAGCGTCTATACCAATTTTTGGAACTTTTTGTCCTCGTCAGTAGTCACATATTATGCTCCTCTCTCTGACTGAACCAGTATACTTAGACCAGGAAGGATCTGTTTTTAGGTGGATGTGAGAGGTGGCATTCGGATTTTTGCGGATAAAGTTATTTGATAACTTCGTTAATAATAATTGACTTATGCTCCTTCTCAAATATGCCCGGAACATTAATAAAAAAAATAAAATATTTAATAATTTCAAAAAATTTCGTTTTCATTTCTACTTTCTTTGCTTATAATTTTAAAACGATTCATTTTGGAACAAAGTCGTATCTTAGAAAATTTTTGTAATGTGCTAAAACCGTCCACCAAATTTCATTAAAATTGACTTACTAGATTTTGCATAATAATTTTGCAATCTGAACTTTTTTTAAAAAATTAAAATTTTAAAAATCTTGCTCAACAAAAACTAGAACATACAAATATTTGTCTTTTTTACATATAAAGAAGCACTCCACCTATCTAATTCACTTTACAGAATTTAAATCGGATTCATGAGTCAGCCTCAGCAATGTTTTAAAGTTATAAACAATTTTTTGGCTTATAAACAAATTAGTGCTGTGTCCAGGAGGGGGTAAAACGAGCTCCTTTATTTAGAGCGATTTACCCAAGTTTTATGTATTTTGACCAGTAGAAAACGAATTTTTTGGTTAACAGTTGATCCGGATGTCGATAAGATTGTTATAAACAAAGAACTTGAGGAATTACATAACATCAATTTTTCGCAAAATAAAACATTTTTTTGTATTTCTTGGGTAATTCTAAGCAAAAAATGTTTTTATAAGTTTTTTCGTAGGATGCATAGTTTTCGAGATAAACGCGGTGGAACATTCAAAAAATCGAAAAATTGCAATTTTTGAACGAGAGTAAGTTTTGATTAAAAAATAAAATAGCAATTCTGCTGACAGCGTTTGAAAGTTTAAGTCGAATTATACCGGTTTCAGTTATTTGCATTGCTAAAAATTAATTTTTTTATTATTAAACAAAGCTATTTGTTTATAAGCCAAAAAATGGTTTATAATTTTAAAACATAGCTGAGGCCCCTTAACCCTTAAACGCCCAAGGGTGGGTAAAAAATGTCCACCTAATGCGTATTTCCTTGTAACATATTTATTACGTGTTCAAAAATTTTTCAAAAATTATTTATTGTTAAAAATACAGCCCTTTATCGAATGTTAATTTGGTTCTACCGATATTTTTGAAAATAAAAGTAATATCTTAAGTTAAATATGGGTGGGCACAAAAAGTACACCGTTGGTAAAGCTTGTTACTAAAGGTTTCTATATAATTTCTAATTGGTACGAACGTAATCCATATAATTATCTACGTCTAATTACATAATCGACATAATTATCCGCCATTGAGGATTCTGAATGGAAGAATGTGGAGAAAATCGACAAATCTGAATTACTGGCATTTATTGGTATGTTAATTTTGATGTACATCGTAATTTTGTTGTAAGGTTTGTAAATAGTTTATATTAATATTTTAGAAGATGTTGTGTTTAGTAAGCATAAGATTCTTAAGTTTAATCCATTTGCAACAACTCTCAATAAATATAATATTAGCTATTTTCGAGGTGGACATTTTTTACCCACCCTTGGGCGTACATGGAACCTAAAAAAGGTTGGGCGTTTAAGGGTTAAATCATCCGATTTTAATTCTGTAAAGTGTATTAGATAGGTAGAGCACCTTTTTATATATAAAAAATTACCCAACTTCTAAATGGTCTACTTTTTGTTCAGAAAGATTTTAAAACATTTGAACTTTTTTAAAAACATTTATATTGCAAATTTATTATGCAAAATCTATTAGGTCGATTTTAATAAAATTTGGTAAACCATTTAAGTAAATTATAAGAATTTCCTAAGCGAATTACTAAGGTTCTACTAAAAGATAATACCTTAAGACGTTTTTGACTAGTCGTATATCATACAAAATTCAATTATATTTTTATTTTATTTCTCTACGACTTTGTTCCAAAACGAACCATTTTATAGTTATTAGCAAAGAAAGCAGAAGAAAATCAATGTTTTTCGAAATTTTTAAATATTTTAATTTTTTTATTAATGCTCTGGGCATATTTGAGAAGGAGCATAAGTCAATTATTATTATTACAACGTGGAATGAAGTAAACACTTCTGTTGTATGTAGGCATATACGAATTTATTAAAAAATCCTTAAAATTTCTCCACGAAAGAGTGGAAGTGCAAAACGTTTTCGGTCAGACTGACCATCATCAGTATAAACGTCCAGTGTACAAGTAATTGAAACTAGCCACTTCAATAGGTATAAAAACCTCTAAAATTCATTATTGTTACATTCTATAATAAAAAGTGGTCGACACTAAGTCGATGTCTTAAGATTTAAAGATCACATGTGAATGTATTTCATCCTTGCTCGAAAATTGCACAAGGTAAGTACTTGTTTTTTGTTGTTGCACAACCAACTTAGTTGGTTCGTAACCTATCACCTGAACACAAGTACTTACCTTGTGCAATTTTCGAGCAAGGATGAAATACATTCACATATGATCTTTAGATCGTAAGACATCGACTTAATGTCGACCACTTTTTATTATAGAAAGTAACAATAATGTAAATTAGAGGTTTTTATACCTATTGAAGTGGCTAGTTTCAATTACATGTACACTGGACGTTTACACTGATGATGGTCAGTCTGACCGAAAACGTTTTGTACTTCCACTCTTTCGTGGATAAATTATAAGGATTTTTTAATAAATTCATATATGCCTACATACAACAGAAATGTTTACTTCATTCCATGTTGTTATGTTGAAGGTATAAAGCCAACTACAGGGTTTACTCCCTTTTTAAAGTTTCAATTATTATTACTGAAGGTGTCAACCAACTTTATCTGCAAAAATCCGAATGCCACCTCTCCAAAAATACACGTTTTTTTACAAATTAGTCCTGGTCTAACTCCGAAGCCTGAAATCTGGAATTGCAACGAACGAAATGGCTGGGATGCCGTAGCGACATCTTCTAAAAAACACACTAACTTTTTAATTTAATAATACATAAAATGACATTAAAAGATCATTCTATATCCCATCAGATTGGAAAGAGGGGGAACCTTCTCTGGTAACAACCTCCAATAGTTTTAAAAATTATAAGCCATACGGGTGCCAAGACTATAGGAAGATGAGGGAATTTTACAATTTGTAATTCACGTCCCATCTGCTCAGCGTAAAGCCCAACGAGAAGGTTTCCTACGTAATCCAAATAGAAAAAAGAAATTAAACATTAAAAATGTATAAACATTTTCAATTTCGTTACATCCTGAAAATGGAAATGTTTATAAATAGTTTAAGGTATGTACTTTTTTGTCTTTTATTTTGTTTGATTAACGTTTTGTATATTATTCCACTACATTCTTTCACCATTTTCTCATTTCTCGTTCTCTAGTTTTACACAATTTTCCTCTCTTGCTTTGTTCTACACATTACTCTTTTTGCTTTTTATTGACTAGATTATATACAATTATGGAGACCTGTAAGAAGGAGTGGAAACGCAATGCATCGTTTGTGGGCTAACTTTTCAACCTCTAATTCAGCTTTCAGCAGTGGCCGCCAGGGGAGCAAGTGTTCGAATAGGTGCTACAAATACATTAGCTCTTTTGGACTTATTTAATATTTAACTCATTTTATTATTGTTTTTAGCCTAATTAGACATTAAATTATTGATTGATTAGTGCTGAATATGTTTTATGCCAAAAATAAATTATTTTAACTTTATAACATATCGACGTGTGGTAACAAGTGTATTCTTTATATACCATTGTAGATGGAGGTGTGACATCAAATTTAAATTTGTAATTACTTTTATGTGGGACAGCTTATTTTGAAGCGGAAATATTTTGTCACATTATTATCTAACTGCCACATTTATATACCTACCAATAGTATTTAAACTGCAAATGACCTAATTGATATCAAAAAATTTGTTAATTGAAAAAATTTAACTTAACTGTACTTAAGAGGAAACAATAGCGATCAACAGGTAGCAAAAACGCGTTCCAAGATTGCGGCTGTAATTTTGAATATTTTTTCGAGATATTTGGCACACGTATTCGTAATACAGGGTGTCCCGAAAAGAATGGTCATAAATTATACTACACATTCTGGGGTCAAAAATAGTTCGATTGAACCTAACTTACCTTAGTACAAATGTGCTCACAAAAAAAGTTACAGCCCTTTGAAGTTACAAAATGAAAATCGTTTTTTTTTCAATATATCGAAAACTATTAGAGATTTTTTATTGAAAATGGACATGTATAATTCTTATGTCAGGAACATCTTAAAACAAAATTATAGTGAAATTTGTCCACCCCATAAAAAATTTATGGGGATTTTGTTCCCTTAAACCCCCCCAAACTTTTGTGTACGTTCCAATTAATTCATTATTGTGATACCATTAGTTAAACACAACGTTTTTAAAACTTTTTTGCCCCTTAGTATTTTTTCGATAAGCCAGTTTTTATTGAGATGCGGCTTTTTTTTCAATATATTTACGTAAAAATTTTATGGGGGTTTTGTTCCTTTAAACCCCCCTAATGTTTGTGTACGTTCCAATTAAACTATTATTGTGGTACCATTAGTTAAACACAGTGTTTTTAAAACTTTTGTCTCTTAGTCTTTTGTTCATAAGTCACCTTTTATCGGGATGTAGCTTCTTTTTCAAAATATACCTAAAAATGTAAATTATAAATAAATTTTCAGATTATTAATAGGTCTCTATAACCGTACTTAACCATATACAAATATGTGGTGGATTCGACAAATATTCAAAATATCTCGATAAACACTGGCTTATCGAAAAAGTACTAAGAGGCAAAAAAGTTTTAAAAATAATGTGTTTAACTAATTGTGCCACAATAATAATTTAATTGGCACGTACACAAAAGTTTGGGGGGGTTTAAGGGAACAAAACCCCCATAAAATTTGTATGGGGTGCACAAATTTTACTTAATTTTTTTTTTAAGATATTGCTGTCGTAAAAATGCCACATGTCAATTTTCAATAAAAAATCTCTGAGAGTTTTCGATATATGAAAAAAAATCGATTTTCATTTTGTAACTTCAAAGGGCTGTAACTTTTTTTGTGTGCACTATTGTATATAGGTAAGTGAGGTTCAATCAACCTATTTTTGACCCCAGAATCTGTGGTATAATTTATGACCAATCTTTTCGGGACACCCTGTATAATAAAGAATGGCGGTACAGAGCCCAATTTGAAAAATATATTAATATGTGGAAATTATTCTGTAATTAAATACTATATTAAAAAAAACGAGCCTGTACCGCCATTACGAAGAACAAAAAAATACACTTTCTTCAAATAAAATATTTCATTAGTAGTTCCAAAATGACAAAAAATCTAGGCATCGGATAAAAAAGTTTATTTGAAGAAAGTGTATTTTTTTGTTCTTCTTAATGGCGGTACAGGCTCGTTTTTTTAAGATTGTATTTAATTACAGAGTAATTTCCACATATTAATATATTTTTCAAATTGGGCTCTGTACCGCCATTCTTTATTATATTACGAATACGTGTGCCAAATATCGCTACTGTTGATCGCTAGCTACTGTTTCCTCTTAATTGTTATTAAAAAGTTTAAAAGATTAAAAACGGTATTTAAATTATTTGAAGTTTATTGATCAATTTTTTTTTAATTATTCTTTTTATTAAAATTTAAAATAGTCCAAAAAGCCACTGCGCATCCGCTAGGAAAATTACTCTGATTCGGATTTTTTTGCACAATCTTACTCGAAAGGGACTCCTTTTAACAAATTTGCGTGTTGCCAGGATCAAAAGTTTTTTTAGGTTTTTTGTATCATTCCAAACAGAAAAGGTCTTCAGTGACTTTTCTCTTAAAATGATAGTTTTTGACATATAAGCGATTAAAAATTGAAAAATTGCGAAATCGGCCATTTTTAACCCTCAAAAACTATGTGAAAAACTGAAAATTTGAATGTTACCAGGGTAGGTACAGTAGGGAAAATGAAATAATACCCATGAGCGAACATATAAAACAGGCTGTATTTTCCTGTCACCGTGTCACACAAAAAATTGGCCAGCACAAGTACATGTAATAATTATTGTTACATGTACTTGCATTGGACAATTTTCTTTGTGACACGGTGACGGGAAAATACAGCGTGTTTTATATGTTCGTTCATGGGTATTCTTTCATTTTTCCGACTGTAGATATTCTTTAAACATCGATTGATGAAATCTCGAAGAGTTTTTTGCAATACAATATTCAGAACTCCTTTGTTTTTTAATTGCTAATCAAGCGTGCGCGACACTATTTTCCACCGACAGTATGGTGCAAATGAAAGGAATAAATTCGTTATTTCGTAAACCGGCGACTTTAAGGAAAAATCCCGAAACAGGTCGATTTTTATTTTTAAGTTATGATATTGTGGCATATATGGTATACTAGTGACGTCATCCATCTGGACGTGATGACGTAATCGATGATTTTTTTAAATGAGAATAGGAGTCGTGTGCTAGCCCATTTGAAAGGTTCTTCAATTCTCTATTCAGTAATATAAACATTTATATAATTATTTATACAGGGTGTCCAAAAATTTTTTATTAAATTAAATTATTTCACAAAAAAAGAAGTATTAGGACACCCTGTATAAATAATTATGTAAATGTTTACATTACTGAATAGAGAATTGAAAAACCTTTTAAATGAGCTACAACACGACCCCCTATTCGCATTTATAAAAATAATCGATTACGTCATCACGCCCAGACGGATGACGTCACTAGTATACCATATAAGCCACAATATCACAACTTAAAAATAAATATCGACCTGTTTCGGGATTTTTCCTTAAAGTCGCCGGTTTATGAAATAACTAATTTATTCCTTTCATTTGCACCATACTGTCGGTGGAAAATAATGTCGCGCACGCTTGATTAGCAATTAAAAAACAAAGGAGTTTTGTATATTGTATTGCAAAAAAACTCTTCGATATTTCATTAATCGATGTTTAAAGAATATCTACCTACCTTGGCAACATTCAAATTTTCAGTTTTTCACATAGTTTTTGAGGGTTAAAAATGGCCGATTTCGCAATTTTTCAATTTTTAATCGCTTAATGTCAAAAACTATCATTTTTAGAGACTAAAGAGATATAAAGTCACTAAAGACCTTTTCTATTTGGAATGATCCAAAAAACCTAAAAAAACTTTTCTACATGCAAAAAAAAATAATTTTAGGAAAAAAACAAAAAAAAACATTTAAAAAATGTTTGACCACCTTTTGGTCCTGGCAACATGCAAATTTGTTAAAAGGAGTCCTTTTTGAGTAAGATTGTGCAAAAAATCCGAATCAGAATATTTTTCCTAGCGGATGCGCAGTGGCTTTCTGGACTAAAATGCTTTTTCTTTTGTACATTTCATTTATATTCGGAAAGTTTATATACAAATGTTTAAATTTAGTTAATTAAAATATATGTAAATTAACTACCGACGACAGTCTGACTTTTATAAAATTAGTGTTAATTTTTGTGAAATATTTTGTCTCAAAAAATGCATTGTTTCGACAGAAAAACTTTCAAGATCCTCTTACTATTATCATTAGAATTTTCAGGTTAAAATAATAACCAATAATAGGTAAAACACAAAGTTTATTTACACCGAAGGAAATGACATACAAGCGAATATAATCCGTGAACGTTATAAATATCATAAAGACAAATCTTTATAAAAGTCTTGTATTAACTTCGTTAAGTTCCCTTTTGAATTTTTTATATGAACGATAACTCTATATAAATCCCGGTACCAAGCAAGTTCTTTTAGTGTAAGCTTTCTTGGCACTCATATTTAAATAATATTAACCACCAAAACCAGTAATCTTATATAAACTACAAATAATTAATTAAAAGATAAAGGCAGTTTTTGTTCATATTCGATTCAGAGTTGGACCACCATCTCCATATAGCTATTTCAGCATCCTCATGCCTCCTCAGTGAAGCCATAGATACAAAGTTTATTTTCGAAATTTTCACATTCAGTCCAATGCAAAACTAGCATCTATCTCTACGCCAACGCCGCCCTAGCGAGAAACCAAGCAAACAGGCAAAATCGTGTACACAAATTTCACGGTCGTCCTATCTCGATTCTTCTCCTCTGTGTAGATCTCCATATTATATACAATACACCTATACAGACAAGTAATTTTCAAATATTCCAAACTTCAATCCAATTTGATATCTACCAAATATTATAACTATAAACACTGCTCAACTTTTTACTACATCTGTAAAACGCCTTTATCGACAAAAGTGAGAGTTAATATACACAATGTTGTTCGGCGTTCCTTTTCAACAAAAGGCTATAACAAAAGGTTTCCATTAGATTTGTTATCGGCGACACGTACAACATCCGCAACTTTATCCGTCCCTTAAGGGTTCAGATGAGGGCATTCAGTAGGTAGGTAGCTAACGCTGTCCTTCTAAATTGCGGCACACGGTTTATACCCACTCGTTTCGACTTTTGAGCTGCCAGACCCGAAAATAAAATTCTCGCTTGAAAGTAAATCCCTGTCTTTGAAGTTAAGCGGTAGGTAGATATTGAGATTTTCTTTTTAAAACACTTTTTGATCTCCATGTCCTGTAATATTGTTATTTAGACCAGAAAAAATCTAAATCAAATAAAAATATTCGAGTAAAATACTAGTATACTGTCACATACACACACCCAAACTTATATGGAATCATCTGATATTTCTTACTATTTCGTATGAATTTAGAAAAACGAACACACGAAGTCAAACAATATTTATTTTAAAGCAATTTAATAACAAATGCATAACAATTAAATAAACAATAAAGTATTTAACAAACAAATTGAAAATAGTTGTTTTAAAGTCAATAGCATACAAAATTTCAATGTAAAACGAATAATGTTTAAACTGTTTTTATTTTTTTTTTTGGTAGTCAGTATTATCACCTCTAGTCTTTATGCAAGCTTTAGTTTGCGTGGGCACGCTCCTAATCAAATCATCAATATTTTGTTGTGGTAGGTTGCTCCATCCTTTAAGAGCAGCTTGTTCTAGCCGTGCGGTGTTTTGTGGATTATCCCGGCGAGCTCTAATTTTTCTTTTAAGCATATCCCACAAATACTCTATAGGATTAAGGTCGGGTGAGCAAGCATGCCACTCCAAACAAAGAATACCTTCTGCTTCAATGATATCTGTAGTCACTCTTATGGTATGTAGAGGTCCATTATCATGCAATAAAATTAAATTTTTTCCTGTTGCACCTCTCCAGAGCCTTACTATATGTTATCAACATACCTGTGAGCAGTTAAAGTTAATTGGCTGAAAAAAAGGAGTTTTATTACGGATTACAATTCCTCTCTAAAACATTACACTTCCCCTTGTATATTTGTGAACAGATCTGACAGTTTTCGTTCTTGCTTGTCTTCCTCGACCTCTAAGTACACGACTTCGTGGGTCATCTGAGTTTACACAAATCCTGACTTTTTTCGAAAATAGCACATTTTGTCAATTCCCAATGTTCCAGTTTTGGTGGTGAAGACACCAATTTAGGCGATCAATCTGGTGCTGCCTGGATAACTCGGGAACCCATAACTGTTTCTTGCTGTATACTTCTTGGCACGAACTCTTCTTCTTGTCGTTTCAACTGAAACAGTTACACCTGTAGCTTCCAAAAGCTGCCTTTGGAGCTGCAGGTGAGAAATGGTTGGGTGTCTTCCAGCTGATTGGGCAATTAAACAATCGTGAAGAGCCGTTATTACTTTTCGCGACTTTCCTTTGCTTTATTTTTGAGCTTTCCTAGTTCCTGTTACCTAGCATAAGTTTTAGACAGGACGCCCTGTATTAAGCCCAGCTCTACAGCTATGTCCCTCTGAGAACATTACTTTCTCCACAAGACCAATAATATTTCCTCGTTGTAAGTTCTATAACCCCACATGAGGCATATTTTCGGTTTTGGACGCGAAAGTTAGTTTATTTATTCTCGTTCAATTTGCAACTCAAGCAAATAACCTATACTCCTATACCGTACCGAGCTGTACTATCCGATTATCTCATGTATTTGTTTATATTCAATAAAAAACCTTTATTCTTCGCAACAATAACAAGTTTTTTCAAAAGAAATAAATTACTTCTAAATACATGGTGATTCCATATAATTTTGGGTGTGTATTTTTTAATTGATATTTAAATTATTATTTTATTTTAATTTCTATTGAATTTATAAATTTCTTAACTTTCTGTTTTGTTTTACTATTTTTTCTTCAAAAAATGGCCGGCGCCCTCTCTCTTTCTTTTTTATAAGCTAAATATTATAATGTTTAACTTGCCCGCATTCAAAGACAGCTAATTTAATCACAGACATATTAATTTTCTATATACTTCTGTACTACACTTCATTTATAAGTTGACAATTTCCCTTCCCTTTATTTTGAGTCAATACCTTCTTAAAATGGATGGTAGGTTGTTTTTACATCTTATTTTTATCTCAGTTCATGTTTTCCTGAAAATTCTTTTAGTTTAGTATAAAATCTCTTGGGGTGAGTAACATATTTGATTTAAGCTGGCATCCGACAGGTGAACTTTTATACCACTAACAGACAGATGGGGTGTGACAAACCCCAGCAATTGAAAAAGTTAAAGAATCTCAAAAAATATCTTTACGTTTAGTTTTCTGTGACATGTGGAACGTCAGCATTTTGAATCTGGTCAGGATAGTCACTATTTACACTAACATTGTCTGTTTCTTCACTTACTTCCGAATCACTCTGGTCAATACATTCGTCACTGTCTGCTTCATCCCATAAGGCCTGAAAGCGTGCTTATTCTCGTTCGTAATTCATGTTAGCTTAGGCTTAGACTAATAAAAAAATATATTAAAATCTGTAATAAGTAAAATTCACTTACATACATTTAGTCATTTATAGGAGTATAGAGTATAGACTCGTGGGGTGTGACCACTTTCAATTCAAATATACTTGCCAAAACTAAACAGACGAATAAAAACTATGTGTAATCGCATAGATGAATATACAATAGAAAGCAAGTTCCACTACATGCAAAATTTCCTTATGTTTTAGGCGATTTAGCATTGTTGGGGTGTACTACACCCCAATTGTCGGATACCGGGTTAATTATATTTAATATTTAATCAATATTTATATTTTTTATATTTGGTTTTTTTACATAACCTCTCCAAAACCACGTCTATTTTCAATTTTTAGAGAATAGCCCGGAAAATGTGACCGGTTTTTAATAGTGAGATATTAAGTACGTTCGCGGATACCCTGGATAACTTGTCGCCAACCCCTCCTAACCTCACCTAATATAAATAATACCGCTAGTAGAAAAATATACAAGGTATATTTATTTTTAATTAATATTAATAACTAATTAATAAACTATACTAGCTTAATATACCTTGTATATTTATCTATTATAGATATTAAGGTACCAAGGGTATTATAAGGATAATAACGCTTGAGGTCAATGGTGTATACATATACCGAGGGCCTTTGGCTGAGGTATATACGTTGACCGAAAGCGTTATTATCTATAACACCCGTGGTGCCTTCAACGTTTAATGTACGGATAAATTCTTCTTTATAGGCAAAAAATTTGAATGAATTTTAAATTATGTAATTAGTTTTTAAATAAGTACATTTAGCAGCAATAGTCGTAACGTAATTGTGGTAACCATAGTTTTACTTAGGTTTTTATTTGTCAACTTGACAGTATTTAACTAGTTATTTAAATTTAACGCCCTAGGGCATTATATCATATTTAACTGACTTCGAAATCATGTCATTATTTGTCAAATAATAAACCAGTCGGACATTAATGTTATTATTTACACTATTCTAAAGTGCGCATGTATTGTAGTGGACAAATTATCACCGACAGGTACATATCTGCGAACGCAACTATTGACATTCTTTGGGTCTGGTTTAATTCTTTGAACTACAATGTCCCAGTTTATTTTTCCAGTTCGTCTTGGTGTTTTGCTAATCTGCTTTTATTAAACAACATAATTTGAATACATTTTTATATATTTGCAGTAATAATGCCATGCATTAATATTTTATTATACCTGCTACTCTGCTACGGACATTTTTACGTAACCTTCATACCAAACCCTTCTTTTAGTGCGTCAACGATAAAATGTCTAAATATACTAACCTAGAATGACAATTGACATTTTACCCCTTGACATTCTTAAAGTATGCAACTGTATCCTTCAACAAATACACAATTTTCGGAGTTACATGTATAATAATCACAATAGAGATAATTCGACAAACTATGATGGACTGAAAGAAGGGTTTCGTGTTAACTTTAAACGAAGAAGACAATGTTAAAGAAATAAAATGTTTGTTTGTAACTGCTTTTTCTTTATTCGATTTAAAACTTTAGTTTATACAACTCAAACTCCTATTAGGATCAAACTCCTGTATTTTTCAGTTGATTTGCTTAGAAATGTAAAATGTTAGAATAACAAATAAGTCATTCTTTATTTAAAGTTCGAATATCTGTTTATTTTCTGGCTCTTTGGCATAAATGCTAAATTATAATATACATAATTCTATACGAAGCGAAGAGTGTATTGAGTTTTAGGTTTACACAGCTAATGAGCGAAAATTATATATAACTTTAGTAGAGTTTAGAAATATTTGTTAATTAGCTAAAACTTTGATAAATAATTTTACTTTAATTATTTATATATTCTGTTTTGAAAATAATTAATTTTATAACGTTTTTCGGAATATTTTAATCTTCATACACAGAGAATAAGAAATAATCCATTGTTTATAATTTTTGTTTTTGTTAGTGTAAATAATTATATCAATATCATCTGTAAATATAATTTATTTGAAAAATTAATCTTAGGGGATGGTATTTAAAAAGGGTAATTTGAAAATTATGACTTATCAGGGAAATAAGTTAAGGAATGAAAGAAACAAAAATTACAAGCAATAAAACCAAACAAGAAAAAATTGAATTCAACAATTAACCGTTTTTAAAATTAATTTTAATCTTAATAAACATCATTACTCAAAGTCAAGCAAATATGCAGTTTGAAAAGGAAGATATATATGCGCATATAATATATATGCATATTATTTGTGACAAATATGCATGTATATGCATTTATTTATGTCAAATATGCATGTATTATTTGTGTCAAACATGCATGTATGTAAATAATATTTTAAGTATTAAAGTTGCTGTGGTACTGTTTTATTTTTCGCAAATTCTTTGAAAAGTATAAGTGGTTCGGAAGAATCTACTGGCAACTACTACTCAATTCAGCAAAAATTTCTGCATAAAACATTGCAGCCTCTAATCAAGTTCTCATCCAGTAACAATTGGTTTTGGTGGAAGAGGAAGATTCGGCAAATGTTCTTTATACAACTGATACCTTATAGGTGCCTTAAGAAATATTTTGTTCATATTTGAAATAAAATTATTAGCAAGAGGAAATTTATTTCTAATTTCTTCTGGGACCCCATTTAAACCATGTGTTAGGCAAGTTATATATACTAAACGAGGATAAAATTTTTTCAAATTGCTTCCAACTTTGACCATGTAAGGTGCAGCATCTGAAAGAAAAATAAAAAATTTTTCGTTGGGAACAGCTAAAGGAAGAAAAAAAGTTGCTAAACTGTCTTGCAAAAACCTTAAAATTGTTACCTGGTGCGTTGGTTTTATTCAACTTCTTGGAAGTAATTAAATGCGATTTACAAGCTTGCCCATTTTTAAGAGATCAATAAATGTGCGATGTAACGTCCAGAAGAATCAATTGTTTCATCTACACATACATACAAATAATTGTCTCCTATTGTCTCTAATTTTATGTTACTCAGTACCGCAGAATATACCTACAGAATCGACCTCGTTTCTTCTTAAGCTTTTGTCACTTGGAATAATCTATTTGCAGTATTTTCCAAGAAATATTCGCAAATTTTCTTTTGATAATTTGGGCAAAGATATATTTTAGCTTAACAATGCTTAGAACAAATCATGGTTAAATGTCTCTTGCTCACTTGATTTCCGGTTAGTTGATTTTAACCACCTAGATATCGAATCTTGCTTTTTCTCTCCCGTTTCTAATTTATTTTTTTTACCGGTGTGTAAAGGAGTTTTGCAATGCTGGACTATTTGGAATTTTTTTTCGTATGGGATTTGCAAAAAAATTCCTACAGTAAACTAAATAATTTTTCGATCGGGGGTTATTTAAAGCATTTTAAATTAAAAATGTATATTTTTTGGTTTTCTGATTATTTTTATGCAATTTAAAATATTTAGGTTTACTTTGTATTTACTTACTGCATGCTGAACATAATAATTTTCCCATATCAATGGCCAATTCTGGATGCCTTGATCCACACAGAAATATCAGATACGAAGGTATTTGAACCATCAATAAACAAATAAATTCGCTTTGAAAACCTATTATATGCACTTTATTTTTAAATATACCAGTACATAAATATATGCAAAATTCAAAAGAAACTACAAAAATATACTGGTATATTAAAAAATAAAATGCATATAATAGGTTTTCAAAGCGAAATTATTTGTTTATTGATGGTTCAAATACCTTCGTATCCGATATTTCTGTGTGGATCAAGGCATCCAGAATTGGTCACTGATATGGGAAAATTATTATGCTCAGCATGCAGTAAGTAAATACAAAGTAAACCTAAATATTTTAAATTGCATAAAAATAATCAAAAAACCAAAAAATATGCATATTATGCGCTATTGCATATTTGCCTGACTCTGTTAATAACGAATTAATAAATTATACTTTGTTAATATTCCTTGTATATTTATCTATTATAGTTATTAAGGTATTGCGGACGATGCAATACTAATCTCTCAAAGTGAAGATGATTTACAACGTATACTGCACCAATTCAACATAATCTCCAGAAAATTTAACATGTTAATTTCCTCAAAAAAGACCAAATGCATGGTTATAACAGCAGATCCAATGAGATGAAAATTGGAGCTGGAAGGTCAGATAATAGAACAAGTGCTGGAGTTTAAATATCTAGGCATCACACTATCTAGCTACGGAAGACTCGAAACAGAAGTGGAAGATCAAGTGAATAGAGCAAACAGTGCCGCAGGTTGCCTGAATGACACAATATGGAGAAATAAAAATATCGGAAAAGAAATGAAAGACAGAATTTACAAAAGAGTCATCAGACCAATTATGACATACGCGGCAGAAACGCGACCCGACACAGAGAGGAAAAAAATTGCTCCAAACAGCGGAGATGAAAACCCTTCGAAAAATCGATGGTAAAACTCTATGGGACAGAGCTAGAAGTACAGATATACGACGGAGATGCAAGGTGGATAACATTAATAACTGGGTAAGAAACAGAAGAATAGAATGGAATGACCACAAAAGCCGAATGACATCAAATAGCGTAGTCAGGACAGCGAGAGACGGTTCCCTAATAGGAAGACGATCAGTGGGAAGACCACGAAAACGATGAAACTACAACTTACTAGAGGCACATTGAAAAAACAGAGTCATGTCTATAAAAAAAGAAGAAGAAGAAGAAGTTATTAAGGTACCAAGGGTATCATAAGGATAATAATGCTTGAGGTATATACGTTGATCGAAAGTGTAATTATCTATAATACCCGTGGTGTTGGTCTAATGTTCAACGTTTAATGTCCGACTAAATTCTTTTTTATATGCAAAAAATTTTAATGAATTTTGAATTATTTAGTTTTTAAACAAGTACATTTAGCAGCCATAGTCGTAACGTAATTGTCGTAACCATAGTTTTACTTATGTTTTTATTTGTCAACTTAACAGTATTTAACTAGTTATTTAAATTTAACGCCCTAGGGCATTATATCATATTTAACTGACTTCGAAATCATGTCAATATTTGTCAAATAATATACCAGTTTGATATTAATGGTACTATTTACACTATTCTAAAGTGCGCATGCATTGCCGTGGGCAAATTTTCACCAACAGGAACATATCTGCGAACGCAACTATTGACATTTTTTGCGTCTGGTTTCCGATAGAACTACTATGGCCCATTTTAATTTTTCCAGTTCGTCTTGGTGTTTTGCTAATCTGCTTTTATTAAACAAGATAATTTGAATAAATTTTTATATATTTGCTCTAATAATTCCATGCATTAATATTTTATTATACCTGCTACTCTGCTACAGACATTTATACGTAACGTTCATACCCAACCCTTCTTTCAGTGCGTCAACGATAATAGGTCGAAATATACTAACCTAGAATGACAATTGACATTTTACCCCTTGATATTCTTAAAGTATGCAACTGCATCCTTCAACGAATACATAGTTTTCGGAGTTCCATGTATGTATAATATAGGGGGTGCATATAGATTTTCACTTGGGAAAAAATCAAACAAGATAGAATTTTTTGTAATTTCATTAAGAAAATGTTCAATAAACAACATCAAAAAGTTCTACTTGAGAAGTGGGTGCTTCATTTTTTATTAAACAAATGAACTACGAAGTTTGATGTTTTTTTAAATAACTCCGAAAGTATAAATTTTAGAACAAAACTGACTTGACCATTGAAAAATTCAGAAAATTTTACAAAAAAAATCTTTTATAAATGATTTTCTAAAATTAAATCTATATCTTCTTTAATTTTTTATTTATAACGCTATAAAGTCACTCTTCTCACAAACATTGGCGCACTGTAAACTAGCGTACGGCGAAGTGCACGGTTGAATTATTTTAATGTAATTCTTTAACTGATGGATAAAATGAAATTTTACAAATTGAACCTAAAAAAAGTATAATTAATATATCTTATGGTTATAATAAAAATAGATAAAATGTATGGGCATAAGTACGGTGGGGGCGGAAAATGAGCCTTACATGAATTTTGTTTAAAAATGATTTAAAAATGTGTAACTAATACAATTTTTCTTATAAAACCCTCAATTTTGCACAACTTACCTTTTAAGCATCGTACTAAATGATGATTCATTCAAAAAATATCTCAAAAATTTATTGCAAATGATGTGACGTCCAAAAAATGTAATTTTTGAAATCTTTGTAGTTTTATAGAATTACCACCATTTTAAGACAGTATTACTCAAGTTTAAACATATTTATTACAGTTTTATAAGTGTTATTTTGAAGCTTTGGATGTAGTCTTTCAAATTCACTAAATTATTTTACTTTAGAAAATTAAGAAAGATAACAAAAATGTAATACAAAAACCGAAAATTACCACCTAAAAAAATGTTTATATAAAGTGATCAAAACTTTGTTCTCGAAAACTTATCTAAAATACATTTAATAATAAACTTCAACAATAATTAATGTTCAGCAAAAAATTTTTTTTTGACTCACAGTATGTCTGCGTAACTTGGAACCTATTGATAACTTTTTTATTATCAGTTTTACGAAAAAAATGTATTCTTTATAAAATACTCTGCATCGTATATAATCTAAGATGCAATCATCAAATATCAAATTTAATAAATTTTATACGAGGTATTTAAAAAATATGAATTTTACTCAAGAGTAAAGTATCGTTAAATTTCACAATATCGAAAATTGTTCTTAAGAAAAGTTGTTTGAAATTAAAAAATTTGTTTTAGTGTTCAATTACATCCTTCTAATTAAAATATTGTGAATAATAAAGGCACTTAACTCTTACAAAAAATTCATATTTTTTACACAACTCTTATAAAATTAAAAAAGTTTAATATCCGATGGTTGTATCTTAGATTTTAGACCAGGGAGAGCATTTTATGAAGAATAACTTTTTTTCGTAAAAGTGATAATAAAATAGTTATCATAATTGTAATAAAACGATGATGATGAGTATCCGTAATTTGAGAAATAATTGAAAAAAAATTTACGATTAGAATAATGTAATTATATATTTAAACTTAGTTTTTAATTTCAAACAACTTTTCATAATATCATTTTTTGATATTCTGAAATATAAAGGTACTCTACTCTTTAACGAAATTCATATTTTTGACATAACTCGTATAAAATTGATAAAATTTGATATCTGATGGTTGAGTTTTAGATTTTTGACTATCCAGAGCATTTTATGAAGAATAACTTTTTTTCTTAAAATTGATAATAAAAAATATTTCCATGTGGTTCCTAGCTACGCAGACATACTCTATAAGAGCTTCTGTATTAAGGTGATATAGTAGCGATCAACAGGTAGCCAAAATGCGTTCCAAGATTGCGGCTGTAATTTTGAATATTTTTTTGAGATATTTGGCACACGTATTCGTAATATAATAAAGAATGGCGGTACAGAGCCCAATTTGAAAAATATATTAATATGTGGAAATTA
Source organism: Diabrotica virgifera virgifera (assembly GCF_917563875.1). NCBI lineage: Eukaryota > Metazoa > Arthropoda > Insecta > Coleoptera > Chrysomelidae > Diabrotica > Diabrotica virgifera. The sequence goes on from NC_065448.1 coordinate 131,631,977, forward strand.
CTCTGTAATTAAATACAATATTAAAAAAACGAGCCTATACCGCCATTAAGAAGAACAAAAAACTACACTTTCTTCAAATAAACTTTTTTATCCGATGCCTAGATTTTGTGTCATTTTGGAACTACTAATGAAATAAAAAATTTTAGTAGTTCCAAAATGACACAAAATCTAGGCATTGGATAAAAAAGTTTATTTGAAGAAAGTGTATTTTTTTGTTCTTCTTAATGGCGGTACAGGCTCGTTTTTTTAATATTGTGTTTAATTTCAGAGTAATTTCCACATATTAATATATTTTTCAAATTGGGCTCTGTACCGCCATTCTTTATTATATTACGAATACGTGTGCCAAATATCTCGAAAAAATATTCGAAATTACAGCAGCAATCTTGGAACGCGTTTTCGCTACCTGTTGATCGCTACTGTTTCCTCTTAAGAATTTTCAAATTGCAATGCCATAGTCGGATTCAGTATAATCAAAAACAAAATTTTTGTCAAGAACATATTTGATCAAAGTAGAATGATGAATTTAACGATATTTTTAAAATTTTTAATACAAAACAATCGTTATTGTTTAAACAATTAATAAACAATTAGCGGCCAAATCCGCGAGTAGAACTTTTACTTTAACATGTATACAAATAAATAACTAACAAAAAAAGTTTTAGAAAAATATAAGCTTGTTTGAATTTTTCCGAAACAATGCATATTTTCGTTCTAATTGCACTCCCCTAATAATCAAAATAGAGATAATTCGACAAACTATGATGGACTGAAAGAAGGGTTTGGTGTGAATTTTCGAAGAAGACAATGTTAAAGAAATAAAATGTTTCTTTGTAACTGCTTTTTCTTTATTCGATATAAAACTTTAGTTTATATAACTCAAACTCCTTTGTATTTTTAAGTTGATTTGCTTAGAAATGTAAAAGGTTAGAATAACAAATAAGTTATTCTTTATTTAAAGTTCGAATATCTGTTTATTTTCTGGCTCTTTGGCATAAATGCTAAATTATATACATATTTCTATACGAAGCGAAGAGTGTATTGCATGGACGTATAAATAAAGATATCTTTATTTATACGTCCATGGTGTATTGAGTTTTAGGTTTACACAGCTAATGAGCGAAAATTATACCTAACTTTAGTAGAGTTTAGAAATATTTGTTAATTAGCTAAAACTTTGATAAATAATTTTACATTAATTATTTATATATTCTGTTTTGAAAATAATTAATTTTATAACGTTTTTCGGAAAGTTTTAATCTACATACACAGAGAATAAAAAATAATCCATTGTTTATAATTTTTGTTTTTGTTAGTGTAAATAATTATATCAATATCATCTGTAAATATAATTTGTTTGAAAAATTATTTTAGGGTATGAGGTATGATATTTAAAAAGGATAATTTGAACATTATGACTTATCAGGGAAAGAAGTTAAGGAATGAAGGAAACAAAAATATTAAGCGATAAAACCAAACAAGAAAAAATTTAATTCAACAATTTAACATTTTTAAAATTAATTTTAATATTAGTAAACATCATAAACTACTGCAGGGACAAAATGTAACCGATTTGAGACTCGAGATGTCATGGAGGAAATATGACATGCCGAAAGTACTTCTCATGGTGGCATACTTTGTAAGCCACCCCACAAGTATGGGCGATAAATTCAGTTCTTTTTCTTCACTATATGTTCTTACCTTAGCGATGAAATCTATCTCTTCTTTTCAACCAGATCCTTTGGAAACACAAAGAATCTACATATCCCTCTTTCAGTATAGTGTTTACAATCCGGGGCAAAGCACATTACCATTGATATTATACAAAATACAATGGTTCGCAAAAGCTCCTAACCTTTGATTGGTGAATATCACTAAAAAACTATATTTCATATAAATCTTAGACCGAATTTTGATTATATTATCGGGTATAATATCACAAGAGAGTGAGAATAAATTGACAATAATGAGACAGTTTTTCGAAAATTTGTTGTATGGCAATAGACACGAGAGCCCGCAGAGCTGGAGTGGCTGTTGCCAAATGACAACAAATTTGAGAAAAATGAAGCATTATTTTCTTATTTATTCTTACTGTCGTGTGATATTCGTAAGATTATTTTTTTATTACTTACATATAAAATTCAAGCCTTTATATAAAACAGTTGGTCCGAGAGCTGTGAGACATTTTTGAGTAGGTATTTTAGGCAACCTGAAATTTTTTCCGGTGACTCTTCCATGATAGCCTAATACCAAAATGCCGGTCTGGCTGGAGGGTAGCGGTTATTTTCCCCAAAAATCCCCCCCCCCCCAAAGTTAAAAAAGGGTAAACATTGATATTACAAAAAATATCATTGGCGTGACTTTAAACTAAATTTAAATATTTAAATATAAAGAAAATAAACAGGCCAGGCGAATTGAGGGCGATTTTAACTCTACAAGATACTTGCATGGGCGCCCTAGGATTATTTTCAGGGGGTGCATCTGAACTGAACTTCAGAAGATTTCATCCGGATCTGTACATACTATTAACGAGTATAAAATATACAACTATTCATGCATAGCTATGTACATATCTTCCGGACAGGGAGGTGCAATTGTTATTTTGACAGGGTATTTTTTAATATTAAAAATAAATATTCTAAAAAAGACAGGTTTTTTTGGTGTAATTTTTTAACTGCCAGATGAAACAAATACCACGTGCATGTGAATGAAAAGGGCTATAGGTAATTCTTCAACGTCTAACGGAAATGGATGGATACTAGCAGATTTTGCCAAGGAATTAAAAAATATTAAATTTAAGTAGTTAAATTTTTAATTGAACATTGGTCTACAGAGGAGATGTTGCCTTTTATTGGTAATTTATAAATAAATTTAAATTATGATTTATATGATTCATATGTTGTAAATACTAATGGTATAGAAATGTCGATCGACGATAACATGACCTGCGAAAATCACGAAGAAGCCGACACGAAGATAGTTCATCACGTATGTAAGCTTAATACATTAGCAAAGACCAATGTTCTTATTAAAACTTCTGATACAGATGTTTTGATAATTATGCTTGAAAACATGGATCATCTCCAAAGTGACGATCTAGAGATTTTTATGAAGTATGGTACTGGAAATTTTAAATTATACATAAATATAACGAAGCTACATACGGAATTAGAGCCATCTTTATGTACGAGATTGTTTGCCTCAATCAGTTTATGATTGCTATAGTTCATCAGCGAACCAAGGAGAATTTCAGATATATTGCTGAGGGTAAGCTTACATACATGTTCTTTTATAACTGAAATATTTTTTTTAGTTGTTAACTCAATTTTCTGCTTCTTCGTGTGCCTCATCCTTTCATGACAATGGCGATCATCACGGCTCATTTTATTCTCTCTGCAGCGATTCTGAAGAGTTCTATTGTTGTGTTTAACACTCCACTACTTTAAAATTTTCAACCAGGATATGCATCGTCTTCTCCGTTCTCTTTTTTCTAGCACTTTTCCTTATATAACCAATCACATCACGTTTTTTATTTCTTAGTATATGACCAAAGTAGCTCATTTTTCTTTCCTTCATAGTGTTGAGTATTTATTTTTCCTTTTTCATCTTTCTTAATGTTTCGGTGTTTGTTACGTGTTGTGTCCATGATATTTTTTATATTATTCGATAACACCATATCTCAACAATGGCAAGTCTTTTTCAGATGTGCCCGTGATTGTCCAGGCTTCGGCTCCGTATAAAAGGAGAGAGAATACGTAGCAACTCAATTAATTAATCGCTAAGTAATTAATTCTAAATATATTTTACAGATCATGAAGAAGACGAATCTGAGTCTCGAGGGGAGTCTGACTAAGAAGAAAAGAATGAATATTTAAGCTTAGATGAGGAGTTTGACGAAGTAGTACAACATTCGGACACATAATTAATTTAGTTTATAGTTTTATGCTTCCCTACCTATATATTTAGAATAATAAATTTGTCTTTTTCTGTCATATTTGCAAAATCTATTGTATAGTAGGTATTATTTTCCTTTAATTAATAAAAAGTTACTTAAGAAACTATAATATATAATAATTACTCTAACGTTTCGAGGCACAACATGGGTATCGCCAGGTCGCGTGATTTTTCTCGAGTGAACGGACTCGCCCAGCTACAATATAGGACGCAAACAGCTATCGGTATACGCTCTTTCTCACACTGTTGCTTACCTATAGCGCTTTTCATTTACATGCTCGCGTAATTTGTTTAATCACCTGGCAGTTGAAAAATTTCACCAAAAAAAACCTGTCTTTTTAGAATATTCATTTTTAATATTAAAAAATACCCTGTCAAAATAACAATTGCACCTCCCTGTCCGGAAGGAATGTACATCATAGTTATGCATGTATAGTTGTATATTTTATACTCGTTAATAGTATGTACAGATTCAGATGAAATTTTCTAAAGTTCAGATGCAACCCCTTAAAATAATCCTGGGACGCCCATGCAAGTATCTTGCAGAGTTAAAATCGCCCTCAATTCGCCTGGCCTGTTTATTTTCTTTATATTTGAATATTTAAATTTACTTTAAAGTCACGTCAATGATATTTTTTGTAATAACAATGTTTACCCTTTTTTTTAAATTTGGGGGAGATTTTTGGGGAAAATAACCGCTACCCTCCAGCCAGACCGGCATTTTTGTTTTAGGTTATCATGGAAGAGTCACCTGAAAAAATTTCAGGTTGCCTAAAATACCTACTCAAAAATGTCTCACAGCTCTTAGGCTAAGTCAGTGACATTGATCCCATTTTTCAACTTGTCAAAGTCTAAAGCACAGTTTAGAAAATATTTAGATGAAGATATTAATAAAATATCAATTAATTTCTTTATAAATACAGTTTTGTTCATGAAATAATCTTACCGAAGTAAATCGAGCGCTTAAATTAGCCTATTAATTTTCTCCTCGTGACAATTTGACATTAGATGCAGAACTAAAAGTATATTATGGATATTTTCTTAAATGTGACAGTTGTCAAAACTAGAAAACTGGTTGCAATTAAACAGAAACAATCTACTTAAAAAAATTCTCAGTAGTAATTGCACAAGAGCTCTGAAATTATTGAATTTTTCCCGAGTGACACTTTGACAGTTTTAATTTCACGAGCCGAAGGCGAGTAAAATTATGTCAAAGTGTCACGAGAGCAAAAATTCTATATTAATTTCAGAGGTTGAGTGCAATTGGTTGCGATTATTTCATGAATAAAACTGTTCAAAACCAAAATTTTATTGTAATTTATTTATGTAAGTACCATTAAACACACAGTTTTTATAAATATTTGACGATTGAAAGTCATCACTTTTATAATTTTTAAAACATTAATTGTCATTAATGTCACTGAATGTATTTTTTCGTAGCAACGAAGGGCATCTGACGTAATATACTTAACGACTGGAGATTATCAAAAATTATCGATTTAATTCAGATATCTGTAGCTTTCTATTGGTCAGAATCTCCTATGAATGAAATAATCACTGTAATTTTCTACAGTAGAAAATTACCAGTGTAACAATAATCTGATTGGACAGAATTAAACACGTGATCAAAAATCTTACTATAAGATTGAAAGTTAAAATCATTAAAAAATAATCTTAAAACCACCATACTAAAGCATACAAACAGCAGAGGAAGCAAAATTGTATCTTTATACGCTCTGAGCTTCGCTGGTGTCGCTCCTAGCGGACTACTAATTCAACTTTCACCGGTAATTTTTAAATTTATTATTTAATTGTTATCGCTTAATATTTACAATGCAAAAAAGTAATTAAATTGTAATCAATTTTTTAAGATTTTGCTTTTTGACGTTCTATTGATAAAATATGAATTTCTTACTTCGGATATTTTCACAATTATCGTGTAGATGGCGGTAAGATTAATAGATTGATTTATAATAATTACATATTACGGAACATTAAAAAAACTTAAATTCACTATTTAAAGCGTAAGTATATTTAAGGTAAAAATATATACCACAGCTTTGACCAACTAATATTTTTTATAATTAATGTTTTTAATTTTAATTTTAAATTATTCACTTTGACATTTATGTCAAATTTCCGGTAAAGGTTTACAGACTTGTCACTACTGGCGCTCGCGAATTTGTAAATATCCCCTCTACGTACGAGCTCACAGCGTATAGGAATTTAAAAGGCTTGAGATTGGGCAAATCCACGGTTCTTAGACATTACTACGGTTGCCTAAATCGACTAACCAATGAACATTAAGGGTGAGATTACGTCACGAGAGTTTACTGTCATTTGAATCGTAATATGATTTTTATCGAATCATGAGAAAACACAAGTATTTTAGAAAAATTTAAACGCAGGATGCAAGATTACATTATTACCGAGGGAGGAAAGCCCCTTAGAATAAACAGGCAGATTCTATTGAATGAAATATTTGAAATTAAATATCACACTTCTCTTTTATTTTCAGCCCTGTAACTTATTAAAATAAACATTACAGAAGTTTTCAGGGACTTTCAGCCCTCGGCAATAATGTAGTCTTTCATTCTGAGTTTAAATTTTTCAAAAATATTTATTAGTTTTCTCAGGATTCGAAAAAAATGAATACAATTAAAACACATTGAGAATTTTGACATGCGTCAAAATTTTGCATTAACTCAATGTAAAATTCTGAACTGTTGAATTCCAGCTTCCCTAATAATTATTGTACATCAAAAGATATTAGAAACTATTTGTAGAGGATTGAAATCTGTATTGGAAATAACTGTTAAAATTGGTCTACGTAATTAAACATATTCCAAAATTTTGTAAAAATGTAATACATTTTAGTTTTCAGCCCAAACTTAGGCCACACACAATGCAATAATGTTCACATTTTTAAACTGTCAATATTTTTATTTTATCATCTATTGTTTAAAAACAATACAGTTGATAAAATACCCTCAGTTGCGGAGAAAGGATTAATAATAAAGATTTTTTTATTCAGTAAATGGTGTGAGCACTGTCAGTTAAATAGTAACGTGTGTGGCCTTACTTTTACACGCATACCTATTGTGGCAAATGTATCATATTTTTCAAAATTTTGGAATGCATTTAAATCGTAGAACAATTTTAACTTTTGATTTTAATACAGATTTTAATTCTCTACAAGCATTCTCTCATGACTTTTGATGTAAAATAATTAGGGAAGCAGGAATTCAACGATTCAGAATTTTACATTGAGTTTCCTATGGCCCTTTTTACGATTCACCACCCGGTATAAGATAAAATGTGTACCATTTGTCTAATTATTTCATAATAACACGAATAATATACATATATACACAATAACACACATTCAATGATCGAAAATCATTTAAAAATATGGGAATGTAAACTCTTGTGACGTAAAGTCAAAAATATAAGTCTCCCCACCACTGTCGGACAAGACAACCGTAATAAAGTCTAATAACCGTGGGGCAAATCCAGGCTTTTTAACCTTCGTTTACAAAGTGATAACAACAATATGACAGTCATGACGTCACACGTCCTATCAGCCTTAAAATCTCTTTGTATTTTTCTATATTTAAACTATATTTTTGCACGATTGATCTTTTTTGACTGTTTACCGTGACAGATTTTAAGTACTCCAACTCGACGGTAAGTAATTCACTTACCGTCGAGTTAAAAAATCTCTTAATTTTAATTTATTTTTTGAAAGAATAAAGAAAACTAACGAATTATTTATTAATATTGAAACTTATGGTACAATTTGTTAAATTATTTAATGAAATCCCACTTGTTTGGGCTGTGGTTTCACTTCTAACAGAAAATCCTGCAGAATCGCATACATTAGTAGTATCCAACATTTTTTTCTCTTCAAATACGCGATCAAAGTTTAAAACTTGGAAATATCAATGCCATCATAAAGAAAAACGGTGGATTTAATCATTGAATATTCTGCCCAGAGGCTTCCTGGAGCTTTCAACTGCATATGTCTTTGAACGAAATATGCCAATAGAGTCTTTTCTTCGATTCTTAAATTCTTGCCTTCGCACCATTTTTTAAAACTTTGGTAGGTATTTTGATAACGGATTTTGGATTTTTCGGGAATAATTGCGGAACACCCTTCTTCCCAAGCCCGTTCAATTTCTTCAAATTCACTTTCGCTCATATTTTAATTTATAATAATCAAAATTGTACTTAAAATTATTGACAACTAAATAAAAACTCAATTCTCCATTGTTGTGATGCACCCTAGTTACTACCTCACAACCAAAGTATCTATCTTGATAAAAGAATGAAACTAGTCAATAGGGCTTTTCATCGATTGTCATTTGTTTCGAGCTTCCGTCATATGTTGTATAATCTGTGTATAATATTAATATACCCGGATTATACAACATATGACAGAAGCTCGAAACAAATGACTGTGAATGAAAAGCCCTATATGACGAAAATGTAATTTTATAATTTATAATGGTATCAATCGTGCAAAAAACGTTATAAGCATGTCGAACGTTAAGGGTAACCGATCTCAGACAATAATTGGAGTCGTCGCCCCGCTCCTCCTCCAAACAATTGTCTTCGATCGGTATAAATCCCTTACCGTTCTCCATACTTAATATACTATTATGTACAGTTGAGTCCGCGACTCTTTACCCGTGCGTCATTAATACCTGGCGAGATAAAACACATACTTTTTATCTAGCATCATTCTCTTCCATGCATGAAACTCATGACAAACCAGCTGCCGTTTGTTATTAAGTAACAACACATCGCACGCCGGCAAGAAAAATGACACAAGTCAAAAATTGGGAATTTTGGGGTTATGCCATGGAAACGTATCAATGAAGTGTCCCAACGTTCACGAAAACCGCCACATCTCTAACTATAAATTTGTCCACGTGAGGGCAGTTGTGTCACTTTTATCGAAGGCTAGTTCGTCATTCGCTACAGCAAGAACAGTGTCACTTCAGCGTTAGTACTGGAAGGTGTTCCTAAACCAATCAAGAAAATCGTCACTTTTGAGTTGTGTCACTTTTCGTGAATAAGATAAGTTTAATGTAATTGTTTATACGGTCATAATTAGTAATACTATCTTAGTAATATTAAACTAATTAGGTGTTAAATAACTTTTTTATATTATTATTATATACAGTAAGGTCTCTTTTTATGCAGATTATTTTAATGCGATTTTGAAGTTGTGCGGTTTATATTTCATCCAAATTTTCTATTATTAACAGCTACTATAATAATTTTATTAATATTAACTCTTCACATCTAGATAAAGCAAAGTATAGTAAGTGTTTGCAATTCGGGGAGACCCCTGGTTACATGATGTTGCTATTACATCATTATGTACAATCTGTAATTGTTTTGAAATTAAATTTTCTCTTAGCGGTGCTATTTTATAATAAGTGGAGAATTTAAATTTTGCTGATTCAAGTTGCAGTTTAATGAGCAGCACATTTTGATTTATTGATTGAAACATTTAACGTGAGTGTCATAAAGTTTCATTTTTCATTAGAAGAGGTTATTTCCATATCAGTACCGTATTTGCCATTTTGTAATTTCTTTCAAGATTTTATTTGGCCCATAATGAAAAAAAAAAAACATCAAAGACAATTAATTTTGGAGGACAAACGTTTTGGTTTTATGTGATTTTAGAAAACTACGGAATCGTTACCTAGTTTTTCAAGGCAAGTAAAGTCATTTCTAATGCGATTTTTTTATATGCGCTTTTCTGTAGAACGTATCCACTGCATAAAACCAGACCTTACGTATTTTTTATTTTATGTTATCTCTCGAACTGTGAGTTTTTCTGAATAATTTTAAAAATAATTTCGTACGTTATTGATCTCAATTTTTAATGGTAAAATTTGTGCACATATTATATTTTGATGTATATGGGGTTAGTATAAAAATGTTTTAACAGTTATACAAAGTTAATAAAAAACTGCTTATTTTATACTTTCCTTTACTAATACTTTCGTGTAAGTTTTCATAATAATAATTTTCGTTTTCATGTTTCTAACATTAATTTCATAATATATTTACGTAGATATTTTTACAAGCATATCTTCAGAAAATTCGTTTTTTACAGATTCATCATGTACTCCCAGCAAGGAAGTAGAGGTAGTAAATTACTGCGGAATGGGACGTTTCGGCGTCGCCGTTTCGGCGTGGCCATTTCGGCGTGGCCGTTTGGGCGTAGAGCCGTTTCGGCGTAGGCCGTTTCGGCGTAGGCCGTTTCGGCGTCGGCCATTTCGGCGTCAGAAATTTTATTTTAGTGACTAAATACCTACATTGAGGTTTATTGGTCAGGCAATTTTTTGGAAAAAAATCTTTTAATATAGTTATTTAAATACATTGGAGTTCATTGGTCACACAATTTTAACATTAATGGTCAAGTAGAAAAATAAACTAAATATATTTCTTTTATAAACATTTTGTTATATTTTATTCTGCAAATACCTATATTGGATTTTTTATTAATGCATATTAATAATAATTGCTGTTCTCTTAATTGTCCCAGAGCTAATTAGATGATAACTGACATTTTTCAACTTTAATTAGACATACATTATATGGTATATAGACGGAGAATTTTAATATTGTTAAAATATCTTTTTTAAGCAAAAATATTTGCAGAATGTATATTTTTAAAAAAAATTAAATTATACAATATTTTCTTGAAAGGAATCTGCTTTTAAAATATTTACCATTAGTTAGTATAATAATAGTTATCCCTATATTTATTGCAGTTTCTTCGAAAATTTAAATACAAAATTCACATATCTAATTATAACATGTAAATAATAACTAAAATAAAATATTCATTTTTCCAAAATCTTGTTTATTCATTTATTTATATATAATATCTACAGCTAGAAGCCAATTACAGATATTACATTAACTATGAGCTAAATAACAAGCACACACACATAAGTATAAAATTGACATATACAAATCTACCATTAATATTAAAATTTTGTGATCAATGGACTCCAATGTATCTACTTAAATAACTATATTAAAAGATTTTTTTCAAAATAATGTCTTACTAATAGACTCCAATGTAGGTATTTAGTCAACTAAAATAAAATCTCTGACGCCGAAATGGCCGACGCCGAAACGGCCTACGCCGAAACGGCTCTACGCCCAAACGGCCACGCCGAAATGGCCACGCCGAAACGGCGACGCCGAAATGTCCTAGACCCAAATTACTGGCACTGGCTGCTGGAGCCATTAAAATGGGGCAAGCTATGGAACAAAAAATTGGTTCAAATAACCTAAAATCTAGCACCACAGTGCTAGAATGTTATGAAGCAGACGTCGAAAAAAAAAAATTCAACTAAAGAAGTAGAATTGGAAGACATAGTGCCAGAAGAACATGAAAATGTTGCAAACGAAATAAAATCCAGCACTATAGTACCACAATGTAACCAAGTAGACATCGAACAAAAAAACTCAAGCAGTTTTGCCTGCACCAAGAGGGAATTCATCAACATTTTATAATAAAAGCAAAATGAATAGCTACAATTTAAATGTCACTGATGCCCGGTTGCACCAACAGATCTTAAGCTTAAGTCGAGAATATCATAAGAATTAATATAAAATAATTATAATATATTACAATAAGAACACCATAATATAATAATAGATATAATTGATAATAAGGTAAGAATCTAAAATTATGGTGCAACTCAAGTGATACTCAATAAGGCCCTATCTATAAGTAGAGCTTAGCTAAGCTGGAGCTTAAGATCTGTTGGTGCAACCAGGCATGAAATACAGTCAGATAATGTACAGTGTTTTTTTTGGCATGAAGGTGAAGGTGCTCGAGGAGCAATAGAGATAGGTTCTTGCATTCTGAAATACCTAGAAGAAAAAGCCAATGCCACCAACAACAATAATCTTGAAATCATACTTTATTCAGACAATTGCTGTGGTCAGCAAAAGAACAAGTTTATAATGGGAATGTACCTATACGCTGTACAAAAATATAATATTAAATCTATTACACATAAATTTCTGATTACAGGTCACACGCAAAATGAAGGAGATAATGTTCATTCTGTCATAGAAAAGCAGATTAAGCGAGCACTTAAATCAGGTCCCATCTATATTCCCACTGATTACTTCAGATTAATTCAGTCTGCAAGAAAAAAGGGAAATCCGTATAAAGTAACAGAATTAGGTTACCAGGACTTTATGGATTTGAAGACACTGTCTCAGCAAATAGGTTCAAACTATAATAAATTATCGGACAATGAACTGATCCGAACAAGTGACATAAAAATACTTAAAGTGCAGAAGAATAACCCAGGCATTATTTTTGTAAAAACTACATACGAGCAAAAAGAATTTGCGCAGATCAACGTCAATCATAACAGAAGAAGCATGCAGATCTCTACACCGGAGTGCGTTGCAGCGTATAAGAAAAAAATGCAAATTTCTGCTCTAAAGAAAGCTCATAATATTGAATCACTTATCTCAGCGAAAAGCATTCCTACATTGTATAAGCCCATCTATGAATCTATGTTTTCTTAAATTGCATTAATTACTTTAGTTTGTTGTATCTTATTAGTTGTACTTTATTAAATTTTATTCATTTTTGCGTTTTGTATTTTTCTAATAAATCAATTTTCGACGTTGCATTAATTACTTTAATTGCATTAATTACTTAAGTTCTATGTTTATTTGTAATTGTATTGATCACTTTAGTTGTATTAGGTCTGGATCCCGCGTATGGAAAAAAGTTGATTAATAGCAAGCTGAAAATTTGTTAATAGCTTAAGGGTGTCTAGTTGGACAAACTTTGATGTATGGGAACACTGGAACAGGGGAAGTTTTAATTATGGAACAGGTTAAAAATTTGGAACGGTCAGACCACGAAAACGGCACATTTATTTTGTCCGACAGAACAGACTTAAACTCTCCGAACAGAGATTAAACTCTCATGCAAAAATCAGACTGATATTTATCACCTGTCATAATTCCTGTCATTTAACATATTCTACATGGTCCACTCATTAAAACGCCCATTTGGTGATAAATAGCAGTCTGATTTTTGCATGAGAGTTTAATCTCTGTTCTGAGAGTTTAAGTCTGTTCTGTCGGACAAAATACATGTGCCGTTTTCGTGGTCTGACCGTTCCAAACTTTTAACCTGCTCCACAATTAAAACTTCCAGTGTTCCCATATATCAAAGTTTGTCCGACTAGACATCCTTAAGCTATTAACAAATTTTCAGCTTGCTATTAATCAACTTTTTTTTCGTACGCGGGATCCAGACCTATATCTTATTAGTTATTCTTTATTAAATTGTGTTAATTTTGCGTTTTGTATTTTTCTAATAAATCAGTAATTTGCGACGTGTTTTATTTTTTAATCTTCCTTAAGCTGTAGTTTTTCCAGGTATATAAGGTCTGATAGTCGTATTATGTTACAGTCAGTTAAAATATACAATGGTTTGGTGTTATAAATAACTAACAGTACAGGATCATAACAAAAAAATAAACAAATAAAGCAAGAAAAGTGACATAACTCAAAGACCCTACCTATATCTACCTGATAATGACGCAAATTCCACCAAAGTAGACCTACATGTGCATCATGTGCATACAATAATGCTATACAATATAACATAATCAACCAATATAACTGTTTTTAGCAAAAAACCTTTTAAAATATGAGGATAAGTTTTACAGCAATCTTTAAGTTGATTTATCTCAACTTCAGTATTTTTGGTTTGTGTCACTTTTCTCGCAGGGGTGCGACATGTTATTTTTATGAACCATCTAGACTCAGTGCATTGAAAAGAGATAGGTACAAAAAAGACGATTCGGTATGTTTTCATATTTTAAGCACAATTTGTTTGACGTTTCTGATTTGTTTAATTTTGTGGCTGTCAGTCAGTTGAACTTTTTGCGGTTTTTGTCGAATTTTTGCGTTTTGAAGTTTCTTTATATAACACAAACAGTTGTTTTCACAACTAATTTTATATTGGGCTTTGAAATTTTAAGGTGAATAATTATATTTAGGCAATTAATATTTAAAACATACAAAGCTAACATCATTCACACAGTAAAGAAATGACTGTGTTTAGATTTCCGCCAAAGTGAATAAAATAACAAAAATAAAATACGTTATTGGATTTTTTTATAAATTGTTTATTTATTTATTAATCAATAATAATAAAAGAATTTATTAAGCTACTTCAAATGTAGCTGTAATTCTGCGCAAAAATTTTGAAGCAAAACTTGCATTTGACATTCTATATATTTGATAACCTCAAATTTTATAATAAAACCCGTAATCGGAACAGTATCCACTTTCTGTCAGTTGTTGCTGCGTGAAATAGATTTCCGACTTATTTCGTATGCTTTAAGTGATGACGCACCGGTAAAGACTCGCGGACTCAACTGTATTATTTCAGATATTTTCTACCATATAGAGTATTTATATCAAATTTTTATTAATGTATTGATACATTAGCACAAAATTAACAGTTACATTTTAAATAACCTCTTGTTTTTGTAAGCCACACATGAAGCATACACATAAGATCTTCCTCCACGTCGCCAGAGGCGTGTATCACGTGTACCACGTGTACCACGTGACCTATAATCATAGTTAACGCTCCCAACAGATACAGAAAAATTTAAGCGGTTGTGGGTTAATACTGCTCTCTGGGGGCATTGATGGTGCGTTGGTTAAGCGTGCAGGATACAATGCTGACAAAATAGTAATTTCGGTATCAAATTTCCAAAAATATTTTCTGATCCTCATAATAAAGAAAATACCTTCTCCAATGTAATAAAAATTATACTGAAATGATAGCATCTTCTAAGGTAAAATGATTCCGAACTCCCCTTCGGATTTCCGGGTGAGGACTACGAGTATATTAAGTCTAACACAATCTTATGTTAAAGAAATTCGGACAGAGTCATGGAATTTTTGAAGTCTTACAGGTAACGGAATGAAATTGGTACTGCACGGAAAAGAGGGAAAATACCAATTGCTTAAATTCAAAAGACTAGCTGGAAAGGACAAAGGGCGAAAGATCTAGGTAAAGCATACAAATCGTGGTATGTATAGGAAAGTAACTTTAGGAATGGGTTGGTATAATTGCTCATAACAATTTTTCTAACATTTTCTGAGCTTTTCTTGTTGTGAGTGAGAGATAAATAAACTAAACTTTTTATATAACTCGATAGATTCGTGCAAATATTATAAGAATTGTACATTTAATGATAGAAGCATATAATTTGGACCACATATACTACACGTAAATAAGGTTTAAAATTAGATATGAGGCCATCTCAGATTTTATTATTTGCAACAATGGGGAGCATTGAAAATGGCGACCATACAAATGTGACTAATAGCACGATAACTTTTAAACGAAAAGTCATACTTCAACCAAATTTGGTATATGGGTTCTTTTTTTGATATATAAGATCGAGCCCCTAAACCGTAAGAATGGGTTTACCAGAAGTGTTTTTCCTGATTTTTTATGTAAAAATATGTTGTTTTTTTTTCAATTCTTTCACCTTCAATTCTTTCACCTTATATATAAAAATCTTTCCAACAATAGTAGAGGAGTTTACAGAAAAGGAAATACGAACCGCTGGTCAGGAAATGAAGACGGGGAAAGCTCCCGGCCCCGACGGGCTGCCACCAGAGACAATTAAGTTAGCAGCAACTGAGAAACCAGGCTTGATCAGAAGAATATGTAACGATCTACTGCAGAAACAAGAGTTTCCCAGGGACTTGAAGGAGGTGAACCTAGTTCTTCTCCTGAAGCCTGGGAAAACCCCCCGATTTAGCATCCTCTTATCGGCCAATATGCCTTCTGGACTGCCTTCTGGAAGGCATGTTGTAAGATGAGAGAGTGTTATCAAATCAACAGTATGGGTTTCGTAAAGGTAGATCGACAGTTGACGCCGCGACCTGGATAAGGGACGCGGCAAAAACAAGCAAGAGGAGATGGGTAGTCCTTGTTCTGTTGGATATAAAAAATGCTTTTAACTTAGCAAACTGGGGTCTTATAGTAGACAGAATCGTAGAATGGACCCCAGAATATGTGTCCAACATAATAAAGGACTACCTATCTGACAGAACCGTATGCATATCGAAAAAAAAAAGAAGAAAGAGATGACCGCGGGAGTACCCCAGGAGTCAGTCCTGGGACCCTTACTATGGAATATATTATATAATGGGGTAATAGAAGTAAACAAGGAGAGAGGAGTGAGAGCGATTGCATACGCGGACGATTTAGCTTTACTAATCGAAGACGACACGAATGGGGGAATAATAGAAAAAGTTTATAGAGCAATACGAAAGACCGCGGCTTGGATAGAAAGAAACGACCTAAAGTTAGCAGTAGAGAAGACGCAAGCCATAATCTTGAGGGGACCGAGGAGAAGAAATGATATTATATTTGAATACAAAGGCTCCGCAATAAGACCCCAGAAGACAGTGAAATGCTTAGGTATAATATTCGACGACAGGATTGCATTCAGACCACACGTACAGGATGCATGTCGGAATTCAGAAAAAAGGACCTCCACACTAAACACGCTGATGCCAAATATAGGGGGTCCAGGATCCCAGAAAAGAACGGTGATGCTACAATCAATCCTATCTATAGTTTTATACGGGGCCCCAGTGTGGCACGAGGTCCTTCGAATGAGGAAGTAAAAAGACATGCTTCTTAGGGCTCAGAGAAAACCTCTGATCAGGGTGTGCAGCGCGTACAGAACCGTATCAACCATTGCCTTACAGGTGGTGGCTGGTGCTGTGCCGGTGCACATCCTGGCCGGAGAAAGAGTCCGAATGTACCAAAGAGGCAAGGAGGCAATAAGTTAAGGACCACAAGAAAGGACGAGAAGTTTACAGATGTGGCAGAGGGAATGGACAGCCGAAGTCGAGAAGGCAGCCTGGACGAAATCCCTGATTCCTAATGCGGTGAGATGGTACGATTGCCGGCATCGGCGCGTCAACTATTACTTCACACAATTCTTGACGGGACATGGATCGTTTAGGAAATTCACCTATCGTATAGGGAAGACCGGGGACGATCTATGTCCCGACTGTGGAGTGGTGGATGACGCGCAGCATGTTGTGTTTGAGTGCCCTACATATCGCGCGGGCCGTACCGAGCTGCAGCTGGGGCTGGGATCCCCTCTAGGCGAGCCTCATGAGCTAATCGATAAAGCTATCGATAGCAAAAGAGACTTCGACCTGATCATTGCTTTTGTCACCAAGACAATCAATCACAAAGAGGAAAAAGGGAGGCGTCTGCAAGCGGGATGACCAATCGTCATTATTAATTTTTTTATTCATTTTTTTTAACGTGTTTGTGTCATGCAAGACAGTCAGCGGGGGAGGACCCTTTACATCCAATCTACGCTGACTGCCCTTATTTTATATTATTTATTAGGTTTTATCGATCTATTTATTTATTTATCAATTTTATTTATATAACATTTTACCGTTTTTATTCTAATCTTATTTAACTGTGGTGCTTGTCTCAAGAGGCATTCAGTAGGAGACTTTTACCTTCTACTCAGGCTGAGTGCCTCTTGTGTTTCTCGTTTTGTTTCTGTTTTGATTTATGTTTTCATTGTTCTACCGGTGTCCGTCCTGGGACAGCTGGCGGGAGAGGACCTTTTACATCCAACCTACGCCAACTGCCTCCTTGTTTCAAGTCTGAGATTGTTAATGAATGTGTGTATTGAATGAATGAATTGATGAAAGTAAGAATGTTTGGCGTTGCTCGTAATTACCAACTGGTTCTGTTTGGCTAGTTCCATCGTGAGGGGGGCATCCCGGTCGCCCCACCCGCGGGAGCGCTGCGCTGGACGGTCGCTTCACCGGCCGGTCTGGCGTGAGGCTCCCGCGGGGGGAGGCTAGGAGGCCGCCAAACTCATGGAATGCACGCGAAGAGTGCCGGAGGGGAGTTAAGAGTAAGGTCGGCGGGTCAGATATGCACGCTAAGTGCGGTTCCAGACCCGTCGGCTGGAGAAAAAGGGGGTGAGTTTAGTCGGTAGGCGACCTCGGCCCGCGGTGAAGCGTGCCGAACTTAATCCGACACACCTGGGACACCTTCCCAGAGGGTCTTTTGAAGATTCTCACCTCCAAAAAAAGAAAAAATTCTTTCCCCTGTATAATTTTTTAAAAAGGTAATACCGGCATTGAAAATCTCGTAAAAGAATTTTTTAGGAAATATTTTGAACTTTTTAATTATGTTAAATACCATGTATTAGATGCATAACTTATCTTCACATGTACCTATGTGCCGCAGATTCGTGCAAATATTATAAGAATTATTGTTCATTTAATGGTAAAAGCATATAATTTGGACCACATATACTACACATACAAAGGTTCAATCTTAGATATGAGGCCATCTCAGATTTTACCTTTTACCAAAATGGCGGGTATTCAAAATGGCGACTATACATATGTGACTAATAGCATGATAAATTTTGAACGAAAAGTCCGATTGCGACCAAATTTGGTATATAGGTTCTTTTATTAATGCATAAGGTCTAACTCTTGAACCGAAAGAATTGGTTGACCAGAAGTTGTGCTTTTCCTGATTTTTTATGTAAAAATATGTTATTTATGTTTTTCAATTCTTTCACCCTGTATATATTAATTTTTGAAAAAGGTAATAACGGCATTGAAAAGAGCGTAAACATATTTTTTAGGAAATGTTTTGAACTTTTTAGTTATGTTAATTACCATTTAATAAATGCATAATGTATCTTCACATGTAGGTACCTATGCGCGACAGATAATATTATAAGAATTATTGTGCATTTTTCGGTAGAAGCTTATAATTTGAACCACACATACTACACATACAAAGATTCAAATTTAGATACGAGGCCGTCTCAAATTTTGTCTTTTACAAAAATGGCGGGCATTTTAAATGAATCTGCCGCCCATATGTACCGGGTGTCCCAATAAGAATGGCTCTCGGCCATATCTCAGGAACCGTTTATAGTAGAGCTTTGAAATAAAAAAATTTATAACAAAAGTTGCCTCAGGAAAAGCCTGGAAATTATTTTCATAATTGTGGGACCACCGCTAGAGGGCGTAATTGAATATCAAAAATTAAAATATCTAAATTTTACAAAATTTTCCAAATGAAGGGGCACTGAAAATCCGATCGTCGTATTCTTCATAAAATTCTACGCATATTTGATTTGACAAGTTTAGATCTACCTTTGGAAATAAGAGGTGGGGGTGAGTGGGAACCTTGTTATGAAAAACTGGCTGTGAGTCCGGTTCTGCTTAATCAAATTTTGCAAACTTGATCTTGTTGAAGTCAGAGCTTTTTCGTCAATGTAAAAGTTATGATTTCGAACCAACTTACTGAGTAATGTGCCAGCTAGAAGGCGTTATTTAATTTTTTTCAGAAATCTAGTGTTCCTTGGAAAATATTAAATACAAACATGCATTTTTAATACCATATTACAAAATTAGACAAAATTAGCAACAGAATAGCGAAAACCGCATGTTAATACCTTTTTTCTATCTCGAGATATCTTACAAAACGTGTAAATTTAAAAACAACTGTTACTGTCACCGGTAAACGAAATTCATTAAAAGTAGTGTGCTATGGAAACAACAAAGAAACATTTTCCAGCTGTCAACGTATATTAGGTCTTTTCAACGCTTCTCATTTGTTTCGAGCTTCGTTCGTATCTCGTATATTAATATTATACACGGATTATACGGCATATGACAGAGGCTAGAAACAAATGAGAAGCGTTGAAAAGCCCTATTACAAAGAAATAAAAACAACTATTTAGTGATGACATACACGTTCAAATTTTTGCCCATCATTGTCGTTGCAAACATTTACTCTTTCAAGAGTAGATTGAACAGCAGTCTCAATTTCTGCTCTCGATATGCTTTGAATGGCGTTTAGTATTCTCTGGATAATGTATTCTAGAGTAGTGTATGATGGGCAACAATTTGAATATTTAGGTCGTCACTAAGTAGTTCTTTTTGTTCTGTGTTATATTTAATTTTAATAGTATTGTTTCTCTTTATATTGTTGTTTTAATTAATTATATTTTTATACGTTGACATCTGGAAAATGTTATTTTGTTTTTTTCCACAGCACACTACTTTTCATTAACTTAGTTTACCGGTGATAGTAACAGTTATGTATAAAATTTACACGTTTCTCGAGATATCTTGAGATAGAAAAAAGGTATCGACATGCGGTTTTCGCTATTCTATTGCTAATTTAATCTAATGTTATAAAGTATGATTAAAAATGCATACTTGTATTTAATATTTTCCAAAGAAAACTACATTTCTGAAAAAAATTAAATAACGCCTCCCAGCTGGCTTATTACTTATTAAGATGGTTCAAAATTATCACGCTAACATTGAAGAAAAAGATCTGTCTTCAAGAAGACCCAGTTTTCAAAATTTTATTTAGCAGAACCGGACTTACAGCCATTTTTTCATAACAAGGTTCCCACTCACCCCCACCTCTTATTTGCAAAGGTAGAGTTAAACTTGTTAAATCAAATATGCGCAGAATTTGATAAAGAATACAATATTTGGATTTTGAGTGCCCCTTCATTAGGAAAATTCTGTAAAATTTACATTTTTTTATTTTTGATATTCAATTACGCCCTCTAGCGGTGGACCCACAATTATGAAAATAATTTCCAGGCTTTTCCTGAGGCAACTTTTGTTATAAAATTTTTTATTTCAAAGCTCTACTATAAACGGTTCCTGAGATATGGCCGAGAGCCATTCTTATTGGGACACCCGGTACATGTGAATATATGTTATACATTTATTAAATGGTAATTAAGATAATTAAAAAGCTCAAAATACTTCCTAAAAAATATTTGTACACTATTTTCAATAGCGGTATTACCTTTTAAAAAATTAATATATACAGGGTGAAAGAATTGAAAAAGAAACAACATATTTTTACATAAAAAAAACAGTAAAAACACAACTTTTGATAAACCGATTCTTCCGATTCAAGAACTCGATCTTATTCATTAAAAAAAGACCCATGATGCCAAATTTGGCTGAAACCGGAGTTTTCGTTCAAAAGTTATCGTGCCATTATTCATATATGTATAGTCGTCATTTTGAATGCCTGCCATTTTTGTAAAAGGAACAAAAACTGAGATAACCTCATATCTAAATGTGAACCTTTATATGTGGAGTATATGTGGTCCAAATTATATGCTTCTACCATCAAATGCACAATAATTATTCTTATAATACATATTTGCACGAATATGCCGCACATACGTACATGTGAAGATATGTTATGCATTTCTTAAATGGTAATTAACATAACTAAAAAGTTCAAAATATTTCCTAAAAATTATTTTTACGGTCTTTTCAATGGCGGTATTAGCTTTTTGAAAATTAATACATACAGGGTGAAAGAATTGAAAAAAAAAACAATATATTTTTACATAAAAACCAGGAAAAACACAACTTTTGGTAAATAGATTCTTCCAGTTCAAGACCTCGATCTTATACATCAAAAAAAGAACCTATATGCCAAATTTGGTTGAAATCTGACGTCTTGTTCAAAAGTTATCGTGCTATTAGTCACATATGTATAGTCGCCAATTTGAATGGCCCCGATTTTTGTAAAATCTGAGATGGCCTTCTGTCTAAATTTGAACCTTTGTATTTGTAGTATATGTGGTCCAAATTATATACTTCTTTCATTAAAAGCACAATTGTTTCACATATCGGCTGCACTAATAAACGGCCATACAAAAACTGTACGTTTGTATAAATCTTAAAAATATCTAGTTGTTGAAGTGGCACTGCTAATGTTGTCATAATAACATTCAAATGCGCTAAATGCTTTCGTGATGTGGGTTTATCTCAACCCTGAATAGAAATGTTATAAATTAGAGAAAAGGCAGAAGTTTTTGTTAGAGTTGGGCTTTTATAGCCACACTTAAAAAGAAGAATAAACGACTCAACAATCCAGTCTCATCTAATCATCAAAACAAAATATGGTCTCAAAGAGATATTGAAAGAACTGAAAGATCACTACAACGCAGAAGAACGGAATTCACCATAACCAAAAAGAAAAGGAAGATACTTACCCGGCACTTGGCGCTTTAAAATTGATTTGTTATTAGGTGGATTAAAATAATATTTTCAATATTTTTAAAGTGCCATTCTGCGTTGACTTAAAATTGATAATATATGTACCTAACAAGAAAAAATTATAACATGAATTACCTTGAAAAAGACTAGCACACCCAATTATAATATATTTATTTATACTAGATACTCTATGTATATCTATATTATATTTAATTATGTTTAAAAAATATTGACATAATTTTTTAAAGCCATCTAGTTTATAATGTAGATATAGTATGCGCTTGTTCAATTGAAACCAATCTTTGGTCAATTTAGCCTTGTAAACAATTTTGTTATCCCTCAAGTGAGGTTTTAAAATGTTATTTATGTTTGTAAACGTCACACTGATCAGTTCATATCATTTGCATTTGACTGCGATTAAGTATCGTGATTTAAAATGACATTTGTTGCAAAAAATTCGTCCAAATATAATGAGGGTGATGTTATATATAGTTTAGCCTTCTGTTAGCAAGGTCATATTAACTTTTTTTGACTCCGAAAGACCCTTGATCATAGGGTTTATAGAAAGTAGAGTGCATATAAACGAAAGCTTGTACTTTGAATAAGTTTCATCAAGCAATATGCCGAAAACGTCCAGAAAACTCTCACGAGGTGTCTTTCTTCTGACCGGAACTGCTCGGCGTTTGGCGCCAAAGTCAAAAAGGAAATCTACAACGAAAGAAATGGAAGATATTAGAGCATCCACCCTATTGTTCTGATTTATTGCTCTATGATTTTCACATTTTTGGTCCATTGAAAAAGGCGTTAAAAGGTAATCGTTTTCAGTTGGACCAAGAAATATAAAATGCTGTAAAAGAATTCTTCGAGCTAGAGTCACAAAAATTCTTTAAACAGGGTCTACATGGATTGGTGAAACAATGGAATATACGCCTTAAACATACATACCTAGTGGTAATTATTTGTAGATATGTATACCACTATACTTTTCCTTGATCAAAGATGCGTTCTAATTAAACATGCCTCGTACATGTCTAATTTGTCATTAGGAATGCTAATTAGGCCATTAAAATATTACATTTTTTAGGCCATACCCTGTATTTGTTAGAGGAGTCAATTTTATTTCTTTAATGTGTAGGTGGTATCAGTAGAAGCTTAAGTTCAAGTTTTTGGGGTTGGGACCCTTGTCCCCCGGCCGCCATCTTGGAAATGGGGTGCAAAGGGGTTTCACGCTATATCTCGTAAACTACCAACCCCACGGAAAATCTAATTAAACATGAAATGTAGAAAATTAAATTTTCTACAATTTAGTTTCTATTAGTTTTTATCGTCAAGTGACCAACAAAAAAGATATAAACAAAAATAAGTAAAAATTTTTTAACAAGTTTCTTTTTGGAGGTTATAACTTTTTTTTCAGTTCATTTTAAAATAAAATAGCAGAATATCAATTTTGTAGAGGGTTTTTCAGCGAACAATTTCCACTATAAGGTTATTTAATTCTATGTATGTATATAGGTTTTACAGCGCTCCAAACTTGACCAGATAATCGAATGCTCACAGGGATACAATAAAAAAAGGTTAGACTTACTTCTCTATCTACAGGGTGATTGATTAGTGCGAGGAAGCTCAGTAGATCTGTTATAGTAAAAATTACAAAAAAAAGTTATTAACAAAAATTGTAGGCAGCTTTAAACTCCACATTTTAAAATTAGTTACAATCTTACAGGGTGTTCCATAAGATGGTGGCAGACCAAACTTATGTTTTTTTAAATGGAACACCCTATATTTTATTTTAAATTTGAAATCTGCTTCACTTCCACATCACAAAAATGTAAAGTTTTATTATGTTATACTGGGTATTTAAAAAGTTATAACCAATATTACCTGAAAATCGTATCAAGTTTAACTCCCTGTATAATTAAAAAGGAGTATAGGAACATTGATCTATTGCAACCATAGTTTTTTAATAATTGTTAAAAATTATAAAACATATTCGTTTTCATAATATTCGTTAAATCAAATACAGGGTAAATCAAAATGCAAGTACATTATTTTCTTGGTAATTTTAAATAGAACACCCTGTATTTTATATTCCTATCGAAAAGTACTACTATCGAACTTCAAATTTTATGAAGTACTCCCTATATCTAAAGTTATCAGTTTTCTAGATATTTTTATTTTTCCATCAAAGTATTAATTTGGTAGATATTTTAACCTTTACCAATAATTATTGTGAGTTGGCCATTATTGATTTGTCAGAAACTGACAGTTTGACATTATTATTTATTAATTCAGGAACGAAATAACGACACAGAAAAGAAAACAATTTATTTCAAATAAAATTTATAAAAAATAACCGACGGAAAAAAAATAACACATAGAAAAATAAAAAACAACAGTAATTTTAACTTATCTTACTTAAGTAAGGTGTTCAAAATGACCTCCCAAAACATCTATGCATACTTGAAAGCGGTCATTGAAAGAGTTGCTTACATTATTAAGCATTTGTAAAGAAATATTTTGAAAGGCAATTCGGATTCTATTTTTCATATCATCCCTTGTTGTTGGAGGTATTTTGTATACTTCGTTATTAACGTAACCCCAAAAAAATGACTCCATTTTATTGAAATCCGGTGACAATGGAGGCCACCTTACCGGTCCATCCCTTCCGATCCACCTTTTACCAAACTGATCATTAAGTTCACCACGTACTAATTCATTGTGGTGCGCAGGAGCACCGTCATGTGGAAACCACATTTGTTCACGTATATTAAGTGGAACCTCTTCTAGTAATATCGGTAACTGATTTACGATAAAATCTAAGTAAATCTCACCATTTAAGTTATCTTCAAAAAAAATATGGTCCTACTACATGGTTACCGACAATACCTCCCCGCAAATTTAGAGACCATCTTGTTTGACTATGTGTTATTATGTGGTATGGATTACTTGTTGAATCTTAGTGAAAGTTATGTCTATTAACAGAACCGTTTCGATGGAATGTAGCTTCATCACCAAATAGGACATAATCAAAAAAATCTCTGCTCATTAATTTTTTCTAAGTCCCATTCACAAAATACTATTCATTTGTGCTATTCTTGGTGCTTTTGAATATGATAAGGGTGCATCTTGTTTTTAGATAGAACGTTTTGAACAGAGTAGTAACTAAGTTCTTGTTCATTGGAAATACTCCTTATACTTGTGTGTGGGTTTTCTGTATCTGCCATCAACACACTCATTTCGTTTTCCTCTGTCACACTAGTTTTTGTTCGTTCATGTTTTTCATAATTCACTGAACCAGTGCGGTTAAATCGATCTTTCAATTTTTCAAATGTATCTTGTCTAAGTTGTCGCCTATCTGGAAACCGTTCTTGATCAATTCTAGCTGATAGTAATGAATTTTTATTGCATTCCCCCAAAATCCAGATCATATCTACCATTTTTTCATCAGTAGTAAAATTCATTATTGCTAATTTAAATTAAATTAATTGCTGAATTACTAAATAATAATTGTTGCTAATTTACGGTGTACCCCAATACTGAATTAATAAACAATAATGTCAAACTGTCAGTTTCTGACAAATCAATCATGGCCAACTCACAATAATTATTGGTAAACGTTAAAATATCTACCAAATTAATACTTTGATGGAAAAATAAAAATATCTAGAAAACTGATAACTTTAGGTATAGGGAATACATCATAAAATTTGAAGTATGATATTAGTACTTTTCGATAGAGATATAAAATACAGGGTGTTCTATTTAAAATTACCAAGAAAATAATGTACTTGCATTTTGACTTACCCTGTATTTGATTTAACGAATATTATAAAAACGAATATGATTTATAATTTTTGACAATTATTAAAAAACTATGGTTGCAATAGATCAATGTTCCTATACTCCTTTTTAATTATACAGGGAGTTAAACTTGATACGATTTTCAGGTAATATTGGTTATAACTTTTTAAATACCCGGTAAAACATAATAAAACTTTATATTGTTGTGATGTGGAAGTAAATCAGATTTCAAATTTAAAATAAAATACAGGGTGTTCCATTTAAAAAAACATAAGTTTGGTCTGCCACCATCTTATGGAACACCCTGTAAGATTGTAACTAATTTTAAAATGTGGAGTTTAAAGCTACCTACAATTTTTGTCAATAACTTTTTTTTGTAATTTTTACTATAACAGATCTACTGAGCTTCCTCACACTAATCAATCACCCTGTATATAAATTTCTTATTCATACAATTTATTATGATTTCAATATTTTTATGCTATTATTAATGTATTTTTGACCTTTCTCCCCACTACAAAACTTATAACCGTAAGCATATATAGAAAAGGCCCAAGAAGTGGTTTGAGGAAAAATTCGCCGGTCCAGAAGAAGAATGACGCAACCTCAAAATACAAAATTCTTAAGAAGAACAAAAAACCGATTTTTGATATCAAAATTATAAAGTATGATCAAAATTAGCCATCCACCACACCGTGACCAGGATCTCGAGATATAAGCGTTTTTTGGGGTGTGCCGCTTGTTTATGAACTTTTTTCCTATCGTATATTTTGACTTAAAATTTTCCAAAAAACTTCTTCATGAATCATGTTTTATTGCTTTGCTGGTAAAATTATAAACTAAAAAGTTTGTCACTCAATTTTTTTAACTAAACATGAAACTAACGAAATATGGTGACAAAATGTTTAAAAATTAACAACTCCTTTTATAATGTGTTTAAACATTTTATTTAAATTTCATTGTTATTTAAATACCTCAAAGATAACACGGTGAAAGTTTCAAAAGGAAATATTTACAGCGACGAATGATACAGCGATGTAAATTTGAAAAATCATAAAAATTAATTTTTGGCATTTTTGTATAAAATTTGACTTTTGAACATGTTCCACCAACTCTAGATGAAAATAAACTTCATATTCGGATTCAACGACCTCGAAAACATAAAAAATGACCATCATTCGTCATTCACTTTAAATTTGATTTTCGTGGTCGGCATAACGTAATTTTAATTAAAGTATTGTTTTTATTGTATTCCTATGAGAATTAGAGGATCTGGTCAAGTTTGGAGCGCTGTAAAACCTAGATAATAAATAAAATTAAACAACTTTATAGTGAAAAATGTTCATCGAAAAATCCTCTACAAAATAGCTATTATGTTATTTTATTGTGAAATGAACGGAAAAAAGTTATAACCTCCAAAAGGAAACTTCTTACAAAATTTTCTCTTATTTTTGTTTATAACTTTTTTGTTGGTCACTTCACGATAAAAAGTAATAGATGTAAAATTGTAGAAAATTAAATTTTCTACATTTTATGTGTTACTAAATTTTCTGTAGGGTTGCTAGTTTAGGAGATACAGCGCGAAAGCCCTTTGCAGCAATTTTTCCAATATGGCGGCAGGGGGACAAGGGTAGCGACCCCAGAAACTTGAACTTAAGCTTCTACTGAACCCTCCTACACATTAAAAAAATAAAATTGACTCCTCTAAGAAATGCACACTAAATGTAACATTTCAATGGATTAAATAAATTGAAATTAATAAAATAATTTTTTTATTGCCATCTAACACAATCAAATATTTTATTCGAGTTGTAATTATATGAGGACGAATTTCAAACTGGAAAACGAAAGAATAAAATAAACGGATTTTCAATTGATTCTTGTAATTTTGCATTCAATATATTAGTCAAAACGGCAACAGGTGTATGCTTTCAAATACTGATAGTATATAAAGTACAGTAAAGTCTCGTTTTATGCGGTGGATACGTTCTACAGAAAAGCGCATATAAAGAAATCGCATAAAAAAAAACTTTACTTGCATTTAAAAGTAGGGATACGTTCCGTAGTTTTCTAAAATCACATAAAATGGTGGACGTTTGTCCACCAGAAATTGTAGTGTTTGATGTTTTTTTCTCCATTAGGCCAAATAAAATCTTAAAGAAGGAATTAAAAACGCAGACTAACGATATTGAAATTGCATAAACCTCTTCTAATGAAACATAAAACTTACACTTAATTAAATGTTTCAATCCAGAAATCAAAATGTGCTGTTTATTATACTGCAACTTGAAATCAGCAACATTTAAACTCTTATATACTTAAACATTTAAATTTAATTTCAAAATAATTACAGGTTATACCTTTCAAGGCGAAACTCAGATTAATGTAATAGCTACATGCTACATTATGGAACAAGGGGAATACCCGAAATGCAAACCCTCAGATTAATGACATCTGGATGGGAATAGTTAATATTAGTTATCCTCCTCCTCCTCTATCCTTTATCCTTCATAAGGATGTGGTGACGTTATGGTATTTGACAAATGGTTGCTATCCATTCTTCTCTCTCCTGGGCGCGGTGTGCTGCCTCAGACAGAGAGTAACCGGTGGCGCATTTTATTTGGTCTGACCATCGGAGTGGCGATCTTCCTCGAGTTCTTTTACCCTCTACCTTGCCTTCTACCACCAATCTCTCCATGCTTTCTCTTCGTCTGGTAATGTGTCCAAAGTACCTCAATATATTTTGGTTGATGATGGTGGTAAGCCTAGTGTTGATGTCGATTTCTGATAATATTGAAATATTTGTGCGATGTGCTGTCCAGGGTATGCGCATCATTCTACGGTATACCCACATTTCAAAGGCCATTATACGTCGTGAGTCGGACTATTTAATGGTCCAAGTTTCTGAAGCATAGGTAGCGATAGGAAAGATAAGCGTCCGCACCAGGCGCAGTTTCGTGTTCCTGGTTATGGCCGTATCTTTCCATATTTTAGTGAGTTTGACCGTTGCTGATCTGGCCATTGTAAGGCGTCGGCGTATTTCTTCGCATCCACCATTGTTTGTGATAACAGAACCTAAGTAATTGAAACGGCTTACCACTTCCAACCCCGCTACGTTTCGTATTTCGGGCTGGTTATTTCTAATTCGACCGATTATCATTACCTTGGTCTTCTGTACATTAATTTTAAGTCCATATTCACGACTAATAGTATCTAGTCTGTACATGATGTGTTCAAGTTCATTTGTTGATGATGCTAGTACTAAAGTGTCATCAGCATAGCGGAGATTGCTGATTTTTCGGCCTCCGACTAATATTGCTCCTAGCCATCCGTCGAATACAATGCGCATGATGTGTTCGCTATATAGGTATATTGAATAACGTGGGAGAGATAATACATCCTTGATGAACACCGGCTTTTAGTTTAAACTTATCGGAGTATGTGTTGTTGACTCTTACGTTTGCTGTGTTGTTGATATACAGTTGTTTCAGCAGGTATATTAGATGTTCGGGGGTACCCATGTCTCTCAGTATTCCCCACATTTTATGCCACTTTACATTATCGAACGCTTTCGAGTAGTCGACGAACCACAAATATGTTTCTAGATTAAATTCTCTAGATTTCTCTATAATTTGTCTGAGATTAAGAATTTGTTGTCGTGTGCCTCTTCCAGGGACAAATCCACATTGTTCTTGTTGGATCTGTGGTAAAAGTATTGATTTTAATCTCTCGTTAATTATAGTTAGAAGGACTTTACTTGCGTGGGAGATCAGGGCTATAGTTCGGTAGTTATTACAATCAGTTGGTGAGCCTTTCTTATAAATGGGTATGAAAGTAAGCTTACACCAATCATCTGGCCATTTTCCTGTGTTCCAGATTTCATTACACAGTTTAAACATCACTTCAACTCCTATGTCTCCCATTTTTTTAAGTGCTTCCGCCTTGATTCCGTCTTCTCCTTGAGATTTTTCAGTTTTCAATTTTTTTATTGCGGATTCTATTTCAGATTTTAAAATATGTGGTTCCTTTTCGTCATTTATTTCTTCTGGATTCACGTTTTCATGGTCACTATGAAACAGCATTTCACAGTATTGTTTCCATGTCGCTGCTATGCCCTCTGCATTGGTGATGATCGTTCCCAAGTTATCTTTAATGACCTGCGTTTGTGGTTTAAACTCTTTAGTTAAGTATTTCACTTTGGCAAACAGTTCTCTAGATTCTTGACGGTCGGCGTGTTGTTCTAGTTGTTTGCATATTTCTTTAATGTGATTATTTTTGTCTCTTCTACTTGATGATTTTATGCGTCTGTTTACATCTGCTATCGTGTTTTCAGTTTCTGTTGGATTTGCAGCGTTGTTTCTAATATTTCTTCGTTATTCTACTAGGTTCAGTGTCTCATCAGTCATCCAGTGTTTTTCTTTCCGTTGGGTTTCTTTGGGGTTTGTAATATTTATTGCGTCTATAATCCACGTCTTTGTATGTTCCCATGTTTGATTGGGATCGCCAGTAATGTTTGGTGTGTTACTATGTCTTAGTGTTTCTTTGTATTTTCCAGGCTCTTTGGGAATATATTTAATTGTTCTAGTTGTTTCAATTTTCTTACAAAATTTGATACGGAATTCGGATTGTAACAGTTTATAGTCTGTTCCGCAATCCGCCGCTGGTTTTGTCTTTACCTTTACTACCGAAATTTTCCATCGTTTGCTGACAAGGATATATTCTAATTGATTTTTATATCTTCCCCCTAGTGAAGTCCAAGTTGATAGTCTTCGCGGGTGATGTTTAAACATGGTGTTCATGATACTAAGTTCAGTGTCGATGACAAATTGTAATAGCCTTTCTCCTCCCTCATTTCGTTCGCCTATTCCAAACCCACCAACTGTTCCTTTCAACAGCTCTTCTGATGTTGTTTTGTCTATTTTTGCGTTCCATATTATAGGTTTTTGCGTTAATATTAGTTATGCTAGTTATTATTTAATAGAAATTTTTGGATGAAATACAAACCGCATAACTTCAAAATCGCATTAAAAAAATCCGCATAAAAAGAGACCTTACTGTGTTTTAAAAAGTCTTAAAAATGATTTTCACTGCTTCGTTTTAGCGGGTCGACCACTTTCTGAAAAATTTCAGAGTTAAGTTTGGACGCGTTTCAGCGTCCCGCGTCATTAACATATATTTACGTTGTCAGACTAAAGAAACGAGGCTGTAAATTTGTCGGACAAGGGTTGGACAGTCTTTATTAATTAAGTATAAGTAATTTTAATTGGAAATTAAGAGTTTTGTAATAACAAAAATCTTTTGCAATAACACTCAAAGAGTGACATCTTGTGGGTGTCGGACTCTACGATCTTGACCTCTTTTTGTAATGTTTCTGTAATTATCTTACAAAAAGGACGATGTATTGTGGACGAATTAGTCGACGAGATGGAGTCGATAAATATTATTAGGTATATTACATAATAAAACACAGTTTTATGTACCTTACTAAACTTACCAGATTTATTACACCTCAGAAAAAATCTATTCAGCTATTGGTTTCACTCACCTGAAAAAAAAAAGAAAAATTAAATACCATCAGCAATATTGTACGTTTTAACATTTTTATATTCATACATTAACTATATTTATACAGTGATAAGCGCGCTAATAACCGGCAAAATAGTGCAAAAGATGGAAAACATATTAAATTTTGAGTTAAAAAGAAATAAAACTAGTACAGGTGTTAAAATTAGCATAGTAACATATGTACTATAAATTGACATTATATTGATTGTTTCCCACCTTTAGACGTACCAGAGGAGTATGTCAACTAAAACTGTCACTGTGACAGTAGCATTCCTCAAACTCGTCCGATACGTCTAAAGGTGGGAAACAATCAATACAATGTAATTTTTAAATTACTATCGCTAAATTTAACACCTCTACAAGGTTCATCCCTTTTTATCTCACAACTTAATATATTTTCCATATTTTGCGTTATTTTGCCGGTTCTTAGTGCGCTCATCACTGTATAAAAATATACGAGAAAATATAGTTTTAAATAACTAAAGTTTATTTGATTTAGGTACAACGTACAACTAACATAACATAGTCCACTTTTGCAGCATGAATCGAAATGTTTACTGTGTAATTATTAGATAGGTTTTTTCCAATGTAATAATTAATAGTAAGTCGAAGAAAAAAGGTCAAATGTGCAGTGTATCGGATAAATAGCTATTTGTATTACAAGGGAGCAAAGTGCTACTGTTCCTCCTGCGAATGAAGTTTACTGCCCGACGCCTAGCGGAGGGCACTAATCATTTAAGGGAGGAAAAGTCACTTTACGCCCATGTTATACATATGATTTGTCCAAATATTTCAATTTTTATAAGCAAAGGTTCCGTCATTTGAGAAGGCACTAATTTGCATATTATTGCAATTGTATAGAAGTCAAAATTTGAAGTTTCTTCCTTAGAAGAAACACACCTCAGAATTAAACAATTTCAATACTCAGTAATAAAATTTCAATGTTGTAACCAATCATTAACTTTAAAGTCGGTTTTGATTAATAGCCCAGTCGGGATAGCATTTGACCTTGCATTAGGAGCTGCCCCAAATTTTATTTTTCTAATCTTTAAGGAGGGTCAATATTAGTAAAAATTTAAAATCTCGACTGAATTCCACCGTTAAGTTAGCCGCCATCTTGCTTTTAAACGAGAACGGTTTTTGCTCAATATCTCCGCCATTTTCAATTTTTTGACAAAAAGTGCAAAAACTCAAATTGTTGAAAATGCGCTTTTCTATAATTTCATCTATTATAATTTTTTTCGTGAGGTCGATATTTTCCGAGTTATGAGGGGAAAATAGTGACAGTTGTAGGATAATTATTTAATTATTGAATTATCTCGTTTATTATTAGTTTTACAACAAATACTTTTCTATACAAAAATGAAGAGAATTAAATTTTGTACAATTTTGAAGCCGTTCATTTTTTTGATAAAATCAATATTTAAGGTAGTACGTATGTGGTAAAAGTGCGAGCGTAAGACCTGATTGATTTTGTAGCAATTGTTCAATATCTCCGCCATTTTCAACTTTTCGACAAAAAGTGTAAGAAGTGAAATTGTTGCAGTTACGATTTACTACAATTTTTCGAGAGAACCAGTGGGGGTCTACAAGGGGGGAATGGGAAAATTCCCCCCAACAGGGTCCAAAATTTAAAAAAAATTGTTGGAACATCACGATATATTAGCTGACATAAAACTTAAAATATTGACAGACAAATTCAACCAATAAAACCCGCTAGTTAATTAAATTAAGTGAGCTTAATGTAGTATATAATGTTTTTTATGTCTTTTATATACTTAGTTTGGTTGATGTTTCATTGGAAGTTTCAAAAATTGTATAAAATATAATTCTCTTTATTTTTGTTCATGTACAGTTATGTCGTAAAGTTAATAACAAATGAGACAATTCAATAATTATGCTTCCCCTCCGCTTCCATTATTTTCCCCCTTAACTCGGAGAATATTGATCGTATAAAAAAATTGTGCCAATGAAATTGTAGGAAATTGCATTTCCAACAATTTTCTTTCCCACCATTTATGTCGAAAAGTTGAAAATGGCGGAGATATTAAGCAACAACAGTTCTCATTTAAAATCAATATGGCGGCTAATGCAACCGCGGAATTCAGTCGAGATTTTAAATTTACACTACTATTGATCTCTCCTAAAGGATATAATTATAAAATTTGGGGCAGCTCGGATACCAAATTCAATTCAATAATTATGCTCCCCCCACCACTTTTTATTATTTTCCCATGTAACTCGGAAAATATCAACCGCATGAGAAAAATTGTTAAGTAGAAAATTATATTCTGAACAATTTTAGTTGAAAATAGCGGAGATATTGAACAAAAACAATTGCTACAAAATCAATCAGGTCTTACGCTCGCACTTCTACCACATACGTACTACATTAAATATTGATTTTATCAAAAAAATGAACGGCATCAAAATTGTACAAAATTTAATTCTCTTCATTTTTGTATAAGTAAATATTTGTTGTAAAACTAATAATAAACGAGATAATTCAATAATTCAATAATTATGCTACAACTGTCACTATTTTCCCCTCATAACTCGGAAAATATCGACCGCACGAAAAAAATTATAATAAATTAAATTATAGAAAACCGCATTTTCAACAATTTCAGTTTCTACACTTTTTGTCAAAAAATTGAAAATCGCGGAGATATTGAGCAAAAACTGTTCTCGTTTAAAATCAAGATGGCGGCTAACGCAACGATGGAATTCAGTCGAGATTTTAAATTTGTACTAATATTGACCCTTTCTAAAGATTAAAAAAAATTTGGGGCAGCCCCTAATGCAAGGTTAGGCCTGTTATTCGTCTAACCCGACTGGACTATAAAGACGGTTAAAGTATAATACTTTCGTTCAATTGACTGTGCACTTAACGTGAACCCAGCTATTGAATCCAATAACTTTAGAAGGCTATAGCTTCAGAATAATAGTTTTTCAGATCCAGGTCCCATGGATTTTTTAATCTACGTACTATCATTAACCAAGCTTTCGTTAAATTTGACCGGGGTTACTTTTTCATAAAGAGTGTTGCGAGGTCTTTGTAAATCTAGACGGAGTCAGTAAAGTTGATTTTTAATTCTTCTTACCAAAATTATATTGGAAGTATAATACAACAAATTAATAATTCTGATTATCTCTATCAAATTTTTTTCTTCAAATTAAATCAGATTTGACGGCTTGAAAAAAACAATAAAATTTGCAGTTATCTGTAAATAGGATGCTGTCCTATTTATAATGGGTTAATAATATCAGGATTACTATTAAAATTACTGGATATAATTTTTAGGTCTGGATCCCGCGTATGAAAAAAAAGTTGATTAATAGCAAGCTGAAAATTTGTTAATAGCTTAAGGGTGTCTAGTCGGACCAACTTTGATATATGGGAACACTGGAACAGGGAAAGTTTTAATTGTGGAACAGGTTAAAAATTTGGAACGGTTATATCACGAAAACGGCACATGTATTTTGTCCGACAGAACAGACATAAACTCACCGAACAGAGATTAAACTCTCATGCAAAACTCAGACTGCTATTTATCACCAAATGGGCGTTTTTATAAGTGGAATATGTAGAATATTTCAAATGACAGGAATTATGACAGGTGATAAAAGCAGTCTGATTTTTGCATGAGAGTTTAATCTCTGCTCGGAGAGTTTAAGTCTATTCTGCCGGACAAAATAAATGTGTCGTTTTTGTGGTCTGACCGTTTCAAATTTTTAACCGGTCCACAATTAAAACTGCCCCTGTTCCAGTGTTCCCATATATCAAAAGTTTATCCAACTAAACACTAGACACCCTTAAGCTATTATCAAATTTTCAGCTTGCTATTTTTCACCTTTTTTTCATACGCGGGATCCAGACCTATTTGGTAAGCAGCTTATAACATACACAAAATTATTTTCTTGGAACCGTTACAAAAGACTTTTAAAACGCAAGAGACGGCATAAAAAATCGACATAATTGTCAAGTCAGCGAAACGATTTTCCATGAATAATAACGATATCGATAACCGGTTACGAAAGCCCTTATTGGGCTCATAA
The DNA here is from genome assembly GCF_917563875.1 of Diabrotica virgifera virgifera. Taxonomy (NCBI): domain Eukaryota; kingdom Metazoa; phylum Arthropoda; class Insecta; order Coleoptera; family Chrysomelidae; genus Diabrotica; species Diabrotica virgifera. Next base: position 131,667,524 of record NC_065448.1, read on the forward strand.
ATATCAAAGCTATTAAATAGCTTCAAATATGATTATTCTATAAACTTTTAATCGATTTCCATATACCTATTATTTAATAATTGTAACGTTAGTTTTGCTTCGGTCTTTAAATTTTACAGTCGGAAAAATGAAAGAATACCCATGAACGAACATATAAAACACGCTGTATTTTCCTATTACCGTGTCACAAAGAAAATTTCCCAGCGCAAGTAGATGTGATAATAATTATTACATGTACTTGCGCTGGCTAATTTTTTGTGTGACACGATGACAGGTAAATACAATGTGTTTTATATGTTCGTTCATGGGTATTCTTTCATTTTTCCTACTGTATGTTGCCTACATATATTTATTTAAAAAATCTAAAAATGCCCTTTAAGAGCGTAGGCGAAAAATTTCTGGCCAATGCTTTTTAAATGCATTAATTTTTTCGAATACTGAAAAAACTGATATAGTCCATTCTTTCACGGTTTTTGCTCTAAATCTTAAAGAACCGCTTGGATTGACATGAAATTTGGCATACGCATAGCTTACATGTCAAAGAAAAAAAGTGATATTGTGCCGACGTGTGCTTTTGCCCTGGGGGTGACTTTCACCCCCTCTTCGGGGTGAAAAAATATATGTCCAAAACAACTCCGGAAATGGGTAAACTAACTAATTTTAAGTAACTTTTGTTCTATAGAGCTTTTTCGCCAAGTCAACACTTTTCGAGTTATTTGCGAGTGAATATGTTCATTTTTCAACAAAATAACCACATTTTTAGACGGTCTTTCGCAAATAACTCAAAAAGTAAGTATTTTGTCGAAAAAACCGTTCTTAGCAAAAATATAGCCTATAAAAAGTAAAAAAAAAATGGTGTACGCGTTAGGTCTCTGGATCTCGTAGAACCAGAGTTATAGCCAATGAAATATAGATTCATATTCACCAAATTTCAAATAGAATATTTCGACGTGAAATATCCAAAAAATTAAGCACTTTTTGGGCAAAACCCATTGTAACTTTTTTAAAGTGTTTAAAAAAAGCTTTATTTCTGTTTTTACCAAAAGTTTCTAGCATTAAATTTAAGCAAGTTACGCTCAAAATAAAGTTGGTCCCTTTTGTTTTTGCAAAAAAAAATCAGGAAGACCACCCCCTAATTAGCAACTTAAATGAAATTAATCGTTGCCGCTCCATAAATTATTTTACTTATATTGTGTTTATATGATCTGTAAGTTTCATCGATTCAAAGTGTTTATTTTTGAAAAGATTTGGTTTCAAAGTAAAATTTTTAAAAATATAAATTTTGAAAAATATGCTTTTTTTTCAAAATAACTTAAAAAGTGTTAGAGATACCAAAAGTCTCGAAATACAAAAAAAGTCAGATTTGCTTTTCTGAATATCATGTATTTTTTTGTTTTTCTGTTAGACAAAAATTGATCAAGATCTGGTGTTTCTAAATTTGCATACATTCGTGATCAGTGACTCGTACAACCCCTTTTAACTACAGCCGTTTCAATAATAAGGACTTTGAACCGATGAAACTTACAGATCATATAAACAATATATACACCAGTCAAGAAACTTGTGAAGTCGTTACGATTAAGTTCATTTAAGATAATAATTAGGGGGTGATTTTCTCGATTTTTTTACCAAAACCAAAAGGGACTAACTTTATTTTGAGCGTAACTTGTTTGATTTTGATGCTAGAAATTTTTTATATAAAACAAAAATGAAGCTTTTTTTAAACACTTTAAATAAGTTTAAATGAGTTTTCCCCGAAACGTGCTTCATTTTTGGTTATTTCACGTTAAAATATTCCACTTGGAATTTGACGAATATGAACCTATATTTCATTAGCTATAACTCTGCTTCTACTAAATAAAAAAACGTGATATATTCACTATTTTTTAAATTTTTTATAGTATATATTTTTGCTAAGAATGCTTTATCGACGAAATACTTACAATTTGAGTTATTTGCGAAAAACCGTCTAAAAGCGTGGTTATTTTGTTGAAAAAATGAACATATTCACTGCCAAATAACTCGAAAAGTATTGACTTAGTGAAAAAACTCTATAAAACAAAAGTTACTTTACATTAGCCAGTTTACCCATTTCCTGACTTTGTTTGGACGAATATTTTTTAATCCCCAAGAGGGGGTGAAAACCACCCCCAGGTCAAAAGCACATATCGGCACAATATCACTTTTTTTCTTTGACTTGTTAGCTGTGTGTATGCCAAATTTCATGTCAATCCAAGCGGTTCTTTAAAATTTAAAGGTTTTGCAATATTTTACCGTTAATGAATGGACTAATAAGTATGTTTGAAAAATTTAAAGGCAGAATGAAAGATTACATTATTGCCGCCGAAGAAATATAAACTTCCCACTGCATAATTCTTACCTTAGAAAAGAAGAATTATTATTAGAAAAAATTGAAGTGTACTAAACTCATAAAATTTTCCGTATATACATAGTGCCTAACAGAACAATATCTAGTAAATACAATAAACAGCGCGAATAATACAAATATTTACTACTATAAAATAATATATTAAATTTTAACTGGAATATACAGGGTGTCCCGAAAAGATTGGTCACAAAAAAATTATACCACAGATTTTGCGGTCAAAAATAGGTTGATTGAACCTCACTTACCTATATACAATACTGCACACAAAAAAAGTTACAGCCCTTTGAAGTTACAAAATGAAAATAATTTTTTTTGATATCGAAAACTCTTAGAGATTTTTCATTGCAAATCGACATGTGACATTCTTATGGCAGCAGCATCTTGAATAAAAATTAAAGTGAAATTTGTGTACCCCATAAAAAATTGATGGGGGTTTTGTCCCTTAAACCCCCCAAACTTTTGTGTACGTTACAATTTAATTATTAGTGTGGCACTAAAACATTTTTGCCCCTTAGGAATTTTTCGATAAGCCGTTGTTTATCGGGATATTATGAATATTTATCGAATCCACCACATATTTGTATATGGTTAAGTACGATTATATAGACCTGTTACTAATCTGAAAATGTATTTGCAGGGTGGTAGTAAATAAGTATGAAAAACTTTAAAGGGTAATTCTACATGAAAAAATATATGTCCGCAACTGCATCGTTTCCAAGATACGGGGTGTTGATTTTTTTTTCAAACTGCGAATTTTTTTATTGCTCTAAGACCTTTAAAGCTATGAAAATTAAATTTGGTGAGTTTCAAGAGGTAGTTATTGCGCATTTTTTTGGCAAATAAATAACAATTTTATATTCATCATTGGCGCGCCTACGATATTAGCTCATATTTACGATAGATTGACATATTATAAGTGGTTTTCATACCCGTTTTATTTATAGTCTGGGCTGATTATCGGAGAATAGGTCATTTTTGGGAAAAGTTATTTACCAGCAATTTTATTGCTGGAATCGAATTTTACGATTGTATATATTAATAATATAGATATGCACAGTCCGCAGATAGTGTGCTACTTTTTTTATAAACAAAATGGCGCCCGAAAATCGTGTTTTTTTCAATTTTTGCTCTATAACTCCGAAGATTTTAACTTTAGACCAAAAACACCCAAATAAAAATTCACCGCAATCAAATTCTGCATAGAGAGGTGTTTTCTCCGGTTTACTTCGACGAAAACTTTCCCCGCAAAAAGCGGGTTTTTCCAACAAAATCTTTAATTTTCAACTAAACTTTTAGATAAGTAGTTGTTAATCAATAATTAAATAACTTGGTAACGTAAAAGCCCTTTCCGTATATATTACAATTCCATAAGTCGATGGAAATTGAATGAACAGTTTAGCAACAATTGAAATGTTAATTAAAAATTTACGGTCGCTATAATAACGACAATAATTACGATGCATAAGAATAACTACGATTTTTTCATAAAAAGACACTATACCTATCTAAATTTACTTTACAGAATTGAAATTGAACTATTTAAGCGGCCTCAGGAATATTTTAAAATTATAAACAATTTTTTGGCTTATAAACAAATAGAATATCTCGGGAAATATTAAACTAAATTAAATTGTGAAAACGGTATTCGAAAGATAGCGGCATTACGCTTCTTTTAAAAGAAAAAAAGTTTAATTATGACCAGTGGTTCCTGAGATACAACCGGTCAAAGTTGACCGAAATTTACGGCAAAGATATAAACAATAAGATCATAATTTTCAAACCATCACCTTTTTATTTTTGTCCTCTTTCTCCACACTAAGTTTCATATCTTTAAAATCCTCATAACATATATTATTGTAATAAAAACTATCGATAATACGTGTGAAAATTGCCAAAAATAGCAAAATTCCAATCAAAAATTAGGTTGGAAAAAATGAAACCCTCAAAGTTCAAAATCGGTATACCTTAAAAAAATGCATTTTCTCGGCTTCCCATGGAGCAATTTCCTTCATTCTTTTTTGTTCCCAAGTAACTCGAGTAGAGCCATCGAACTAATGCATTATTAAATGTCAAACTTGCTTTTGTTTTGTTATAAAAAATTAATTTTTTTATTATAACACAATATGTTAATTTGTTTAAATAAAAATTGTTTAAATAATTATACAGCTTTCAAATGAGGATATTTATGTTTTTAACTTTAAAAGGTACACTTGTAGTAAGTTTATCTAAAAAAAAGCCTACAACTGGAAAAAATACGTAATTTTCTGTTCTTATAAATAAATTAATGTATTATAACAAAACAAAAGCAAGTTTGACATTTAATAATGCGTTTAGTTCGATGGCTCTACTCGAGTTATTAGGAAACAAAAAAAGAATGAAGGAAATTGCTCAATGGGAAGCCGAGAAAATGCATTTGGTTTACGTATACCGATTTTGAACTTTGAGGGTTACATTTTCTTCAACCTAATTTTTGATTGGAATTTTGCTATTTTTGGCAATTTTCACACGTACTATCGATAGTTTTTATTATAATAATATATGTTATGAGGATTTTAAAGATATGAAAATTGGTGTGGAGAAAGAGGACAAAAATAAAAAGGTGATGGTTTGAAAATTATGATCCTATTGTTTATATCTTTGCCGTAAATTCCGGTCAACTTTGACCGGTTGTATCTCAGGAACCACTCGTCATAATTAAACGTTTTTTCTTTTAAAACAAGCGACCTGCCGCTCTCTTTTGAATACCGTTCTCACAATTTAATTTAGTTTAATATTTCCCGAGATATTCGATTTGTTTTAAACCAAAAAATTGTTTATAATTTTAAAATATTCCCGAGGCCGCTTAGATCGTCCAATTTCAATTCTGTAAAGTACATCAGATAGGTATAGTGTCTTTTTATGAAAAAATCATAGTTATTCTTATGGATCATAATTATTGTCGTTATTATAGCGACCGTAAATTAATTAACATTTTAATTGTTGCTAAACTGTTCATTCAATTTCCATAGACTTCTGGAATTATAATATATACGGAAAGGGCTTTTACGTTACCAAGTTATTTAATTATTGATTAACAACTACTTCTAAAAAAAGTCTAGTTTAAAATCTAAAAGTTTAGTTGAGAATTAAAGATTTTGTTGGAAAAACCCTCTTTTTCCGAGGAAAGTTTTCGCCGAAGTAAACCGGAAAAAACACCTCTCTGTGCAGAATTTAATTGCGGTGAATTTTTATTTGGGTATTTTTGGTCTAAAGTTAAAATCTTTGGAGTTATAAAGCAAAAATTGAAAAAAACACGATTTTCGGGCGCCATTTTGTTTATAAAAAAAGTAGCACACTATCTGCGGACTTTGCATATCTATATTATTAATACATACAATAATAAGATTCGATTCCAGATATTTGATCTTCTACTATAGCTATATATTATTGTTTGTTTTAACTATGTAATTTAAATAAATCTTTATTTGGTAGATATTCGCGATGTTAATTCACAACGACGACCTCTCGTAGATTTTGACTGAGCTAGCATATTAAGGGCTATCAAGGGCCGAGCTATCAATGTCAAACGCAGAGGGCACATGCATTTGAAACAAGTAGGTAATATTTATTATTTATTTTTACATATTGTTTACTACATATTTACAAAATAATTGACTATTCTAACTGGGAAATAAGCCACAATTCAACTTAAAAAATGATTTTATTGACGGACGTCGTTATCAAAATACAAAATATTACTAATTTAAACAAAAATGTTGTTGCTTAGTAAAAAAGTTCTTCTAATAATTAAATTATATCTGACTCATTCGTATCGGCTATTCAGACATAATATGTAATATATTTAAAAGTCGAAATAATTAAAATGATATTGCCAATATTTATGAGTTGCGTTCCTGGGACGACTTTATTGAAAGATAGTTCATTCGATTACATGAAATCAACTTTAACTCAAGAATATCCGTCACAAAAAAGTCATAGCATGTGATTTGTCTTTAAAAAGACAACACAAAAACAAAAAAAAATTCTCGTGTTAGTGTTTTCATCGTAAATCACGAGGAAAAACCAGGAAAAAACCTCATGATACTATCCTGACATTGTGAGTATTTCATCTTACATTCAGTTTACTCTCAAAACTAACAGCAAATTACTCTCTTATTATTAATATAATTAATATTTATTATTTATTAAATATTATATTCTATTAATATTATCTATAATTCAAAATAACATATAAATATGGAATCAGAGTTTGGTGTTAGTTTTGAGAGTAAACTGAATGTAAGACCAAATATTTGCAATGTCGGGATAGTATCATGAGGTTTTTTTCCTGCTTTTTCGTCGTAACTCACTATGGTACCACTAACACGAGAATTTTACTGTCATGTGGTTGTCTTTTTAAAGACAAATCACATGCTATGATTTTTTTGTGACGGATATTCTTGAGTTAAAATTGATTTCATGTAATATAATGAGCTATCTTTCAATAAAGTCGTCCCAGGAACGCAACTCATAAATATTGGCAATATCATTTTAAAGTCTTCTACTTTAAAATGTATAATAAAATAATTTACTATTCTAAATGAGAAATAAGCCACCATTTACGCCACATAATAATATTATGTCTGAAATGCCGATATGAATGAGTCAGATATAATTAAATTATTAGAAAAATTTTTGTTCTAAGCAACAACATTTTTGTTTAATTTAGTAATATTTTGTATTTTGATATTGACGTCCGAGGTGGAGTCGAAACGTCAATAAAATTATTTTTAAAGTTAAATTGTGGCTTATTTCCCAGTTAAAATGGTAAATTATTTTTACATGTTTTTTTTACACATTTTATATACAACATCGACGCCAACTTTTATTGAAAAGTGAAGATTCCTGAAGCAGACAAGACATGTAGAAATAAAAAGATAGCCTATAAAAATGGACAAATAGAAAAAATGGAAGAAAATTTCAAAAACAACGAAATTAGAGGGGCTTACGAATACCTAAAAAAGATAAAAAGTGGGTATAAACCTCAAACAAGTCTATGTAAAGAAGAAAGTGTGCAAATAATCAGTGACCAACAGAAAGTCACAGAAACCTGAAAGCATTATTTTCAGACACTACTTGGAACTCAAGTAGACAGGGAAGATGAAATGGGTATGATCTACGTAGAAGAGAATGGAGTAGAAGCTTCAACCACAGAAGAAGTTCTCGAAGTCATTAAGGCCCAGAAAAACAATAAAGCTCCGGGAGTTGACGAAATACCAGCAGAACTATATAAGGTAGGTGGCGACCACCTAGCAAGTCACATCCATGCGCTCATCAAAGACGTATGGCAAGAAGAGAAAATATCCGACGACTATAAGAAAAGTATAGTATGCCCGATCTATAAAAAAGGAGACAAACTCCAATGCAAAAACTACCGTAGAATCTCTCTACCATGTAGAGCATATCGCACCCGTCGAGGAATACAGTAACATCTCAAAATTTGTAAATATGAGTTTATTACGCCATTCAACTCGAGTTTGTGAGTAAATTATCTGCGAAAGACTGAGATAATATTGCTTCAACGGTAGTCCGAGTGATGGCGCTTGTTATACTTTTGCCATTGTGGGGAAAGCCCGTCCGCGTCCGTAGAATACTATTTCAACCAGTCACTCTAAAGCAAGAAACCCATTATGAACGGCCGGCACGGCACAGCCCGGCCCGGCACAGGACAGTCCAAATTCATTTGTATTTTTTTAAATGCAACGTTACCCATTATGAGCGGCTGGCTCGGCCCGGCACAGGCCAGCACGCAAACGGAACGACCAAAATTCTCCGAGGAGAATAAAATCCGTTGAAGTTGAACGGCCTGAACGGCCAGTCGGCTCCAGTGCGTCATAATTGTTGGTAATAAGCAGATTTATTGTTGATTTTTTAATTGAAAGCGCGTTGTTTCTTTTGAAATAAAATAATATGCAAGAACTTTTCATTGAGAGTGTCAGAGAATACCCATTTTTGTATGATGAATCGGACTCAAGTTATCATAATAGTAAGAAAAAGGACAATACATGGGTACAAATATCCGAAAATTTTGATAAATCGACAGGTACGTACATTATATTTTAACCATGAATTCGTTTTTTTAACATAATGCATATTCATTAAAATTGTGTAGTTTATGTCGTTTAAAAACTTTTATTTTACGATAGTTTTTAAAATATATGATCATTTTTCCGGTGCCGTGCCGTGCCGGCCGTTACAAATGTGTTTTTGGACGTGCCGGCCTGTGCTGTGCCGTGCCGGGCGTTCATAATGGGTTTCTTGCTTAAGACTGCCGGACAATTCGCTCCAGCTCCTTTAGAAGTTACGGTGTTTCGCAGATGATTATTATGTATGTTTAGTTTGTTGTTGAAAAATTACAGTGTTTCGCGGACGATTATTATACATTTTTACTTTGTTATTGAGAAGTAGCGTTGTTTCACGGACGATTATGGTATATTTTAGGTGGGTTATAATAATAATTATCATTTTGAATTTGTTACTAAAAGAGTTCGCGAAGTGCAAAACTTTTGGAGATAGTTAACCTTAAATCGCCAAATCAAAAACTTATTGTCCCAAAAATAAAACACGATAATAATACAACAGTAAAAGAGCAGTATTCCGTTAAAGATGGAGATATTTTGACACCTTTTCCTTTCGAGACAGACAGTGTTTTCACGACTATTAACCAGGACACACTCCAAATCTTACAATCAACATTTCCTGATGAAAATGTTGAATTTGTAGAAACATCAAAAAATGATTCCAAAGTCAGAAAAATCAAGTGAACACGCCATTGTCGTCCTCCAGCCCAACCAGCGGTTCATCATCCTCCTGCTCTTCATCTAGCAGCACCACGAGTCGAAGAAATTCTAAATCGCCGGTTGATGACAGCGATGCAGATCCGGATTTTTCACATAGCGGTGATGACGAACTATCGAGTGAAGGGAAGGTAAATTCATACTTAGGTTATATTTATTCTGATTTCGAACATGATTTTGATTACAGATGAAGGAAATGAAAAAGATGTATCCGTAAAATAAAACAAGAAAACGACGAGTGAACCCTGAAAATTAAAAATCAAATGTTGCAAAAAAAAAGACGAAACCTAGGAAAAAAGTACACTTCTAAATCTACAAAAAAACTTATTCCTTCAAGAAAAATGGGAGCAAGATGTACAAAATGCATTCATAAATGTACGACCAAAATTTCTGAACACGAACGTTTTAAATTTTCCAAAAATATTGGGGCTTCGGAGATGTGCAAGAGCAGCGAGATTTTATAAACCGCCAAATTAAGGACATTCCACCGCTTCTCCAGAATAAAACAAGACTCAGAAATGTCGCATATTATTTTAAAATAAACGGAAATGACATTCGTGTGTGCAAACGGTTTTTTTGTGCGACTCTTTCTATTTCCTCAACCACAGTGACGAAAGTTAGAAAAAAAACTTGTTGATGGTATTCTTGAAACTGATAACCGTGGAAAACATGGTAATCATAATACACTCTCTCCAACAGTATCAAGGAAGATATTCGCGCCCACATAAATTATATTCCAAGAATACCGTCACACTACCTTAGGGCGCAAACTGAACGTGAATTCATCGAAGGAGGGCGGACTATCGCCCAAATATATCGCGACCATGTGGATAAACGTAAGGAACTAAAAAAACATTTGGGAGTCGGACAACTTTTTTTGAAATATTCAATGAGTTCAACGTATCTTTTTTTATACCAAAAAAGGATCAGTGCGAACTTTGTACACAATACGAAAATTCTAAACACAATGATACACAATACAACAATCACCTGGAACAAAAAAAAGAAGCAAGAAAGCAGAAAAAGAAAGATAAAACGGACCCAGACAAATAAAAATTTGTCTGTGCTTATGACCTCCAAGCTGTCCTTCCGACGCCTAGGGGCGATGTATCGGTATTAAATACCGATAAAATAAAATTTTTATTACCGATTGAAATTATCGACGTATAATTTAACTATCTGCGATCTTAAAAGTAATGACTGTATTTGCAACATGTGGCCCGAAGGCGAAGCCAAACGAGGAGCCATCGAGATCGGGACGTCAGTGTTTAAATATATTGAAAAAGTAGCTAACTGGAAAAAGAGCAAGATATAAGTTTTGTCTTCTACACGGACAATTGTGGAGGTCAGCAGAAAAACAAACACATATTAATGATGTACATGTACAGCCTCTGTGTCTTCGACAATATAAAAACGATTGAGCATAAATATTTGATTAAGGGGCATACCCAAAATGAAGGGAATAACGCACACTCGGTTATGGAAAAAGAAATTAGAAGAAGTTTAAAATCTGGCGGCATTTATGTCCCTTCTTAATATTTTCAAATTATGAGAACAGCAAAGAAGAGCACTCCATACTTTGAGGTCAACGAAATGAGCCATCAGGATATTATTGACTTCAAAGCTCTTGAAAATGAGCTTGGTGACAATTTTAAGAAAAACGAAAAAAATGAGAATTTAACATTTTCTGATATCAAAGTTTTAAAGTTTTCACAAGACAACCCCTTCAAATTTTTGTATAAAACATCCTACCTTGCTGATGACTTTGAAGAACTAGATACATTTAAAAACCGACTCCAAAAAAATACGAGATCATCGGCAATTACCTTGTCTGTGCAGGAAAGGAAAGAAAAAATTAAAAATTGGACCGTAAAGAAAGCGTACAATGCGCCCATTCCCAAGCTCCAAACAAAAAAAAGATGTACTTGGTGGACAATAACTACGTTAAAAGAACCTACTACGAATTTTATAATAGTCTTAGGGTATAGGACAAAATTTGTGATGATTTTCAAGACTGCCTCGCTATTTTGTGTTGCCATTTTTTAGAATATTACTGTTGTTTATGTTCCTCAATTTATATTCATAACAGTTTTTCTGTTTTGTTTATTTGTTTACTTTTATCAAAAATAAATTCATATTTTAAAAATATCGTTAATTTGTTCTCGCTTTATTACATCATTCAATGACAGAAATGACTACTATTATTTTTGATCGATGCGCGTGATAACTTAAAAATAAAATAGAATCGTCTTAGAAACACGATAATATCCCAAAAACAAAATAAATTCATTCAGATAATACTGTAATAACTACGAAATTTGAAATAAATCTGTCAAATTTTATCATTTTTGATTAAAACACAATTAACTAATATTCATTAGCAAACCAAGAAAAGAATAATTGTCACTTTAAAATAAAATTCCGGTTAAAAATCAATAACAGTAACTATTATACACCTTAACTAGAAAAACAAAATCTTTAACCTTCAATTGTCTGGAAACTACTTTTTGGAGATGTTACTTTATTCCGCGACGTGTGCGATATAAAGTCCTCACGTATATTATAAACCAGCGGCTCCAACCACTAGCAGAAAATATTATTGGAGAGTATCAGACGGCTTCCGACGGGGAAGATCGACACTGGATCAAGTATTTACAGTCAAACAGATCTTGAGCAAAGCATGGGAACACGATGTTAATGTTCACAACGTGTTTGTAGACTTCAAACAGGCATACGACTCAGTCAAAAGGAACACACTATACTATATATTGGCTGAATTGGCAATACCACACAAGCTAATAAGACTCATTAAAGCCACAATGGATGAAACTCAGGCATGTGTACGAATACAAAACCACCGGACAGACTTTTTCAACATTTCGCAGGTACTAAATGGCCCCAACATTGTTTAACCTGGCATTGGAGTATGCGGTTAGGCAAATGCAAACTGGACGAGGAAATCTACTGACCAACCGAACGGTTCAACTGGCCGCTTATGCTGATGATATTAATATTATGAGTAGAACATCAACAGGAGCACAGGAAACATATGCAGAGTTAAAAACACAAACAAAAATGCTAGGTCTGGAAATTAACACAGAAAAAAACAAAGATAATGACTCAGACGAGAATAAATTTAGTCCCAGAAAACATTATACCTAAAGATGACATTGAAACGGTTGAAAAGTTTACATACCTGGGAGTAGAAATATATGCCGACGGATCAGAAGATGGAGAAATTTGGAAGAGAATAACGCAGGCAAACAGAGCTTATTTTGCCCTCTCCCATATATTTCGGTCTAAAAGTGTCCACCGAAATACAAAGATGAGAATCTATAAAACCTTAATTCGGCCAATAACATGCTATGGCAGTGAAGCCTGGGTCCTGAAAGAAACATCAAAAAAAAAACTCGAAACATTCGAAAGGAAAGTACTTAGGAGAATACTAAGACCTGTGAGGGAGAACGGAATCTTGAGAAGTCGATACAACAACGAGCTTTATCAACTTTATAAGGAAACACCCCTGTCAGACCTCATTAGAATACAAAGATTGCAGAGGGCCGGACATGTGATAATAATGGGAGAGGATAGGCTACCAAAACGAGCACTGAATGCTAGAATGCAAGGAAAGAGACCGGTTGGGAAGCCACGAAAGCGCTGGGAAAACACAGTAAACAGCGACGCACAAGCCCTTTTAGGAGTCCGTGTATGGAGAAGAGCAGCCACAGACAGGCAAAGGTGGAGGCAAAAAATAAAGGAGGCCAAGGCTCAATTTGGGCTGTAGTGCCGTAGAAGAAGAAGAAGATTCCATGTTAATCATTTTATATTAGTCAAAAATTAATTAAAAACATGTAAAATAAATAATGAATATTACCTACTTGTTTCAAATGCATGTGCGCTTAAAGTTTGACATTGAAAACACCCTCAATGCTAGTTCAGCCGAAATATACGTTAGGTCGTCATTGTGACTTAACATCGCGAATAAATTAATTTTACTTTGTATCAATTATTTTACAGAAACAAATATCAAAGTCTCTTCTCTTGTATGCGATTGTATGTATATTTCATCTCGAAATACTATCCCGATGCTTAGTAAGGGCATAATGGTCAAACACTGTAGCGCTTATCATGGTAATTACGGCTGCAGCCTGGTAATTTATGAATACACGATTTATGCAGAAGATCAAAACCGCTGGCTTTGATAAGCTATAATTGAAGGTACCTATTCTTGTCATGTATGTAATTATTGCCTACTGACCTAAAACACAAGCTGCATGATTGAATTTAGATACAATAATTGTTGACATGTAATATTTAATATCTATTTAAATTATTTATTTTGTATAATTTTTAACTCAATGATTATGTATTCGTCACTATGTGTACAGTCGGAAAATTGAAAGAATACCCATGAACGATCACATCAATTACTTATTTTGTATTTTCTGCCTTTTTCTCCAAATAACAAACGTTTGTTGTAGAAAAAGATAAAAATACAAAATAAGTGATTGATGTGATCGTTCATGGGCATTCTTTCATTTTCCGACTGTATGTATGTAATTTATTAAAGATGTTTGTTTAAAATGTTCTATGCCGATTTTGATTTTATTATGCACATCTGGATGTAAAGAAGTATATTTATTGAGAGTGGATTCAGGAAAGATCAGTTTTCGAATAAAATAAGCCTTCAACAATGACGGTCTAAGAATGGGCATAAAAGTTCGCTTTTAAAAATGCTACTTCTCCGTTTTTCTATATTAGTCCAGGAACCGAAGCTTTTCACCTCGCAATTTTTACAGAATGGACCGATTTGCTTGAAAATTTGGGAATAAGTAGTGGATAGTACAAGGATAAAAATCTATATGATGCCGAAAGGCGCTTTTACCATGGGGGTGGTTGGCACCCTAACTCGAAGGTCGAAATTTTTTTTTATATTTTGACCATAAAAATTGATAGAAATATTCATTCTAAGCAAAAAATGTTCTATACATTTTTTTGAGAAAATTAATAGTTTTCGATTTATTCGCTATCGAAATTGTTAGTTTTATATCGAAAAAATCAATGTTTTTCGATTATTTACGATTCACTAAATTTTTGCCGCAGATAAATTTTTTAAACCAAGTTCTTGAGAATTAAATAACTTACAATTTCATATTTACATATTTTTTCCTATTTCTGAAGATAATCTTTCTATTCTGAACAAAAAGGCATTTTTACCAAACTACAAAAATTCGTTATTCCCTTTTAACTTAAGTTTTTTAAAAATAATTATTCTAAGCCAGTCAAACTTGTAGCATCTATTAAGAATACATAAATAAAGAAGAATGAATAAGGCCAATCACTAAAAACATCGCTTCCAATTATTATGCTTCCAATTGGATTTCTCTTTTTTTTGTAATATATTGATTTTTAACCGTAACTTTTTTATTTTTTATCTTAGAAAGTTTCGTAAAAACAATTTTGTTTTTAGTTTTTAGATGATAAAAGAATGTTTTTAGAAGATCTATAAGTCTATTAATATTAAATCTTTTTAAAATCCTCAGTCGTAAAAATAAGTAACTTTGAAAATGTAGATAAAGGTGGTTTTTGCATGCTATTTCAAGTTTTAACTGTCAATAGGTCAGCCAATTTTTGCCGTAGAACAAATTGTTGCAAACCAGAAGCTTGGGAATTAAATAGGCTATAATTTCTTATTTAAACATTTTTTTCATATCTCTGAGGCTAATATTTCTGTGCTGAAGAAAAGGCCATTTTTTCCAAATTACAAAAATTCGTTATTCGCATTTAACTCCGTTTTTTTTACTAATCATTCTAAGCCGGTCAAACTTCTAAAACGTATTAAAAATACATAAATAAAGAAGACCAAATAATCTCTATCACCAAATTTAAATTAGGGTTAGGAGGTTGCTTCCGATCACTTTTCGCTAAAAAAAATAGGGACTGACATTCTATTCATTATAAGTCACTTAATTTTTGAGCTAGAGACTTTTTTATTTTTAGAGATAGATATTTTTAAATGCTTTAAATTAGTTTGAATAAGTTACCCTCAAAAAATGTATTGTATTTCCGTCTTTTGACTTTGAAACTATAATATTTAGCATCTGACGAAGAAGAGCTAACATATAATAAAGTGTATCTCGGTTACTACTGGTCTTAAAGAAAACTAAAAACAAAACGGTTTTGTTTATTTTTTTAAAAGGTACCTTTTTGTTAAAGTTGTTTTGATAAAATGAAAACTTCTGGAGTTATTATCAGAAAACTTATTAAAAGCATTGATTTTTTCGATATAAAACTAACACTTTCTATAGCGAATAAATCGAAAACTATTAATTTTATCAAAAAAATGTATAGAACCTTTTTTGGTTAGAATGAATATTTTTACCAACTTTTGTGGTCAAAATATAATAAAAAATTTCCACTCCCGAGATGGGGTGGAAACCAAACCCATGGTAAAAGCGCCTTCGCCACCATATAGATTTTAATCCTTGGACTATCCAGTACCTATTTTCAAATTTTCAAGCAAATCGATCCATTGTGTAAAAAATGCAAGGTTTTGTCCTATTTTAAGGTTCATTACTTGGACTATATGGAATGATAGAACAATCTCTTGATGATTATTAAATATTATAGTCGAGGAAATGAAGCATTTTGGCTCGCAATTTTTTCGTCCAGCATGGATTTACTTGAAATTTTCACAGAAGATAGGGAATTGTCCAAGGATTATTTTCTATATCATGCTGCTTTACGCTAAACCCTTGGTGGTGGTTGCCACCCCATCTCGGGGGCGGGAATTTTTTATTACATTTTAACTATGTAAATCGATGTAAAAAGTAGTTATAAGAAGAAAATGTTTTTTACATTTTCTTCGTAAAACTAATATTTTTCGAGTTATTCGCGCTTGAAAGTAACAGTTTTTCGATGAAAAAATCGACTTTTTTAGAGGGTTTTTTGAGAATACCTCGAAAAATATGCATTCAATCAAAAAAACTGTAGATATCAAAATTGTATCTTTTAGTAGCACAAACCAAATTATTTTTCTGGAGTATCGCTAAGACCAATACAAACCGAGATACGGCATGTTAAAAGTTAGCTTTTTTCGTCGAATGCATAATTTGAAATATTCAAAGTAAAATAACGGGAAAACTTTGCATTTTTAGAGGAAAACTTAAATAATCTTTTTTCAAGTATACAGTTAGGTCTTTCAAAAAAAATAATAAAAAGTTTCTATTCTGGAAATTAAGCGACTTATGATCAAAAAATATCGGTACCTGCTTTTCTCTATGAAAAAATCAGTGCAAACAACTCCCTAACTACCATATGTATCTGAATTGCCGATATATAAATGAGTCAAATTAAATAAATTATTAGAAGAATTTTTTTACTAAGCAACAACATTTTTGTTTCCATTAGTAGTATTTTGTATTTTGACAACGGCACCCGATTTGGGCGTCGAAACGTTAATAAAATTATTTTTTTCATTTTAATTGTGGCTTATTTCCCATATAAATAATTAATCATAAAAATGCCACAAGGAAATAGCATCAGAACAACATTACCATCCTGATTAAAAACTGGTCTTCACCTTTATGTAAATCCTTTTATATTTGTATTATCAATACACCCAAGAAGTTTGACCTATTTAAATTGGAGTTTAAAGAAAAATTAATTTTTTGGAATTTCCCATTTTTCACCTTTTACTTCAAAATATCTCCGAAAATACTGGAGATACGAAAAAAAGATAGATTACTAAATTGTAGCTTCTTTAATAACTAAAATTCTCTTTTACATAGATTTTTATTACAGTGAACAATTAGCGAGATATAGCTGTTTAAAACCTCTATTTACGAGCAAACACCCCCTTATTCGAGCCCTTTAAACCCACTCTAATTAAAAACTGAGGGCTCTTACGGAATTTAGTTTACACAGTCTTATAACTCTTTAAAAATCCTACAAAGTCGTTTTTGAAAAAACGTTTCACCCCCAAAAATGAAGGAGCTATGTTTAAAAAACCATTTTTTTTTTCGAAAAATTCGGATAGTCCGCTTATGGATAATTTTCAATGTATGTATAATACCACAGAACCGGTTCGTATACTAAAAGATGACTAAAAAACTATTTGTATTTGTATTTGTACATATTTGTAAATTCGTATTTTTGTGTAAATAAATGTTTTTGTAATTCTTTAATTCTACTTTTTTTCTGTATAGCCCTATTAAAATATCTACTTATAAAAACTGTAATGTTATTAAGGGTGGTTTTTAAGGGTTGAAATATTATGATATTATATCCTAAAGTATAAAATAATCATTATTTAACCAATCAAAACCAAATTTTACCCATATTAAAGTTTACAATGTTTTTATATAATTTTTGACAATAGGGATGTTCACAAAAAATTAAAAAGTCATTTCAAACATGTAAAACGATTAAGAAACACCCTAGGAATAATTGTCCAAAATTTCAACAAAATTGAAAAAGTCTTTCTATAAAAAATTTTTATTAGAAATCTAGCATTATTTTAAATTTCAAGAACGCTTCTCTATTGACCTGACGTCACTAGTTGCATACACCAAGCGCGCGCCATTCTCATAGTGTTATTGTTTACCTGTTTGACGTTTCAGGTCATTTTATTTTGTTCTCTTCTTGTTTTATCAGGGTTAAAGTGGAGTTTTATAGTGAATTTGTTTAGTTTAAATTGGATAGACTGTTTGTAAGAACATATTTTGGCTGGTACAAAAATAAACAAATAAAATGGAAGAAGGTTTTCAGAAAGCCGATCAGGAGCGTCATTTGAAATTTTGTTTGGGGGGGGGGCAAGCACTATACAATACATTATATATGATGTTATGATGAATATTGATGTATTTTTTGTAAATTTCAGTCATTTTTTAGGGCCAGGGGGGGGGGCAAATGCCCCCCTGGACGCCCAAATGACGCCCCTGAAGCCGATTCTTATAAACTACTGACTGTAGTGTAGATGTAACAATGGTGTATGATTTATTGGCATCTTGTAAAAAAATAAATCTTTCACAGCTTTACTGAGTATATATTCCATATAATTTTCCATGTCTTCTTTAAGCTAAAAAATAAATGCTTAATACTCCACAAAAAAATAGAGAAAGTTGTATGCATGCATTGTATGCATGCATACTGTATACATACATTGGCTGGTTATTACCTTAGCTTGGTTAGGTGTATTAAAACTATTTTTATTTTTCTTCATGTGCCTTGTCCGTTGTGGACGTTGGCTATCATCATGGCAATTTTAATTTCATTTGCGGCGTTTCGGAATAACTCGATCGATTTTTGTCCAAATCATTGGCGTAAGTTTTTAAGTCATGAGTGTCTTTTCTTCCGGGTCCGCTTTTGCTCTCTATTTTACCTTACGTTATCAGTTGGAGTATACGATATTTATCATGCCTCATGAGATGACCGAAATATTTAAGATTTCGTTTCTTAAATGTAAACGAGATTTCTTTTTGTTTTCCCATTCGACGCAATACTTGTACGTTGGTGTGGGTCGCCAGGATATTTTGAGGATACGTGGGTACACACACATCTCGAATACCTCTAGCTTTTTCATTAAGGTTTCCATTATTGTCCAGGCCTCTGCGCCACATAGCAAGACCGGAAATAATAACATTTTAGCAGCCGCATTTTTAGTGAAAGAGATATTATGTCGCAATGGGTGAAAATATTTCTCATGCATGTTGTTAAATGTTGCTCTGTCCTTTTCAACTCTAGATCTTATTTCGGTTGTTTCGTATTTCGAGTTGACAACTGTTCCAAGGTAAAAAATATTTTTGAACTTGGGTATTATACATTTTCATTTCAACCAATCTTTTCACTAAATTATTAATGATTTTAATATAATATAAAGTCATACCTACATCCACATGTAGTTATTTCAAGGTTTACTTTTACTGTATGTATTATTAGAATCCCGTTTTTAGGAATATCCCAGTTTAAGGAATACAAATTTGAGGTCCCGAAACTTTTTAGTTACTCCTTAAGGGGGTAGGTGCAAAATCTTGGTCTAATGCTATTTAAATTTATTAATTTTTTTCGAATTCTGAGAAAACTAATAAGTATTTTTGAAAAATGTAAATGCAGAAAGAACAATTACATTATTACCAAGGCCGAAAGTCTCTGGAAAATTTCTATAGTGTTTATTTTATTAAGTTAGTTCTTTAAGTTAGTTATTTTAAGTTATAGCTGCAACAAACCATTTCTTTTTCTGTTTTAAATTGGCTGGAACGGTCATAAAAATCTTGTCAGAACTGTTTTTTGATGTATTTACACACCCAGGAACAAAACACTACTTATTTGGCTTCATTTTTAATAATCAAGTACGTAAAAAACTGCGCACATTCAAATACACTTCGTAAATAAGTATACAAAACTAGTCGTCGATCAAAGACGTTACGACTGCTGACGTCACAGACCGTAGCCTCGCTGCAGGGTACCGTCTTTCTAGCCTCCAAGAAAATCAACATTATGAACTCATTTATCTTAAAAAATATACATTTTTAAACAGTTTTATGATTGTTACGTTTTTATATACCTTGTAATCTATTGAATTTAACTATATTTAAAAATTAGTGAACATCCCTATAAGGTGTAGTTTACACCCCTGAAAATAATCAACGCCCTTAAGCATGATATAGAATATGAAGTACAGGGTGAGATGATCCTAATTACAAATTTTTAAGTAAATCAATGCAAGCGAAATTATTCTTTTAGGATAAGTAAATTTTTTATATAGTTCCAACAAGGGTGGTTTTAAGGGTTGAAATATTATGATAGTATATCTTAAAGCATAAAACATTCATATGTATTATATAAGTAATATATAATAGTATATATTATATAAGTAATAAGAACCACATGTTGACAATATTTAAGTTTAAAATGTTATTTTATAATTTTTTACAATTAGGGGTAGTTTTTACCCTTACAAAACCAAAAGCGTACAACGGCTCAATATAGAAAATGAACTAGAGGGTGTAATGAGCCTAATCCTAAATTTTTGTACAAATCGATGCTGGACGAAAAAATTGCGAGGTTTTGCCATTTTTTCAGCTTCATTTCCTCTACTATTAGAGGTTTTATACAGAATGGTTAAAACGCGGGGACTAATGATGATCATAAAACCTCGTAAACCGGAGTACCTGGGCCATACAATGCATAATGAATAATGACACTACCTACTTCGGACCATATTTTGAGGTAAGTTTCATAGAAAAATAGGTGTAGGAAGAAGACAAATATCCTGTTTTGATTATTTACGAAAATAGTTTAACTTGACCTTTACCAGATTTTTATGGCAACGGTCCACAAAGTCAAAATAACCATGTTCGTGTTCAACGTCCGTAACGAATAAGAACCATAAGAAGAAGAAGATATGGCGGTGGAAAAAGTATTATATGCACACGTGCATCAAGTGCCTTTTTTCGTGGCAGCTCGTGTAGTAAATCTTTCGAATTGAGGAAAAAAATATCGCTTTATTCACTTATTGCATAAATGACCCTTTTTTCCATTCTGGAAGCCATCTGTGCAGGAACCCCGGTCACACTGCAGCCTTTTGGCTTATTGTACTTTCTTCAGTTTGTTCTCATGACACCCAATCCAATAAATATAGTAGTACCCTTAACTATGTAAAGGTCCAGAGGCTTAGTGCTATATGCTTTCGTACTTGATCTGCAGTCTTCATATACAGGGTGTTTCATTTGGAAAGTAACATACGTTAACTGTAGAAAGAGGACACTTAGGCGGTCTCAAAAATACCATATATTTAATGGGTCTTACTTCATTAATAACAAAGATACTGGGTGTATTATCTATTTTGCCATTTTCTTATTTGGTTTATAACTTTTTAAAGACACTCTATATTCATTGTATATTTGGCACGCAAATATTCTTTAAGGTGTGCAATAAACTTATTTACAATTGTAAAAATCCAGGTCCGGATTAAAAAATATTGGAAAAATATTCTGTCCCAAAAACAACACCCTGTACATTAAATTTTTTAAAATAGATTTTGCATTTGAAAAGAGGATGAAAAACTAAATTTAATGGTACACTTTAAATTTTCGGCAAAATGATTTTTCTGGTAAACTTTTGAATTTGAATTCTGAAATTATGCGAATGGCGAGAGCTTGAAGTAGAAAATAAAATTGAAATACGACTTGCAAGTTTTTAACCATACTGTATATTTATTTATATTTAACACGCGAATATTCTTTAAGGTGTCCAATCAATTAATTTATTTACAATTATAAAAAATCCAGGGCCGGATTAAAAAATATTGGAAAAATGTTCCGACCCAAAAAACACCCTATATATTAAATTTTTTTAAAATGGATTTTGCATTTGAGAAGGGGATGAAAAACTAAATTTAGTGGTATATTTTGAATTTTGGGCAAAATGATTTTTATAATAAAATTTTGAACTTGAATTTTGAAATTATGTGAATTGCGAAGCTCGAAGTAAAAAAAAAATTAAAATATGACTTAATTTTAATTAATACTCGATGTCCATCAAGCAGATAAAAGAAAGGGAGAAGCAACCGGAAACGGTTAGAATAATCGTCAACAATGAGATCAACAAAGACGACGCGACGTGCTGAAGTCACTAGAGTTCTTAGGTCGGGGGAGAATATTACGAGCGAAATTATAGTACCTAGGAGGAAAAGAAATGGATAGAGAGGTGACAAATAAACAAGATGAAGCCCTCCTAATTGAAACAGGAGGGAAAACTTACACGGACGTGTTAAAGGAAATGAATAAAACGATAGATATCGGGAAGATAGGAATAAAATTGGACAGCAATACTCTGCCACCCCTCCTTATATCAATAATTATTGAGCCAGAGTATGACAGCGTATAATACTGAAATCATTCTTTATACCGGCATGTAAGTACCTAATTTGTTTATGACTTTACGAGAAAACACTGCATATTTATGTCATTATCATCATCATCATCATCATCAACCTGTACGCGTCCACTGCTGGATATAGGTCTCCCTCAACTCTTTCCATCTGTCTCTGTTTTGTGCGGTTTGCATTCAGTTTTAAATAACATGCTTCAGATCGTCGCACCAGCTGCTTGGTGGGCGTCCATCGGTTTTGTCCATCGGTTGTCTGATAATCTGGCGACGCGACGTGTCCTGCCCAATTCAACTTTAGAAACGTGATTTCTTCGACAGCGTCTGTTGTTTTTACTCTACGGCGTATTTCTTCGTTTGAGATTCGGTCTCTCAGGCCGATGTCAGATTATGCGTTTTGATCGGATGCGTTTCTGCCGCATCCGGTCAAAACGCATAGTGTGACAGATCGGTCCGGTTGCGTTGCAAACGGATGCGGTGGAAACGCTGCGGTTCGATGGGATGATGAAAACTCACGTCTTTAAATGAGGCTTGTTACACTATGCGTTCTTGCCGTATCGGTCGGTCATGGCCGCAACTACCTTAGGCGACACGGACGACACCCAAAGACCAGAAGACCGAAATGCATCGACAATCGACAACACAAGCATTCTTATGAAAGCAGTCAGACTGTGCGGTTCAAAGGCAGCGGTAGTGATAATATAGTGAAAATGTTTGACACCGATAAATTTATTACTTTCATTCAGAAGAAGCCAGCACTTTGGGATAAAAGTGCAAAAGAATATAGTGACAAGAATGCAAAGCGTGGATAGAAGTTGGCTTAACCCATTAACGGCTGAAACAATAAACAGAGGGAAATTTGACAATTTATTTATTAGATAGGATTAAAAACACATAAATTAAGACTAATTTACAACCAAAAAGTATTCTTTTCTCATGAAAGGAAAAAACAGTTATCTTAAAACTTGTGTATTAATAATACCGGAGGTCAAAAATATCTATTCTCAGAAAACTTTCTATGAAAACAAGTACAATAAGTATTGAACTTTCAATGAAAACTAAATCACAAATTGTATTAAACCTTTATATAACCATCCGGGGCCATTGTCTTATCATATTGTTCCTCATAATTCCCAGCTATTACTAAGATAGTGAATTCCAAAATTCCAACCCTTTATGAATCACGGTATTCAAGGTAGCCTGATTTGCATATTTTGATTATAGTCCTTTTGTTTTGAAAAATCCTTTATGAAATGAAATACCTACAGAAATTTACCAATAAAGATTATTAACAGAGAACTACATACATAGACATACTAATAGAATTATTCACCGAAAACTAAAGATACCGAGAAAATTCCGAAAGAATTGCTAATACCTACTTACCTGAGGTATGGAATGGCTTTGAACAAAAAAATCATGATTGTCAGTAAGAACAAAATTGAAGACGAAACAATCTAACTTAATTAAAAAACCATAGGAGGAAGTACCCAGATACAATTATTATTTGGGATGTGAGCTAAATGAACAATGGCACCGCAGCCTTGAAATACAACGAATGCATTGAGATGACCAGAAGCCAAAAGCGCTTTCAATAAAATTAATTCAGTGCATATTATGCAATGGAAAACTGTGTGTCGAAATTAGAACTAGAATATTGAGAGGTTACGATGTGGTGTTATCGAAGAATGTGGAAAATATCATGAACACAACACGTAGCAAACAGGGAAACACTAACAAGGATGAAAAAAGATAAAGAAATATTCAACACCATGAAGGGAATAAAAATGAGTTACTTTTGTCACATACTAAGACATGAAATTTCAAACAACTTTTCCTAATATGTACCTAATAGTTTTCAATTTTTTCAAACTTGTTTTCGTGAAATTAATAATAAAAAACTTTCCCATATGTATCTAACTTAAGTAGACACAATGTATATCGACTGATTTCTACGTACCTGAGTGTTACTGTCAATCTTTCCTCTGCACTTATGGAGTTTCTAAATTTAGTACATATTTTCTTTCGATATGTGAGATTGTGAGGTTGTAAGATTTCCACCAACTCCCTAATTCCCTCCGTAAGATTCCCTCCGCTTCCAATACAGAAATTGCTAACAATTTATTTTTCAAAATGTTTCGAGACATCGTTACGCGTTTACAAACTGCAAGAGACTAAACGCATAGTGTGACAGGTCAGTCCGGTTGCGTAAAGCGGCGTCCTCATTGAGTTGACATTGTCGATCGACTCTGTCTATCGACACTGTCGACCGACAAATCGAAAAAGCTTCGATGTCCACACCAGGTAGGCAGAATATTTGTCGACAGTCGAAACGAAAATGTGTGACGAAGATGGCGCCATTATTGTTTGTGCCGCATTTGTTATTATCACAACTAAAAAACGTAAATCATCGCGTAACATTCGACCACGTGGGTTCGACCAAGTCTTCAAAGTAGAAATCGGTATAGCGGTAGTAATTTGATGGAAGATTTGGAAAAGGATGATATCGATATATTGAACCTTGAATACAGATGTAACGGATGTTTCAGAATTTTTTTTCGAATGTCGGAAAGTGAATTTAAATTAACTTGTAAGCAAGAAACTTGTAAAAAACTTGTAAGCAAGACACCAAATGTAGACCTTGTCTTATTTTTGTCACGTAAAGATCTTAAACTTTCATAAGCAAACCATTTACTTTTGTACACATCCTCCGTGTCACTGCCAGATTTATTGCCATCCTTTGTTTTTTTTTTTATTTCTCTTGCTAACTGGCTTTGAAGATTTTTTATTTTTTGTTCTACCACCTGATTTTCTATATTAAATTCACTGGCAATTTCTATCAAAGCATCGTGTCTCATGTTTCGATCTTTATAATATTTGCTTCTAGTGTTCCACAGATTTGTTTTTAATTTGTAAGCTTCAATAAATGCAATCACTTTTTCTTTTTCCCATTCCATTTTGCCGAAAAGTACAAAACACGAGACTTTAGATGAGGCAGACTACACCGCACGCTGAATTATTTTTACTGTATTTTTAAATGTCGAAGGTCGAATGCAAGTCCACACTTCGGATTCGACTCGACTACCATTTGATTTTACCGACAGAGCATGGAAAACCAGTCGACACGTCGATCGACATCTTTTGTCGATCGACAAAGTCGATTGCCGCGTACACACTCAGTCGAGAGTGTCGATAAACACAGTCGATCGGCAACGTCGACTCAATGAGGACGCCGCTTTAGATACGGATGCGGTTCCACCGCATCCGGTCAAAACGCATAGTGTGACAGATCGGTCCGGTTGCGTTGGAAACGCATGCGTTTCCACCGCATCCGGTCAAAACGCATAATGTGATATCGGCCTCAGGGAGACATTCAACATCTGCATATGTATATTTTTATGTATTTATGTGTGTGCATATATGAGGGTTTTATTCATTTGTGTGCATAGATATGGATGTATATGTTTATATACATACTTTTAAAATTGGCTTGACCTTAGTTGGTTAATACACACCATATTGATTAACCAATTATGGTGTTTGTATTTTGTAGCATGTAATTTATTTCTACCGGACACCACAAGATGCTGTGCAAAGTGTAGGCAGCGAAACCGGTCGTCTTATATAAATAAATAATTGTGAGAACGTCTGTTATTTCATTACTTACTTTTTCCCTTCCATTTATCAAAGTTAAACTGCATTGGATAATATTATATATTACCACAATTAAATTAATTAACATACCTCATAATTCGAATCACTTTACTATTTTAGTATTTAAGTTGTGGCTTTAGCCCTCTGTACAGTTGAAAATGCGGCCATATGAAATTTTCGGGCATTATTTAAACCTGCAAAATTCTGACCACCAACCTAAACAATTATGCAAATTTAGTAACGAAGCGGTCAAATTACATGGAACGCTTAAATACAGAGTCAAAGTAGGCTGTGATTTTAAATTAGTATGTACATTGTAAATGCTTAACACAGGATTTTTGGTAATAATACGTACTCGTATACAATAGGGAAATATGTTTTTGCGATGGCTCGGTAGCACATGCCAATTATAACAAAACTCTAAAAACAAAAAATAGATTTTTAAATTTTACTCAAAAGTTATAGACCTTAAAATGTTTGATGTGTTACAACTCTGAAAGATAAATAATTGGTTGATGATGTAGTGATCGTCTATTGTTTGTTTTTTAACCAAGAGGAGTGATTCAAATTTACCGCGCCGTAATGCTTGTTCCTAATTGGTCCAACCGCAGGTAAGTTTACTCCACTGTTATTAAATTTTCACACTAATGATATTTATGAAATTTTGGCACTTCTGTCATTTTATAGGTTAATTAAGTATATCGGCGATTTTTTGTGTTTTCTGCATTATTCCTGTAATTTTTAGTCTACTTTTATATAAAAACAGTTGTTTTTAGGACTCTTTAGCAATGTGTTAGTATAATATAATATGTAGGGATTATCATCGAAAGATGATATGATCAACGAAAAAAGAAGATGAATTTGGTGACTTTTCTAGTAACTTTCTTGGGTGCGAATATGTCCTTTTAGTTTACTCCTCTTGGTTAAAAAATCAACTATAGTAGTATTTCATGTTAAAAAAATCGAATCGCAAAATGTTTTTCCCAGATGAAATTATCGAAATATTTATGTTTACTAAAAGACAGAGTTAAGAGTACCTATTTTTAGAGTCAGACAACGAAGTAGTTTTCAGTGATTCATTTCGAAGTTCGTGGATCATTACGGCATTTAGGAGAAAGAGGAGTAATTTCAGTGGCGTGTAAAATTATACAGTATTTTAAGTGTCATCATCATCATCGTCATCCAACCAATTCACGTCCACTGCTGGATATAAGTCTTCCCCAATTGTTTCCGCACTTCACGTTTTTGTGCTGATTGTTGCCAGTTTTTACTAATCCGCCCATCTGTCCATCGCGTAGGCGGCCTTCCTCTACTGCGCTTATTTTCCCTCGGTCTCCATTGCATCAGCTTTTGTGTCCATCTTGAGTCTTTCAGCCTGGCGACGTGTCCTGCCCAGTTCCATTTGAGCCTGGTGATACGTTCTACAACATCTGCGATACAGGTTCTTTGTCTGAGATCTTCATTTCTTATTATATCTTGTAGGGTTACACCCAGCATCGATTTTTCCATACGCCTTTGGGCAACCCACATTTTCGACGCTGTTGCCTTGGTAAGAGTCAGTGTCTCTGTTCCATATGTCCATATTACCGGCAGCACACATTGATCAAACGCTTGTCTTTTCAAACCGATCGGTATACTGCTCCTAAATACAGTGCACTGGAATAAGTGTTACCCCCGTATTAACTTATTTATTTTTAGCACATAAGCAAAACGCTTAGACAGGTCGATTTTTAAAATAATTACAGTATATTATAGCATCAATGTTTCGAACTTTACGCGATTCCTCTTCAGGCGACAGGCATGAATTTGATTTTTTAAATGGAAAAGTACATCATGTAACATCTCATTTAAAAGCTTTTGAAATACTGGTAACAAAAATGAATATTACTTTAATCCTTTTTGGAAGAGTAGGCGCACAATTTCGGTCGAATTATTTTTAAATGCATTCAGTTTTTTCGAATCCTGAGAAAACTGATAAGTATATTTGAAAAATTTAAACGCAGAATGAAATATTACCCTATTATCAATGGTTGTAAGTCCCTGAGAACTTCTATAATGTTTATTTTAATAAGTCACTGGGATGAAAAAAAAAAGAGAAAATTTAGTCTGATTTTTAATTCCAAATATATTTATATCATTCAAAAGCAACTTTTTGTTTATTTTAAGGGACTCCTTGCCTTTGGTAATAATGTAATCTTTCATTCTGCGTTTAAATTTTTCAAAAATACTTATTTTTAGTTTTCTCAAAATTCAAAAAAACTAAATGCGTTTAAAAAGAATCCAACCGAAATTTTGCACCTACGCTCTAAAAAAGGATTAAAGTAATATATATTTTTGTAATCTGTATTTTGAAAGCTTTTAAGTGAGGTGTCACATGATGTACTTTCCCATTAAAAAAAAATCAAAGTTATGCTTGTTACCTGAAGGAGGATCGCGTAAAGTTCAAAACATTGACGCTATAATATACTACGATTATTTTAAAAATCGACCTGTCCGAGCGTTTTGACTATGTGCTAAAAATAAATAAGTTAATAAGGGGGGTAACACTTATTCCAGCTCACTGTATATCTCTCAGGGCTCCGTAGGCTGCCCAAGTAAGAGTTAATCTTCTTTTATTTCGCATGTTTAGTTATCTCTGTCAATTCTAATTTTATGACCCAAGTAAATGTACTTTTCCACCAGTTCTACTTCTTGTTCACGTATAATCAGCTGTCCGCTAGGAATCAGATTAGTCATTAGTTTTAGAAAAGTTCATTTTCAGGCCTATTTTCCAGCAGATAGCGTCTAACTCATTTAGCCTTTCCTTTACTTCTCCTAGGTCATCAGTTATAAGGACTATGTCATCTGCAAAACGAAGATGATTTAACTTTTCTCGATCTATTGTGATCCATTTATTGCTCCAGTTGAGAGTCTGAGTGTCCCAGTTGAGTATACATTTTAAGTGTACATATATAACGATAATTTTATTATTCTTTTAGTCAAAGTAACATTTAATGCAACAGTTCACTGCAACAGTGACCAATATTTCGGTCTTTGAGTATAGCAGCTAACGTACTGTGACAACTGTTTTGATTTCTCCAGAGTATTTGATAGTGTGAATAATTAAACTTTATCAGACATACTGTTGTGAAATTAAAGGTGAATTCTTAAAGTCTGTAATTTAAGGTATTTTAAAAATATTATATTAACGAATAAAAACTAACGGTACCTAACTAAAGTGATTTCATTTTAGAAAACAACATTTGAGATTTTTAACATTTATAACAACCATTATTGATATTAAAATTTATAGTTAACAATAATGGTAGGAGAGCCCAAGCCCAACCCAAGGGGTGATCTTGCTGGCTATAATCACGTGGGGAGAAACCTTGTACCCTGTAAATGTACCGATACCATTTTATATGAACTCTTAAAACAGGGGCGTGCTTTGAAGACAGTCCTAATATAAATCGATCCTTACAAGAACTCGATAACGTCAGATTAAGACAACGTAAATTAAGTACATAAAGAACAGTGTATACATTTGATAACTCAAATTGTAACCCGTAATAGGAGCAGTAGCTACTTACTGTCCCTTGGTGTTTCGTTTAGTAAATTTATTTCCGACTTATCATCAACTTATTTCGTAAGCTTTAAATGATGACACACAGGTAAAGACTCGTGGACTCAACTGTATAGTCGTTTCGCTAAACTCAGACACAACTTGCTAGTGAGTTTAGCAAATAATTTTGCCAATTTGGTAAAATTGGAAAAAAATAATTACTAAATAGTTAATAATAACTAAGTAGTTAGTAATTTTGCAAATTTTGGCAAAATTGTCAAAAAACAAAAAAATACCTACTAAAATCACTAGCCAGTTGTGTATGAGTTTGGCGAATCGACTATATTTAAAAAATCTGACGATTTGAGCAGGACGTGATCGAAAAACTGAAAAATACGTGTTCAATATTTTTCAAAAATCTGTCGAATGACATCAGACGCGACCCTTCAGGGAGGTGTGGTGGGGGTTACTTTAAAATCTGAAATAGGAACCCCATTTTTTATTGCAGATTTGGATTCCTTAAGTAAAAATATGCAACGACATATTTTTGGATTATGGATAGATGGCACTACGATCGGAAATGGAAAGTTACATAAAAAATTTAAAATCACCACTAAACTGAAACATTTAACTTATTTTGGTTTAAGAACCTGAGCTTCACAACCCTATAGGTCCCATTACTATGTCCCCAACTAATCCCTTACTAATAAACCATTATCAGGAAATAAACAATTATTAATTCAATATTTAATATACTGTATCGTAATATCACATAAATGCCTACAGAGCACTATTAATAATAATTATGACCGGACCGAATAGCTTTAAATGTGCGTAGATAATGCTGCAAGAGATCCATACTGCCACAAACAAAGTAGGTCTTAGGTTACGTTCACTACGGAGACCATCGCATGGTATCCTAGTCTAGAGCATAGTATCCTACTCTTCATATTCGTAAATTCTGGCATTCACAATAATGCATTTATTTTACATAGCGATCGATAATATAGTTTTTCGATCGCCAGGTAAAATAAATGCATTATTTTATATGCGAGAATTCTTGAATATGAACAGTAGGATATTATGTTCTAGGCTAGGATACCATGCCATGGTCTCCGTAGTGAACGTAGGCTTTAAATAAATTTTTCAAAACAGTTTATGGACAATTTGATCCACGACAAAAATATTTTAGCTGAAAACAAGAACATAAGAGCTAGTTGACTCCTATAAGTATTTGGGCCATTACATCATAAGTCAAGACAACCAAAAAATCGAGCTGATGATAAGAATAAACCTAGCTTGGGTTGGGCTGAATTTGGAAAATTGAAGAATAGTTGAGGGCGAATATTCTAATGGGCGTGCAAAAAAGTAACTAATCAGTACAGTTTCACAGTGATGACCTAAGGTGCAGAAACTCTAACACTCACAAGAACAAGAGTGAGAAAACTACAATTTGCGGAAAAAATAATGGAGAATATAATGTTAGAGATTCGTCTACGTGATAAAATACTTAATGCTAACGTACGAAAAAGACGAAGAATATCAGATGTTATATAAATCAGAGCAACACTAAAATTGGGCCGCTCATATAGCTACAGAGATTGATGATCTGTGGACAAAAATAATATAAGAATGGAGACTAATAATACAATAGAACAGAAACAGACATCCATCCCGACGAGAAATAAAAAGAGTGACCACAAATTGGATGCAGATTGCGCAAAATTGGACTGAGTTAAAAATCATGTGTGAAGTCTATGTGAAATAGTGGACGTTGGAGTCTAGGAGATGAAGATATGAAACTGATATATTATTTAAACAATATGGGACAGAATAGACACCCATAACTAGCTCCTTTTAATAATTTTACTTCTTCCGATAATAATTCATGATCTATAAATTATTATATGAGGAGATATTAACTGATCGGTTCTTCAATGTAGGGGCTTCCTATTTTTTTAATGAGCTTATTTAATTTTTATTTTAGTTTTAATGTTAGTTAATTTCGGCACATGTTTAGTTGGCATATTATACATATTTATATTGGCACATTTATATTGCGTTTTTGGTGACCTATAATTTTAAAACCCCTCTTTGTTGTATAACAGTTTTTATACATTTTTAAAGGGTACTCTAAGTTTGAACATATTGAAATAATTGATTAGATCTAATAAAACGAGTAATGAAGCTCACATTCGCCTTGTTCGCCATATTAAAGCAATTTTCAACTCCTTATAACTACTATAAGTTCTGTGTTGTATGGCTACTTAAGGACACACTTACACGGTTTTATGATACTTTGTAAACACTTAAGAAATTAATCTCAAACTCTCAGAAATGCCGTAGATATAAATTTATATTTTTTCTTTAAATAGTATACATTCTGTTAAGATACTTTAATTTTATATTGTTAATTTTTTTTAGTTTACAAAAGTGTGGTTTGCAAAATAAATTATGAATTTTATCAAGTCTAAAAGTTTAAAACTGTTTTCGAAATTAAAATTTAATACCACAGTGGTACACTCTATCAAAAGCTTTTGATTGTGTAAATCGCAACATTTTGATTAAAAAACTTAATTACTATGGAATTCGAGGTATTTCTTTGAATTGGTTCAAATCTTATTTAGATAATAGGAAACAATTGGTTAGAGCAAATGATACTGACTCTAGTCTCAAAAACATTATATGTGGTGTACCACAAGGTTCAGTATTGGGTCCTCTACTTTTCCTGATCTTTATAAATGACATCACTAATTTAAAAATCGATGGAAAAATTTTTCTTTTTGCTGATGATACCAGTATCACTTGGAGCAACTCAACTATTGCAACTCTTCATGCAACTATAACTTCTGATCTTCTTACGATAAAAACCTGGTCTGAATCTAATTTACTCTCCTTTAACGTGGATAAAACGGTAGCATTATCATATAAAGGTGCTCTTCAACCCCTGCTTGTGAATAGCAGCCAGATCTCTACCGTTGATTCTGTAAAATTTCTTGGTATTCTTTTAGACAGCAACCTCAAATGGTCCCTTCATATCGATTTGTTAAGTAAGAAACTCGCCTCGGCCTGTTATGCCATAAGATCTGTTTCGAAGGAACTCAATTTAGCATCTTTTAAAATACCTAACATATTTTTCTTTATTCGAGTCTCATCTTCGATATGGTCTTCGTTTTTGGGGGTCTAGTACAGCTGCCCAATTTGATGTTATTTTCAAATTACAAAAAAGAGCAATAAGATATCTGTTTGGCCTCAGAAGAACAACCTATTGCAGAAGTTACTTTAAAGATCACGAAATTTTAACTCTTCCATCTTTGTATATTTTAGAAACTGTTTGCTTCATTCGTAAACACATGCATGTCTTTCCAGCAAGGCCTCATCATGACTACTCCACCAGAAATTCAACTTTTGATGTCTATTTACCGATCCCGTCTTCTGAGTTAGTAAAGAAATCTATACTATATTCCGCAAAAAAACTATACAACCATCTCCCTTTACAACTCAAATCTGCAACATCCTTTCTCAAGTTCCGTAAAATGACAAAAGCTCATTTATCTAAAAGACCATATTATTCAGTAGAAGAGTTTCTTAATGACTAACTAAGAAATCACAGTAATGTACAAGTAACTAAAGTGTATTTATATATATTTGGGTGTCACATAAAGCAGCTTAAACTTATGAGTTCCTTTGTTTGTGTTTTATAATATTATGTTGTATGTTCAAGTTTGCAATTTATAGTAATTTTGCAATATATTGGTTTTTGTTTTTTTACTTCATTTTTTTAACTTGTTTATATTTTTTTATATTGACGATTTATCTAATTTTATAAAATTGTATTTGTTATTGTTATGTATCTTTTTCGTGAATCTATGTTAAGCTTTGTCCATAAAATTGTGTAATTTTTAGTGACAATAAAGCATATTTCTATTCTATTCTATTCTATACAGAAGATTACACCTGCAAGTTAATTGTATGCTTGTTATTTAAAATAAGCTGAATCAGCTAGCCCAACATATAAAATCATTTAAATTCATTTCAAATTAAATCATTCAACTTGCTTTCATAATTTTAAAATTTTTCTTAATTGTTGTAAATGTTACTTAACTTTAACTTATTAATTATTTTGTTTTTGCATTAAATTCAATTACATTCCTAGTGCTTAGCCCCTCAGGATAGGTGCTAGTTTCACTTGTTATTGTTATCCAGAACCATGAGTCAGGAAAAGGATCTTTTGTATCCAGTACTACGTCGGTTCACTTAGGGGCTTGTTGACCGTCACCTCATTGAGAGTTGTATATATTTATATTATTTAGGTATTTTTATTATTCATATTACAGGTAGTATTTAATTAAGGTGTACGTATTAAAATCGTACAATTGTTATTTGGTGAAGACTGTTCTTATTAACCTAGGTCCTTGGTATAAGTTGTACTTTCTATATTACAGGTATCCATATTTAAATTTTCTAGCCTCGTTAACTTTATTGTTATGTTATTTGTACAGTAATTCTGTAAGAGATTTTAACTAGTGTCATTTCTTGTCATGTTATAGTCACATCCTAGTCACTTGCTTTAAAGATTGTGAAAATCTAGTAGTTACATTTAATAAAATATTTATTTATTGTGGATATCATTTCTTATTATTCCTTTATATTTACCAATTTAATATACTCTTGCTAGAGACATCGCACACATCTTATGGAAAATATAATGTCACTCAAATTCAATAAAAATTATACGAATAGATTCGTTTTAAATTAACGGTCAATTCTTATCATTGCGCCAACTCTTAATTATGATTAATTACGGCGCAAATTGCAATTAAAGTTTATCGAAATCACATTTTTGGAGTTCATAAACGTGTCAGTTATAATCACTATTGCTCTGGGTGCCATTCAAAACAGCTTAGGCAACGCTGGGCCTAAGCGGATGAGTGAAACTATTATAATAAGATGCTTAATAGCCCGAGAAGATTTATGAAGTTACCGATAATCTGGGTATTTTAAAATATTTTTTCTCTCTCTAACTTATGTACCTACCAATTTGATTTCAGTTTGATTTATATCAATTTCTGTTCTTATTATTGAAAATTAAGAGTTGGCGCAATGATACGAATTGACCGTTAATTTGAAACGAATCTATTCATATAAATTTTATTGAATTTAAGTGACATTATATTTTCCATAAGATGTGTGCGATGTTCTTTTTATTCTATATATTTTCTCTGCATTTTCTTAATATTTCCTTTCCTAACCATCATTGTCATTTATTTTAATTGACTGTCTTGACCGACATGCAAATTGGCAGAATCCTTCCTTGATGTCAAGTGGTCATTCTCGGGCATACCTGCTAGTCGAACTGCATTTAGTTCCATCTCTTCCCATTCCTAACTCTATTTGTAGTTTAACTACTCCCATCATATTTTCATTACCATATACAAAAACTAATGAAAAAGAAGTTTTTGTTACAGTGTGACAGCTCATTCGAAAGGTTATTCAATTCTCTATTCACTAATATAATTATTAACATAATTATTTTTACAGGGTGTCAAAAAATTTATTTTTTAAATAAAGTGGGACCAAAAGAAGAATGAATATGATTTATTTAATTCAAAATAAATTTTAACGTTCTCCGAAAACAGAAAAAAATGTATATTTGATAAATAAATATTGTTTTCACTTAAATTGAATATTAAAGCACCTGCCTCTTAGCAGTTTGAACATTTAATTTAAGCGAGAAGCAATGATTCTTTTTCAAATTAACATTTTTTTCTCTCTTTTCTAAGAGCAGTAAAATATATTTTGCATTAAATAAATTGCATACATTCTTCTTTTTGTCTCAATTAATTTAATTAAAAAACATTTTTTTGCACCCTTTATAAATAATTATGTTAATGTTTATATTAATGAATACAGAATTGAATATGCTTTCGAATGGACTATCACACGACCCTACTCTCATTAAAGAAATCATTTATTGCGTCATTACGGCCAGGATGACGTCACTAGTATGATGTCTACGGCAAAAATTATAATTTAAAAATAAAAATAGACCTGACTTGGGAATTATCTCCACAATCGCTCATTCTCGAGAAAATGAATTTATTCCAACTTAAACGTCCTCACTATATCACAGTATAAAGAGGGAACCTCTATATACTGTGACTATATTATGTTATTATATTACGGGCGGTCAGTAGCAACTCAAGTTGATGAAGGTGAGTTTCTACGATTAAGGTAGCTTAAACCTACCCGTTTAAGCTACGTGTGTAAAAGTTATAAAATTACAAGTAAAATATATTACATTACTGTAGCAAAAACAACGTTTTTTTGTTTCTTCGGCTTTATAATGTTAATCCAGTAGTATTTTTTTAATATTATAATATAAAAAGTTGTTTTAATACTGTTCTGTCTTTTTATCTTTTTAGTACTATATGTATTGCATATCGGGTCATTCGGATGTTACTATTTTTTTATGATACCCCAAATTTAAAAAAATCATTGAGATTGGCTCATTATTAACGGAGATACTTCAAACCCTCCACCATTCAGGCTAAAAATTTTCATTTAACATCGCTGCGAAAATCATTATTTTTCAAAATATTCCACAATTTGTACTATACCGGGTGTCCACTTATATTTTCCCCCATTTTAACTGCCTATAACTTCTAAACGGCTCAAGATAGAAATATGTGGTTTTCACTAAAATGTTTTGTTTTAGTAGAAGTTTTGTCTGAATGGACTGAATTTTTTATATCGCTTTCAAATACGAAAAAAAAAAAATTGCGGATTTTTGAAAAAGACGTTGTCGACTTTTTTTTTAATGGAACACCCAGTATATTTTTCTGTAAATTTAAAGAAAGGTCATTCACCTATCCAGCGATATAAAGTTTTTCAAAATCGGTTGTGAAATCACTGAGTAATTAATTTTTAAAATGAGAGGTGCAACGTGGATATCCCATACCTAAATAACATAATATGTGATTTCCACATTGCACCTCTCATTTTAAAAATTAATTGTTCAGTTATTTGACCACCGATTTTAAAAAAATTTATATCGTTGGATAGGTAAATGACCATTTTTTATGTGGCTTTTAAATAAAAAATGGCGGATTTTTGGAAAAAAAACGTTGTTGACTTTTTTTATTGAAACACCCAGTATATTTTTTTGTTGCTTGAAAAAACGGTCATTTACCCATCCAGCGATATTAAATTTTTTAAAATCGGTTGTCAAATGACTGAGCAAATAATTTTTAAAGTGATAGATGCAATGTGGAAATTACATAACATAATATCATTTTGCTTAGTTATGTTATTTAGGTATGTGATATCCACGTTGCACCGCTCATTTTAAAAACTAATTACTCAGTGATTTGACAACCGATTTTGAAAAACTTTATATCGCTGGATAGGTAAATGACCTTTCTTTCAATTTACAAAAAAATATACTGGGTGTTCTGTTAAAAAAAAGTCAACAACGTTTTTTTCAAAAATCCGCCATTTTTCTGTTCGTATTTGAAAGCGATCTAAAAAATTCAATCCATTCAGACAAAACTTTTACTAAAATAAAACATTTCATCGAAAAACGCATATTTCTATCTTAAGCCGTTTAGAAGTTATAGGCACTTAAAATGGGGGAAAATATAAGTGGACACCCGGTATTTATTAATGTCATTGTTAAGTAGTAGGGTCGATAGATGCATTTACGTAGATTTTAAAATCGGTAAAGCTACCTTGGCTAAAAATAGTAATAGAATAAACCTTTTTTTAAAAGGTGAAAACTGATCATTTCAGCGTTTTTAGTTCCAACGTTATTTCAGAAACAAGTTACAAACAACTTACAAAAACTACCAAACGCCATTTTTGATGGGTGTTTAATTGAAATTCTGATTTCTCACTGTACCTACATATGTTTATTAGTACGTTCTTTAACGGTAAAATATTGCAAAACCTCTAAATTATAAAGAACCGCTTGGATTGACATGAAATTTGGCATACACATAGCTAGCAAGTCAAAGAAAAAAAGTGATATTGTGCTGATGTGTGCTTTTGCCCTGGGGGTGGTTTTCACCCTCACTTGAAAGTGAAAAAATATACGACCAAAGTAAGTCCGGAAATGGATAAACTGACTAATTGTAAGTAACTTTTGTTCTATAGAGTTTTTCATTCAGTCAATATTTTTCGAGTTATTTGCCAGTGAATATGTTCATTTTTTTAACAAAATAACCACGCTTTTAGACAGTTTTCGCAAATAACTCAAAAAGTAAGTATTTTGCCGAAAAAACCTTTCTTAGCAAAAATATAGCCGGTAAAAAATTTATAAAAAAATGGTGTATATATCGCGTCTGTATACCTAGTAGAAGAAGAGTTATAGCTAATAAAAGATAGGTTCATATTCGTCCAATTTCAAATGAAATACTTTAACGTGAAATAACCAAAAATAAAGCACATTTCGGGGAAAACTGATTACGACTTATTTAAAGTGTTTAAAAAAAGCTTCATTTTTGTTTTATAAAAAAAAATTTTAGCATCAAAAGTAAACAAGTTACGCTCAAAATAAAGTTACTCCCTTTTTTTTGGTAAAAAAATTGGGAAAATCACCTCCTAATTAGTATCTCAAATGAACTTTATCGTTACGATTTCACAAGTTTCTTGACTTGTGTATGTATTGTTTATATGATCTGTAAGTTTCATCGGTTCAAAGTCCTTATTTTTGAAAGGGCTGTAGTTAAAAGGGGTTGAACGAGTCACTGATCACGAATGTATGCAAATTTAGAAACACCAAATCTTAATCAATTTTTGTCTTATAGAAAAACCAAAGAATACAGGATATTCAGAAAAGTAATGCTGACTTTTTTTGTTTTCTGAGATTTTTGGTATCTCTAACAATTTTTAGGTTATTTTGAAAAAAAGCATATTTTTCAAAATTAAAATTTTTGAAAATCTTATTTTGAAACCAAATTTTTTCAAAAATAAGCACTTTGAATTGACAAAACTTACGGATCATTTAAACACAACATAAGTAAAATAATTTGTGGAGCGGTAACGACTAATTTCATTTAAGTTGCTAATTAGGGGGTGGTCTTTACGATTTTTTTTGCCAAAACAAAAGGGACCAACTTTATTTTGAGCGTAACTTGCTTAAATTTGTTGCTAGAAACTTTTTATAAAAACAGAAATCAAGCTTTTTTTAAACACTTTAAAAAAGTTATAATGGGCTTTCCCCAAAAGTGCTTAATTTTTGGATATTTCACGTCGAAATATTCTATTTGAAATTTGCTATAACTCTGGTTCTACGAGGTCCAGGGACCTCACGCGTACACCATTTTTTTACTTTTTTACCGGCTATATTTTTCCTAAGAACGTTTTTTTGGCAAAATACTTACTTTTTGAGTTATTTGCGAAAAACTGTCTAAAATTATGGTTACTTTGTTGAAAAATTTACATATTCACTCTAGAATAACTCGAAAAGTGTTGACTTGGCGAAAAAGCTCTATAGAACAAAAGTTACTTAAAATTAGTCAGTTTATCCATTTCCGGACTTATTTTGGACATATATTTCTTCACCCCCAAGAGTGGGTGAAAGTCACCCCCAGGACAAAAGCACACATCGGCACAATATTACTTCTTTTCTTTGACATGTAAGTTATGCGTATGCCAAATTTCATGTCAATTCAAGCGGTTCTTTAACCTTTAGCTACCCGCGCATCAAGTTATAACATAACTACACGCGTGGCGTATTTTATGCGCCACAAGAAAATACACTTAAAAACAGCGGATTTGTTTTTTTTTTTTTTAATACACTTAGTTGTTTGTTATAAACCTTATTTGGCATCAGTGAATACTTGGAGTTCCTTTGCAGTAAGCCAATAGGGATTTATAACTGGAATCATGGAATAGCTGGATTAAAATAAAAAATAAAAAAAAATAAAATTACTAATAAAAAATTTTTTAAATGTGATTTTTTACAGGAGAAAAAGTATTGTTTATAAAGAAAAATATATTTTATGCCATAATGACTAAAGACAATTGAAATATGTACTTTTATTACGACTTATAGTAATGTAATCGTGGGGTATATTGTCCACCACCGGAAACAACAAATAATAAAATGTAAATTACGATCTTCTCAGAACGCCGATTATAACTAAACTACAATTAAATTGTAAAGCACATTCCAGTGATAGGTTAGAGAGATAAGCAAGGTCAAAAATTAATTTTTTAAATATATTTGCAGCAGAATTCTTATACAAAAGCGTACAAAATACGCCAGCGCGTGTAGTTAAAGGTTAAAATGTAGAGCAAAAACCGTGAAAGAATGTACTATATGGAAAGAATACATAAAAGCAAAACAAACGGGAACTGATGAAAATATATAATCTATCGACAACAACCTCGTTTATGCAATTTAAAAAATAGTAGGATTTAATATACAAATTATTTATCTCCTGAATTTTTAAAAATATTCTTCAACCAAATGTTGTTTGGTTTATACTTTAGATACTGTACATACGTACCACTCTTTCGTGTTTCGCAGCAACGATATTCTGCGTCTCCCTAAGCTTCTCTTTCCTTGAATTCTTAACTTAATCAGTGAGAGCAAGTTGTATATCTCTCCACGTGTAATTTGTGAGATATAGGTATTCCAATTTTCAGTATACCCATTGAAGCAATATTAGCCATACTTATTGCTATTAGAAGGTTCGATATCGCCTTCATACTAGAGTTCTAAGTATTCCAGAGCTAAACAAAAGTGTTATTGGTTTTTTTCGGAGAGCTTGTATATAGCAGATCTGTTATGAGAGTCACGAAAACTTCTATAATAGGTACTGGAAGAAGTACAATAAACCAATTGGATGCTATATGATAAACAGACAGCAAAGCCTATCTATGCATTTGGAGACCAGCAAAATATATTTTAGACATTAGATTTTAGACATTAGACATTTGATGTTAACATTCCTATGCTATTATTAAGCTATTATTGAACTTTTTCTCCGCCACCTATGAGATAGAGTCTGGAGGCGCTTTTTTGTGTGGTATTCCCAATAGGCCTAATCCACGGACAATTTCTAGACAAAACAATAGGCCTAATCCACGGACAATTTCTAGACAAAATAATATTATTTATTATCATATGTTGAAAAAGATCCATCATAGTTATTATTTTTTTAATTTTTTTTGATGGTCCAGGCTAAGAGTCATGATCTGAGTCAGTATCCGTGGTGAATTCTTGTGGTATAATGAAAGTTAGAGTTGGCGTCATTGTCGGTAATTCGTCTTCCAATTCATTTAGTCAATAATCAATGTTGATATGTCCACGATGTTGCTGCAACTTTCACCACCACAACGGAGGCACACTGCTGAACATTTGAGGTTTACTTTTCGGCAACCACGCGCACTTCCAGTTTACATTGCATTTGCAAAAGATGAATTTAATAAGCTCTGGGATACTGAAGGCTTGGAAGTTTAGATTGGTGTCCAAAATTGTCCATGCTTTTTCCAGCCCCAATCTTCTGAATCACAATGTTTGACTGATTCAATGACTGATTTTGGTGATACACTGGGAGTCTGTGAAAACGGGCTGCATCTTGTGTTGGATGAAGTGAGAAGAGATTAAATGTATTTTTTGTCACTGTTTTAGCGAATCGTTTGTATCTCAGGGTTTCCAGAGGATCGTCTTTATTTCCGCCATATAAAGAGACGAAATACGTTCGCCGACAACAGTGAGTAAAGATGTCTCGACTTTCCCACTGACAAATAATTTTCCCCAGAGATTTATTATAAATAAAATAACCACCACTCATGATGCGCGCACTTACAAAAACACAAAATGCGTATGTAATTACAAAAATATAAATGTTACCCACAAGACTCTCAATAGTATTATCTATAAAACTCAAAATACTTTTCACCATTTTTAATAAAACTGCACGTGAGCAAATAAGTAACACAGCTGTAAGAATAAGTTAAGTAGAGGGGAACCGACTGCTGTGCCACCTAGGATAAATTAAAATAATAAAAGCAAAAGCAGGCAGATATTCAGTCCAGTACGGAAGACGAATGACGTAACTTCAAATTTTGTCAATTCCTGTTTATTGCGTAACTAACTTCTAAAATACTATGTACAGATGATACAAAACGACCGAACTGTAAAAATATATGCTGAGCCACTATGGGGTAGTTGCGTCGTTACTGAAATACGCGCTATGTTAGACCTTGTTTCAGATGCATAATGACGCAACTGTAGGATAGGGTTAAAAATGGCGAGATTAAATTAAAACAATGAAATTCCAATTAATATCGATGGAAATAAAAAACATCGTTGTCAAAAGACAAACGCCATACCGATGCTCCTGGACGATTACTCTTCATTTATTCACTATTTTAAAAATTTAAAAATATTTTTTTGCCCTTCCGAAGAATTGTGCGGTTGCGTCATTCTTCTGGACCGACGAATTTGTCCTCAAACAACTTCTTGGGCTTTTAGGGTTCTAAGTTTTATAGTGGGGAGAAAGGTCAAAAATAGATTAATAATAGCATAGGAATGTTAAAATCATAATAAATTGTATGAATAAATAAAAATATATAGATAGAAAAGTAAGCCTAAAATTTTGTTTTTATTCTATCCCTATGAGCATTAGAGAATCTGGTCAAGTTTGGAGCGCTGTAAAACCTAGATAGATAAATAGAATTAAACAACTTTATAGTGGAAATTGTTCGCTGAAAATCTCTCTACAATATTGCTGTAACGTTATTTTATTGTAAAATGAACTGAAAAATATTATAACCTCCAAAAGGAAACTTGTTAAAATATTTTTACCTATTTTTGTTTATATCTTTTTTGTTGGTCACTTGACGATAAAAAGTAATAAAAACAAAATTATAGAAACTTTAATTTTCTACATTTTATGTTTTATTAGATTTTCCGTAGGGTTGGTAGTTTACGAGATATAGCGCGAGATCCCTTTGCACTCCTTTTCCATGATGGCGGCCGGGGGACAAGGGTGACGACCCCAAAAGCTTAAACTTAAGCTTCTACTGATCCCTCCTATATATTAAAAAAATAAAATTGTCTCCTCTAACAAATGCAAGCTATGGCCTAAAAAATGTAACATTTCCATGGACTAATAATTTTTTTCTTGGCCCGATTTTAAATTTAAAAATCTGAAAAATCAGGCAGCTTTGTATTTAAAAGATTTTTCAAATTCTTTATTTCAATCAAAATTACTTTCAGGGCTACGCAATAATTAATGTGCCACGATTTATTTTCTTTGTTTGGTAAATCCGTAAATATAATTAGCCTATCCCTAAAGGATACGCAATAAAGAGAAATTGAAAAGCAGCAAACTGTTGAGAGTGTCTGACGTCGGCTGTGATAGTGAATTCCTTAAAGCGAAATAGAGAATCGTAGCACCATTAACAATCAAATAAATGGGAGCTTGTCACGGAGCTTCAATAGAAGCCCCTTTTCAATTTTAGTAGGACCATCTCGATAACTAATCAAGGTGGAGAGAATTATGGAGCATGGGTTTGAGATCCCAAACACGGTGTCGATACTCATCAACTTTAAGTTAAATTACAGTTCGGAAATTGATAAAGCACTTAATATCCTGCTTTGAAGTAAAGTGCTTATATAGTAAAGATCGAGAGAGAGGCATTTATTTTATACCGCAAATTTAAAATGATTTACCAAACAGATTAATTAGAAGTAGTATATTTGTTTATCACTTAATTAAATTACATTATATACAATGAGCATTAAAAAAGGGGTTAGCTACAAAATCTCCAACATACTGTGGGTTTTAAATTTTGTTTAGAAATGATATTAGTTTCGAAATCCTCCATAATTATATTAG
This sequence comes from Diabrotica virgifera virgifera, assembly GCF_917563875.1. NCBI lineage: Eukaryota > Metazoa > Arthropoda > Insecta > Coleoptera > Chrysomelidae > Diabrotica > Diabrotica virgifera. The sequence goes on from NC_065448.1 coordinate 131,710,688, forward strand.
CCAATAATGGAGATAAAGAAGAGCCCATTGCTAGACCAAAATTTTGTTTATAGAATTCATTATTTAGTTAAAAATAGGTATTATTAGTACATAATGTCAATAACTCCATTATAGCTGATACATTTAGTCTTGTCCTAGTTGTCAATGTATTATCATTTTCTAATTTTGTTTTAATTATGTTTAAAGTTTTATCTAATGGCACATTTGTAAATAAACTGTTTATGTCAAAACTTACTAAAATATTATTTGGATTAAATTCAATATTTGATAATCTGTTTAAAAAATGATGTGTATTTTTTATAAATGTGTCATTATTATTTGCAAATGGTTTTTTAATATTTAATAAAAATTTTGATACTTCACTACAAGGCGAATTGATGGCACTACAAATGGGTCTAAGTGGAATGTTCGCTTTATGAATTTTCGGTACTCCATAAAAATGTGGTGTCTTACTACTGTAATGAGGTGTCATTAATTTTTTTTGATAGTACGTTAGATCATTTTTAAATTTGAATAATGTTCTATAGATTTTGTTTTCCAGTGTCTTCTTTGGATCCTTCGTTAATTTGGTATAAGGTCCATTTGTAATTTGATCTGTAATTTTGTCCTCATATTGTATTTTATCCATTATTACAGTGGCATTTCCTTTATCCGCTGGTAGGATTGTTATGGAGTCATCATTTTTTAAAGTTTTTAAAGCTTTCATTTCCTCTTTTCTGATGTGCTGTTCAATTTTATTAGATTTTTCCAATTCAAGTTTACATTTTTTGGTAAAATTGTGGCTTGTTTCCCATTGAAAATAGTTGATTAAAAATGCCACAAGGAAATAGGTTCAGAACAACATTTTTTATTTTTTTATACATTTCTCCATTTTTTTAATTTGGTTTATGTTAATTAAAATAAATGAGAAGTAACTACGCGTCTGAGAAGCTAGATCGAGCCTTCAAATTAGAGCCAAATTCATAAAACCTATGAATAAATTAATAAAATTCTCATAACGCATCATTTACGTATGAAGCTTCGCAGAATTGATTGTTTGGAGAACTATGTCAACTATTGTAGTGTTCTAAAGAATTTCTGAGTCGTACTGGTCTCCTTACATTAAATTGTATTTGTTAGTAATGATGGAAAAATATCAAATAGTCCGTTCAGATTGTTACATCTCTGGAAAATGGAGAAAGCCAAAGGGATGTGGCAAGACAATTGAATGGTGCTGGTCCAATAGGGAACTTGCATAACAATTATATTCCAGAAATATTACTGATAAACATTATTTAATGCTGTTAAAAGAACCCCAGTTTACAAAAAAAACTCATATTTTATTATTATAAAATAAATATAAGCATTTAAAAACTGCAGAATTTAAATTATTTTTTCAACGGGCGGAATCGATCGTGACGTCAGACAGTTTGTTGGTCGTCCCTATAAACGGCCGACAGCGATAAGTATTGCAACATTCATTCCACGTTCGACGCTTGGCAAGGAGAGTCACTGTTTTCACACTCTTCTTCAAAAAAAGCCAGTAGAAAAGCATTTATGCTTGAAAACTCGTTAAAAGTTAGTATACGAGTATAAAATCAAGATGATCCTAAAAATCAACAACCAACCAAGTAAAAAAGCAGCAATAATAATAAAAAATAAAAATACCACAGGGAGTGGCTGTTATAGCGTGCTGTAACGGTCACTGTTCAAAGTAAGTGAGGCATCGAAAACACAAACTAGGTGAGTTGGGTGTAAGTCGAAACGTCTTCTTGGGTAGAGGTTTAGGGGCAGCTTGCTGCTTCTGGACATCCCTTGGGGGCGTTTTAGATAGGTCGCGTGGTTCGAGGCGCTTGGCGAGCGCTACCCCTCTTCCTCCGAAGGACAAGACATTCTTCGAGCCTAACAAGGTTCTCTCGTTGCCGGTTTTTTTGGTGAGTCTGCCACTGGCTAGGAGGAAAAGGGTAATAAAATATCCGCTCTTTCAATAAATCAGTCCCACAAAAATCATACCACGAGACAATCCAGGCCCCTGAGATGGAGAACACATCGTCTCAGGGGACTCACCCTCTCAATCTTAATACCATTGCTAATCTCTGTGACCTAGAGTCACTAAGCCAAACAAGCGAAGATGCTCGCTATATTTCCGACCTTCAGGCAAAGCTGGTAGAAGCGGCCGAGAGGTACCCAGGAGTTGTCCCTCGACTTCTAAAAAATATAAGCGCAGCTCTTCCAACGCCATCCGAAGCCTCCGACGACTCAATGACTCAGTCGGAGTATAACTTGGCATTCCAGGGGTTGTCACCTGTCAGAGAGTCCGTAGGCTCGGAGGGTGATGCTTCGGATGTCGAGTCTAATACTCTCGACCAAAGTCTTCCCAAGAGACCAATCACTCGCTCTATGTCGGTTGAGTCCGTTCTCTCCTCTGGCTTGCCCTTTCAGGTGCAGAGTAAGAGGAAGAGGAAGAACCGTAAGAGAGCTAATAGAGCAAAAAAAATAGACACGCAGGCAGTTGCCAATGTAGAGGTTGCCACAGCCTCCATTCCTGCAGCTGACACAGCATCCACTGTCGCTCGGGTTCCTTCGACCCCAGCTACTCATCTCGCTCAGGTTCCTTCGACCTCAGCGTCCACACTCCCTACCAGTTCTCCTGATAAGCAGCCTTCTAGCTACCACTACAAAATCTTAAATATTCCGCAGGTCTATGATACCCAGAGGAACTTCAGCCAACTGGTTAACACCAGGGAGCTTCTTGCTGGTGTATTGATTAATGCCAAATTGGTCCTCAAGGACCACCTCTCTTTCATCGAGACCAATCGACAGATTGATCTCAGATCTACCACCAAAAGGCTCCAGGAGAGAACTGGGGAGCCCACAATAGTCATCGAGCCCAAAGGCTCTCGTCCTCCCCGTTCTGCCCAACCACAAAATATTCATAAACTGTCAGAGTTCCAAGTAGTCATGACTGACATAGATCCAGAATTAACCAAAGAGGAAATCAGCCAAAGCCTCAAAGAAGTGAATTTTCCCTTCAACAAAATCCACCGCATAATTTCCAGAAGGACAAATCAACCTACGAGGCTAGTCCGGCTGTACCTCGACTCCGAGGCGCATTTCAAAATGGCCCTTGCTAAAGGCATCTGCATAGATAGCCTGATAAGGACCTGCGAGGCGCCTAGGACCTTTGCCATCGCCCGACCGACCTCCAAATATTGTAGCCGATGCTGCAAAAGCGGTCATGACATCTCCGAATGTGAGCAACGCCGTGTGGTCTGCCCTAACTGCGGGGGCGGAGACCACAAGGCAGCCGAGTGTCCAAGCCTAAATAACCCAACCTGCCCTAATTGCAAGGGTAAACACCCAGCGTGGCACCCTAGCTGTCCTAAGAGGCAGGAGGAGCCACGCACCGTAAAAGAATATAAACCTCTTGCTGTCGAGAGGAGGTCACCATCTGCGACACTGAGTGAAGAGCTCAAAATCATCCTTCAATTTACCACCACGTTACTTCTAAACGTGCTCCCTGATCGTAGGGATATCATTGGTAAATACTCCTCTGAGCTCTCCTCTGCCCTCTTCGGCAACTCAATGGTGCCACACAATAGGAACAACAGGTTAGAAATAACCTTTGTTCCTAACAACTAAATTTCCAGTCACATTCAACTGTGTAATAGGTACAATCAACTGTCAGGGTATTGGTAGGAAAAGAGCCCTAATTAAACACCTACTTCTAGATAACAACATCCAAATTCTCTCCCTAACCGATACCCGATGCAAATCTACACCAAATTTTTCAGGATACACATCCTACCATATTTCTAAAAGCCAGGTCAGTCACGGAAATGGCTTACTCATCCACAATAGCATACCTACCTCCCCTCATATCCTTCTCCCACATATCCAATTTCCTGACATCGATTTCCTGGCAGTTGATATACATGTACAAAATAATAACATCATTACGATAATCTCGTACTACAAACATCCAGATCAGCCCCTTTCCAACTTGCTAGTAGAGTACTTTTCATCTCTAAATGCAGCAGTGTTAATGGGCGATTTTAATAGCAGACATACCCAATTCGGTGACACTTCCACTAATGCTTCAGGCAGAGAACTATCCAACATGCTTCTCGATCTGCCCATTTTCCGAGTCACAAATGAAGATGTCACGTTCTTCAGTCACGTGGGGATGTCCATCATTGACCATATCTTGTGTACCAATACACTATTTGATCTGGTTGATGATGAATGTACCACAGCTGACTCAATAACCTCTGACCACCTTCCATTGCTAGTCAAAACTAGCTTCACAGAACCTCCTCAACCAAGAGCTGCAATATATAAACGAGATTATCGTAAAGCTAACTGGGATCTTTTCCAAGATTACGTCAGTCACAATATTCCTCAGTTAGGTGAAATGTCGACTATTAACGATGTTGACACAGGGATCCCACAAATTGAAAGTCTTCTACAAGAAGCTTCCTCCCTAGCCATTCCAATCACAAGATACAATCCATATACTCCAACTCTACCTCCGAGAATAATCGCAAAAATCAAAATAAAGCGACGATTATTCAGAGAGTATAAAAGATTCAGAGACCCCCATATCAAAACAGAATACAACCGACTCTCGGCCTCCATAAGACTGGAGGTTAACAGGCTGAAACAACTACAGTGGATGCGTGTCACCTCTAGTCTGGATTACCGAGACGGTGGTAAATTCTGGAACAACTTCAAAATCCTAACAAGGCAAAAATTTAAACCACATTCACATCTCATTGTTAACGACATCATACTAAATAATCCACAAGATAAGGCTGAGGCTTTTAAAAGCTCACTTCAGTCAGTCTTTATCACTCCCAACAACCCCAACTTCGACGAGCGACACAGACGTACTGTCGAACTGAGAGTGGAAGATATACTCGAAACCCCCATCCAGCACATGGCAGCTTACCCTCATCCGATGGTAGCTCCTGTGCAGGATGAAACCGTCAGGCAGATGTGTAATTTTGGCAAAAACACATCTCCTGGCCCTGATGGTATCCACAGAAGATGCCTCAAAAAACTTCCTGAGAGTATTATCCCGCTGCTTACACAAACAATCAATGCCTGCCTCAAGCTGTGCTACTTTCCAGCCTCATGGAAGGTAGCCAGTACTGTTATGATTCCCAAACCGGGAAAACCCCCCACCATCACTGAATCCTATAGACCAATTTCTCTACTCAACACTCTAGGTAAAGTCTATGAGAGGATCCTTAAGGAGAGACTCGTAGAATTCCTAGATGCCAACCATCTTCTTCCCACTTTCCAATTTGGATTCAGAGCTGAACATTCCACGCGAAATGCATTGATTGTAGCAGCCACCTTCATCTCCCAAGCAATTAACGAGCGTCAAAGACACGCAATAGGCATATTCCTAGATGTCCAAAAGGCCTTCGATCAAGTCTGGCATGCCGGACTGATTGAAAAATTACGCCGTTTTGGACTGCCAATAACTTTTATCAAAATCATACACTCCTATCTCTCAGATCGAACAGTTCGCGTCAAAGTCGCAGAAGTATTATCCACCTCTTTCACTCCACAAGCGGGAGTGCCACAAGGCTCAGTACTAGCCCCAATATTATACACAGTATACAATAGTGACGTTCCCAAACCAGCTAGACAATCCGAGTCAGTCCTACTATTTGCAGATGATACTGCCCTTCTCACCGCAGGCTCTTCAAGGGGCACTCGTGTAGAGCCCTCTGTATTCGAAAAAGCACAAACATTGCTGGACAAAATGGTCAGATGGTGTAACAGGTGGAGAGTAACGCTCAACGCCACGAAAACCCAGATGATCGCCTTCAGACATCCTAGTAGCCGATCCTCCTTCGAGGAGGCTAGGATCGTTCTCCAGGGAGAGAGACTCGAATATCGTCATTCGGTGGTCTATTTGGGAGTTCACTTCGACTGGACTCTCAACTGGAACACTGACGTTACAAACACCTTAAACAAGGTAAGGAAGAGAGCTCGTCTCCTGGGAGCACTTTCTGGAAGGTTTGGAGGTACGTCCAGCAAAACACTTGTACACACGTACAAAACATTCATAAGACCAATAATCGATTACAGATCGTGCCTCTATACGCTGCTAAAACCACAAGCCAACAACAGAATAGCTGCCACAGAACGCAGGGTTCTGAGGAAGTGCCTGAGGAAGGGAAGGATGTATCCATCTGTACTAGTACATCCACTCGCTAAAGTCCCCAAAATTGTCGACAGAATCAGTTCTCTCGGCAGCAAATATACAATGCGCGTCATCAACGGCTCTAACATTAGAGCCAAAAACATCCTAAAAACACCTTGCAATAGGCGCGGTTTTAGACTCACCGGGATTCCCAAAAATAAAGTTCCGTTCCCTCCGGCTAAACTTCTTCAATCAGCTAGAAACGAACTTCCCGACGAGTTCCACGAAATACTAGAAAATACTCCCCTACTATATCGCAGGTAACCAAACTGCATCCCAAACGCTGAATCCAAGAGCCGTTCCACTAGTGACAGCTACCTTCGCTGCTTGGCAGGTACCTAACGCAGAGATTAGCAATACAGAACATAGCATTACTTCTTCGCGCTCGCTCCAGCTAACCCAGCACTAGCAAAAACCACTGTCTAACCCCACACTTCTCTACAACACGTTACTCTTTCGGAAACAACCATGTTCCACACACTCCCGCAAAAAAAAAGGGAGTTCCAGTACCCTGAAGAGGCTTAAGCCTAAACGGGGATATAAATAACATGTCTTGATTGAAGTATTGCAACGCTGCAACGGTTCATTATGAATAATATATGATAAAATCATTAGAAACCATAAAATCGTAAAGAAATAAAAAGAATTAGTTTAAAAACATAAGGTTCCTTGTAATTTATATTGTATATTGCATTAATAGGTCTGGATCCCGCGTATGAAAAAAAAGTTGATAAATAGCAAGCTGAAAATTTGTTAATAGCTTAAGGGTGTCTAGTCGGACAAACTTTGATATATGGGAACACTGGAACAGGGGAAGTTTTAATTGTGGAACAGGTTAAAAATTTGGAACGGTCAGACCACGAAAACGGCACATGTATTTTGTCCGACAGAACAGACTTAAACTCTCCGAACAGAGATTATTCTCTCATGCAAAAATCAGACTGCTATTTATCACCAAATGGGAGTTTTAATGAGTGGAACATGTAGAATATGTCAAATGACAGGAATTATGACAGGTGATAAATAGCAGTCTGATTTTTGCATCAGAGTTTAATCTCTGTTCGGAGAGTTTAAGTCTGTTCTGTCGGACAAAATAAATGTGCCGTTTTAGTGGTCTGACCGTTCCAAATTTTTAACCTGTTCCACAATTAAAACTGCTCCTGTTACAGTGTTCCCATATATCAAAGTTTATCCGACTAGACACCTTTCAGCTATTAACAAATTTTCCGCTTGTTATTAATCAACTTTTTTTCATACGCGGGATCCAGACCTACAGGGTGGGGCATTAGTGTGACAAAGTCCAATTACTCGTTTGTTGTAAGAGATACGAAAAAAAGTTATTTAGGTAAAAGTGGGGGCACATATAGTATCATATTTTAAAAATATTTTCAAATATAAAGGGGCGTCCGTATTGACAGGGTGACACAAACTTATATTTTTTAAATGGAACACCCTGTATATTTTTACATTTTTGGATTCTCCTCGATGTTTCCTTTCGTAAAATATATGGTTTTGTAATATTATACGAGGCAATTTAAAAGTTAATTACGTTTTTTTGTTAATTTCTTAGCAAAATCTACACCCTGTAGAATTGTAGTGATATGACATCAAATTTTCTATTTACATTCAAACGATTTTTAGTATAGTCTACTACTGTTAATCATTAATGGTTTAGCGAAATGTTTAATTTTAGTGTACAGGGTGGGTCGAAACTCGGAATGAGTATTTTCTGAATGTTGTTCTGAAGCTATTTCCTTGTGGCATTTTTATGATTAATTATTTATATGGGAAATAAGACTACAACATTCACCAGAAATAATACGAGGAAAATATCAATACCATATATAAAAGGACTATCCCAGAAACTTAAAACAATAGGAAATAAATTCAACATTTCAACAACATTCAAAACAACAAACACATTGAGGTCTATTCTATCTAAAACTAAACCTAACAATGATCAAGAAAGAACAAAGAATTGCATTTATAAAATACCTTGTGAATGCGAACAATTTTATTTAGGTGAGACATCAAGACCATTAGACGTTAGAATAAGTGAACATCAATCTTATATTAAAAATAGAGAATTTGAGAGATCTCAAATATGTCAACACGCATGGGATAATGAACACAGAGTTCAGTGGAGAGATTCAAGTATAGTCCTGAAAGAATCAGATAGTAAAAAGAGAAAAATCAAAGAAGCGGCTCTAATTATGCTAAATGAAACCAATTTTGTCGCAAATTCCTCGGTGGGATGCAGTAGGATATGGTTACCCATACTGAAAGACGAAGTCAATAGAAAGAAAATACCAAGATTAGTAAGTCAATAATATCGAGCTAGTACATATTTTATATTTTAGTATTACTTATATATCTAGTATTATTAATATTATTTATAATTTAAATATGTTACAAGTCAGAATTTGGTATTATTTTTTGAGAGTAAATTAATGTAAGACCAAATACTTACGATGTCGGGATAATATCGCAGGGTTTTTCCTGGTTTTCCCTTGTGATTTACTATGAAATCTCTAACGCGAGAATTTTACTGTCGTTGCATTTGGTTGTCTTTTTAAAGACATATCACATGCTATAATTTTTTATGACGGATATTCTTGAGTTGGGGTTAATTTCATGTAATCGAGTGAACTATCTTTCAGTAAGTCGTCCCAGGAACGCAACTCATAAATATTGTCAATATCATTTTAAAGTCTTCTACCTTAAAATGTATAATTTATGTCTGAATTGCCAATATAAATGAGTGAGATTAAATAAATTATTAGAAGAATTTTTTTGCTTAGCAACAACACTTTTGTTTATTTTAGTAATATTTTGTATTTTGACAACGGCACCCGATTTGGGCGTCGAAACGTTAATAAAATTATTTTTTACATTTTAATTGTGGCTTATTTCCCATATAAATAATTAATCAAGTATTTTCTGAGTTTTCTTAAATGGAACACCCTGTATTTTAGTATTGTAGTGAAATTATATTTTATGGTGCTTTTTTTTTCTTAAGCTTCCCTATACCTAAGTGCTTTAATTTGTAAGTTATTCGTCATTCTTTAAGCAAACATTAATTGCAACAAAAATTACGTAAAATTTCATTTGGTAGCCGTGAAAATATCCAATCAAAAGTAATTTTTCAAAAAAAAGTACATAATAATCTAGCCTGATCCTTAATTTATTAATATTGGATGAGATATCCAAATACATTCGTAGTTAAGGTTGTTGGTGCTTAAAATATGAATCAAACATACAAAATTCTGCCTAGTTGGCTATGACACAAAATTTGCTTAAACATTTGACATTATACTATTTATATAGTTCCAGTTAATTTGATACCATTACTAATATAAATTTTTCTAATGAGGAATGGATTAAAATGGCTTTGTGCTAGGAGAGTATAACAAAAATGGGCTACTTGCAATAAAAATTTATCATCAGCAATTCCCTGATAGACGACAACCAAAAAGAGAAACTTTTGAAAATATACTAAAACGGTATCAACAGACTAGATACTTAGATTGTAAGAACGATTGTACTAACATGCAGATCCTCAGTGACACTAAGGATTACATTTAATTGTTGTTTTCTTCACTTACAATAGTTTTTATTCGAGCAGATTTATCATAATCTAAGTGATCAGTCCGTTGAAACCGTTCTAGTATATTTTTAAACGTTTCTCTTCTTAGTTGTCGTCTATCAGGGAATTTCTGATGAAAAATTCTTATTGCTAGTGGCACATTTTTGTTATATTCCACTAGCACCAAAATCTTATTAATCAGTTTCTCATAATAAAAATACATATTAGTAATGGTAACAAAGCAACTGGATCTATAAAAATAGTATAATGTCAAACTTTTAAGGAAATTTAGTGTCATAGCCGACTAGGTAGAATATTGTATGTTTGTATTAATATTTTGCGCACCAACAACTAACTACGAATTTATTTGGATATTTCATCGAATAGTAATAAATTAAGGATCAGACTAGATTATGATGTATTTGCTTTTTCAAAAATTAGTTTTGATTAAATTTTTACACAGCTACCTAATACAATTTCACGTAATTTTTCTTACAATATTGTTTGGCTTAAAGAATCACGAATAACTTACAAATTAAAACACTTAGGTATAGGGAATGCTTATGAAATAAAAAAGTACCGTAAAATATAATTTCATTACAATTCTTAAATACAGAGTGTTCCATTTAAGAAAAATGAGAAAATACTCATTCCGAGTTTCGACCCACCCTGTATACTAATTAAACATTTCGCTATACTGTTAATGTTTAACAATAGTAGACTATATTAAAAATCGTTTGAACATAAAATAAAAATTTGATGTTTAATCACTAAAATTCTACAGGGTGTAGATTTTGCTACGAAATTACCAAAAAAACGTAATTAACTTTTAAACTACCTCGTATAATATTACAAAACCATATATTCTAAGAAAGGAAACATCCAGGAGAATCCAAAAATGTAAAAATATACAGGGTGTTCCATTAAAAAAAACATAACTTTGTGTCACCCTGTCAATACGGACGACCCTGTATATTTGAAAATAGTTTTAAATTATGGTACTATGTGTTCCCCAACTTTTAACTTAATAAGTTTTTTTCGTATATCTTACGACAAACGAGTAATTGGACTTTGTCGCACTTATGCGCCACCCTGTATAATATAATATATTATATTATTATATAATTGCATTATATTATTATTGCATTGTGTAGCAAAGACGTGAACATAAAATAAGTACATACTTATAATGATATGTAGATGAAAATAGAGTCTGATTTTTATACTCACATTAAAATGATCCTCACATGTCTTCTGTGAAATATCTTTCTTATTTCTTTTGCATGCCTTTAACCATTTTAAACGACGTTTTTGATCTTGAGGTACACGAATAAATAGTATGCAGGGCATTTTATTGTAAGTGGTATTGGAACACGTGGAAACGATACAATATTTTGTAATATTGTTTTTGCGTTGCTTCCATTATTAGTATCAATATTATTAAAGCACAGTTAAAAAAATTATAGACGAACAAAGTCTAACCTTCAAAACACAATGTTTTTAAATCAACGAACTGTCAATTTTAAATACAAACAATCTTCCAGTGTTACCAGTTTTTTGTTCTCTTATCCTGGAATGAGCAGCGTGACGTCGCATATCGTGCTGCGCTTTTCGTGTTGGATAGCTGGTGATCACAACTTTAAATGTTCATTTTAATTTAAATATTGCGATTTGAGGGTTGGTAGTTGGTATGTGTTTTTTCTATACAGTGAGCACGTAAAGGTTGGAATAAATTCATTTTCTCGAGAATGGAAAATTTTGAAAAAAAATCCCGAAACAGGTCCATTTATAATTTTAAATTACGACTTTTTGGCATATATATCATACTAGTCACGTCACCCATTTGGGTGTGATGACGTCATCGATGATTTTTTAAATGAGAATTGGGGTCTTGTCATAGCTCATTTGAAAGGTAATTCAATTTTCTATTCAGTATTATAAACATAATTATTTATACAGGGTGTCCAAAAAATTTTTTGTTTAATTAAATTTATTGACATAAAAAGAAGAATCTGTGTAATTTATTTAATCAAAATACATTTTACTGCGATCAGAAAACAGGAAAAAATGTTTATTTGACAAATAAATGTTGTTTTTTGCAAAATCAATATTAGAGCAGCCACACACCTGCCTCTTGGCAATTTAAGCATTTAATTTAAACGAAAAGCAAGGATTTTTTTTTCAAATAAACATTTTTTTCTGTTTTCTGCAAGCAGGAAAATGTATTTTGAATTAAATAAACTACACTTATGCTTCTTTTTATGTCAATAAATTTAATTCAAAATTTTTTTGAAGTTATACTTCTTTACCGGCGATATGAGGGTGAATTTTTATATGTTAAAACCTATTATCCCGGCGCATGCGCATTATAACTTTGTTCGGATTGGATGTTCAAATGACATGTCAAAAATTATTCAATATGGCGGCTGTGGCACAGCTGTACTAGTTTGATTATTTATGGTTGTTGCGTTTTGAAATTTGTGGGAAAAGAAACAAAGTTAGTTAATAGTTATACTGCCTTTTTAAATAGTTTTCATATACCTATATTTCTGGATTTTGGACTATTTTGGACAAGGAAAACTCATTCTAATTTAGTAAGTAGTTTTTATTATAATCATATTGTAATTATACATTTGCATTAGGTTGGAATACATACATTTATTTTCTCAAGAATGGGGATTATAGAGAGAAATCCCAAATTAGGTCCGATTTTTATTTTTAAATTATGATTTTTTGGCGTAGATTTATTTATCTAGTAGATATGTAATGCTTTGATTTACATACTTAATTCGATTACCAACAAAAGTTCTACCAATCTTCATCTAATATATTGTTTTCTTACTGTTTTGTTATATTTTAATATTTTCTTCCACAAAATTTAAACTACATAATTTAATTATATTCAAAACAACTGTCAAACAGTAAAACGTTCAGTTACCCTATTTTTCCACATGACAAATAATGTGGAATTGGACGAGTGAGTCTAGGCTTCGATTACGAATCAAAGCGACCCGAAATTCACGGGTTCGATTCCCGTTGCAAGTTTTTATTTTTTTATTTTTTTATGCATTTTATGATTGTAAGTATATTTATTATATAATTTTTTTTTCAGAAAATGCGTATTTAAAATTTTTGCCAACAATTGTTATCGTTCAGAAATAATTTTTTTTTGTGGCATTTTTCAATGTGTTTGTGTGCGTTTTATTCTTTTATTTTTTTAAATTTTTAGTGTTTTCTTGAAAATCACATAATATGTAGTAGAAGTATAACTTCTTACGTGCGTACAAAGTACACACACACACATTCTTTTTTTTTTCGATACCCTGTATAAATAATTATGTTAATGTTTATATTACTGAAGAGAGAATTGAATTAATTTTCAAATGAGCTATCACACGGCCCCTAGTCTTATTTAAAAAAAATCATCGATGACGTCATCACGCCCAAATGGGTGAAGTCACTGTGTTTGCGCCATCCCGTATAAAAAGGTAGAAATGTGTGTGTACGCAGCGAGCTGCTACTTGATTGATTGCAGAAATCATTATTATCGACCTGTGTAGGGATCTGCATGGTAGCGTCGCGCGCAGGCGTGATATGGGAATGTAGACCTTAATAATATCCATTAGAAAATTGTATGTACTTGTAACCGCTAAAAATGTAACCAAGTTTGTGCTTAAAATAAATTGTGTTTGCATCCGGATTTTGGTAATAATACACCCTACCAGTGCACCCATCCTTCCGTCGACGAAGTTGTTCAAGGGAACCATCCATTTGACAGTCCACTGCCTCACCATTTGGTCATTCGAAGCCGTATCTTTTGAACGCATCGCCGGCAAGCTTTCGCCATTGTGGAATTCACGTTTGTAAATAGGTGAGTACTTGTCTCAGCTAATGTTATTAAATGATCCGAGTGTTTTATTACCATATCCATAATATCCTTTGCTTGTTGATATCCACTGTAACCGTATTTAATACCCAACCAACCTTTTTTCCAATTTATTTATTTTATTCCCGCCATTTTAATACCAGATTTTGTCCTAGTTCATTCCACCAAAAATTTATTACAGCAATTTTAATATTCCAACAACAATTTTGATAAATGCATAGAAATTCTTGTTTAAGCTCGAGTTGATTCCACCAAAAATTCCTATTTTAATAATTTAATTTTTAATAAAAGTTTCGTAGTATTGCAGTATTATTTTTTGATTTATTTGCAATTATGGCTGAAGCAGAACAAAGTAATGTTAATTTATCCGAATTAAATAATAAAAGAGGTTCTGCCAGAAGGTTTTTCACTATTTTAAGTAATACCATTGAGAAAGATCCACAGAATGTGCATATAATTTTAAATTCAATTAAAAATGCCGAACGAGCTTTAAATTCATTTTTTCTGGCAATTGAGAGTAATTATGTTGAAGAATTTGATAAGGAATACGCTCCTTACTTTGAAAGTCATGCCGAACTAGACAATAAAATTCTTAAAATTAAAGATGGGTATTCTTCATCCTCCCGCGAGACGGGGTATACGGGTTCCGGAATTGGATTGCCAGTTCTATCCTTGCCTAAATTTTCGGGAAAAATAACCGAGTGGGCTTCCTTTAAATCCAGATTTGACACACTAGTAGATTGTCGTGGTAGTTTGTCCGAGATTGACAAGTTGCAATATTTGCTATCCTCCCTTTCCGATGTCGCGCTAGACGTAGTTCGTGGTTTAGACGTTACTCCTGGTAGTTACAAGATTGCGATGCAGTCTTTGATTGAACGTTTTGACAATGCCAGGGTCACAGTGTACGGTCACGTAAAGGCAATATGTCATATCCCACCTATCCAAAAGGAGTCATATGACGCCATCAGATATTTGTTAGATACTTTAGTTCAAAGCCATAGATCTCTTAAAAATTTAAAGCGCCCAGTAGAGCATTGTGATGATTTTATTATCCAAATTATCCATGAAAAATTTCCTCGTTCAATGCAGAATGAATGGGACGCCATCTTGAAGGGTAATGAGTTTCCTACCTTTGAACAGTTGAGATCCTTTTTAGTGACAAAATGTCAGCTCCTTGAGACTACTCCAACCCACACTCGTGACAATAGTACTAAAAATTGCAAGTCTTTAGCATGTATAAATTCCGATCCTCCCAGTGGGAAAATTAAATGTGCCGTATGCATGTCTCCTCATTTCACGCGTTTATGTCCTGATTTGTTGAAATTAAATCCAAAAGAAAGAGTTGCTTTAATTATAAGCAAGCGTGTTTGCCTAAATTGTTTTAATGCAGGACATTTTAGTAAAAACTGCAGAAAGTCAAAATGTACTATATGCAGTGGTCGACATAACACGGTACTGCACGTAGACAGAACTCCGCCGGTTAATTCGAACACGGTTAATTCCAATACGGCCAATAATGATGTGAATAGTACTACACCAACCCCCGTAAGTAATGTTTTATCCAGTCTTGGTGTACCAAATCAAAACATACTCCTCACCACTTGCATAGTCGGGCTAAGGGACCACACCGGTCAAATTCACGCTGCGCGCGGTCTCTTGGATTCCGGTTCACAGGTAAACGTGGTCACTTCCAGATTAGCAAATCGCTTAAACTTATGTCGCCATCCTGCGAAGCTGTCCATACAGGGTGTTGGAGGTAAAGCTGTTACTGCTGCCCAAATCATCAGCGTTGAAGTTTCATCCTTTTCTGAAAATTTCTCTGCCTCCTTGAATTGTTATATATTAGATCACATCACAGATTGTATTCCTGCTAAACCAGTGGATCGCAGTGTATTTAATATTCCCGCTGAAATAAGGCTAGCAGATCCTCAATATAATTTATCCAATGAAATTGACTTATTGATAGGTGCTCAGTTATTTTGGAGATGCCTCAAACAAGATAGACTCGTTATCGACCCAAATTTATTACTTCAAAACAGTGTTTTTGGCTGGTTAATTAATGGTGCTGTGAACACTGAAATTTCCCAATCCCATTCTAAGTGTCACTTACTAAATTTATCTCAAGTAGAGAAATCCATATCCAGATTTTGGGAAATAGAACATTTCGTTAACGCAAGCCCTATCTTAGCCGTTGAAGACAAGATTGCTGAAAGTCATTTTTCCTCACATACTCATCACGATGATTCCGGTCGGTTTGTAGTTGCGCTGCCCTTTGTCGAATCCCCCGAAAGGTTAGGAGATTCTCTTACTGGTTGTAAGAAGAGATTTCTGAATCTCGAAAACAAATTAGAGCGTAATCCGAGTCTTAAGTTGCACTATGACGAATTTATCCTGGAATATTTAAAACTTGGTCACATGTCCCTTTTATATGACATTTCGTGTGCGAGTGATTCTGGTTATTATATTCCACATCATGCTGTCTTGAAAGACGGTATTGAATCCAAAATCCGAGTTGTTTTTGATGCTTCGTTTAAAACCTCCAATGGTGTCAGTTTAAACGACATATTGTTGAAAGGTCCTGTAATCCAAGATAATCTATTTGTATTATTATTACGTTTTCGTTGCTACAAGTGGGCTGTGACCGTAGACATTCGCAAAATGTATCGACAATTTTTAATAAGAGAAGGCGACCGAGTTTTCCAAAATATTTTATATCGATTTAATACTGACCAACCAATCTCAGTATATCGATTGAATACCGTAACTTATGGTACCAAGCCCGCTTCATTTCTTGCCACAAGGTGCTTAAAGGTCCTGGGTGAATCTGTTCTTCATTCTGACGCTGATCTAGCTAGATTAGTCTGTAATGATTTCTATATGGATGATGCTTTAACCGGCTCTGATTCCGAAGAGGAATTAGTCTCTTTGTGTAACCGTTTGGTAAGTTTATTCTCCACAGCTGGTTTAGAATTGAGTAAATGGTGTACCAATTCCACCAAATTTGGTGAAGCCATACCCTCCAGCGATCTAGCTACCGAAAAAATGTTGGATGCGTCGGAAAATGAATTACCGAAAGTCTTGGGGGTATATTGGTCGAATCGTGGTGATCATCTAAAATACCATTGTGACATAAATTCCAGATCTGCTCGTACAAAGCGATGCATGTTGGCCGAAATATCCCGACTGTTTGACCCTCTTGGGTTAATCGGCCCAGTCATTGTTCGTGCCAAGTTATTCATGCAGAAACTTTGGAAATCTAATTACTCATGGGATGAGGTATTGCCTGAAGATTTATTATCCGAATGGTCAGATCTAAGTCTAGATTGGTCTTCAGTAAGTGAAATCACGATCCCTCGATGCATATCTTGTTGCTCCAGTACCTATGATTTAAGGGGGTACTGTGACGCCAGTGAAAAGGCTTACGGTTGCTGCATTTATCTTGTTTCCTGTATCGGTGACGACGTCACTCATAGCCTTATATGCGGCAAATCGCGCGTAGCCCCACTTAAAACTATCTCCGTTCCCCGGTTAGAGCTCTGCGCGGCAGTACTGCTAGCTGACCTCATGAATGTAGTCTCTAACGCCTTACCCTTAAAAATATCGAGAAAACGTTATTTTTCCGACTCATCAGTCACACTTTCTTGGATTCGCTCTTGTCCAAGTCGTTGGAAAACTTTCGTTGCTCATAGAGTAAGCCATATTATTGATTTATCCAACCCAGATGATTGGTTTTTTGTTCCCGGTCGGTTGAATCCAGCAGATCTAATCTCTCGTGGATGCTCGGTTTCGATGTTACAGGATTCCGAAATTTGGTGGAACGGTCCCGATGAATTCCCCGATAATCCCGTCCAGATTCCGCAGGAATTACCTGAACTGCGGGTTCTAATCGTGGCTACTAAGTCAATAGATTCTTCTTTCATCGAGAGAATTTCAAACCTAGAGAAACTCATACGAGTAACTGCCTGGTGCTTAAGATTTTCTTACAACTGTCGTGTTAAACCTCCCCTATTCGGTATACTCTCTGTCCCAGAACTAAGAAGTGCTGAACTTACCTTAGTTAAGTTAGTTCAAAGTTGTGCATTCCAATCCGAAATGGATGACTTAATGAAATCCCGAGATCTACCAAAGAGTTCATCTTTATTATCCCTGAATCCGTTTGTCGACTCTGCGGGTATTTTACGCGTAGGAGGTCGTCTTGCTTTGTCTAATCTGACCGAATTCCAAAAACATCCTATATTGTTACCGAAAGGTCATTTTTCTGAGCTGATTATTCGCAGTGTTCATACTTTGAATGGTCATGTCGGTGCTCAAACCACCTTAGCTCTAGTGAGAAACCGTTTTTGGATATTAAACGGGCGTAGTTCTACTCGGAACGTATTAAGAAACTGTATCTCCTGTATCCGTTTTCGTCCTCGTTTCACATATCCTATAATGGGACAATTGCCGCTTGAACGTGTCAGTCTCACCAAACCCTTTACTAATATTGGTATCGACTTCTTTGGTCCCTTTAATGTAAAGGATTATCCTAAATCTAAGCGAATTTATAAAGTTTATGGCTGTGTCTTCGTTTGCTTAAGTACGAAGGCTGTACACTGTGAAGTGGTGGACAGTTTGTCCTCGGACTCGTTTTTAGCGGCCCTCGGAAGGTTTTCCTCTCGACGTGGGTTGCCCTCGTGTATATTCACTGATAATGCGACTAATTTGTAGGTGCTCGCCGCATTTTGAATGAAGCCTACCGATTCCTATTAGATAATTTAACGCTTTTAAGGTCGGAAGTATCACGACTTCGTATAGACTGGCAGTTCATTCCTCCCCGAGCCCCCCATTTCGGCGGAATTTGGGAAGCCGCCGTAAAGGGCTTTAAAAATATTCTTAACAGAAAAACTGGTACTGCCAATTTGACATTTATGGAATTAACAAATATATTAATAGATGCTGAAGCTATCCTAAACTCCCGACCTTTGTGCTCCCTCTCCTCTGATCCTAATGACCTACAGTATTTGACCCCGGGTCATTTTCTTGCATTCACTGAGTTAAGGTCAGTACCTTGTACAAGCTATAATGAGCCAAAGGAATCGATCACCATTCGTTGGCGCCGAGTTCAAAGGCTGCAACATGAATTGTGGTCAACCTGGAGCAAACATTACCTGACTCAGCTACAAGTTCGTCCTAAATGGCGAACATCCAAAGGCCAACCTGTGGTCGTCGATGATTTAGTCTTGATCCATGAAGACAACGTACCGTCCCGATTATGGCATCTAGGCCGTATTAAAGCTGTCCATCCTGGAAGGGACGGCATAATTCGTGCTGCCACCGTCAAGGACTCCAGTGGCACCTTATTCAAAAGACCTGTGGTGAAGTTAAGTGTTTTGCCTCTTGGCGATAATAAGGTGTAAAGTGTTTCCAAGTGAGGCGCTTATAAAGGACTAATACTTACAAGCGTCTCTGAATGTACTTCTAATGATAATTTAATGTTAATTTTAATTTTTATTCAGGGGTATAAATCCAATTTAATTTTTTCTAATTTTTGGCTAATGTGACAATTTTGCGGTATAATGCCCAAGTTTTTTGTATTTTATTGATATGCGCACATTGTTAGTTACGATTTGTCTAGTTTTATTTTTTCTGAAAAATGTACGACATATCAACGTGGGGGCCATGTTTGCGCCATCCCGTATAAAAAGGTAGAAATGTGTGTGTACGCAGCGAGCTGCTACTTGATTGATTGCAGAAATCATTATTATCGACCTGTGTAGGGATCTGCATGGTAGCGTCGCGCGCAGGCGTGATATGGGAATGTAGACCTTAATAATATCCATTAGAAAATTGTATGTACTTGTAACCGCTAAAAATGTAACCAAGTTTGTGCTTAAAATAAATTGTGTTTGCATCCGGATTTTGGTAATAATACACCCTACCAGTGCACCCATCCTTCCGTCGACGAAGTTGTTCAAGGGAACCATCCATTTGACAGTCCACTGCCTCACCACACTGTATGATATATATGCCAAAAAGCCGTAACTTACAAATAAAAATTGACCTCTTTCGGGATTTTTTTCCAAAATCGTACATTCTCGATAAAATGAATTTATTCCAACTTTTACGTGCTCACTGTATACAGGGTGAGGCAAATAAAGGGCCTATTAGAAATATCTCGAGAACTAAAGGCAACAGAATCATGAAAATTGGAATAAAGGGGTTTTGAAGGATGATCTATTAAATGAAAGTATTTTCATCTCTTTGCAACTTCCGGTTATACCTCTTTTTTCATCTCTTTGCAACTTCCGGTTATAACTTCGTATTTTTTAAATGGGACACCGTGTATATTTTTACATTTTTGGATTCTCTTTGATGTCTGCTTTCTTAAAATATCAGGTTTTGTAATATTATACAGGGTATTTTAAAAGATAATTACGTTTTTTTATTAATTTCGTAGCAAAATGTACACCCTGTAGAATTGTAGTAGTTTGACATCTAAAACTCACTTACGTTTAAATTTTATTTTTAATATACTCTACTATTGTTAAGAATCATTAGTATAGCTAAATTTTTAATTTTAGTATACAGGGTTGGTCGAAACTCGGAATGAGTATTTTCTGAGTTTTCTTAAATGGAACACCCTCTATTTTAGTCTTGTAATGAAATGATATTTTATGGTACTTTTTTATTTCTTAAGCATTCCCTATACCTAACTGCTTTAATTTGTGCTTAATTGTTAATCGCACCAACAATCTTAACTACGTAGGTATTTTGGTAGCTAAACCATTATTGGTAATTTTAAGGACCAGTCTGGATTAATATGTATTTATTTCTGAAAAATTATTTGGGATTGAGTATTTTCACGGCCAACCTAATAAAATTTTACGTATTTTTTGTTGCAATTATTGACCAGGGCGCATCTGTAAAAATATTAGTAGATTTGGACGTTGAGACGTGACTCAAATGTTTTTGCAGAAATTGCTTGAAAATAACTCAAATAATAATATTTGAGTTATCCTCCCTCTCAAAAAGGTCCGGAACATTGTTTAAATAATCAAAATATCAAAAAATTCAGGAAAAATTCGATTTTTTTCTTCGTTTTTTTATTATAACTTTAAAAGTATTCATTTGCGAGAAAAGCTGTACTGACATAAAAGTTGTGTAATTAAATTTTCTACCATACAGAATTGGTTAAAAATTTAAACAATAGTCACCCTTGTTGCAAAATAGCAATAATGGCGAAAAAACCATACAAAAACAAGTATTTGCATTTTACGTTTTTCACCCATTTATGCTACACTTACGACCTTTATATTTCACTCAGAAAAGCTTTATGATACAGTAAAATAATATTGTAAATTTCATTAAGATCGGTGCAACAGATTTTGCAAAATAAATTTTGCAATCCAGCTTTCGCAAAAAGAATTCATTTTTTCAAAATATTACAGGACTGAAAATAAAGAAGATAGAAAGTTAAATTTTCTTTTGCTTATGGAAGTGTACTGTACCTTTCATTTGCAATTTACAAAACTAAAATTGATTAACTACCACGGCGTCAGGAATTTTTTTAATTTAACAATAATTATTGGTGCTACGCGCAGGACAGCGGATAGTTTGCTCTGATTGGGCATTCCAATGACCTTTGATAATGATTGATACATTTTAATTTTTAATACATTTCGATATAAATAAATAAATTTGTTTATTGCAAAATAAAAACACATACTCTATCCTTTGAAATAACACTTTTTTAGCAAAAACTTTCTTTGTTCATATATTTTAACTTAGAGAATAAAAGTTTATTATTTTTAAACGTATGCAATTGTTTAAACAATATTTCACAAACAATAATAAAATTAGTTTGATTTTTGTGGAATTAAAATATTAAAATGCAACAAAATATAGAGTAAGAGAAAAATATATTAGATAAAGATTGGAAGAAATTTTGGTGGAAATAAACTTGTGTGAATCGAACACCTCTGTCCTGCGCATAGCACCAAAAATTAATATTTATTTAAAAAATTTCCTGACGCCGTGGTAATTAATCTATTTTAATTTTGCAAATTGCAAATGAAAGAAACAATACACTTCTATAAGCAAACAAAAACTCAACTTGCTCTCTGCTTTATTTTCAATCCTGCAACATTTAAAAAAAAAATGATTTTTTTTGCGAAAGTTGGATTGCAATATTTATTTTGCAAAATCTGTTTAACCGATCTTAATGAAATTTACAGCATTATTTTACTATATCACAATGTTTTTCTGGGTAAAATATGAAGGTCCTAGTTCTAGCATAAATGGTTGAAAAACGTAAAATGCGAATACTTGTTTTTGTATGGTTTTTTCCGCAATTATTGCTATTTTTCAACAAGGGCTACTATTTTTTAAATTTTTTACCAATTCTATATCATAGCAAATTTAATTATGCAACTTTTATGTCAGTACAACTTTTCTCAGAAATAAATAGTTTTAAAGTTATAATCAAAAAACCAAAAAAAAAAAAATCGAATTTTTCCTTCATATTTTGACATTTTGATTATTTAAACAATGTTCCGGACCATTTTGAGTGGGAGGATATCTCAAATATCATTATTTAAGTTATTTTCAAGCAATTTCTGCAAAAAAATTTGAGTCACCTCTCAACGTCCATCTCAAAACAGATGCGCCCTGGACTATTAATGTTTAGCTTGAATCACCAATAACTCGCAAATTAAAGCAGTTAGGTATAGGGAATGCTTAAGAAACAAAAAAGTACTATAAAATATCATTTCACTACAATACAAAAATAAAGGGTGTTCTATTTAAGAAAACTCAGAAAATACTCATTCCAAGTTTCGACCAACCCTGTATACTAAAATTAAAAATTTAGCTATACTAATGATTCTTAACAATAGTAGAGTATATTAAAAATCATTTGAACCTAAGTAGAGTTTTAGATGTCAAACTATTACAATTCTACAGGGTGTGAATATTGCTACGAAATTAATAGAAAAACGTAATTATCTTTTAAAATACCCTATATAATATTACAAAACCTTATATTTTAAGAAAGAAGACATCGAGGAGAATCCAAAAATATATAGGGTGTCCCATTAAAAAAACGAAGTTTTAAGCAACTTCCGGTATAACCGGAAGTTGCAAAGGGATGAAAATAATTTCATTTAATAGATCATCCTTCAAAACCCCTTTATTCCAATTTTCATGATTCTGTTGCCTTTAGTTCTCGAGATATTTTTTCTAATAGGCCAGTTATCTGCCTCACCCTATATAGACAAATATAATAAAGAAATAAAAAAAATGTCAAGTTCCCTATTTTGCAGAGAATTTAGCAACGATTTCTTAAGACCGGATCTCATCAAACGTGACACGGCACAGGTGCAAAAAAACGATAACAGTAGGAGAAAATCGCGTTCTCAGTATTGCTGCATTGCAAAACCGGATGCAAACTGCTAGAATGCTCCAAAGATTTATTCAGCAAGCCCAAGGACCAGTAATAAGTATTTCCAATGTTTGACAAATATAAACAGAATAGAGTTTGACAGTTTTTGCAATACAGCAACGCGGCCACAAACGACACAGTCATGCGTTTGCCCGTGAACACTTCAATTGGACAATAGACGATTGGAAAAAAGTATTAGTTATGGATGGGTGTAGAATATCAGTTTATGGTACAGTTAAACGAAATAAGGTCTACAGAGGGGCTTAAGAAAGTTATGTTGCCTGCACTCGGTCACACCAGATTGCTTTTTGTTGTGGTTTAGTAATGTTTTAGGCAGGGATTTTTTTCGAGGCAAACACGGATTTCGCATTGATTTAGAGGGGTCCATTTAAAGCAGACCGGCACATAACGGAAACCGTACCACATCGTGAGATGTATGCGGTTTATTGGTAATAGATTTCTGTGAATGCAAGATAATGAAAGAACACACACGGCAAGTATTGTAACAAAGTATGTTGAAGATGTTGGTATTCCAAAAATGGACTGGCCTGCTTAAAGACCAGACTTTAGTCCTACAGAGCAAATCTGTAGCCTTCTCATAAAATGTGTACAACGATACATACCTGCTCCAATATCATGTTGAATGACGTTGGAACTGAGAATTGAACTGGGTAGGACATGCGGCGCAGCAAAACAACGACAGGTGGACGAGGAACATTGTACATTGGAGACCATGCGAACACAGTCGTAGTAGAGAAAGACCACAGAAACGATGGATATACGACATCAAAGCCAAAGTGGGAAGAAACTGGCACCAAAGAGCACAAAACAGAGAAGAGTGGAGAGCTCATGGGGAGACCTTTGTCCAGGAGTGGACGCAAACAGGCGGAAGAAGAAGAAAATCATATGAAGAGCTAAGGCGGAATCTAATCACTTTATTATTACTGTAGTAAATATGCGCTGGAAGCCACAGATTAATAATTATTATCAATAGTAATACCACTAGTGATTAAATTTTCGCGATAAGTCTGTCGATTTACTTCTAAACAAAACTGAGTTGCTTGAAAACACCACGAGTCCGTAGGATGAGTGGTGTTTTCTTTAAGCAACTCAGTTGAGTTTAAAAATAAAAGACAGACTTATGAGATAAATTAAATCACGAGTAGTATTTTATTAGACTATTTCACGAACAAAGTGATAGGTCAAAAATTCAGTAGAATGAGAGGAAGGAATTTAATAATAATACATTTAAACAAACTGGAACATGAAGTAAAAACCACTTCTATGTAAAAGGTATATTTACTAAAAATTTTTAGAATCCCAATGGATTCAATAAAATGAGTTCATCAGAACGTTTTCAAACCTATCGTTCCATCATCAGTGATCTAAGATCAAATAAGTAATCCCACTATTAAAATTAAAAAGATGGTTGAAATTGTGAGAGTTAAAAAATGTGGTTATGATTACTTACTTGAATACTTGCAAAATAGCCCCAGAACCAAACAATGGTTGTGATTATAAATAAATCTACATTATGTTGAAATAAATTTAAAATGGCTAAATGCCGATGTTAAAGGATTAAACCTCTGGGAACATGGTGAAACTCTACCCGAGGACCCAATCAACCATCTTCGGTCAACGATGACTACTAAGTGTCAAAGCTATGTAAGGAAATGCTTGATGTGACATTGACAGTTAAGGAAGAAGGTAGTCGATTTTCTAGGAATTTTAAAAAAACAAAGTCATGATCCAGAAGAAGATATGTTAAAGCTTTTAATATGTGAAATTGTCTGTTAATTAAATCTATTGTTGTTTAAAATTAAAAGATAATGTGTTTTACAAAATAAAATTATTTTAACTGTAGGTAACTACAAATTGACTGTATCAAATAAAATTAACCTGATCAAAAAATTACAATATGATAAAGTGAGCTGATTAGTAGTAATAACAGAAATAAAATTAAATAAGTGGTGTTATAGAAGAAGTTTTAAATTTTGAAAAGGGATATTATTATATCAAGAAATTTATATGTCCACAGCATGTGTATTGATGGTTGTATAGGTAGTAGGGAAATTATTGTTTGGATGTAGGTGAAAATTAAAAAAAATTTTTATAGATTGGAGTTAGGATAAAGTCAATCTGATAGTAGGAAATGTGATTCAGGAATGCAATTATTATGGAACAATTTTAATGAAATTGAGAAAATTCTTGTGACAAACTGGTGAATATGTAAAATTGATAATAAATAATTGTAGGAAAACAGGTTGTCCAGTTGATACAAACTAAAATTTAATTAGTATAGAAAACAATAGGTGTAATGAATGAAATAGAATTAATAAAACAAAATTAAGAGAATGAATATTGTTATAATTTGATTAAAGAATGACTGAGTTTAACTGTGATAAATGAAATAAAGTGATGAAATGTTAGATGTGAAGATAAAAAATATATTTGGAAAAGGTCAAAGACAAAAAGCAAAGGAGTGTGATGTAGGGTCAAAGCATAGGTGAAATGAGTGAAAGAGAAAGATTGGAGAGTTGGGTATGAGGGTTGAACTGAATGAAGAAAAGAAATGAAAGAAGTGTGAAAAGAGGGTATGGTAAATTAATTAGGTTTTGATTAAGAGGAGTTCATGTGGTTAGTAATGATTAGTATGTGTAAGGAGTTTGGAGCCAGTAAGGGAACGAAGAAGATAGTTGACAGTGGGTAAATAGGATGAAGAAGATAGCAGATAGGATAGGAAAAGGGAAGGTATAACAAAGTAATAGGAATTATGAAAATAATTGACGGTGAATGGGGACAAAATTGCGGTTAAGGGATGTTTGTCGGTTAACACAATTGGGACTTTTCTTTAGGTCTTTGACGATTTCCAAATCCTCGTATAAGTCTAAACGGAGTGTATTTTTTTGTTGAATGTTGTGTATCAACTGGACCCCATCAGGAATCTTAAGTTCGTGTTTATTGACTTTTAAATGGTGTGAAAAAGCTGAAGTGGTATCTCTCTTACTGTGTTCTGCCGATCGGGTGGAAAGAGATCTATAAGTTCTACCAATGTAGGTAGCATCGCAGTCTGAACAAGAGAGTCTGTATACCCCACTACGGCTCATGTAATGGATAGGGTCTTTGGTGTTAGTTAAGCTTTTATTGAGGGTGTTATTGACTTTAAATGAGATTTTGATGTTATCACAAGAATTAGAAATGATTTGTTTGACTCTTTCAGATAATTTGGAGTTATTAAACGGTAAGGAGGCATAAATTGGAGTAGTTGTGGAAGATGATGAGAAAGCGGATTGTTGAAGTAACTTAAGTTCTCTTTTTTGTTGAAGTTTATGGATGATGTCTGGGTCATAACCATTGTTAACTGCAATTTGTTTGATGATGTTCAGTTCTTTGTTAAATTCAGTTGTAGATAGAGGAATAGAGTTTAATCTATGTATAAAGCTACGAAATGCAGAAAGTTTATGTGAAAGAGGATGGTTAGAAGTGGAATGGATAACGTGATCAGTCTGTGTAGGTTTACGGTAGATACCAAAGTTGAAGTGGTCATCTAGTCTGGTAATAGATATGTCCAAGAAGTTAATGGAGTTAGAAGATTCTAGTTCCATGGTAAAAGTGATTTTAGGATGGATTAGATTGATTTTATGAAGTAAGTTGTGAGCTGAGTCGGAGTTACCAGATATGAGGACTAAAATGTCATCTACATAACCAAACCAATGTAATATCTCTGGATTTTTTGTGATATGATTGGATTCTAAATGATCCATAAAGACATCAGCTAAGAAAGGGGATAAGCAACTTCCCATTGCTAAACCATCTGGTTGTTGATAAAAGTTGTTGTTGAAGACAAAGTAATCTTGAGATAGGCAGATTTTGAGAATGTTTATAATAGATGAAGTGGTAGTGGAGGTCACCGAATTATTTAAAAGAAGCGAGTTGACCAGACTAATCGATTCATTTTTTGGGACTGAAGTGAATAAATTGCTAACATCAAAAGACAGCATGACGATATTCGGATTAAGATTGACAAGTTGAAGTTTTTCAACTAACTGGCGAGAATTCAAAACAGTACACTGTGGGGTGAAGTTAATAAAATAAGTTTTAAATAATTCGGTGACCTCCACTACCACTTCATCTATTATAAACATTCTCAAAATCTGCCTATCTCAAGATTACTTTGTCTTCAACAACAACTTTTATCAACAACCAGATGGTTTAGCAATGGGAAGTTGCTTATCCCCTTTCTTAGCTGATGTCTTTATGGATCATTTAGAATCCAATCATATCACAAAAAATCCAGAGATATTACATTGGTTTCGTTATGTAGATGACATTTTAGTCCTCATATCTGGTAACTCCGACTCAGCTCACAACTTACTTCATAAAATCAATCTAATCCATCCTAAAATCACTTTTACCATGGAACTAGAATCTTCTAACTCCATTAACTTCTTGGACATATCTATTACCAGACTAGATGACCACTTCAACTTTGGTATCTACCGTAAACCTACACAGACTGATCACGTTATCCATTCCACTTCTAACCATCCTCTTTCACATAAACTTTCTGCATTTCGTAGCTTTATACATAGATTAAACTCTATTCCTCTATCTACAACTGAATTTAACAAAGAACTGAACATCATCAAACAAATTGCAGTTAACAATGGTTATGACCCAGACATCATCCATAAACTTCAACAAAAAAGAGAACTTAAGTTACTTCAACAATCCGCTTTCTCATCATCTTCCACAACTACTCCAATTTATGCCTCCTTACCGTTTAATAACTCCAAATTATCTGAAAGAGTCAAACAAATCATTTCTAATTCTTGTGATAACATCAAAATCTCATTTAAAGTCAATAACACCCTCAATAAAAGCTTAACTAACACCAAAGACCCTATCCATTACATGAGCCGTAGTGGGGTATACAGACTCTCTTGTTCAGACTGCGATGCTACCTACATTGGTAGAACTTATAGATCTCTTTCCACCCGATCGGCAGAACACAGTAAGAGAGATACCACTTCAGCTTTTTCACACCATTTAAAAGTCAATAAACACGAACTTAAGATTCCTGATGGGGTCCAGTTGATACACAACATTCAACAAAAAAATACACTCCGTTTAGACTTATACGAGGATTTGGAAATCGTCAAAGACCTAAAGAAAAGTCCCAATTGTGTTAACCGACAAACATCCCTTAACCGCAATTTTGTCCCCATTCACCGTCAATTATTTTCATAATTCCTATTACTTTGTTATACCTTCCCTTTTCCTATCCTATCTGCTATCTTCTTCATCCTATTTACCCACTGTCAACTATCTTCTTCGTTCCCTTACTGGCTCCAAACTCCTTACACATACTAATCATTACTAACCACATGAACTCCTCTTAATCAAAACCTAATTAATTTACCATACCCTCTTTTTACACTTCTTTCATTTCTTTTCTTCATTCAGTTCAACCCTCATACCCAACTCTCCAATCTTTCTCTTTCACTCATTTCACCTATGCTTTGACCCTACATCACACTCCTTTGCTTTTTGTCTTTGACCTTTTCCAAATATATTTTTTATCTTCACATCTAACATTTCATCACTTTATTTCATTTATCACAGTTAAACTCAGTCATTCTTTAATCAAATTATAACAATATTCATTCTCTTAATTTTGTTTTATTAATTCTATTTCATTCATTACACCTATTGTTTTCTATACTAATTAAATTTTAGTTTGTATCAACTGGACAACCTGTTTTCCTACAATTATTTATTATCAATTTTACATATTCACCAGTTTGTCACAAGAATTTTCTCAATTTCATTAAAATTGTTCCATAATAATTGCATTCCTGAATCACATTTTCTACTATCAGATTGACTTTATCCTAACTCCAATCTATAAAAAAATTTTTTAATTTTCACCTACATCCAAACAATAATTTCCCTACTACCTATACAACCATCAATACACATGCTGTGGACATATAAATTTCTTGATATAATAATATCCCTTTTCAAAATTTAAAACTTCTTCTATAACACCACTTATTTAATTTTATTTCTGTTATTACTACTAATCAGCTCACTTTATCATATTGTAATTTTTTGATCAGGTTAATTTTATTTGATACAGTCAATTTGTAGTTACCTACAGTTAAAATAATTTTATTTTGTAAAACACATTATCTTTTAATTTTAAACAACAATAGATTTAATTAACAGACAATTTCAGATATTAAAAGCTTTAACATATCTTCTTCTGGATCATGACTTAGTTTTTTTAAAATTCCTAGAAAATCGACTACCTTCTTCCTTAACTGTCAATGTCACATCAAGCATTTCCTTACATAGCTTTGACACTTAGTAGTCATCGTTGACCGAAGATGGTTGATTGGGTCCTCGGGTAGAGTTTCACCATGTTCCCAGAGGTTTAATCCTTTAACATCGGCGTTTAGCCATTTTAAATTTATTTCAACATAATGTAGATTTATTTATAATCACAACCATTGTTTGGTTCTGGGGCTATTTTGCAAGTATTCAAGTAAGTAATCATAACCACATTTTTTAACTCTCACAATTTCAACCATCTTTTTAATTTTAATAGTGGGATTACTTATTTGATTTTAGATCACTGATGATGGACCGATAGGTTTGAAAACGTTCTGATGAACTCATTTTATTGAATCCATTGGGATTCTAAAAATTTTTAGTAAATATACCTTTTACATAGAAGTGGTTTTTACTTCATGTTCCAGTTTGTTTAACTATAAGGTATACAGCCAATCCAGGGAACTACCCCTTTTTAGAATAATACATTTGATCTAGGTAACCCAAATCTACCCATTTTTTGAATAATTCACAATTAGTCATAATCATGAAATATTTATTATAACTATAAATAATTTGTTATAATTATTTTTTACCTATAACAATAAATAATTTGTACACGAAAAAAATACATTATTCTCGACTATAATTATTATAAACGGTGCAATTGTAAAAAGTTTGGATAGTATGACCGTTATTAGGTGGATACAATGTATTGTTGCTATTATTACTTGATGTACTTGGAGTATTCCTAAAAGTATTCACTATGTTCTGATGATGTTCGGCACTAAGATGTAAATACGGTTTCATCGAGTTCGAACTTCCATGTCCAGTAATTTTCATAGCTTGTTGTTCACTAACGCCAGATTACCCCAGTTAATAGGGAAAAAAACATGAAAAAATGTTAAGCAGGGTTTTGAAGGTGCTAAACGGTAGATAAGAGATAAATGATGATAATTCCGTGAAGACGTACAGCTAATTTTTCTTCTTCTTTTTTTTAAACAGGTACAAAGAATGACAAACTCAGTTTTTTGACTATAAAACGTTTCTTGTAAATTTTAGAGAAAAATGTTTTAAATAAGTGTTGTAGATCTTAAAAAGTTCTTGAATTTGATAGTACTCATATTAATATACATAAACAATTGACCTAGATAATTGCAAACAACTCTCATTTTTGCACTAATTTTTAAATATTAATAACTTTACTTTTTACATAATGATATATAATTTAACTACTTTAAATTATGCCATTTAATGGTTTCTTTAAGTGCACTAAATTTCAACCAGATTGACCAAATAGTTTATAAGTTATTCAATTTGTTTATCCCAGAGAGCAATTGTTTATACAACTGTTCTTGCCCTAACAGTGAATCTAGAGATATTTAGCAAATCGCAATCAATTATCCGAGAGTCTACTTTTAAGATGCATTAAGAAAAAGTTAACATTTTATTAAAATTGTTATTAAAAAACTCGTTTGAAAAAGACCCTACTTTCTAGGTTATAAACAATTTGAATAACTTTGACAGTTTTTATGTCACACGCTTGCATGTAGGCTCACTGAAAAGATGGTGAAAAAATACATATTAAAAAAGAAAAAATAATTTTATATGACAAATAGGAATCAAGTTAGTATTTTTTTATAAATCAAATTTTACATTGTTTATAAACATCTATATTTTACGATCCAGTTTACAGATTGCATATGCAGTAAAATAATAAAAACTTATGACCTGTTAAACTGATGGTACTCGTGAAACACCTCCAACGAAAGTGAAGGTGGGAATTGTTCAAGTTTCGCTTCCTTTTTTGGGAAAAAACTGCAATATATTATCACCTTCCATAGCATGCACAACCTTCTTTTTTAACTGGAGTAGCTCAAGAAAATACTAAAAATTGTGTAAATTTCACCTTGCACAATTGGAAAATTCCGTGAAAATCAATTAATTGAATTTTATTATAAAAGTTATTGAACTCTACAAGTATTCCTTAAAAATTATTTAAATTATTAATTAAAGTATATTTTTTATATAAATATAAAATAATTATAAATTAGTACAATACATTATTTTTTTTTATTTGAAATAATTAAAAAGTATTTAAAAGTCCTTAATAGTTTTTAAAAAACTAATTTTTGTTTTATTTTGTTTTTGAATTGTTATGAAATGTTATTTAGTTTAATGAAGCTATTAATATTTGTTTAGATAGGCATCTAATAAGTATAAATATGTAATATATTTGCACTATTATTTAATGATGTATGTTAAGTTCAATAATTAGAATAAAATTCATATATTTGTTTTGATAGTAATATATATATTTTAATAAATTCATATAATTAATTATAAAAATAAAAAAGTAAAACATTGTTTATGAATTTTAGTTTGATTATTCTAGTGAACGTCTATAACTTCTAAATCGCTTCTCGGCAAGATACAGTTTATCCTCTACAAAGTCTGACTCGACATCGTCAAGAACCACTGCAGCGCGATTACAACATTTTTTCTCCTCTTCTTCCACTGCACAGTTTGTAAAAAGATCCGTACAGTTTATACCATATTTTTTACAGCCACATCTTGTACTTTTGCAACCCGTTGAACATTTACATGTAATTTGTTTTAATATATCTTTAGGTATCAAACAATCTAAGGTGTAAATAGGTTCAAAACCCGTATCAGTTTTTTTCCATCCATACTGGGTAGCATCCAGTTTTTTACCTAACCAGTGTTAAACGCGAAGTACATGCTGATAACCTGCACCTTCTGTTGGGGGCAAATTTTCCAATTTAAAAGATTTTTTCCCTGTATTTCTTATAAATTGTAAAAAACGTAACTAATTTAATGCCAATATGTTATTATTTTTTTTATATGTAACATCAATTGCAGCAGAATACAAAGCAACAATGATATCACATCCGTTTTTCATGATGTCCTCCTTGTTAGCATTCTCGTCATAAAAAATATTTATCAGATCTACAATTTCTGACGATGCAGTTAATAATTTGAATTTTCCTTGATTAAAAAAGAGGAAGTTGTATCACACTCAGTAAAAATATATAAGAACCCAACGTATTTTCTTAGATGAGAATGTTTAAAACTATTACAACTATAATAGATAGATTTTCCTTTTGCGCCTTTTTTTTCAAAATATATGTAATTGTCCGGAGCAGAGAGTTGCGTCAATATTATGAGTATATCAGTATCATTATCAATTATTACAATGGTTTTGTTAGTTTCATATGTATGTTCGTGAAGAGCTAGCTGTCTGCACTATTAATACGTCTGCATCTTCATCTGCTACTTTAGTTCGGTACCCAGATTTGTTGAGCTCTGCACATAAAAGTTGAATCAATTGCTTTTTATTTTTACTAACTGCTAAAAATATTTTTTGTTTTATGGATAAGATCGTGTTTTCAACCAATTTATTTTCTGGGCCTGAGCTAATTATTATTGTATATTTATATAAATAATATTCTTTAATTAGTAAAATATAAGTAATTCTTACGAGAAATTATTGTAAAATTAAAGCAAGTAATAGCAATTAAACTGCAAATTTTTTCAACATGTTTCAAATTGGGATTCCATTCTAAAAAATAAAACGAAGCTATTCTCACCTTCACATTTGTTGGCGGTGTTTCACGAGTACCATCAGTTTAATGAGTCATGACTTTTTATTTTTTTTACTGCATATGCAATCTATAAACTGGATCGTAAAATATAGACTTTCTTAAACAACTTATTCAATTTTCAGCTCTTAATGTTTATAAAAAATGGAAATATGATTTATTGAAAAAAAAATTCTAACTCGATTTCTATTAGTCATATAAAATCCACTTTATTATTTTAATGTGTATATTTTCACCAGCTTTTCAGTGAGCCTACATACGAGCGTGTAACGTAAAAACTGTCAAAGTTATTCTAATTGTTTATAACCTAAAAAGTAGGGTCTTTTTCAGGCGGTTTTTTTAACAACAATTTTGATAAAATCTTAAAACATTTTCAATACATCTTAAAACTAAAGTCTCAAATAATCGACTGCGATTTGTAAAATATCTCTAGAGTCACTGTTAGGGCAAGAACAGTTGTTTAAACAATTGCTGTCTGGGATAAACAAATTGAATAACTTATAAACTATTTGGTCGATCTGGTTGAAATTTAGCTCACTAAAATAACCCATTAATTGGCATAATTTAAAGTAGTTAAATTAAATGTCGTTGTGCAAAAAATACAGTTATTAATATTTAAAAATTAGTGCAAAAATGAGAGTTTTTTACAATTTTCTCGGTCAATTGTTTATATATTGCAATATGTGTCACACCAAATTGAAGAACTTTTTAAGGTCTACAACATTTATTTGAAACATTTTTCTCTAAAATGGATAAAAAGGTTTTATAGTAAAAAAACTTAGTTTTTCATTCTTTATAACTGTTTTAAAAAAAGAAGAAGAAAAATTAGCTGTACGTCTTCACGGAATTATCATCATTTATACCTCATCTGTCGCTTAAAACCTTCAAAACCCTGCTTAACATTTTTACGTGAAATCGATTATTTTTTTCCCTATTAACTGGTATAGATTGTAGTAACTGACTAACTGCAGTGGCACGATTAGAGTGATTCGTTATTTTCACTTTTTTAGTGTCTAATCCTATCTTTTCTGCAGAAATTTTTGTCCATTTGGATATTGTATTAATACCAATATAACAATTCTTGTACCAATTACTATTATTATATTTATTCCACTTGCCATTCACAGTCAGAAAAAGTCTATCATTGGTAATAGTTTCCCTTTTCGATATAAGTTTCCGGTATAATCTCACAGGACACATTTCAGGATTCTTCAAATTTTGAGTAAGCCATTTATTATCTGCACAGTTTTTATCACCACCTTGGCGGGTTTTGGAGAATATCGGGTTATATGCAATTCTGTTTGTTAAACAGCCTTTGTTGTTAGTCTCTTCCTTGAAAAAATGTAACATGGAAAAACTTGCTTCGTTACCTCTCCAAGCTAATTTTACGGCAGCTATATGAAAAAACTTCTTTTGGAGTCCCTCTGGCGTGTCTTCGTCCCATTGTAAGCACATATTTTTATATTCATCCGAAGTCATAGCAACAGAACTCATTTTCCTTTTATCGGGTACAGTTTGCAACAATTTTCTCTTACTATCACGAGCCGCTCTCGCTTCCTTGAAGGTTGTATCTTTGAAGGGATCAATATGTCTCTGATACTCACAGAAATATTTTTCTTGTACCAATTTTGCAGTAGTGTTCCATATGGTTTTAATAACACTCTCCTTGTAATCACTACCATCAATTTTTCGCATGTTGAAGGCCCAGTCTTTTAGAATGAATGCTAGTCTTTCGTTGTTAATTTCTGCATCTAATTTGTAGTGGCGATCTACACAGAACATCAAAAATTGTCTCCATATATAAGATTTAGATTTTCTTGTGTTACTCGGTATATTTTCTTCAATGTTTTGGTTTATAACTTCGTTTGAAGTACCACCGAAACGACTCATTTTGACGTATACAGCTACAATAATTTTTTTGGCAAACGTCAAACTTTGCTTTGCGATCGGTATCCATGGTTACGTCGTTGAAAACACGAAGCTGATAGACCAATCAGAATTGAAAGACAGTTGGTGTTTTCGCGATAACACAAGCTGTCTTTGGTTTGTGATTGGTCAGATTATGTGAAAATTTTAAAATGAGTGAAATAGTCAAATAGATTTTGAATAGGATTACATGACTAGTAGTCGCTTAGTTCAAATTATTTTCCAACTTTAGTAACTTTGACAGTTTTAGTTTCACGACCCGAAGGGGAATGAAATTATGTCAAAGTGTCACAAGGGCAAAATCGATAATTTTTAAGAGTTCGAGTGTAATTCGATAAGATTATTTTATGACTAAAACTATTTTTTAAATCATTCCTGAATACCTGCTAAACCTGTTCCTGGTGTTCTCTTTGACAAGTTGTAAAACATTAATTGTCATTAGTGTGACTGAATGTTCATTTTTTCGTAGCAACGAAGAGCATCTGACGTAATACTTGGCGACGGGAAATTATCAAAAATTATCAGTAGTAATTGCACAAGAGCTCTAAAATTCTATATTAATTTTAGAGATCGAGTGCAATTTGTTGCGATTATTTCATGAATAAAACTGTTCAAAACCAAAATTTTATTGTAATTTATTTATGTAAGTACAAATTAGTACAATTAAACACACAGTTGTTATAAATATTTGTCGGTTGAAAGTAATCGCTTTTATAATTTTTAAAACATTAATTGTCATTAATGTCACTAAATGTATTTTTTCATAGCAACGAAGGGCATCTGACGTAATATACTTGACGACGGGAAATTATCAAAAATTATCAGGTATAATATCACAAGAGAGTGATAATAAATTGAAAATAATGCGACAGTTTTTCGAAACTCGAGCCCTGCGGGCTCTCGTGTCTATTGCCTAATGACAACAAATTTGAGTAAAAATGAAGCATTATTTTCCTTGTTTATTCTTATTGTCGTGTGATATTCGCAAAATTATCTTTTAATACGTATATTATGGATATTTTCTTAAATGTGACAGTTATCAAAACTAGGAAACTGGTTGCCATTAAACAGAAACAATCTACTTAAAAAAAATTCTATTCGTAATTTTCTACAGTAGATAATTCTCAGTATAATTTTATTCTGATTGGACAGAATTAAACACGTGATCAAATATCTTACTATACGATTAGAAGTTAAAATCATTAAAAAATAATCAGTTTAATTTTTATGTATGTAGCTTTCTATTGGTCAGAATCTACTATGAATAAAATAATCGCTGTAATTTTTATTCTTGTATAGCTTTCTATCGCTCAAAATCTCTATGAATGAAATAGTCTACGTAATTATTAGTTTTGGCTCAAAAACCTAAAAATATTTATTTCAATTATACAAAATTTTCATGTCTTATTCTTTAAAGAATGAAACTAAAATTACTATTTTATGGGTAATTTAACTTAAGTACTTCTGCATAATTTTTATAGAATAGAGACACGCATAATATGTTTACTACCACTATAGTGTATTATTTCATTATCTTATTTAGAGATAAGGAAGTAAAATTGTTATCCGTAAGAGTTATATTGCTATAAAAACGAACTCAACTGTAGTATATCAAACGACAAGTACATAAATATAAGGGCTAAGTATAATTTTCGGAATTAATCTCGATTATGTAATTAAATGAAAAGTTTTATGAAACATTAACTTTTAATTACTCTCATTATGTTGTTTCAATGAGGTCATCAAACTCATGTTATAGACCAAAGCTGAGTAGAATTAAACAGTTTATCTATTTCCGGACTTACTTTGAACGTATGTTTTTTCTCCCACGAGTAGAGGTAACTTTCACTACCAAGAAAAAACAACCTTGGGATCAAGTCCAAAAGTGAAGTAGATGGTAAAGGCGAATTTATAAGTGTCAAGTAGCTAAAGAAAAATACTAAATCAAGTAGCTTGACAAATTTAGTCCGATCGTTTAAGTGAGCGTTCACATGATTTGTGTTGTTTAGTTGTTTAGAGTTGATTTAAACATGGCGGGAAAAACGTGTGTGTGCAACAGTGCGGAATTGTGTATTAAAAACATATTATGAAGAAAGACAAAAAGGAGCGCCGCTGGGTACGAAAATGGCTGAGTCGAAGTGAAATATATGGTGATTCATCTACTTTATTTTTCTTTTTATGATGCTTGGAACTTTGCGGATATTATTTCGTGTGTGAACACATGCTATATCCTTAATTTCCTTCCTTCTTCCAATACGCCGAGTCTCGAGCTTGTTTATTTTTATAAATGATAGCCCTTGTATCCCATAGGCATCGCCTTTCTCGATGCTCTTCTACAAATTTTATTACTGCTGCTTCACTCCAATCAGACATTTAAAACACGTGACCAAATAAAAGAAAAATCAACGTCGCAGTCTGTACTTATTAACTTGACTAATCTGAAAACTGACCTTCTTCACTTGTTTATTCGGCGTTTTAGTTGCTAAAAAGGAAAGGTGGGGGAGGAAACTTGCTCAAGTAAATAGAAAATTGTTTCTATTTACTTGACTAAATATTTTACTACAGTAGGTACTTGCACAAGTAATAAATCAAAATCTGGCGGCTATTTTATTTATAAACAATTTAGTGTCAAAGATGGCCTACAGGAGAACCAACTTGTTAGCCTACAGATCCAAATAAAACAGCAGATCTCTTAGACTTCTGTGTCATTAAAGGTATCTCTCTTAACTACTTAGCAATACCATCATGCTGGGACCTCTCGTCAGACCAGTCTCCCATTCTAATTGACCTAGACTCCAAAGTCATACTCAGAAATAAGCCTCCAGTCCTAACCAATAACCAAAGAAATTGGAACATATTCCGAAGTGCATTAACAGAACAAATATCAACGAATTTGCCACTTAAAACAGAAATACAAATTGAAAATGCAGTACAACAACTTACTACCTCCATACAAAAGACGGGATGGAGTGCTACACCTGAACAAACATTATGGAAAAAAACCATAAATTGTTCTCTGAGCGCATAAAACATGATTGAAGAGAAAAGAAAACTTAGGAGACAATGGCAAAACACACACGCACCTATTGACAAAGAAAATCTAAACAGAATTACCAGAAGACTTAAAAATCTATTAAAAAAAGAAAAATACAGGAGGATCCAAACTTATTTGGAAAATCTGACTCCATTCAAAGACACTAACTATTCGCTATGGAAGGCGACGAAAAAAGTAAAAGGGCCAAAAGACGCCATACCTCCTTTAAAAAATGCCAAAAGTAAAAGGGCAAGAACAGACACAGAAAAATCCGAGACATTCGCGGAACATTTTTCGACAGTATTTAGTCCCTTTACTAGAGTAGTACCATTAGAACAAGAAGGACCATTTAATTCTTTTCTTGAGGCTCCATATCAAATGGAACTGCCAATATCCCAGTTTAATATTAGAGAAGTAAAACAGATAATAAATAATGAGATACAACCTAATAAGGCACCAGGATTCGACCTCATAACGGGTAAGGTCCTTCAGGAACTAACCGATGATTGTTACAGAATAATCACTATGATATTTAATGTTATGTTAAGTCTGCACTACTTCCCGTTGCAATGGTAAGTGGCACATATTATACTCATTCAAAAACCTGGAAAAGATCCAAAAGATATCAACTCATACCGACCGATAAGTCTACTCCCAGTCATCTCTAAGGTGTTTGAAAAACTTTTGTTAAGAAAAATCAAACCAATATTAGAAGAGAAGAGTCTCATACCTGACCATCAATTCGGATTTCGTAATCAACATAGTACAATAGAACAAGTGCACAGACTGTACACAACAGTAAGAACTAGTTTCGAAAACGAGCAATACTGCACTGCATCCTTTTTAGACGCATCTCAAGCTTTTGGCAAGGTGTGGCACACAGACTCCTGTACAAATTAAAGAAAAACCTACCCTACACTTACTTCAAACTGCTTCAATCATACCTTACAGAATGGAGATATCTGGTAAAATATAGTGAAGCCTATACAAAACTCTACCCCATACTATCTGGTGTACCTCAGGGTAGTGTGCTCGGACCTATCCTATACCTAATATGTACGGCTTACTTGCCAACAAGCAACGACCTAACACTTGCAACATTCGCAGATGATACTGCTTTCCTGGCCTCTCATGGTAATCCAATAATAGCATC
Organism: Diabrotica virgifera virgifera; assembly: GCF_917563875.1. Classification (NCBI taxonomy): domain Eukaryota; kingdom Metazoa; phylum Arthropoda; class Insecta; order Coleoptera; family Chrysomelidae; genus Diabrotica; species Diabrotica virgifera. The sequence continues at coordinate 131,749,849 of NC_065448.1, forward strand.
AGAGAGACTGCAACTACATCTGAACGAAACAAATGAATGGCTTAAACTCTGGTGAATTAGAGTAAACCCCTCAAAATCCACACACATTACATTCACTTTAAGAAGAGGTACATGCCCACAAGTCAACCTCGATGGACATCCTTTACTTCAAAAGGATGACGTAAAATATCTAGTTATTCACCTTGACAAACGACTAACTTGGACCAAACATATATGGAAGAAAAGACTTAAAATTTTATACAGAAAACTTTACGAATGTTGGAAAAAAACTCTCATCATTCCAAAACTCTAAGAACAATCGCTAATGCCCCTTGGTACATCCAGAATGACGCAATACATAGAGATCTTCAGGTACACTCCGAAGAGTGCAAAAAATCTTCTGAAAAATATCAAAATAGGTTGCGGGTACATCCTAAAACCCTGGCACACAATCTTCTCAACAACCAACAAGCGAAGAGATTGAAGCGATATGATCCCTTGGACCTACCTAACCGATCCTGACAGAGCCTACAGCAAAGAAAGCTACGCCTTTAACAGCGTCCAGCCATTGTGCTCTGTGCCAGTGGCCAGTTTTAGTTTTCGTGCTCGCGTATCAGTGTATGTGCGCATCTCACCAGTAAACAAGCTAATGTGTGTGTGTCGTGATGCTTTGGTCACTGGACCTTACATCTCTCTGTCATTGTAAAGACAAACAATTTTACTTATTGTTTTCATTGTAAAACAGATTGTAAAAAATCTTGGATGTTAATAAAAAAAAACGGCCTTTTTCGATTTTTTTTTTTCAAATCATTGGAAAACAGTAAGACACGGTTTTCTTAGTACATACAAACATCTTCGATAGAATGGAAAATGCTTTAAAATGGCGTATTACGCATAAATTTAATATACGCATTTATTGTTAATATACAGTGCATCCATAAAATAACGCATAAATTCATTATTAGCTAAATAAAAATTATTAAAAATTTCCAATATAAGTCGACTTTTATTTATAAATTACGATTTTTTAACATATATATCATACTAGTGACTTCATCCATCTGGCCTTGATGACGTAATCGATGATTTTTTTAAATGAGAATAGGGGTCATGTGATATCTCATTTAAAAGGGTATTCGATACTATTTTAAGTTATATAAACATTAACATAATTTTTTATACAGGATGTCCAACAATTTTTTTAAAATTAAATTAATTGACACAAAAAGAAGAATCTACGTAATTTATTTTACAGCTGTCAGAAAACAGAAAAGATTTTTATTTGAAAAATAAACATTGATTTTTGCTTTAATGAAATGTACAAAATGCAAAGAGGCAGGTGGGTGGCAGCTTTAAAATTGAATTTCAGCGAAAAGCAATATTAATTTGTCAAATAAACATTTTTTTCCTCTTTTGTGACAAAAGTAAAACGTATTTTGAATTAAATAAATTCCATATATTCTTCTTTTTTCTCAATTAATTAATTTAAAAAACATTTTTTGGACACCCTATATAAATAATTATGTTAATGTTTATATTACTGAATAGAGAATTGAATACCCTTTCAAGCTGTCACATGACCACAATTCTCATTTAAAAAATCATCGATTACGTCATCACGCCCAGACGAATGACGTCACCAGTACGATATATGTATATGCCAAAAAAATCGTAATTTAAAAATAAAAATCGACCTGTCTCGGGAATTTATAATAATGTTGTTTATTCAGCTAATAATGAAGCGTTTTTTTATGGGCGCACTGTAATTGCGAAAAAGGTCGAAATTTCAAAAAAAAATTAATTTCGCAATAGCTTTTTTTTTTTTTTTTTTTTTTTTTTTTTGCAAGCATTTATTAGCAATCAGAATTACATATTCTATAAGCTAATTTGATAACAAGTACAATAACATATATCAATGTATTATTGTACACTAAAATGGCGTTATGAGGTACATCACCCAGCGGTTTCACCTCAGTTTCAGCGAAGATCTATGGGCCATGATCTTCGCAATCTTCTGTTGTTTAGTGGCTGCAGTAATGGTAATATTAATTGGTCGGGGTGGTCTTCCAATTTCTCGTGATGTCTGTTGGCTCTTTCTTGAATTACTGTGCTGACTAACGGGATGTTTAGGTCTGTATGAAGGGTTTGGTTGGAAATGTACCACGGGGCATTTGCGATGGTGCGTAGAATTTTTGATTGAGTTCTTTGGATAATTTTTGTGTTTGATTTGCTGGCACAACTCCATAGTTCTATACCGTACGTCCATATAGGTTTGATGACTGTTTTATAAATCAGCAGTTTGTTCTCAATTGAGAGTCGAGATTTTCTACCTATAAGCCAATTTATTTCTTTCACTCTCAACTCAATTTGTTTCTTCTTCTTTAAAATGTGTTTGTTTCCAGTTTAATTTAGAATCAAGATGAAGCCCCAGGTATTTGACGATGTTCTGTTGTGGTATGTTGACTTGATTAAGGCTAATATTTGGGCATTGGTCTTTCCTTAGTGTGAAAGTTATATGTGTTGACTTAGTTTCGTTAGCTTTTATCTTCCATTTCTTTAACCACTGTCCAATTTGGTCTAGGTGTTCTTGAAGTTTTAATACTGCAGCTCTTGGATCCTCTTCAGTTGCAAATATTGCTGTGTCATCAGCGAAAGTTCCAATGGTGGTTTGTGGAGAGGTTGGTAAATCGGATGTGTACAGTACATAAAGAAGTGGACCCAATATACTACCTTGTGGGACTCCTGATTGAATTTTGTTACGGTTTGATAGTTCATCCTCCACTTTAGTTTCAAATTCTCTGTGATTTAGATATGATTTTAATAAGCCAAAGTATTTGTTGGGTAGGGATTTTTTGATTTTATAAAGTAATCCTGGGTGCCATACCTTATCAAATGCTTGGCTAATGTCCAGAAAGGCTGCTGTGCAATACTGTTTATTGTCCAAAGCTCTATTAATTACATTTGATATGCGATGGCATTGTTGCACTGTAGAATGACCTTGCCGGAATCCAAATTGGTGTTCTGGGATCCAGTTTTGGAATTCTAGGTCGCTCATAATTCTTTTAAGTAACAGCTTTTCAAGAAGTTTTGACATTATTGGCAGTAGACTTATTGGGCGGTATGATGAAACATCCGTTAAAGCTTTACCAGGTTTCGGTATCATAATTACTTGGGCAATTTTTAGTGATATAGGCCAATAATTAAGTCTTAAGATTGCATTTAATATGTACAATAACTTCATTATACCTTTTTTAGGAAGTTGTTTTAGAATTGTTGCTGTTATGAGATCAGTGCCTGGTGCCTTCTTTTCATTCAAATTATTAATTTCATCTTTGATCTCCTTCGGTGTAATTAAAGTTAGTCGCTCTCGTTGATTAATTGGTAAGGCTAGTTCCTGCTCTACTTCTTGTACTTGGTCATTGTCGTGTGGCTTGAAGACTTCAGTTAGATGTTCAGCAAATAAATCAGCTTTTTCTTTGTTGCTTTTTGCCCATGGTCCTGGTGGTAATGAGTTTTTCCGAATTGGAGGTGAAGTATTTATTGGTGTATTTTTGTTTTTGATTGGTTTCCAGATAGAGTTATCTTGACGCGAAAGGTTTGATACATAGTTTTCAAATGAGTTGTTTCTCATCTGTTCTAGAGCTGTTTTTAAGTTTCTTGTTTTGCTATTATAAACTGTCCTATCGTCTGGTCTGTGAGTTCTTTGCCAAATGGATCTGGCTTTTCGTTTTTCTGCTACTAGTCTTTTTATTTCAAGAGGAATGTTGGTTGAAAATTTTTTTTGTCCAGGTTGAGGGGTAGACTGTTTGGCAGCATTTTGAAATAAGTTGATTAGATTATTAATTTCTGTTTCTATTTGTTCGGGAGTTTGCAATCTCACTAGTAGATTTACTTCCTGTTCTATGATTAGCCGGTATGTGTCCCAGTTTGTTTTGAAGTTATGCAGTCGAGGTGTTGGTTTTTTGATTATCACCGTTGTGCTAATTGTGGCAATTATGGGACTATGATCTGATGATAAATCAAAACTTGGTACTACATCTGTATATGATTGAGATATTCCGTTTGTAATAAAGAAATCCAATAGGTCTGGTGTTTTATTTGGATCGGTTGGCCAATATGTCGGTGATCCCGTCGATAGGAATGAGTAGCTTTTATCCTGGATAACTTTTGCTAGCTCTCTGCCTTTGGTGGTTGTTAGGCGTGAACCCCATAGCGTATGTTTACAGTTGTAATCTCCACCTGCTATAAATTTTGGCCCTAGAGTTTCGAAAAAGGGTAGAAGATCTTCTTTTGTAAGTCTATGCCTAGGCGGACAATAAATTGCTGTGACAGTTATATCATATGGAAGAGTTTGTATTTTTATCGATGTTGCTTGAATGTGATTTGTTTCGTATTTTAGCATTTCATAATGTTTTATAGTTTCTCTTATGAATATGGCTGAACCTCCGTGGGCTGTACCATCTGGGTGATTTGTGTAATATAATTTATACTTAGGTATCTTGAAGTAGGTTCTGTCTGTAAAATGGGTTTCACTTACTAGTAGTATGTCAATGAAATTTTGTTCCAGAAATAGTTTTATATCTTCTTTATGATTAAGAAGACCATTGGCATTCCATTGGGCAATTCTTATGAACTTTGACATTGCTAGTTTACTTTATTTACTAGCATGGAAATCATGTTGAGCACCATACTGTTTTGTTGCATTAGCTGGTTAAATAAATTTTTAAACTCTTCTAGAAATTTGGTAAGTATACTCGCTGTATCTTCGTTATTGTTCTGATTATTTGCTGCAGCTCGAGCGTAACTTTCATACTGATTCTGAATCCTGGGTTGTGTATATATTCTGGGTTGTGTATGTATTTGATTTATTGCTGGATTTAATACGTTTCCTCTGGTATGATACCTGTTATTAATATTATAAATTTTTTGGTAATGTCCACATCCTTTATAATTTGCGGGGTGATCCCCACCACATAATGCACATTTTGCTGGAGTTTCTCTAGTCTTGTTACAAGTTGTGGTATTGTGGGCTCCTCCGCATTTGACGCATACAAATGGTTTATTGCAATATGACTTGGAGTGACCGTACGATTGGCATCTCATGCATTGTATTATGCGATTTTTGGTTGTTCGGGGAGGTTCAATTTCAATAACTCTATTCTGTAGCCCCCTTAAGTTATAAATATCTTTGTTATTTGCTGCCGGTTCGAGATCCACGAAGAACAAATTAAGTGGCTCTTTAGTAATTCTGTGTTGTGCATTTATTATATTTCGAACTTTATGACCCAGTTTTAGGAGTTCGTTTTTTATATCCTCGGTGTTAGTAGAGTGGTGAAGGTATTTTATTACAACTCTATAGGCTCGATCCTGTTTTAACTGATATGTATGGTGATAAATGTTATGTTCATTAAAATATTTAACCATTTTTCTATATGTATCTGGCGTGCCACAACTTAATTTTACGACATTGTTAGTTAAACTTTTTGTATGATATTCTTCCCTTTCTGCTACATCCGTAATTTTTTGTACCATTTTTTGATAGTCTTGTACACCGTGTATGAAAATTGGTGGAGGGTTTGCTGTGTTGTTCTCCTTGGGAGGGATTACTTCATTTTCTAGCGCTTCAAATCTATTTTCTGTTACAATAATATTTGTACTGTTTGCATTGTCTGTTGTTTTTCTGATTTTTCTTCTTTTTGAGCTTCTAATTTCTTGCCAATCGTTGCTGCTAGCTGGTTCGTTGTTTTCTTCCTCTTCTTCACTGGTGGATGGCAATCGTTGTAATTGATAATTTGAAGCAGAACTATGATATGTGATCGGCACTAATGGAATTTGTGTCTGTGGTAGTGGAGGGTACAAGTTAGGTGGCATTGGTTTAGTTGGTGCTGGTTGCGACATCGATATTAGATATGGCGTGGTTTGTACATTCATGGCTAGTTGCCCTTGTGTGTTGACTTGTTGATACATTTGTGGGTTGGTTATTGAATTATTACTAAACTCTGTATTTATCCCGGATGGAAACATATTTTGAAAAATATATTTATCATCATTTGCGTACCTGTGTATTAGTTTTCCTGGACTGGGCTTGTCACAGTCCCGAACAGGGTGTTTTTTTGCTGTACTAAATTACTTCTATATGTCGATACAAGAGTGGACTGAACAAATTTTATCTACGTTAAATAATCTGTGGTTAAATCACAAAATTCGAAGAGAAACTTTGAATTATGTATTTAAACTTTGACAGTTATTTTGACATCACTCGCAATAGCTATTGCAAAAATACAGCTTTTCAATTTTTGTCAATTAAGAGTTCGTTGGTGCTTGCTTTGGTGAGCAAAACATCACCAGACATAAGATGAAAATGAAGAATCCGTATAAAATAGCTACATGGAATGTAACAACTTTATATGAAGCCGGTAAGCTGAGAAATCTACTCTCCGAAATGGACAGACTAAACATTACTATCATGGGGGTATGTGAAACAAGATGGCCAAATACAGGGAATTTCATAGCACACGGATACGCCGTTTATTTTTCTGGAAATCAAGACCATATGCATCGAAACGGAGTAGCAATAATTATTAAACATCATATTAGTAAATATGTGACTAACTTCATCCCAATGTCAGACAGAGTAATTTTAATACAGCTGAATCCTAAACCTGTAAATATAAATATCATCCAAGTTTATGCTCCCACTAGAGATACAGATGAGCAGAAAATGGAAGAATGCTACCATCAAATAGAAGAAGTGCTAAAAACAACAAAGAAACACGAAAAAACAATAATTATGGGAGACTTTAACGCTAAAGTTGGACAAAAGATGACACAAAACATCACCGGAAAGTTCGGCTTGGGAGAGAGAAATCAAAGAGGTGAGCGTCTAATAGAATTCAGCCAAGAAAATGACTTCGTCATTACAAATACCTAGTTTCAACTTCCAGAAAGGCGTCTCTACACGTGGAAATCCCCTTAAGATGGACATCAAGGTAAAATAGTACGGAATCAAATAGACTACAACCTAATAAACCATCGATTTCGGAACAATATTAAAGATGTAAGAACTTACCCCGGCGCCGACATAAACTCAAATCATAATTTACTCTGCTCCAAAATACAAATTCAATTAAAGAAACTAACAAAGCCAACTAAACCTAGTAAGATATATCTCGACCCCCTTAAAAACACCCAAACGCGCGAACACATAGCACAGCAGATAAATAGTAAAATGCACAGAATATCAAATATACCAAACGAAAACAGAACTATTAACGAATGTTGGTACGATATTCAAAACTAGATTTTAGAGGACGTAAGGGAATCTTTAAAAACACCTACAATGTTGGCAAAAAATGAATGGATGAACCAAGAAATTCTAGACTTGATGGAAGTTCGACGAAAATACAAAAATAGAAATATTATCAAATACCGTAAAATTAACAAACTCATAAAAAGAAAAATTAAACAGGCCAAAGAATCCTGGCTCGAGAATTCATGTAAAGAAATAGAAGATCTCCAAAAAAAGCATGACAGTTTCAACCTCCACAAGAAACTTAAATATACCTCCGGAATTAGAAAACAGAAAAATGCTCACGTACCTACTTAAAACCGCAGACGGAAAAATTTGTGATCACGAACAACAGTGCAAAGAATGGGAGAGACACATCAGTGACCTTTTTGACGATGCTTCTCGAGAAAATGCTCCAAATACTACCTGTGACAACCAATTAGACAGAGGTCCCAGTATACTGAAGTCAGAAGTCATAAAAGCAATACAACAAGCCAAAAACAATAAAGCACCTGGACCAGATCAAATCCCTGTTGAGCTACTTAAGCTTTTGGATGAGGAAAACATTACCTACTTGACTACTTTCTTTAACAAAATTTACAACGAAGGAAAAATATCAGATGATTGGTTAGAGTCACTGTTTATAACATTACCAAAGAAAAGCAGGCCCACCAAATGCAGCGATTTTAGACTAATCAGTTTGATGAGTCACACACTTAAGATACTTTTACGTATTATACAAAACCGAGTATTCCTTCTGTGCGAAACTAGAATGGGTAATAAGCAATTTGGATTTAGAAATGGTCTAGGAACTAGAGAAGCACTATTTTGTATGCGCGTTCTATTACAAAAAAGTTGTGAATTCCGAAAGAACGTTTATGTTTGTTTCATCGACTTCGAGAAGGCATTCGACCGAGTCCAACATGATACACTTTTCCATTGCCTGCAGGCAGCAGGACTTGACCACTACGATATAAGACTGCTGAAATACTTATATTACACTCAAGTAGCCTCTATCCAAATTGGAGACAGTCGTACTGAAAAACTGCCAATAAAACGTGGAGTACGACAAGGTTGTGTTTTATCACCCACCCTTTTTAATCTGTACTCTGAAGAAATCTTTAGGGAGGCTTTGGATGACAGACAAGAGGGAGTAAGGCTAGGCGGAGAAGTAATCAACAATATTAGATACGCTGACGATACAACCATTCTTGCTGAAAATTTACAAGATCTTCAGACACTACTAAATCTAGTCAGCGAAGCAAGCTATCGGAGAGGCCTTAAAATCAACATTTCAAAAACAAAGTGGATGGCAGTTGGAAAGATTAATATAGATCAAGGTCAGCTTTCTCTTGATGGAGAGGAGTTAGAACGGGTAAATCATTTCAAGTACCTTGGCAGCTGGTTAAGTGTAAATTGTGACTCTGATCAAGAGATAATAACTAGGATCGAAATATCACGAAAGGCTTTTATGACCTGGAAACTAGTTTTATGTAATAGAAACCTGTCGATGAATATTAGAAAGAAGGTGCTGAAATGTTATGTGTGGTCTATCCTATTGTATGGTTGTGAGACATGGACGTTAAAAACCACAATGCTAAACAAAATAGAAGCATTCGAATTGTGGTGCTATCGACGAATCCTAAAGATATCGTGGGTTTCGCACACTTCCAATGAAGATGTTCTTCAAATGATGAATTCGGAACGTCTGCTCATAAGCATCATAAAGAGGAGAAAAACAGAATACTTCGGCCATATAATTAGAGGACCTAAATACCATCTGCTTCGCCTTATAAAACAAGGAAAAGTGGAGGGAAAGAGATGGATTGGTAGAAAGAAACTTTCATGGCTGCGTAATATTAGACAATGGCGTGGCTGCACAGTAGAAGAATTATTTCGCGCAGCAGCCGATAGAGAGAGATTTGAGGAAATTGTAAACATGATGACGGCCAACGTCTGAATACAGACACGGCACCTAAAGAACAAGAAGGAGATGGTGCTTAATATGTGATAAAAATTTCAAAGCGATTTATTCAATTGTTTAAATTTTATTCAAATTGTTTATCCCAGGTAGCTTTTTTTGCAATAACATAAGTCAGAAAAAAATGATTGTAAAACCATTATACAGGTGTCAAATGAAAGTACATGAGCTAAATTTTTAAATTGGTTTAAAAAAAGCGAATAAAAAGTGCACTTATTAGTAATAAATAATTATGCAAAAGTATGGTCAACCGCTCTTTATAAACTTTTATATAATAGATTTTATGTATATATTTTTACAATTTTTCATCAATTATCATATACATAACCTTACTTGGTAGTGGTGCACCTAAAAAATGGTAAAAAAAAATATTTTTTTGAAAAAATTTATTCAAAAAGTTTATTCGAAAAACTTAGCGATACTTTTGCATATTTACTTATTACTAATAAATGCTTTTGTTATTCAATTTTTTAAATCAATTTGAAAGTTTAGCTCATGCCCTTTCATTTAACACCTGTAGAATGGTCCTACTATAATTTTTTCTGGCTTATGTTATTGCGAAAAAAAGCTTTCTGGGATAAACAATCTGAATAAAATTTAAGCAATTAAGTAAATCGCTTTGAAATTTATGACTCACTAAGCACCAAAGAACCCTCATTTGACATTTTAAAGTTGTAGACTTATTTTTACAATAATTATTGCGAAAGTAATTTTATTGCAATTTCGACTTTTTTTGCAATTGAATTAACAACAAATGAGTATATAAAACTTTGTAATACGGCATTTTAAAGCTTTTCTATTTTCTCAAAGATGTTTGCAATAAGAAAACCATAAGTCCTAATGTTTTCCATTAATTAAAAAAAATTTTTATAAATAAAAATGGCCTCCAGATCCTACGCAGGAAATAGTTACAATTTACACTTATAGGTCTTAAATGTCGAAAAAACGCTTCAATACCGTGTCTGTTGAAGTGTCACGAACAGGGTATATTTTTGTCTTATCACCCTGGCCTAAATGGATTTTGCATAGGATCACATGACTATTGGTCGCTTAGTTAAAACTATTTTCTAAATAATAATCAGTTTCAGCTCAAAATTCCAAAAAAATACTTATTTCGATTATAAACCATTTTAGTGTCTTATTTTCTAAACAATGAAACTAAAACTACCATTTTTCTTTAAATTGTTTAATCAAAGTAATTCTACCTAGTTTTTGTAGAATATAGATACACATTACATGTTTACTACTAATATAGTGTATTATTTCATTATCTTATTTAGAGTTGTACGGAAGTAAAACGATAATCTGTAAGAATTATATTCCTATAAAAAACGATCTCAACTGTATATCAAACGACAACTACATAAATATAAAGGCTAAGTATAATTTTCGAAATTAATCCCGATTATGTAATTAAATGAAAAGTTTTATGAGACATTAACGTTTAAGTACTCTCATTATGTTGTTTCAATGAGGTCATTAAACTCATTTTATATCAAATTAATTGAGTTCTCCAACTTGATAGTATTACATTTTAGAACAAAATTTGCGTCAAAATGATGGTCCCACCAATTTAAACTTTGTACGTAAAGGGCGACAAGTGTCCACGTAATGACACTTTAAATTAAAATAAATTTGAAAAAGGTAAGTTAACGAAATATGGGACGATTTTAAGTCATAATAATAAATTAAAAAAGTAATAAAAGTGTTAAACGCTCATAAAAAATACATTTTTGCTCGATATCTACTGGACATGAAATACTCTTGCATATTATAAAAAGAAAATATATGAAGGGTGTAACGGCAAAACTCACATTCCCCACATTTTTTAAATATGACTTTTTAATTAATTTCAGCTGTACATGTTGAACTACATAATTGCTAATATAGCATGACAACCAAAACTAACAATATTCCATATAAAACCGAGTACAAAAACACGGATCATTTTCAAAACACATTCTGCTTCTTGCCGTCCAATCCGAGGCACGAACTTCGGTCACATGACCCATGTGTTTAAATTCTATGTGGTTGTATACTATACAACATTCAGTGACTTCTGCCTGACAACAAAATGGTAATTTTGTACTCATATGCATATTTAATTTTAGTGACTCCAACTCTACTTGCTTTCTAGGACTTCCGTTATTTCTGCCTAAATATGAAAATTGATATTATAAATCGACCAGGACACAACTCAATTTTAACAAAAATGGACTTAGTGAGTTTTGCCGTGACTACGACGATATTTTAGTTAGTAATGTATAATTTTTCAACGTTGAGAAAACTAATAAATATTTTAAAAAAATTTAAATTAAAAATCAAAGATTACACTATTACCGAGGAAAGTCCCTGAAAACTTCTATAATGTTTATTTTAATAAGTTACTGGGGTGAAAATAAAAGAGAAAATTTAGTGTGATTTTTAATTGCAAATATTTCATTCAAAATAAACTTTTTAATTATTCTAAGGGTCTTTCAGCCCTCCGTAATGAAATAGTCTTTCATTCTGCGTTTAAATTTTTTAAAAATACTTATTAGTTTTTTCAGGATTCGAAAAAAAAATGAATACATTTAAAACACATTTAAAATTTTGACATGGATAAAAATTTTACATTTTGCTCCGTTCCCCTTGAATGTAACTCTAGTTGATATTTCCAACAAAGAGAAACCAAGGAAACAAAAATACGAAAAACGATAATAAACAAAATTCGCATTCTCCAACATTTAATGTGAAATTTCTGCCTTATTAGACCAGTTAATGATTTTATAAGCTATTAAAAATATTTCTTATGTTAAACTCTTTACAAAAACAAAAAAAAATAATAACAAATAAAAAATTGCAAAATTTTTAAATTGTATAATTTTTTTTAGTGCCTGTAAAATTTGAAAAAGTCGAGAATGTGAGTTTTACAGTTAGACCCCTCATATAGTTGATCCGCCGAAACTTTGAACATCGTCATCATACGTATTACAGAAAATATACCAAAGTAGGTTAGCCAATGTGAATTTAGAGGTTAAAAATAAATATTTATCGCCAACCGTCACTAAATTCATTCATTATTGTACTAATTTGCCCTCATTTGCGGCAGTAAAGTAACACTTTATTGTACTGCAAGAAGAATTTTACTTTGTCTGCCGCGATTAATCGAGATTAAGTGTAAGTGGTCGATGGCAGTAATCGATTATTCATTTGAGTTAACTTACAATTTATGTAGGTACTTTAATTATTAAAAATAATGTACAAAATTTACCATACTGATAATTAAATTTATGCCAAAAAGTGAAACTGTGTAGTATTTTGTAATTATATTCATATAAAATATATCCAAACTTGACCTATTTAGTAATTATTTAATATTGATAACTACCGATTAAAAATCGAAAGCGGCCATAATGCAATAGTTATCTGTCATCACTGTCATAAAATTTTTATTACGTCTAAAATTGAAAACATTCTTAAATTTTAAATTGTAAGTACGTGTTAACCAATATCAAATTTTTGGCGATAAAATTTTGTATGCACCGCGTCAGTAAAGACTCTTTATCGGACTGGTCTCTTATTCGCCTCGGTCGCTAGGCTCATAATATCAGACTCGTTCGATAAAGAGTAACTTTACTGACTTGGTACATAAATAACTATTATGTACCAAGTCAGCAAAGAGACTCTTTATCGAACGAGTCTGATATTACGAGCAAAGCGAGCGAGGCGAGTATCAGACGAGTTCGACAAAGAGTCTTTACTGACCTGGTGCATACCATTTTATCGACAACAATAAAAAAACAGATAGTCACATTTTGGTTAATCTTTTTATTGCACAAACACACAAAAAATAATAAAAATTTCATAAAATATGACATTGGTGACAAACGACTTTTGCATAATGGCCGTTTTCGATTTTTAATCGATTATTATCAATATTGAATAATTAGTAAATCGGTATGTTTTGATTTATGTTATATGAATATAATAACAAGATACTACAAAGTTTCACTTTTTGACATAAATTTAATTAATGATAACGTAAATTTTGTACAATATTTTTAAATAATTAAAGTAAATAAAAAAATTTTAAAATAAAGTTTAAGTTTTTAATTTAATAGCATATAAAATAATATTTAAAATACCATTTTATACCCTACCAGATTAAAAACAATGGAAACTTTCTCTGGTTACACCATCCGATTCTTCTAAAAATGCAAGCCATGCGGATGCTGACACTAAAGGAAGATGAGGGAATTTAACAATTTATAATTCACATCCCCTCTGCTTAGTACTTTAAATAGAGGAAATATATAAATATATAATTTACATCCCATCCTTTCGTACTTTAAATAGAGGAAATATATAAATTAAAAATTATTAAACATTTTCAATTTCATTGCAACCGGAATCTGCAATGGTATTATATTCTAGTTCAATCGGAGGGTACAGCAAACATCTCTACCGGTTTCGGGGCTTTTTTTTGAAAATGTTTATTCATTTTTAATAAAGCAAAGTTTTAGGTTCACCCAAATAAATAATAATCGATTACTGCTATCAGCTACTTACATTAAATCTCGGTTATCTTGATAATATTTGCGGCAGGTAAAGTTGTTGTTCTTCTTGCAGTACAATAAAGTGTTACTTTACTGCCGCAAATAAGTACAAAAATAAATGATTTTAGTGACGGTGAGCGAAAATAGTTATTTATGTAACAAGTCGGTAAAGTTACTCTTTATCCAACCAGTCTGACATTATGAGCAGAGCGAGCATAGCGAGCGAGGTGAATAAAAGACGAGTTTGATAAAGTGTCTTTACTGACGTGGTACATACAAAATTTTATCGCCAACAATAATTTGATATTGGTTTTAATATTTACTTAAAATTTACAATTTAAGAATTTGTTAAATTTTAGACATAACAAGAATTTCATGAGAGTGACGACAGATGTCTTCTGCATGATGGCCGCTTTCGATTTTTAATCGATAGTTATCGATATTGAATAATTACTAAATCGGTAAAATTTTGATTTATTTTATATGAATATAATTACAAAATACTACAGAATTTCACTTTCTGACATAAATTTAATTAATAATGTCGTAAATTTTGTACAATATTTTTAATAATTAAAGTAAATAAATTGTAAGTTAACTCAAATAAATAATCGATTACTGCCACCGACCACTTAGATTCAATCTCGATTAATCGCGGCAGGAAAAGTAAAATTCTTCTTTCAGTACAATAAAGTGTTACTTTACTGCCGCAAATGGCGTCAAATGAGTACAATAATGAATGACTTTAGTGACGGTTGGCGATAAAATATAATATTTGTTATTAGCTAATGAATAAATTCTTAACCTAATAAATCGAAGACTTAAGTGCAAATAAGCAATCCATTTAATTCCAAAAGACCGTTGAATTCAAAAATTAAAACAGGAAAACGAGAGTATTGTTAATATGTGACAACCTACCTAATGTTCACTATGAAATACAATGCTGAGGTTTGTTTATCTAGGTATGCCTCTCAGACTGGACTCGGTAAGACTTAATGAAAATCTGTCTACGGCCGCTTAGGAGATACACTTAACTATATTTTATTACAGGGAAAATTATATTGAGAAGTAATTCACGAGTGTCATGAAAGAATATATTATTCATTTTCAAACTTATTATTTTCACCCAATTTTGAAAAAAATGTGAAAACTTTAAATAATCCACGTCCATCTGTCCGTCCTTCCGTCTGTGTGTCTGACCGTAAACACAACTGCAACGTCATTATACCAGCTAGAATGACAAATGATGTGTCAAATGAAAGCTTATATTCCAAGGATGGTACGGTGAGCTAATTTGACCTAGGACTTCTGGTTTTGTTTTAAAGTTATCGAAATAGTCCAAGTGGTATATTATTCGACGCACCTTAGCCAGACGAGAACAAATATATACTTCCGGTTTCATGACTGTGTGTCTGTCTGTCGTCCGTCCGCGAATATAACTCCTCCGTTATTAATAAATATAGAATAACAAATGAGGTGTCGAATGAAAGATTATAACCCAATGAAGGGATCAAAGATGAGAAATTTTATCTCGAACTTTCAGTTTTAGAAATTCAACCAAAAATACCATTTTAAAATCATCGAAATGGTATAAGCAATATATTACTCGACGTGCGTTAACAGGAAGAAAACAAGTGTACAATTTTGGTTTTTATATCATTTCCGGCTAAAAATTCCTAACCGGAAGTGCCATATTATAGTCGTAGAAATAGTATATGTGACATAGCTTTCAATCGAAGCATATTGAAAAGTTAAGCTTGAATCTTTAGCTCCGGTTTTGAAGTCACTTCCGTTTAAGCAATTATTATGACCAAAAGTTTAGTAAAAATGATTCAATTTCAGTTATACTTTCGATCACTTTGGGTTAAAACCTAGGACTTACGAAGTCGAATTGCTTGTTTTCTGTTAGACGTTTTGTTGTATTGTTGCTTTCTACTTGAACAAAATAAGATAAGCTTGCTATTATTCATTAAGATACAAAATTTTTCATTTACTAAAAATACCTCTTTATTCTTCTAAACATATAAGAACTCCCAAAAACTATACGCAAAAGCTCGACAAGTTGGCGAAAAAAAATAGATATACATTAAATCAGTGTTTCCCAAAATGTCTTGGATCGGAAGACCCTTTTATCGAAGGAACCATAAGTATTTAGAAGCGCAGAAACACACAAACTACTCTGCAGCCCTACTCTGTGGATCCACAAAGTGGCTTAATAGCCCAGAAAAATAAGCTTTTTGTCGGGACACTTGAGCAGCCAAGTTGCAAATTGATTTTTTGGGCACTATGTACCTAATAAATTATAAATACAAAAACGCCCGTCACAGTTCGGACGAGAAACTTCGTTATTAACAAATAAGGGTCAAAAATGGCAGTTTTTTCATTTAAATCGCTACAGGTAAAATAAGGAAATTAAATATCTTATTCATAATATTTTTCTTTTTGTAGATGAGCCAAGGTTTAAAATGGCACTTTTTGAATTTTGGTCCGATCCTTTTTTGTTTCGGAAAGTGCAAAATAAAACTAAAATTTCAAAAATACAAAATGAGCTATAACTTTTGCGAAAATGGCTTTAAGACTTTCATATTGCACGAAAAGTTGAGTCAAACATTCCATATAATGCACAAAAAATTTTAAGACGATTCGTCAATTAATTTAAATTTTATTCAATTTGTTTTTCGCAAAGAGCTTTTTTTCGCAATGTTATTGTTCTGAAAATAATAATGACATAGACATTCTGTGGAAACCACATGCAAGAATAATAGTTATGTTTTAAAGTATGGAAAAAAATATTAAAAAGTCGTTTTTATCACTCCGAAAAAAGGTTAATAAAACAGAGTCATTTTTGGCTTCTAAACAATTTGAATAACTTTGTTAATATTGACTATAGAGTAAATTTACTTTAGGATTTCAAAAGCTGGTATTTTATACGAATTTTCAGAAAAAATTCTTTTTGCCTAGGTTAATTAGGTTGAAAGTTAGCCACTTTTATTATTTAATTCGCAGTTACTTCTATATACATCAAATTCTCCTATAACAGTGTTAGTTACCATACTACTCCGAAACGGCTTGACCGATTTTTATAAAATTTTACACGTTAATCCTGTAGGACGTTCAAGAGGTTTTAATCTATTTTTTTATACCCATAAGTTATAAAGGGAGTTGCCCCCTGACATTTTTTTTATTTTTTTGGACAAAATTATCTACCTTAATTTCATATGATGTAAAATTAAAGAATACATACAACCCTTAATTTTCACTCTTCTATCACCAACCCCTATTTGTTAATACCCATCTATATATTTACATCTATAAAATTCTCCCGTCACAGTGTTAGTGTCCATACTCCTCCGAGATCGCTTGACCGATTTTTATGAAATTATATATGTATATTCGGTAGGTCTTAGAATCGGTCTCAATTTATTTTCATATCCCTGAGTGATAAGGGGAGTTTCCCCTACCATTTTGTAATGTTATGTGAGGTTGTGTGTACATAACGTATTCTATAAGACTACGAGTAGGTACATACAAATTAAAAAAATTATGAAATTATGATCAAAATCCATCAACAAGTTCAAGCGATATTAATCGCAGCATATGTTTGCAGAATCAGTTTCATTTTTTGAGTGCACGTATTTTAGTAATTCCCCTCCACTGACCAGGAATTAATTCCATTCGGACGCCAATTTTAAAGCTCTATTAACCACTCTGTTGAGGTTTAAAGTTTACTCAAACTTTTACGTATAACCTATATATCTTCAACTTCAAAATGGTTCTAGTTAGGTTGCTTAATTGTTATAAACAAAGTAGCCGTCAATTAAATAAAAAAGTGGCTAACTTTTACCGTAATTAACCTAGGCGAAAAGTGTTTCTTTGGAAATTCGTATAAAAATACCAGTTTTTCAAATTCCAATGTAGTTTTAGCCTGCAGTCAAATTTTTAACAAAGTTATTCAAATTGTTTATAAGCCAAAATGACTCTATTTTATTAAAATGTTTTCTGAGTGATAAAAATAACTTTCTAATTATTTTTTTTAAATGGTTTGGTAACATGAGTATTTTTCTTTCATGTTGTTTTCACAGAATTGCTGTATCATTATTATTTTCTGAACAATAACATTGCGAAAAAAAAGCTCATTGGGATAATCAAATTGAATAAAATTTAACCTAATTGACGCATCGTCTTAACATTTTTTGTACATTGTATGGACCATTTCACTCAACTTTTCATGTAATATGAAAGTCCTAAATTCATTTTCGCAAAAGTTATAGCAAATTTTTTATTTTCGAAATTTTAGATTTTTTTTGCAATGTCCGAAGCATCAAATAATCAGTCCAAAATTCAAAAAAACGCTATTGTAAACCTTGCCTTCTCTACTAAAAGAAAAATATTATAAATAAGACATTTAATCACCCCATTTTTACCTGTAGCAATTTAAACGAAAAAACTCTCATTTTTGACCCTTATTTGTTAAAAACTAAATTTCTCGTCCGAACTGTGACGGGCATTTTTGTATTAATAATGTATTAGGTATATAGTACCCAAAAAACCCATTTGCAACCTGGCTACTCAGTGTCCCGAACATGGTATATTTTTGCCTTATTTCCCTGGTGTATAAACAGGCGATTTTGTAGCGCCAATGATTCTGTAATGGACGCCACAGTGGCTAGGATCGACGACAGTGGACAGCCACTGTCGCCAGCCACTGTTGCCGATCCTCGCCACTGTCACGTTCATTACAAACTCATTGGGGCTACAAAATCTCCTTTTCAAGCCACTTTGTGTAGCGCTGCAGAGTTTCAGTAGCGCTGCAGAGTGGCTCGTTCGTTTCGGTTCTAATAGAGAAAAATGTTTTCTATTAGAAGAATTATCAACAAAGTATCAACTTTATCAACCTGGAAGCCCACAACTGTATCCAGGGCGGAAAAGAAGGTCTTCACAACGGTCTGGAGGACTGAGGTGGCAGCCGACTGGTTTTAGGGCTTTTATAAAATCGAACCTGGAAAGCGGCACCTGGTTTTTCAGTATCTGTATTGAGCGGAAGTCATGTAGGCCAGAACGCTTAATACAGAATAGTACTCGGTGCGGTGGCAACCACTTAAACAGCGCGTACACAGCGGTGTTGATAGCCAAGGGAATGACTACTACACTATTTTTCCCAGGCTAATCAATACGCTGAGGAAATAAACGATGGCCCCGAGTACGGGCGCTTTTTAAATGGGCAGGGGTGCGAAGAATCTCCCGCTTGGCCAAATTTGATATACAGAGAAGTTGTAGAATAGGCACATGGAATGTGTGGAGTTTATATGAACCAGGAAAAACACACACAATGCCATAAATGAGATGAAAAGGCTGCAAATATCAATTATGGATATCGGTGAAATGCGATGGCCCAGATCTGGCCAATGCCATGTGGATGATCATGAAGTATATTATGCAGGAGCAAAGAGTAATACCATCGTCATGGTGTAGGAATCATAGTCCCAAAGGAGGTTAGCAAATGTGTTAGGGCGGTATGCCAGGTATCTGAACGATTCATAATGATTCAGTTGAACGCGAAATCCAGAAATATAAATTTAATACAAGTGTATGCACCGACAGCGGAAAGTGAACTGGAAGAACTTGACAAGTTCTACGCCGATGTAAAAACTGTTACCGACCAACTCAAGACTAGAGATCACACCATTCTGATGGGTGACCTTAATGCTAGGATAGGAAAAGGCAGACAAAGTAATATTATTGGATGTTATGGACTGGGCGATAGAAATGAAAGGGGAGACTATTTCGCAGATTTTTGCAAAGAACATAATCTATGTATAATGAATACCTTTTTCAAATTACCTAAACGGAGATTATATACGTGGAAATCTCCAGTAAATACCCCCCATAATATCGTAACAAACCAAATTGACTACATAACCATCAGTGAGCATTACAGAAATGCAGTAAAGTCTGTAAAATCCTATCCTGGCGCCGATGTGCCATCTGATCACAATCTATTGTTAGCCGAAATAAAATTAAAACTTAAACGGATAAAAGAACAACGATCCTCTAACAAACTGATACCGATTTTGTTAGAAACAACAGTCAGGGGATTGCAAACAATTTAGAGAGCAATTTTGAGAATAGCTAATAATAAGAATCCATCGAGGATCATTGGTTTTTGCAGATTTTCAAAAAAAAAACAGATCAAAACGATTATAAGCAACTCAACTCAAAACTTCAAAAAAAAAATCAAAAGAAGCAACAGTGGATGATCGATGAGATTTTGAATTTGATGGAAAAAATACGCAAATTTAAGAACCAAAACATCGAAATGTATAAACGCATTAGTAAAGAGATAAGAACTAAAATATGAGCGGCAAAAGAAACATATTTTGAAGACAAATGTTTAGAAATTGAAGAGTTGCAGAGAAAACATGATTCATTTAATATGTATAAAAAATAAAAGAACTTACCGGTCAGAACAAAAAACATGCAAATAACATCGCTGATAGAGACGGAAAACTGATTATCACTGATTTGGATAAAATAGACAGATGGAAAGACTACATTGAGGAATTGTTTAATGATGAAAGGCCCGAGCTTGAAATTGACGAAGTAGTTACAGAACCTGACATAACTATGGACGAAATTGAACAAGCAATAAAATCAGCACAGACCAGAAAATCGACGGGACCAGACGAAATAACGAGTGAAATAATTTCGAAGGTTCAGGTAAAAGATCTCTCCATCATCTTTTTAATAAAGTTTGTCAAACTGGCTATATACCAACGGATTGGCTGCTGTCGACTTTTGTGGCGATACCTAAAAAGGCAAACGCGAAAAGATGTAGTGACTACCGAACCATTAGCTTGATGAGTCATGTTTTAAAGATATTTCTACGAATTTTGCAATCTAGGATGTACCAAAAAATAGAAGAACAACTTGGTGATACACAGTTTGGATTCCGCAATAACCTTGGGACCAGAGAAGCACTGTTTAATATTCAGGTTATGGTACAGAGATACCGGACATACGGTTTATATGTGTTTCATTGACTTTGAGGAGGCCTTTGATCTGGTAAAACATACTGAAATGATTGCTATTCTTTAGAAAGTGGGTATTGATGATGAAGACCTACGCAATATCAAAATACTTTACTGGCATCAACGTGCAAACATCAGGATTGGCCGGGACACGTCTGAAGAGCTTCAAATACAAAGAGGAGTAAGGCAGGGCTGCATTTTGTCCCCACTAATATTTACCATCTATTCTGAGTTTGTTTTCAATAAAGCAGTGGATAATGCTCAATGTGGTAAGAAAATGAATGGCGTCAATATTAATAATTTGAGATATGCGGATGGCACGGTGTTAATTGCGAGCAATTATGAAGAACTTCAACATCTGATTAATAGCATTACCACAACGTGTGATGAATATGGACTCAAGCTAAACACCGCAAAGACCAAGGCGATGGTTGTCAGTAACACGCCAATACAACCTGAAGTAGTAACAGCTTATGGTGAACAATTAGAGAGAACTAACAGTATCACCTACCTTGGTTGTAATTTAAATGAGAACTGGGATATGAGCCAAGAAATTAGAATACGTATAGAGAAGGCCAGAGCTGCATTCTTTAAGATAAAGAAACTTTTATGTGGTAACAACATTACTTTGAATCTTAAAATTAGATTAGTGAGATGTTATGTGTTCCCTACGCTTTTGTATGGTGTCGAAGGTTGGACTTTAACAGATACTCTTCTCAAGAAATTGGAAGCCTTTGAAATTTGGGTATACCGAAGAATCCTACGAATAAGTTGAGTGGATAGAGTTCGTAACGAAGTTGTTTTTGCACCGGATGGGAAAAGTCACGGAAGTCGTCAGAACAGTTAAAAATCAAAAGGTTGAATATTTTGGCCATGTTGTGCGACACCCAGAGAAATTTAATATACTCCATTTAATAATACAAGGCAAGGTAGACGGAACAAGAGGGCCAGGTCGAAGAAGAACGTCATGGCTTAAAAACCTAAGAGAATTGTATAACAGATACTCTGCATCCCTTTTCCGAGCTGCCGTTAACAAAATTGCTATAGCCAATTTGATAGCCAACGTTCGATAATCGAGCACGGCACATGAAGAAGATCAACTTTGCAAAAAAAATTATAGAAGAGAATTTACTCAGAATTATAGTCCTGCGCGCATATGTTTTGAGATGGACGTTGAGAGGTGACTCAAATTTTTTTGCAGAAATTGCTTGAAAATAACTCAAGTAAGATTATTTGAGTTATTCTCCCGCTCAAAATGGTCCGGAACATTGTTTAAATAATCAAAATGTCAAAATATGAAGGAAAATTTGATTTTTTTTATTGGTTTTTTGATTATAACTTTAAAATTATGCATTTCTGAGAAAAGTTGTACTGACATAAAAGTTGGCTAATTAAATTTCCTACAATATAGAATTGGTTAGAAATTTAAAAAAATAGTCACACTTGTTGCAAAATAGCCATAATTGCGAGAAAAACATACAAAAACAAGTATTCGCATTTTACGTTTTTCAACCATTTACGCTACA
The DNA here is from genome assembly GCF_917563875.1 of Diabrotica virgifera virgifera. NCBI lineage: Eukaryota > Metazoa > Arthropoda > Insecta > Coleoptera > Chrysomelidae > Diabrotica > Diabrotica virgifera. Next base: position 131,772,189 of record NC_065448.1, read on the forward strand.
CTTAGGCCCTTCATATTTTATTCAGAAAAACTTTATGATACAGTAAAAAAATACTGTAAATCTTGTTAAGAGCGGTTCAATAGATTTTGCAAAATAGATATTGCAATCCAGCTTTCGCAAAAAAAATTCATTTTTTCAAAATGTCACAGGACTGAAAATAAAGCAGATAGCAAGTTACAATTTTTTTGCTTATAGAGGTATACTGTACTTTTCATTTGCAATTTGCAAAATTAAAATCGATTAATTACCACGGCGTCATGAAAATTTTTTAAATAAACATTAATTTTTGGTGCTACGCGCAGGACAGCGGTGTTCGATTCACACAAGTTGATTTCCACCAAAATTTCTTCCAATCTTTATCTAATATATTATTTTCTTACTCTATATTTTGTTGTATTTTAATATTGTAATTCCACAAAAATCAAACTAATTTTATTAATGTTTGTGAAATATTGTTTAAACAATTGTATATGTCTAAAAATAATAAACATTTATTCTCTAAGTTATAATATATGAACAAAGAAACGTTTTGCTACAAAAAGTGTTATTTCAAAAGATAGAGTATGTGTTTTTATTTTGCAATAAACAAATTTATTTATTTATATCGAAATGTAATAAAAATTAAAATGTATCAATATTTATCAAAGGTCACTGGAATGGCTAATCAGAGCAAACTATCAGCTGTCCTGCGCGTAGCACCAATAATTAATATTTATTTAAAAAAATTCCTGACGCCGTGGTAGTTAATCGAGTAGAATTTTGCAAATTGCAAATGAAAGTTACGGTAAACTTCTATAAGCAAAAAAAAAATTCAACCTGCTATCTGCCTTATTTTCAGTCCTGTGACATTTTGAAAAAATGATTTTTTTTGCGAAAGCTGGATTGCAAAATATTTTAAACCGATCTTAATGAAATTTAGAGTATTATTTTACTGTATCATAAAGTTTTTCTGGGTGAAATATGAACATCCTAAGTTTAGCATAAATGGTTGAAAAACGTAAAGTTCCAATACTTGTTTTTGTATGGTTCTTTTTCGCAATTATTGCTATTTTTCAACAAGGGTGACCATTTTTTAAATTTTTAACCAAATCTATTTTGTTGGAAATTTAATTACGCAACTTTTATGTCAGTAAAACTTTTCTCGAAAATGAATAATTTTAAAGTTTTAATCAAAAAACCAAGAAAACATCGAATTTTTCCTTCATTTTTTTGACATTTTAATTATTTAAACAATGTTCCGGACCTTTTTGAGAGGGAGGATAACTCAAATATTATTATTTGAGTTATTTTCAAGCAATTTCTGCAAAAAAATTTGAGTCACCTCTCAACGTCCAAATGTACTAATATTTTTACAGATGCGCCCTGGTCTATTAGTCAATCTACCGATTTCCTTAGTTATTTTGATTTAAAAATTTTCATCCCCTAGATGGGTTGTTTTCACCCCCAGGGCAAAAGCCCGGTTCGGCATAGAGTAGATTTTGAAGAAGAGCGTCAACCGAGCTTAAATCCAAATTTCCATTAAAATAGGTGTTGATCCTCAAAATTCCACGGTTTTACAGTTTTTTACCGCTGATGACTACTGCTCTTAATACAGATGATTAAAATTTAGATATGCTTTTCTTTCTTTCTTTTCTGTGATATCTTATCGTACTTAATTGCTTAGTTTTTCTTGTTTTTTGCCTAAAAATCTTTTTGTTTATTTTACTATATCGTAGCTCCTATGGTTTTATTACATACATATTAAAATTCCTTTTTTAAATTTTTAATTTACTTTCCCTATTGTAAAAAGTTAATATCTCCGTAGTATTATCCAAGCCCTTTATCAAAGTCTGTTAAAAATGTAAGCCATCCTCACTAACAAAATTCTCAATTACATTCTTTGTCATAATATTAATTTAAGGGAGCCCAAAAATTCGAATAAAAACAAAGGAAAAGACATAAAAAAGCTTGACTGATGCGCTGAAACTAAATTAGCGTTTGAAGGAATTTTTCTTTTGAACGGGGATTAATTTAACTTTTGGTCACTTAAATTGTTAATGAGATTACTTGAAGAACTTGATTTAATCTGTTAACGCCTGATAAAATGAGGAGAGAAATATTATGGAATTTGTGGGCATTATCATTTAAGGAAATTCAATTAATTTTTTCGTTATTAAAAAATGTATTCTCATACAGGGATTTTTTTGTTATTTTAATTTATTTGGCAAAAATATTTTTATAATTAGAAGTAAAATTTAATAAAAAATTTTGGTCTTGGTAAAAGGTATATTATTTTAAAAAGCCCTATAGGGCTACAAACATCGAACAGAACGTTTTCGCTCTAAAAAGAGCATCATCAGTGTTGCAAGAACATGGTGAGCCAACCAAAAAATACGAAGGTCAAAGCCTTTCAAAAATGGACTAAAAGTCACATCAAAATGCTAACATAGCAAATTCCAAAGGATGGATATAATCCCTAAGGATATGGCCCTAGGATAACATATGACTCCCACACGTTGTAAGTGGGTCAAAGGTAACAAATTAGGTCATTATGTTACAAGAGCTGACAGGCAACCTTCGTATTTTTTGGTTGGCTCACCATGTTCTTGCAACACTGATGATGCTCTTTTTAGAGCGAAAACGTTCTGTTCGATGTTTGTAGCCCTATAGGGCTTTTTAAAATAATATACCTTTTACCAAGACCAAAATTTTTTATTAAATTTTACTTGTAATTAATGGTATACAGCCAGCTACAGGAAATTCTTCCTAGTGGATTTTTATAATTAGTTTAGTTCTCTTATGGCAATTCAAACATTGATATCTATGTATCTAAATGCCTAGACAAAATTTCTAGTTTGACCTATTGAACAGATTTCAATTAACCTTCTTCGGTCCATCTTCGGATATAAGCCTCCCCATTCATTTTCCATTCTTCTCTCTCTGTCGCTACAGTCACTCACCTAGATCGCACGTGCTTATTTATATCATCTACCTATCTCATTTGAGGCTTTCCTTTGCTTCGTTTATGTTCCCACGGTCTCCAATTTATAAAAAATTTGTTTCATCGGCATCGGTCTTCTTTTTGTCTTATATTGTGTCAGGCAATCTCCATTTCAATTTTGAAACTTCTTGTCTAACACCTCTAACTTTTGCTTTCTCTCTTATTCACTCGTTTCTCTCTATTTTTATATGGGTCATATCTGCATCAGGATATTTATGTCGTTGCCCTCTTGATCCCATTCTTAAATCTCTCGATTACTAGAATATAATCTACCTGATTTCTAACTATATAAAGTTAATTATCTACAGGTCCCTTCCATAATGTATACCCTTCTTTCGTATAATTTGAACTATGTATTTGCGATTATTATGTCATGGTCTTGAGAGAACTGGTATAATCTTTAACTGCTCTATCCTAGTTCATATGCACCTACGACGTCAGATCTTCCCTTGATTGATTTTCGTGTTAAAATCTCCAATAACATAATGTGACTTCGTTTGTTTTAAGATTTTCAAGTGTCTTTTTTAATAGGCTATAGAATGATTCGACATCATTTTCATATTTGAGGCGCTCAGAGCAACAGTGGCCCAACCCCAAAAACGAAGTTTTGAGATAAAGTTTTGAGATATTTGCTTTCGTATTTCCATTATGATTATGGGATGGCGCTACGAATTATGTAGCGCCATTTAGCCAAATATAGAAGTAGGCTGTGTAGACCCTTGTTAATCCGAATATTTAATGTTTTTGCTTCTATTGATATTTTTTTTTTATTATTTTACAAAGTAGTCGCATCAACCTCTGAGGTTATTAGCGACATATATACATATGCATGAGATAGTTTACTTACAAATGTTAAATTTTGTTAAATATATTGATATCTTTAAGGAATTATACCAAATGTTCAATTTTACAATTTTTTCCATTTAACTTGTTGATCCGATGATGTGGTTGGTCTTGCTCTGTAACTGGTATCTTGGACACTCTACAAGTACATGCTTAACACTTAGTGGAATATTACAGTTGTCACCTAAAGTGGGATTAGTGTGACCAATTAAGTATATGTCCGTGGGTAAGTCGGGTATGTTCTAGACGACGACGAGTAACAATGACTTGGTGAGTTCTGTTGGAAATTTGAGATTTCCACGGTTTTACAAATGTTTTCACTTAGCGAAGTTTTGATGATGATCTGTCCCACTGATTTTGCCACACATTTTCGACTTTAACTTTAATAAAAAATGATTTTGAATCATTAAGAACTACATTTCTCACTACACTCGCAGTTTCACAGTTCCTTGCTTGTTGGGCTGTACGATCCGCTTCTTTATTTCCTTAAAGGCCAATGTGTGGAGGAACCCATAGAAATTGTACAGTATGGTTATTGTTTTGTGTGGTAGCTAGTTCTTTTTTAATTAGGAGAGCAATGGATGTTTTGAGTACAGTTGGTTAATGGTATTGATGGAACTTATAAGAGCATTGGATATATTACTGAAGTTAATATGAATGAGAGCTTGAGAGATGGCGTAAAGCTCGCCAGTATGTATACAGCTTAAGGATGGCAGCTGCTACTCAAGTGTAATATTTGGAGGAACGACAGCTGCCTCAACTCCAGTAGATGTTTTAGAAGCGTCTGTATATACATAATGATACGATTTAGAAAATTTTGTTAGTTTGTTGATGAAAGTATGTTTCATAATGGGTATAAAACCCATTTATATTCAATTGCAATAAATTGAACGTTATAGTTATAATTATTGAATGTTCAGCTTCGGGGATAATTCAGTCGATGTATCCGTATCAGGTTCTTCATCCTCGCAGTTGTCTTTTCTGAGCTGTTTCATAATTTTGTTGTTTAACTTTGTACATTTCAATTTTAATGAGCGCTCGGATGTACATGACTCAATTTTGAATAATAGTTGTGTAAATTCTATAATGTCTGATGTATATTTATTTATAACGCTGACAACATCTTTTGTTCAATGAGTGTTTTCAAGTACATCAACTGTTTCCTCGAAATTTAATAGTTGCTTTTCGGAATTGAATAATCCTTTAATTGGTTGCATTAGCGTTTCTAAAGGTATTGTTGATATTTTTGTTTTTATTCTTTTTTGTTTCTGAACTGGCTTTGAAAATACATCGTCACTAGCTGATGTCTCAGTGGGGAGTGATATTGCTTCAGATACAGTTCGTTTGGAGGACGATTTTGATGTATTTTCCTCGTTGGATACGCTAGATTCTTGTGATGCTGGATTCTCTTTATTTTCATTAACAGAGCAATAATTATTGTTTAGACTGTAATATGAAGGGAGTTTAGTTATGATTATGTGTCATGATGGGTCTGGTGAGGTGGGTAAATTTGTTTTGGATGGCAGTGGTATTGTATTAACTGTAGTTGATATATCAAGTGTTGCTAAGTTGGTTGTAGATAATGTTTTTGGTAATGACGTTGAATTTTTTGTAGGTGTTGAAGGTGTAATAGCATTCGATTCTGTTGAAGAGACTGTAGTAGATTCGTTTCTGTTTGAAAGTGTAACAGTTCAGACAGCTCTACCTGAGTAATTTATATTTACTGAGCAACTACTGGAAATATGGCCATGCTGTTTGCAAAGGAAGCATACGCTGTCTAGTGTCATAAAAATTCGATTGTTAGTGTCTTCATGAGTTATTACAATGGAGTCGGGAATTGGGACTGTGGGAGGAGATATGTAAATATGTCGACGGAAACTGAGTACATGTTTGTATTCAGGATTGGTGGTTCCTATTCGAAGAAATGACATTGATGAAGTTGGTTTTAGCCATAAAATTTGTAGTTTTTTTTATTATTTTATGCGGGATAGTGGGAGAAACATTAAATATTAGGAGTCTTTCACTTGGAGTAATTAGTGAAATTTGTGTATTGGACGGACTTGAATTTGTGTATTGTTTACAGTGATGAAACCACCACTGTTTGAAAAGAAATCATCTACGACTTGTTTGGTGGAGAAAGAAATACAGATACGATTATTGGTGATTCTTGATTAAAAAAGAATTTGTTTTGGACTATCTAAAAATCCTACAGCTAACAAGTGTTCTTCTAATTTAACATTATTGAGAGAATTAAGAACTATTGCATTTAGTTTCTATGTATAGATTGGTTCTTGTTGTTTACTGGCTGCAGCTGAATAAGATAAAGATTTTTGTGATGTGGATTGCGATAATTCATCGCCAAGATTGGTTACGTCAAATTTCATTTCTCAACACCATTTGATTTTCCTAAGTACTGATCTGTTCCGCTTCAGGTTTTGGTAATTGTGTCTAACGACAAAAAACTGGTGCCGATAGATGACTGTTATAATTTATTGATGGTGTTTTGTAAAATTCTTTGGTTATGATTTACTTAATAATAGAAAAATGTGTACTCGCAGAAAATGTTTTTCTATGCACAATTAACTAACACACTTATACTTAATGTTAACCTAGTGTTGATGTTCTATGATTGGTTTTTACAAGATAAATTACTAATTTGTTAGGATCGATCAAAAAGCTTGTATGCTTATTCGATATCAATGCCGGACTCCTTCTATTGATATAAAACTCTAAAAATATTCAATTTGTGGGTTAGGCCACTGTTGATTTGAGCGCCTCATTTATTTTCTACAGAAGGGGCACATATCTGGATAACATTGACATTAAATGGTTTGCTATTTAATTAGAGTAAGGCTAGTCTGTCGTTCAGAGGTATACAAATTTTCACATATTTCTTGTAATTAGACGTCATAACTATGCTAACTCCATTCCTATGATGTAGATGTAGTCTTCTACGCTTCTAGAATAGTATAGTGTGCCTTTATTTTGTTCAAATATTCTCGTTCCAGGCTACCGTAGATCACTGATGCCAATTATATCAATTTTTAAACGTTTAACCTCTTGAAATCAGTAACTGCGCTTTCGTGTTGCATAGAGGTTTTTATGGCTTCATGTACCTAATCTAGTTGTATTGCTAGACATTTTTAAAGTTGTGGTACTTCTTAAATTGTAGGGATTTCGTGTGGTGACTCACAGTCTGGTGCGCTCCCCCTCCTGTGCCCTTGAAACCATGTATTTAAAACTATATCTAATAAATAAATAATTAACTATTTTGATTGGGAAATAGGCCACAATTAAATTGAAAAAATAATTTTATTAACGTTTCGACGCCCAAATCGGATGTCGTTTTGTTGTTATTTTTTTTTTAAATTGTGGCTTATTGCCCAATCAAAATAGTTAATTATAAATTATAAATATGCCACAATACTCTGGGCTAATTAGCAAAATTCATGGAAAAGTTATTTACCAGCAATTTTATTTCTGGAATCGAATTATAAGATCCTATATATTAATAATATAGGTATGCAAAGTCCGCAGATAGTGTGCTACTTTTTTTATAAACAAAATGGCGCCGACAAATCGTATTTTTTTTCAATTATTGCTCTATAACTCCGAAGATTTTAACTTTACAACAAAAACACTCAAATAAAAATTCACCGCAATTAAATTCTGCATAGAGATATGTTTTTCCCGATTTGCTCCGACGAAAATTTTCCTCAGAAAATGCGGGTTTTCCCAACAAAAACTATAATTTTCAAATAAAGTTTTAGGTAAGTAAATATTAATCAATAATTAAATATCTTAGTGGCATTAAAGCTTTCTTGGTATAGATTGTAATTCCAGAAGCCGCTGAAAATTAAACGAATATTTTGGCAACAATTGAATTGTTAATTAACAATTTACGATCGCAATAATAACCAAAATAATCATGATACATTGATCAAACTTATAAAGATTATAAAGATGATAAAAATAAGATAAAAGATTTAATATTTTATCGACAAAATATAAATTTTTCGTTTTTTTGCATAATTATTAAATTTTGAAAAAAAAAATAGTTATAATGCGCTGGTCTAATTAGTAAAGTACAAATAAAGGTTATTTATCAGCAATTTCATTGCTGGAATCGAATATTATAATCCTATATATTAATAATATAGGTATGCAAAGTCCTCAGATAGTGTGCTACTTTTTTTATTAACAAAAGGGCACCACCAAATCGTGTTTTTTCAATTATTGTTCTACAACTCCGAAGATTTTAACTTTACACCAAAAACACTCAAATAAAATTCACCACAATTTAATTCTACATGAAGTCATGTTTTCCCGATTTGCTCCGAAGAAAATTTTCCTCGGAAAATGTGGGTTTTCCCAACAAAATCTCGAATTCCCAAATAAATTGTTTGGGCCAGTAATTATTTATCAATAATTAAATAACTTGGTGAAATAAAAGCTTTCTTGGTATAGATTATAACTGCAGAAGCCGGTGAAAATTAAACGAATATTTTAGCAACAATTCAATTGTAAATTAACAATTTACAGTCGCAATAACAACCAAAATAATCATGAGACATTGATCAAACTTAGAAAGATTATAAAGATGTGATGCCTATTTAATATTTTGTCGACAAAATATAAATTTTTCATTTTTTGCTTAATCTTTAAATGTTTAAAAAAAATAGTTATAAACAAATTAACATTTCTCAGAAATTGTTTACTATATTCTAGTTTTAAAAAATAATTACAATGCGTATTTCAAAGGTCATGAAAATAAATGCTTTAAAAAATGTTTCCAACCATTTGCAAAAAAGTTATGAAACAGCAAAATAAATATACGATTGCTCCGTTGTTTATAATTTGTTTCAATTATTTCAAAGCTTAGAATTGAGTCTGTGGTACAATCTAGTTACTCACAAATAATATAAAATATTAGTTTAATGGTTATACTTTAATCAAAGATTAAAAATACTTTTTTTGTAATTTTTAGCGCGAAAGTAGGCTTGATACAGAGCCGGAGTCAAAATGTTCACTCGAAGCCACTGACACGCAGCATACATAATACTATAATTTTATTAATTAAGGGTACGTCGCTCGGAGGTCGTCGCTTCGAGTGAAAATTTTAGCTACAGTATTGTATTAGTCTACTTTCGCGCGTGTAAATTACAAAAAAATATATTTATAATCTTTAATTAAAATATAACCATTAAACTAATAATCGACATTTTTTGTAAATTATTAGCTTTCACTTTAAACTCACTTTTACGCTTTGAAATAATTTAAAAATTATAAACAACGTAGTAATCGTATGTTTATTTTGCTGTTTCATAACTTTTTTGCAAATGGTTGCAAAAAAGTTTTAAGGCCTTCATTTTCAAGATATTTGAAATACGCATTTCAACTACTTTTAAAATTAGAATATAATAAAACTTTCTGAAAAACATTTAAAGATGATGCAAAAAAATAAAAAAAATTATATTTTGTCGACAAAATGTTATATAGGCATCTCATCTTTATAAGATTTCCAAGTTTTATCGGTGTATCACAATTATTTTGGTTATTATTGCGACCGTAAATTATTAAACAATTGAATTGATGCTAAAATATTCGTTCAATTTTCACCAGCTTCTGGAATTACAATCTAAACCAAGAAGGTTTTTAAGTCACCAAATTATTTAATTATTGGTGGATAATTACTTATCTAAAACTTTATTTGAAAATTAAAATTTTGTTGGGAAAACCCGTATTTTCCGAGGAAAATTTTCGTCGGAGCAGTTCAGGAAAAACATATCTCTATGCATAATTTAATTGCAGTTAATTTTTATTTGAGTGTTTTTTTGTAATGTTAGAATCTTCGGAGTTATAGGGCAATAATTGAAAATATCACGATTTTCGGGAGCCATTTTGTTTTAAAAAAAAAGTAGCACACTATCTGCGGACTTTGCATACCTATATTTTTATTATATATAATCATAAGCTTCGATTCCAGCAATAAAATTGCTGGTAAATAACTTTTCCCAAAAATGGCCTATTCTCTGATAATCAGCCCAGACTACAAGGAAATAGCTTCAGAACAACATTAATAAATCCATTTCGTAACATACATCCTTTTCAAAGTTTTAGAGAAAGAATTTATTTATAATGAAAGAAATAACGCTAATTGACATTGACATTGATAGATAATATATCGGGCTAGCGTATTATATTATAACAAAAATAGTCATCTCCAATGTTCTACATTAATTCTTTACGCGTACACTAATTACCATTTTACAAAAAATGCATTTTATTCTATTACGTTCATTATTTAGTTCGCCTCTGACATTTTGTTTGAACTTGCAACAAAGTCACTAATTGCCGGAGCGAGTATTTTCTCCCTCTCTCTTTTGTTATATTTATTGTAATGTACTCGCCTCGCTTGTCCCAGTTTTCTAAACGGTCTCAATTCTTATGCGGTTTGTAGATGCAGGCTTGGAATTTATTCACTAATTAAACTGACGGGAACGGCTGCTGCATTTGTGATATGCAAGGCCCTCGAAAAATAGTAATATCTAATCAACTATAAAAATGACAAAAACGTCTTTAACCCGGGAACAGGCACACTCTTTTCTGTCACGTAATCGGTCGCGCGTTAGATTTTATCAAAAAGAAAGGATTTAAATACGAATTTACAACATATTTTTAGTTTATTGTATTGTTATTTACACACACCCAAACTTACATCGAATCATCTGATATTTCTTTTTTTTTTTTTTTTTTTTTTTTATTGGAAATTTACCGCATCCACCAAGAGGTGATTAGCGGGAATACAGTGTAGGAGTACAGTTCCAATAACTTACAATCTATAATATAATTCTATGAGTTTTAAATAATTATCGATATTATTATCTATAATTACAGTATGTATCTTAAATTAAGAATACAGTGTAGGTATAACTTCCAGTAATTTAGATTCTATAATATAGCCCTATACATTTTAAATAGTTTGCGATATTGTCATAGTAACCATCTGTGCCTAAAAGTTTGTTGATGTTGTTAGGAATATTGAATCTAATTCGTTCATTTGCAAAAAGTGGACAGTCAATTAAAAAATGTTTTACATTATTTATTTCGTCACAAATTTCACATTTAGGGGGATCGTCTCTTGTAAACAGGTGAGAGTGCGTGTATCTTGTGTGACCTATACGCAGACGTGTGATAACAGTTTGAAGTTTTCGGGCTCGTATTCTCGATAGCCGCGGGTAAACATTATCCTTGATTGTGCTTAAAGATGTCTGTGAATATTTCCATTCTTGGTTCCATTTACACGTGATTAGATTTCTAAAGTACGATTTTATGTCACTCGCGAGATTTCGACACTCCGTTACCTCTGTTTCGACACTTTCCGACACTTTACGGGCGCACTGATCTGCTGCTTCGTTTCCATCGATACCAATATGAGATGGGATCCATATGAAGGTAATGCGTCTGGAATTTTCTTGAGCCTCTTCTAGTTCAGATTTTACCATTTTCTCTAGGGGGTTTTTAGGATACACATGATTTAAAGTTTGTAAAGCACCGAGTGAATCACTTAGGATCAAGCATTTTGATATTTTGTTTTTGTTGATATGTTCAAGGGCTTTGAGTATTGCATAAAGTTCAGCAGAAAAAATACTGAAATATTTGGGAAGTCTAAAATGATTTTCTGTCATTTCTAAAATAATTGAACTGCTTAGAATTGTAACTTGTGTTTGGACTAAGGTTAGTTTCTTGTAGGCAAATTATTTCTGGACAGTATTCTGATTGGATGATTTGAAGCATGGGTAAACGATGGAACAGTCCATCAATATTCCACTGTAATATAGAGTTGAAAATTAGGCATCGGAGGAAGATAATTCACTGTCAGTGATATCTTTTCCTAGATAGTGATTCAATTTATTTTTAAGTCGGGTGAAGCGATGTTTCGTAGTTTTGTCTGATAGGTATGGGTAAGATATGGTTAATAGGTTTATTAAACCGGGGAGATCGGTTGTGTATTCCTGGATAATTTCTATAGGTGAATTGTTACCTTGGGTATTTTCAATTAGCATTATTAGCTGATCATAGTTTAATGGGAGTGTTGTGGAATTTTTATTCATGAAAAATTTAAGTGCGTCAGGAGTAGGTGCTGTGCGTTTAGGTTTTTTGGGCTTTTGGATGTTGGTTTGACGTGGTGTTTGAGGGAGAGCAAACGTTGGATTATTAGTATTCAGATTTTCGATGGGAGGGGATAACGTTTCGTCAATACTTCTTTTCACAGATGTACTGGATGATTCTCCTATGATTCCGAGTGAAGCTTGTTGATCCATTACTTCAGAGGTTTTTTCACATGGATTTTTAGTGGGAATGTTCTCTTCGGTGGGAATTATTTTGCTCGCTTCAGAAGTTGGCAGTAGGGTTTGAGGAGTAGAAGAAATTGAAGAAGGTTTTTGAATATTTATGTTGTTTGGATCACCGTCTTCAGCTTGATGTGATTCAGTATGGGAGAAAAGTTGTGTGTTCTGTTGCTGTGGCGTAGATTCGGTGGTGGTGGTTAGGTCATAAGAGATAGTAGAGTTTTGAGATAACACATTGTCTGTCACAAGTTGTGTATGCTGTTGCTGTGGCGTTGATTCGGTAGTGGGAGTTGGGTCATGAGAAAGAGTAGAATTTTGTGATAACACATTGTCAGATGAAGTATTGGGGCAATTTGACGCAACGTGTCCAGCCTGTTTGCATACGAAACATTCCATCTTGTCCGTTGAAAGAAAAATTCTATTATCATTGCCTTCAAATGAAATTAAATAGGAGGTGTGAAGCTCGAAATTATCAGAGGGTGAAAAGACATACACTTGGCGGCGGAAACTGAGGATGTGGGAATATTCATCACCTGGAATTCCTGCTCTAAGGAAAGACACTGGGGAGGCTATTTGAAGACCAAGACTCTTGATTGCATTTTCTGCAAGTTGGTGGGGAATATAAGGAGAGATATTCGAGATTAATATTCTTTTTGTCGGGGAGACAAGTTTCCTAATACTTAAAATTAGGGATCCGATTTGGATAGTTGGGTGGGACTTCAGAAGTTGATCAACGAGATTTGGGTTGGCTAGATATATGCAGATTCTATTGTTGGAGATTCTGGAAGCAAAGGAAATATTTTTTGGTCCGATGACATCACCAATAGCTTTAACGTAATCTAGAAGTTTAAGGTTTTCTTCTGCGTGAAGGACTATGGCTTGCTCTTTTTTGGGTAGGGATGGTGGTTTCGGCGAAGATTTTGCAGCGTTTACGTACGAAATTGATGTAGTAGCTTGAGTATTTGTAGCACTTTGAAGGGCCATGGTTGAGGTAGAAACTGTAGGATTACTGTGTATGTTTGTACTTGTCATGCAGATACAGACAATAGCTTCGTGTTATATTTTTTCTTTAAATGGTTCTGGTATCAGAATTACATTCAAAGCCATTATGCTGGATGGTCAGCAAGAACCAGCAAACTGGTGAAACCAGCCGCTGGTATGCACTTTTTATAAATTAAATACAATTTATAATGGTTTAATAATATAAAGAAAGCAATACGTACAAATTTTGTCCAGAAATCACTTTTTAAAATACACTATTAAATCGAAATTAAATACACTAATGACTACTGATAAGGTAAACTAGATTTTAATTATACTTGGCACAGGTCTTACTCGTATGAATGCTAGAACAAGACTCTCTGATATTTCTTACTATTTCGGTTAATTTATAAAAATGAACACATGAAGTCAAACAATATTTATTTTGAAGCAGTTTAATAGCAAATACATAACAATTAAATAAAATAATATAGTATATTAAGTATGGAGAACATAATTCTCGACTTGGATGAAAAAAAGGAAGAATGGACTAACTATATAAAAGAGCTCTTCCTGGATACGAGGCCACCACTTAACACCACAAAGTATACGAATACTGGTCCTAGTATTTTAAAGCGGAAGTAGAGAAATCCATCAAACAGAGCAAAAATGGGAAATCTCCAGGCCCTGACCAAATACCATCAGACTGGCTCAAACTTCTGGATGACGATAATGTCTCACAATTAACAAACATTTATAACCATATATACGAGACTGGAATGATGCCACAGATATGGTTGGAGTCTACATTTATTCCACTCCCAAAAAAACCTAATACATCATCATGTAAAGACTTTAGACTAATTAGTCTCATGAGCCACTCTCTCAAGCTACTTCTTAAGATAATTCTTAATAGAATCAAGCAGAAATGTGAAGAGACAATGGGAAACAAACAATTTGGTTTCAGAGAAGGAATGGGAACAAGGGAAGCTTTGTTCTCAATGTTAACATTACTTCAACGATCATGGGAAGTACAGAAACCAATTTACGTCTGCTTTATAGATTTTGAGAAGGCGTATGATAGAGTTCAACATGATAGGTTGTTTGAATATCTAGAAATGATTGGAATAGATGATAAAGATCTGAGACTTTTACAACATCTATATTGGAATCAAGAAGCTTCTATTCTGGTAGACGGCAAAGAAACAGACAAAATTTGCATTCAAAGAGGTGTCAGACAGGGTTGTGTGTTATCCCCAACTTTGTTTAACGTATACTCAGAAATAATTTTTAATGAAGCCTTGGAAGGACAATGTGGAGTTCGAATCGGGGGAGAAACTATTAACAACATCAGATATGCAGACGACACCGCGATCATGGCTGAAAATATCGAAGATCTTCAATTCCTTTTTGATCGAGTCACTAGAGAATGCTCCAATAACGGACTTAACATAAATTCAACAAAGACAAAGTTACTTGTGGTTAGTAAACAAGACGTCGGCCCTATGCAACTAATTGTCAGTGATGAATCAATAACAAAAGTTAACCATTTTAAATACCTAGGATGTTGAACAAACGAGACAGTAAATCCGGATGAAGAAATTAAAACTCGTATAGAAATTGCCAGAGGAGCATTTATGAAACTTAGATCTATTCTGAGCAACTCTCAGCTGAATTTACAACTAAGAATCAAGTTCCTAAAATGTTATGTGTATCCTGTATTACTATATGGATGTGAAACCTGGATCATGAAGGTTAACATGATGAACAAATTAGAAGCCTTTGAGATGTGAATATCTTGGGTTCAACGCATTTCAAACAGAGAAGTCTTAAACAGAGTAGGTCAAGGCGAAGGTGACTTAATGAAGATGATAAAAAAGAGAAAATTTGAATATCTGGGGCATATAATAAGAGGTGGCAGATACAGGATGCTGCAGTTAATACTCAATGGAAAGATCGACGGAAAAAGGGGAATTGGTCGAAAGAAATATTCATGGCTCCGAAACCTTCGTCAATGGACTGGCTTATCAGCAGATCAATTGTTACATGCCGCACAAGATCGAGAACGATATCGGCAAATTGTTAAGGAAGCTACCCACGCCTAAAAATTTGGGCACGGTACGTAAAGAAGAAGAAGTATGGAGAACGGTAAGGGTTTTATACCGATCGAAGACAATTGTTTGGAGGAGGAGCGGCGCGACGGCTCCAATTATTGTCTGAGATCGGTTACCCTTAACGTTCGACATGCTTATAACGTTTTTTGCACGATTGATACCATTATAAATTATAAAATTATACATTTTCCTCATATTGACTAGTTTTATTCATTTTATCAAGATAGATACTTTGGTTGTTAGGTAGTAACTAGGGTGCATAACAACAATGGACAATTGAGTTTTTATTTAGTTGTCAATAATTTTAAGTACAATTTTGATTATTATAGATTAAAATATGAGCGAAAGTGAATATTGTGCAAAATACTAGTAATACTACTAATGTATGCGATTCTGCAGGAGTTTCTGTTAGAAGTGAAACCACAGCCCAAACAAGTGGAATTTCATTAAATAATTTAACAAATTGTACCATAAGTTTCAATATTAATAAATAATTCGTTAGTTTTCTTTATTCTTTCAAAAAATAAATTAAAATTAAGAGATGTTTTAACTCGACGGTAAGTGAATTACTTACCGTCGAGTTGGAGTACTTACCGTCGAGTTGGATTACTTACCGTCGAGTTGCTAGTAAATGTCACCTACTGACGTAAAATCTGTCACGGTAAACAGTCAAAAATGATCAATCGTGCAAAAAAGTATATAACAAACAAATTTTAAGTAGTTGTTTTAAAGTCAATAGCATACAAAAATTTCAATGTAAAACGAATAATGTTTAAATTGTTTTTATTTATTTTTTTGTATTTTATGATAGTCAGTGTTATCTCCTCTAGTCCTTTCGCAAGCTTCAGTTTGCGTGGGCACGCTTCTAATCAAATTATCAGGTTGGTAGTTTGCTCCATTCTTTAAGAGCAACTTGTACTAGCCGTGCGGTATTTTGTGGACTATCCCGGCGAGCTCTAATTTTTCTGTTAAGCATATTCCAAAAATACTCTATACGATTAAGCTCGGGTGAGCAAGCAGGCCACTCCAAACAAGGGATACCTTCTGCTTCAATGATGTATCTAGTCACTCTAATAGTATGTAGAGGCCATTATCATGCAATAAAATTAAATTTTTTCCTTTTGCACCTCTCCAGAGCCTGACTAAAGGTTATCAACATACCTGTGAGCAGTTAAAGTTGATTGGATGAAAATTAAAGGAGTTTTTTTACGGATCACAATTCCTCTCCAGAACATTACACTTAACCTTGTATATTTGTGGACAGATCTGACAGTTTTCGTTCTTGCTTGACTTCCTCGACCTCTAAGTACACGATTTCGTGGGTCATCTGATTTTACACAAATCCTGACTTTTTTTGAAAATAGCACATTTTTGTCAATTCACAATGTTCAAGTTTTGGTGGTGAAGACACCAATTTAGGCGATCAATCTTGTGCCGTCTGGATGAATCAGGAACCCATAACTGTCTCCTGCTGTATACTTATCTTTTCAACTGAAACAGTTACACCTGTAGCTTCCAAAAGCTGCCTTTGGAGCTGCAGGTGAAATATGATTGGGTGTCTTCGAGCTGATTGGACAATTAAACGATCGTGGAAAGCCGTTATTACTTTTAGCGACTTTCTCTTGCTTTATTTTTGAACTTTCCTAGTTCTTGGTACCTAGCGTAGGTTTTGGACAATACGCCTAGCTCTACAGCTATGTCCCTCCGAGAACATTACTTTGTCCACAAGACCAATAATCTTCCTCTCTGTAAGGTTTATAACACCACATGAGGCATATTTTCGTTTTTGGACGCAACAGTTAGTTTATTTATTTTCGTTCAATTTGCAACTCAAGCAAATAACCTACACCATACCGAGCTGTATTATCCGATTGTCTTATCTATTTGTTAATTTTCAATAAAAACCTTTATTCTTCACAACAATAACAATTTTTTTCAAAAAAAAATAAATATTACTTTTGAATACATGGTGATTCCATATAAGTTTGGTTGTGTGTACTTGTTATGTTATAGATATTATTTCTAACAATTATTAAAGCTAATTGATTCTCACCAAAGCCATAAATTCCAAAAAAGAAGAAGAAGATGAAAAAAACCTACGCATTACTACACCCTTTCTCGGAGCACTTACGAGAGGAAAGTTATGTTGCAAAATTTTTCATCGAGTTATCACGAAAAAAGGAAAAAATATTAGATTTTTACAAACGGCGCGACTGTTCCCGAGTTAAACACTGTATGTACAGTTGGTTCCTAAAAAAACTGATACGACTCTTAGTAAGATTTGACCATTTTGAGTAGAGTATTTGATTGGTCTGACATGATATAATATTTATTATGACAGACAAATAAAATAAACAAACAAACAACAAACAGCTAATTACATAATATGTTAATTCAAATAATTGTAATAATTAATAAGGTCTAAATTTTGATATTATTTTGAATTCCTGCATTTTATAAAGAGTATATAAATGATAGATTTTACATAAAATTTCTCTAAAAGCGTACGATCTTCATGAGCGGTAGATATTTTTGGTCTTCCGTCTTCCAGAACCTTGCTTTCTTTCGAGAGTTTCTTGTTCTCTCCATCTTTTCTTAATATTAAAAATTGTTGTTCTGCTTACGTTAAAATGATTCGCTACGGCAGATAGTGACCAACTATCTTCTAATTTCGTTACAATTCTTGCGTTTAGTTCTTTGTTATCATGTGGAGCCATTTTTTGAGGTTGAACGGAACAAGTTGACAAATTTTAAGATTTGGCAGTGACAGTGACACTATGTAAATATTAAGTATTTATCCTTTAAAATACACTTCTCAAGTTTTCTACAAAATACGCTTTAAGAGCAACGAACTGTCAATACGAATGGGATAGGCATGAAGAAAATTAATGCCGCCATCATACAAGAGAGAGGTCCTGAGAGAGACAGAAAAGGATCAGGTAAAATTTGACAGGCCGTGTAATTTGAGTTGCCTATATCAACTTAAATCGGGGAAATGGGCTTCATATTTTTTAACTTTATTAACTTAATTTTTAAATACTGCCTATCAGCCCTGATACCAAGTTAAAAAAATATGAGGTCCATTTCCCCGATTTAAGTTGATATAGGCAACTCAAATTACACGGCCTGTCAAATTTTACCTGATCCTATTCTGTCTCTCTCAGGGCCTCTCTCTGGTATGTTGGCGTAAATCTCGCTTCACCATTTGAATGGGAAGGGGCCATTCCATCCGTATTGGCAGTTCATTGTTTTATGACTGGTTGCATCAACATATCTTAAGTTTAAGACGTGCCTTCAGCTCAGCTTACGAAACATACACGTTACACCATTGAGTCTTAGAACAATCTTCAACTTGTCACAATGGATTGCCACGTGAATTGGATCGATAAGAATCGAAAAATATGGTGCAGAGTAAGTTAGACGTAAAGCGGCCCTATCTATAAGCTGAGCTTGGCTAAGCTGGAGCTTAAGATTTGTTGGTGCAACGTAGTGGAGGCTGGTCAGAGGAGGCAAGGGAGGCTTAGCCTCCCCATAAATTTTTTACACACGCTACACTGTTTTGTTTACTTTGCTATTTTGCTTCGCGTTAGAGATATCGCAAAAAGTTTTTCCAAATAATATTCTAACCCCACATACCAAATTTTAGCACAAAATTCGCACTTTTAGTTTTTTCATTATTTGTAGTATGGATCCTAAAATCGCAGAGGAGGCTGCTGGCCCGAAAATCTCACTTGCTAATGCTCCGCATAGCCCAGCAGCGTTTACGTTTAAGGATGGTTTAAGGAGACCCGGTCTCCTTAGAGCTGCACATCCCTTAACGCACACGCTGCCCGGAGATCGGGCAAGTGAGATTTTTCGGCCAGCAGCCTCCTCTGCGGATTTTAGGATCCTGACTACAAATAATGAAAAAACTAAAAGTGCGAATTTTTTGATGAAATTTGGTATGTGGGATTAGAATAATATTTGGAACAACTTGTTTAAATAACTTTTTCCGATATCTGTAATGCAAAGCAAAATATCGGTAATTTACCGTGTTTTTGCATTCGCAGAGTAAGCCGCTTTTAGAATTAAAAAAATTCAGTTGAGTATCTTAAAAAATGTAAACCTTCAACCTGTATGGACTGCAAAACTTCAAATCTATATTTATTTTGATATGCATATCTACTTACACAGATAGAATTGTTAACAAATAAACGACACAAACATTGGTAATACACTTTTACAATTATACTAACTATTTTTAAAATCTCGAAAGCTCGAAACAGAAGTGGAAGATCAGGTGAATAAAGCAAACAGAGCCGCAGGTTGCCTGAATGAAACATTATGGAGAAATAAAAACATCGGAAAAGAAGTGAAAGGCAGAATTTACAAAACAGTCATCAGACCGATAATGACATACGCGGCAGAAACACGACCTGATACAGAAAGGACAAAAAGAATGCTAGAAACAGCAGAGATGAAAACATTGCGAAAAATCGATGGTAAGACGCTGTGGGATAGAGCTAGAAGTGCAGATATACGAAGGAGATGCAAGGTGGACAACATTAATA
Source organism: Diabrotica virgifera virgifera (assembly GCF_917563875.1). Taxonomy (NCBI): domain Eukaryota; kingdom Metazoa; phylum Arthropoda; class Insecta; order Coleoptera; family Chrysomelidae; genus Diabrotica; species Diabrotica virgifera. The sequence goes on from NC_065448.1 coordinate 131,792,008, forward strand.
ACTGGGTGAAAAGCAGAAGAGTAGAATGGAAGGACCACATAAGCTGAATGACAACAAATAGAGTAGTAAGAACGGCGAGAGACGGTTCCCCAATAGGAAGACGATCAGTGGGAAGGCCACGAAAAAGATGGAATGACAACTTACTGGAGGCACATTGAAAAACAGACAGAGTAATGTCTACATAAAAAGAAGAAGAAGAAGAAGATTTTTAAAATGATATGATATTATGAAATAATTATAAATTAGGACATTATAAAATGTAAATAAAAAATGGTCAAAAAAATGGGGCCTTAAATTAGATTTTTTTGGCGGATTTTTTTTTGCTAGTGCAAATTTGTCTAGATAATTTACAGTTAGGTATAGCCTCCCCTATTGAAAAAATCACGAGCCGCCCCTGGTGCAACCAGGCATAAGAGTCGTATCAGATTTAGAGTGGTACCTATCAGCTGTACAATATAAAATAACGGAACATACGAAAAAACAAAGCTTATATCATAATGTGAAATAAAGGTAACATCCGGGTGGTGAAACGTCAAACGGACCATAGGAACCTCAATGGGAAATTCTAAATTGTTGAAATCCTTCTTCTCTAATTATTTTACATCAAAAGTCATGGGAAACTATTTGTAGAGAACTGAAATCTCTATTAAAAACAAATATTACATTGTTTTGTTCTACGAACTAAACACATTCCAAAATTTTGCAAAAATATAATACATTGACCAGAGTATGGTTACTGTTAGCCCAATCGTGAGAGATTTGGCCTATAAAAATCGTACGAACAAGCTGAGTCTTGCTGAGAATTTCAATTTTGGGAACCCAAAAATAGGCAAAAGAAGTTTGCCACTCCTACCCCCGGGCTTCCCCCTATTACCCCCCTAAGAATCGTACACATCGTATGACAAAAACCATACAATTTGTATTTATTTAACAGCTCTATAGAAACTGACTTCATTTGAAACAAAACACAAAATTAGATACGAAAGCTGCCCTTTTCACTTTTAAAACGCATTTTAATTTTTTATTTTTGCCGTCGAGTTTATACACATTTTATTAAAAAAACTGATTTCCAGTGTGCAAATGACGTTCCAAATCGCCAGTTACTTCCGGCGTTGTTTCAGAGAGAACGGTACATTCAACACAAAAAACGCTAATAAACATTTTTTATCAACATTATCTTAGCTACAGGTCTTGTTTGAAATATTTTCTTCTACCTACGGCATGCAGATTTTTCCTAAATCGAAGTTTTCGCCCCCCTCCCCGACCCCTAACAGGGTGATTTTAGGCGGAAGCCCGATTTTTTGAGGTCTCAAAATTAATATTCTCAGCAAAATTAGGCTTGTGCGTATTAGACCTGGATCCCGCGTAAAAAAAATAATTTATTAATAGCAAGCTGAAAATCTGTTAATAGCTTAACGGTGTCTCGTCGCCCGTCGGACAAATTTTGATGAATGGGAACACTGGAACAGTGGAAGTTTTAATTCTGGAACAGGTTAAAAATTTGGAAAGTCAGACTACGAAAATTTCCCATGTATTTGTCGGATAGAACTTCCAATTGATTTTTTACCCTTTCGATAAACTTTCATGCAAAAATCAGACTGATATTTATAGTCCGAGTAATGAAGCTTTTCACCTCGTAATTTTTACAGAATGGATCGATTGGCTTGAAAATTTGAGAATAAGTTTGAGAATAAGTAGTAGATAGTCCAAGGATCAAAATATATATGATGCCGAAAGGCGCTTTTACCATGGGGGAGGTTGCAGCCCCATCTCGGGGGTGGAAATTTTTTATTATATTTTGACCATAAAAGTTGATAAAAACGTTCATTCTAAGCAAAAAATGTTCTATACATTTTTTTGATGAAACTAATAGTTTTCGATTTATTCGCCATCGAAAATGTTAGTTTTATGTCGAAAAAATCAATATTTTTCGATATACTCATTTACGATTCACTCAATGTTTGCCGTAGAAAAAAATTTATCAAACCAAATTCTTGGGAATTAAATAACCTACAATTTCATATTTAAACATTTTTTGTATCTTTGATGATAATCTTTCTATTCTGAAGAAAATGGCATTTTTTATTAAACTACAAAAATTGCTTATTCGCTTTTAATCCCAGTTCTTTTAAAAACTATTCATTTTAAGCCAGTCAAACTTCTAGAATCTATTACTAATACATAAATAAAGAAGAATGAGTAAGGGCAATGACTAAAAACATCGCTAACTTACATCATTATTCTTTCAATTGCATTTCTCCTTTTTTTTTTTTCAAAAAATATATTGATTTTTAACCGTAACTTTTTTGTTTATTGTGTCAGAAAGTTGGGTGAAAAAGGTATTTGTAGAATTTTACAAGGTCTATAAGCCTATTAATATTAAATCTTTTTAGAATCCTCAGTCGCAAAAAGAGGTGACTTTGAAAGGGTTGGTAAAGGTGGTTTTTGCATGTTAATACAATATTTAATTGTCAATAGCTCACTCAATTTTTGCCGTAAAAAAATTTTGCAAATCAGTTTCTTGGAAATTAAATAAGCTGCAATTTTATATTTAAACATTTTTTCGTATCGCTGACGCTAATCTTTCTATTCTGAAGAAAAAGCCATTTTTTCCAAACTACAAAATTTCGTTATTAGCTTGTAACTCCATTTTTTTTAAAACTAATCACTCTAAGCCGGTCAAACTTCTAGAACCTATTAACAATATATAAATAAAGAAGACCAAATAAGGTCAACAACTAATTTTAATTAAGATGGTGATTAGAGGGTTGCTTTCGATCACTTTTTCGATGAAAAAATAGTGACTGACATTATTTTCATTATGTCACTTAATTTTTGAGTTAGATATTTTTACTTATTTTACTTCTTGAGATAGATATTTTTATATACTTTAAACTAGTTTGAACAAGTTATCCTCGAAAAATGCATAGCTTTTAACTTTGAAACTACAATATTTAGCATTTGACGAAGAAGAGCTAAAATATAATAAAGTATAGCTCGATTACTATTGGTCTTAAGAAAAATTAAAAAAAACCGTTTTGTTTATTTTTTTAAAAGGTACGTACATTTTGGTTAAGTAAATTTGTTTTGATAAAACGAAAACTTTTGGAGTTATTAGCAGAATACTTATTAAAAACATTGATTTTTAGATATAAAACTAACACTTTCGCTAGCGAATAAATCGAAAACTATTAATTTTACCAAAAAAGTGAATGGAACGTTTTTTGCTTAGAATGAATATTTTTACCAACTTTTGTAGTCAAAATATAATAAAAAATTTACACCCCTGAGATAGGGTGGCAACCACCCCCATGGTAAAAGCGCCTTTCGGCATCATATAGATTTAGATCCTTGGACTACCCACTATTGGTTCTCAAATTTTCAAGCAAATCGATCCATTCTGTAAAAATTGCGAGGTTTTGTCCCATTTTAAACTTCATTACTTGGACTATTATCACCTACTGGGCATTTTAATAAGTCTGACATGTAGAACATGTCAAATGAGAGGTGATAAAATAGCAATCTGATTTTTGCATGAGAGTTTAATGAAAGGGTATAATAATAATAATAAGCGAGTCTTCTACAGCTGTCGCCGCTTCTCGCATCCTAATTTCCAGCGATTTCTGTCGAAGCAATCTTCAGTTTTTAAGTCTCTGGCGGTCATTGCATCTTCGACATCTTCTCTCCAGGATCGTCTTGGTCTACCTCGTTTTCTTCTTGTGGGTGGAGTCCATTTTTCTATTTTTTTCGGCCATCTATTTTCAGACATTCTCTGAAGGTGTCCATACCAGTTAAGTCTTTTGGCTTCGATTGTGTCTATTATATCTAGATCGATTCCCATTTGTCTCCTAATATCTTCGTTTCTCACCCTATCAAGTCTAGTGAGTCGGCAACATCGTCTCACATAGTTCATTTCCATCGCCTTGATTTTTGACTTGTTTCTTTAGTTGATTTCCCAGAGTTCAGCGCCGTACAACCCAATACTTTCTATTATTGTTTTATACATTCTTCTTTTATTTTCTTTTGTTATTTTATTACTCCACAATAGTCCGTGTAGCTGTCTGGAGGCTGATCATGCTTGGCCAATCCTGGAATGTATTTCGTCGTTACTCCATGCTTTTGAAGATATTTGGACTCCTAAGTATTTGAAGAATTCTGTTGGATTTATAGTTCCCATTTCAATTTGTAGACGTTCTGGTGTTTCTCCTACAACTAAGTACTCGGTTTTTTGTATATTAATTGTAAGGCGGCCCCACTTAGTGTACTCCTCTTCCAGTTTTCTGAGCATATAGTCTATATCACTCTCGTCTTCAGCTAGAATGGCTTGGTCGTCAGCGAAGTGTATTGTGTACAATCTATCGTCATCGATTGGGATGCCCATATTGCAGCACTTTCTTCTCCACAGTGAGAGTGCCTCATTTAAATATATTTTAAAGAGTGTAGGTGCTATGCAGCAGCTTTGCTTTAGGCCCTTACTAATAGGAATTTCTCTCGTTAATTTGTTTCCAGTTTTAATGTTTACCGTCATATTTTTGTAAAGCTGTTGTACTGCTTGTATATTTTTTTTGCTTATTCCTTGTTTTTCCATTGCTATCCAGAGCATTGAAAGTGGTACACTATCGTATGCTTTTGTCAGATCGATAAAAACTATATGGGTGGAAAGGTTGTGGGCTAATCTTTTCTCAATAACTTGCTTTATAGAAAATATGCTGTCCATACAGGATCTGCCCGCAAGAAAGCCATTTTGTTCTTCTACATCTGTCATCTCTTTTTCAATTTTATTTTTTATTATTTTTCCATAGAGTCTTGAGAGTGAGTTTATGACACTAAGCCCCCTGTAGTTTGAAGAATTTTTTCTATCTCCTTTTTTGTATATATTGTTAATATGTGCTTTTGCCCACTCATGTGGTAAATCATGACCTTTATAGAATAAGGTGAAAACATACGCAAGTAATTCTCGTAATACTTGTGGGCTGTGTTTTAGTAATTCGTTCGGTATTCCTTGTGGTTCGCATGACTTTCGATTTTTTAGAGTTCGTATTGCATTCTCGACTTCCTGTACTGTTATTTCATTGTCTTCATCGTATTCTACTTCATATGTTGTTGTACTGATGTTCGTAAATTGTTTCAGTCAAAAGTTGCGAGTAATATTCGATCCAAGATCTTTCTTCTATTAAATCTATTCTACTAGTCTCTTTTCTGTTTGTTCTCAGATTTTTTATCGTTTTCCATGCTTCTCTTGATCTTGTTCACCCTATATATTTGTTGAGCTCTTCGCATTTACTTTCCCAGGAATTATTTTTTGCTTTCGTTACTAGATTTTTTACTTCTCTGTTTGATCTTGCATACGTTCGTCTATTATCTGGGTCATTTGTTTGCAGCCATTTTTGATACGCTTGTTTCTTGTTATGTACTGCATTAGCAATGTTATCTGTCCACCACAATGGAGTATTCTTTTTGTTCCTTTCCACTGTGCTGAGCGCTTCATAAGCTGCTTCATTGATTTTATTTAATATCTCGTTATAGGTATTCTGGGCTGAGGAGTAGGTCAGGTTCGACAATTTTTGGCTAAGCCGCAGCTTATATAAAAATTATGTTGAGTCGTTTTGCAGTGCATCAATATTGTATTTACGTAGATCCGTCTCGAGTGATTTTGATTGAGCTGGTTGGTTGTCATTTTGATGTAGTAGTCGCGGTCGATACTGTAGAAAACATTTTGATCTTACCATATAGTGGTCAGTTCCACACTCCGGTCCTCTTAATACTCTTACGTCTTCAACTTGTATGTGTGTTTCTTGTTTGGTGATAACATAATCTATAATTGACTTGGTATTTCTCGTTGGTTGGACCCAGGTATACTTATGTATGTTTTTATGGTGGTAGAATCCGTTTAGAATTTTCAGAGAGTGCTGTTCGCAGAATTCGATTAAACGTTCCCCATTTTCATTTGTTTTAGCATCACCGTATTTTCCCACAACTTTGTCATTTATTTTTTTTTCCTGTCCAAGCATTAAAATCTCCCAACAGCACAGTTTCTTTGCGGTTATTTATATTTTCTATAAGTTCTGATAAGGTCTCGTAGAATATTTGTTTAGCTGTTTTTGATGCATTTTCTGACGGTGCATATATTCCAATGATTTCGAGGTCGTGCCCTTTCCACGTAATAGATACTCTGAAGATGAAGGGGTAAAAAATCAATTGGAAGTTCTGTCCGACAAAATACATGGGACGTTTTCGTAGTCTGACGTTCCAAATTTTTAACCTGTTCGACAATTAAAACTTCACCTGTTCCAGTGATCCCGTACATCAAAGTTTGTCCGATTTAACACCGTTAAGCTATTAACAAATTTTCAGCTTGCTATTAATCAATTTATTTTGGTACGCGGGATTCAGGCGTATATGATTTTTGCACGGCAAATATAATAATATAACGCATAGAATAATAATAATCTGGAGAATATTGAACCGATTTTTGCAAAATTTTGGAATGAGTTTAATTTGTTTAGTAATTTTAACGTTTGTTTTTAATGCAGATTTCAGTACCTAATGTACAAATAATTTGTCGCGACTTCTGCTGTAAAATAATGAAGGAACCAGGAGTTCAACGATTTAGAATTTCCCATTGATTCCTATGGCCCATTTGACGATTCGCCATCCGGTGTAAATATGACGAAAGGTACCTATTAACACGGCATTGGTTGCTAGGTAGGTTTGTACGCGAGTGGTCGCGCGTGAGATTTTCTCTCACATGTCCAACTTTTGCCTTTCTTTACAAAATGAAATTTTTAAAACAAATGTTTAAACTGTTTCTTTTATTAACTAATAATAACAACATAATAATATTACATAATATACATAATAATATGATAAGATACAAAAAAAAATGATCGCAATTAAACCAATATTAATCAATCGCCGTATCTTCATCATTTACGGCATCGCATTTTACACAAATATAACAAGAATGCTCTGGACAAATTGGTTGATGATAAAAGTTACAATTTTTTTTACTTTTCTATTTTTGCAGCGAGGGCAAAATGAACAAACTGAATATCCGATGGTTCATATCCGATTTGGGAATGTTATTTTGGCAATTCTTGCAATAGAATTCCGAAGGCTTAAATTTAAATATCCACAAGGAATAATTTCCTGTAGCTGGCCGTATACCATTAATTACAAGTAAAATATAGTAAAAAATGTTTGTCCTGGTAAAAGGTATATTAGTTTAAAAAGCCCCTATAGCGCTACAAACATAGAAACAAAACGTTTTCGCTCTGTAACAAGAGCATCATCATTTGCTGATAATCATTTGTTTGGTTTTTTGGGTATTAATATTTAGTCCGTACTGTTGCCTGTACTCGTAAATTCTGTACATTAGCCTCAGAAGTCCCTCTAAACTATCTGCTTTCACCATGGTGTCGTCGGCATCTCTCATATTATTTACTCTTTCTCCATTTAGAAGGACGCCTTTGTTTACTCCCTACATTATAGAGCCTCGTTAAAAATTATCTCTGAGTACCTATTAAATATCAACGGCGATAGGATACATCCCTGTCTAACTCCACGTAGTATTTTTATGTGATCTGTTTCTTTTCCGTTAATTTTCATATATGGGTCTGATTCCAATGGAGTTCTGAAATTATTCTGAGGCCTTTATCATCCAAGTCTGCTTCTTTTAAAATGTTAATCATCTTCTGGTATTGAACTCTGTCAAATGCCTTTTCATAGTCGAGTAATTACCATAGATTGTAGTTTTCTTTCTTTACCATTTAAATTTATATTCAATTTATATTAAAGTAGGACAATGACGTTGGCGGATATTCAACTAATATCTTTCGATTTTAGCTTAAAAATTCCCGTCAAAAAAATAATTGAAAAGAGAAAGTTTTTCATTTAGATTTAATATAATTGAATGAATTATTTTCCAATAGAGTCGTCCGCGAAACGCACGAAAATATTAACCTCATTTTAAAGTCATCTAAGTACTTTAAAATTAATGTATAATACCTATATGTCTGAATAATAAATGTGAATGATTAAGAAAAAATTAAGTTATTACAGGAATTTTATTACCAAGTAATAAAAACAAAATTTGTTAAATTTATCTTATTTTGGAACGATTTACGAAGTGGAAATCGAAACGAGAAAATAAACTTATTTTAAAGTAAAATTGTGGCCCATTCGCAATAAAACTAACAAATTGAATTAAGATGCCACAAGAAAATAGCTCCAGAACAATATTAAAATCAGTTTAATTCAGAAAACTTACGGTTGAAAACATCCTGTTGCAAATAGGAAAATGGTTTTACCACAATAAATTCTAATCAACATTCACGCCCGATTTTAAAACGTTCCGAAGAGTTAAAGAAACTTTTAATTAGAAATTTTATTTCTTATGACAAACTTTTTATTCCTCACATTCTTTTTTAAATTAAACGTTTGACCTATTTTTTGCAAAATTATGACGACGTAATATGTATAATACATTTTTTCTACAACCACTATTCAAAGTGCACTTTTCTGCACGGTTTTATGTTAGCAAACTTGATATTTTCTCACAGTATAAGATATTTGACATTAGTGTGCAGAAAAGTGACGTTTCTGTGCCGCCAAAGTGACGTTTCTGTGCCGCAGAGTTCTTTTCTGCACAGTTGACTACCTCATTCTGAGTAACGTTATATTCTGTTTACATCCGTGGACTACTGCATTCTGAGTAACGTTATATTCTGTTTACATCCGTGGTTAAACTTTAGACAAATATATAACCTATAAGACAATTATTATATTTAACTATAGCATAGAAACTAAATTATGGATGTTAAAACTGTTTTATTTTACAATTTTATTCTTATTAAACATTTTATAATTATCAAATAACCAATAAGGATTTAGCAACCTGTGCAAGAGACGTCGAATGAAGTAGGTTTTGTGTAAATCCGTGACTGCGTAAATATAATGTCAATAATGTGTAATAATTGTTTAAATTTAAACAAATTAAGGCAGTGCATTAATTTTTTAACTGATTTCTGTGCAATTAATTTAGGTATAAGGAATTTAAATTGATTAGTAGGTATTAATTAAATACAGTTTAAAATTTAGCACATAGGTACCTATTATAATTAATCGTCGTTTGGAAATTGTGATTTTTATTTTTAGGAAAAACTGTGCTTGTAGAAAAAGTATAGTGTGAAACACGTGCAGAAAGGTAATTTCTCACTCGTTTGAATTGCGGCACTCGCTTGCGCTCGTACCGCAACTTTTCAAACTCGTGAGAAATTAGTACCTTTCTGCACTTGTTGCACAATATACTATTTTCTACAACCGTGTTAAAAATGCAATTTTTAGCACTCCATGCGTGCGTTAAAAATGCTACTTTAAGGCACTAGTGCATTAAAATAATTTTAAGGCACTGCAGTTCGAATTGACCGTATAGACAATTTTGATGTAATGTCAAAATAATATAAAAATGGAATGTCAGTCAATTTCAAGTAAAACTTTTTGTAGATATTGTCCTGTAATTACGTTTGTAGAAAAAATATTATATGATATGCGTGTTAAAAAGTACATTTTTAAGGCACTCATGTGAATTGCAGAACTCGCTATCGCTCATTCTGCAAACTTTCACATGTGTGCCTTAAACGTGTACTTTTAACACTTATATCATAAATAACTATTTATCTTAGTTTTTAGTGTTCACATAATTTGTGTATGATTCAAATTGCACAAAATTTAAATGTATTGACGAATACTATGATTCTTCAATTGATGGATTCAGATTTGACCTTAGAACAGGGTGAGAAGAAGATACGGATTCATGTCCATTTTTTATCTAAGGGGGACACATTTTTGCGGTACATACATCTGTTATTTGTCAATCCCCTCCCTTCCACATCCCCCACCCCTTATTTTTAAATGGAAAATAGAGGTCGTGTGCTAGCTCATTTGAAAAGTTATTCAATTCTCTAATCAGTAACATTAACATTGACATAATTATTTATACAGGGTGTCCAAAAGAAAAAGTATTTTGAATTAAATTAATTGACACAAAAAGAAGAATGTATGAAATTTATTTAACTCAAAATACATTCTACTGCTGACAGAAAACAGAAAAAAAAGTTTATTTAATAAATAAACATTGTTTGCTGCGCAAATTGAACATTGAAATTAAGCAAAAAGCAATGTTTATTTATCAAAAAAAATTTCTGTTTTGTGACGGCAGTAAAATGTATTTTGAATTAAATAAATTACATACATTCTTCTTTTTGTGTCAATTAATTTAATTTAAAAGAAATTTTTTGAACACCCTGTATAAATAATTATGTTAAGGTTTTATTACTGAATAGGGAATTAAATAAACTTTCAAATGAGCTAGCAAAAAACCCATATTCCTTATTTAAAAATAAGGCGTGGGGAAGTAGAAGGGAGGGGGTTGACAAATTACAGATGTATATACCGTAGAAATGTCTCCCCCTAATATCAAAAATCGACCTGTTTCGTCATTTCCTTAAAATCTAATAAATACTGCCAAATATCGATGTGGACTGTTTTTTTTTGGCCCACTCTGTATTATGTTATTATGTAATGTTATATATCATATAACATAAATAACATAATATGTATACAATGTACCTATACATGTGTATACAACCTACGTATTTCTGTGTAAAGTTATATTTGTTATAAATCACGTTAAATACATACACAAACACTCAACCAAATTTATACAGTGCTAGGCAAAAGTCCATTTCCCCCTCGTATCTTTTGAACGGTTATACAGTTGAGTCCAGGGTTATTTACCCCCGTGCGTCATCATTTAAAGCATACGAAATAAGTCGTAAATTTACTCCACGACGCAACAGCAAGTGAAAGAAAGTGGCTACTGTTCCGATCACGGGTTATAGTATAAAATTTGACGTTATCAAATAAATAGAATGTAAAATGTAAGGTTTGCTTTAAAATTTTGGTGCAGCAAAAAATTCAACAGACTGACAGCCACAAAAGTAAACAAAGCAGAAACGTCACAAATTGTACTTAAAATCCTGAAACCATCCCCACGTCTTTTTTTGTACTTATCTCTTTTCTATGTACTGGGTTTAGAGCGTTAATAAAAATAACATGTGTTTTTACTTAATAACAGGCGGTAGCTGGTTTGTCTTTAGTTCCATGTGTGGAAGAGAATGATGCTAGATAAAAAGTGTGTGTTTTATCTCGCCAGGTATTAACGATGCACGGGTAAAAAATCGTGGACTCAACTTTATTTATAACAATAAAATTTGGAGGGAGGAACTAACCGGACGTAGACTTCTCACCTAGTCATAACAGGTGACTTCATAGTGACAGATGATGCAGCGCCACTGTGACAGATAATTTTAAACGGGACCTTTTGTCAAGTGATACCCAGAGACATGTTAACCGTAGACAAGGTATACTGAGCAAAAAAGCGTAACGCGCGGGCAGTCGATCGTTTGAATATTTATTAATTAACCTTTAACTACACGCGATGGCTTATTTTGTACGCCAGATATAAGAATTCTACTGCAAATCTATTTAAAAATTTAATTTTTGACTTTGTTTATCTCTCTAATCTAACACTGGAATGTGCTTTACAATTTGGTTTTAGTTTTGCTATAATCGGCGTTCTGGAAAGATCGTAATTTACAGTTTATTATTTGTTGTTTCCGGTGGAGGACAATATACGCCAGCATTATATTAATATAAATAGTAATATAAGTACATACTTCAATTGTTTTTTAGTCATTGTGGCACAAAATATATTTTTCTTTATAAACAATACTTTTTCTCCTGTAAAAAATTACATTTCAAAAAATTTTTTATTAGTAATTTTATTTATCATGGAATCCAGTTATTCCATGATTCCAGTTATAAATCCCAATTGGCTTGCTGAGAAGGAACTCCAATTATTCACTGATGCCGAATAAGGTTTATAACAAAGAACTAAGTGTATTAAAAAAAACAAATCCACCGTTTTTAAGTGTATTTTCTTGTGGCGTATAAAGTACGCCACGCGTGTAGTTATGTTATAACTTGATGCTCGGGTAGTTAAAGGTTAAAGGCAAAACTACAATTCTAGTATTCGTTTAAATTATTCATCAAAATGAGCTTAAACTCATATAAATTTAGTATCATTGAATAGGTATTTTCAGCACCTTTCAAACGGGGGGTCTAGGACATTTCGCCGTCGCCGTTTCGCCGTCGCCATTTCGCCGTCGTCGCTTCGCCGTCGAGCCATTTCGCCGTCGCCGTTTCGCCGTCGAGCCATTTCGCCGTCGCCATTTCGTTGTTACATAGCATTCGTACTTATAATTTTGGGATGATCATTACTTGTATATAAGTTTTGAATGGTTTTCGAACGATTATATACTATCACTTTTGCATAATGAAGTTTTTTATTTTTGATACAGTAAAAACAATTGAAATTCCTTTTCTCAATATTGTTTATTTCCGGGAATCTGATAATAGTCATATTTATCTATTTAATGATGTATTCTAATTATACTCTTGTTTATTGTCCTTAATTTGTACTGACTGATTTGTACTGAAGTATTTACCCTGATATTTAGTATAAAAAAAGGCTAGTATGTTATCACGTTCTTGCGACATTTAGTATAAAAAAATTAGTATGTTATCACGTTCTTGTAAACTTAACCAATGCCGGGATGGCGACGGCGGCGAACTGGCTCGACGGCGAAACGGCCGACGGCGAAGTGGCTCGACGGCGAAACGGCGACGGCGAAATGGCGACGGCGAAACGGCGACGGCGAAACGTCCCAGTCCGTCAAACGGGGTATCACTTGCCATATAGTCTAATTTAAAATTATCGGTCACAGTGGCACTGTAACGTCATCTGTCACTATTACGTCACTTGTTATGACTAGTCGATAAGCCTACATCCGTTTATTTCCTCCCTCCAAATTTCACTGTTATAAGTATAACCGTTCAAAATGTACGAGGGGGCGAATCGACTTTTGACTAGCACTGTATAAATCATCTGATAATTTTTATTATTTTAATAGGATTAATGGTAAATTAAATTTTCTTCTATATTTCTCAGCAGCCTAACTAGAGTTTATAGAACCAAATCAACATATCTGCGAGCTATTGAAATTGGTTGTATAAACATTACAGAAGAACACTGGGGAAGAATTAGTTATTGTTACCTTTTACACAGAAGATTTTTCTTCAATTTTTGAACATTAAAGGATTTTTTTACCGATCTTAATTCGTCCCCAGAACATGACCCTTCCTCTTTTATATTTTTGAAAAATTTGGTAGTTTCCGTTCTTGCTTGTCTTTTTCGCCCTCTAAGTACACGAATTTGTTAGTCACCTGATTTTACATTACACATCCTACTTTCATTTGAAAATAGCACACTTTCCAATTTCCAATGTTCCAGTTTTGAAGATAAAGACACCAATTTACGTGATAACTATTGTGCTGCCTGGTTAGCTCGCGATCCCGTAACTTCCTCTTGCTATATAGTCCTTGGGCACGGCAACTCTTTTTCTTATTGTTTTAACTAAAATATTTACACCAAAATATTTACACCTCTAGCTTCCAAAAGCTGCAGGTTTCAAACACATAGTGATTTCATATACGTTTGGTTGAGAATATAAATATATTGTTATGATTCCAAATAAAGAAAATAAAAAAAAATTAAAAATGGAAGAATTGGTGTTTCTAAATGTACAGGGTGTTTGGTAAAGAATGGGCCATAGCTTAACCTTAGATTCCTAAGGTTAAAATAGGTCGATTTAAGCTAACTTATCTTAGTACAAAAGTTGATAATAACCGAAATACAGGGTGTCAAATTTAAACTTTTATTTTGTTTATTTTTGAATATTTCCTGACGGGCATGGGACAACAACACGAAATTTGGTAAGTGGTACTGGTACTCTACGCTCTACTAAATTATGTTAAACAAACGTTTCTGGCTGCTACTACCAGAGGCGTACGACGGGGGAACATGAATGGTTGACCCTTCCCAAATTCTACGCCACTGGCGGAATTTCTATTTTAGTGCAATTTTTTGATTCTTCAATACATTCTATGTAAATAACGTACTCTTTATTCGTAACGATCAAGCCATTCGTTTTCGAGATATTTGAAGCTAAAAACGAACGAGCATAATACAATAATCAAAATAAGTGTGCCTTTTTATTTTTAACTTCAAATGTCTCGAAAATTAATGACTTTATCGTTACGAATTAAGAGTATATTATTTGCTTAGAAGGTATTGTAGAATCTAAAAATTATACTAAAATAGCAGTTTCATCAGAGGCGTAGAATTTGGGAAGGGTCGACCATTCACTTTCCCCTGTCGTACGCCTCTGGTATTAACCAGAAACGATTATTTAACAAAATTTAGTAGGGTCTACAGTACCTACATTTTCTGGCAATTATCATAAGGACATGTCAAATAGTTTTATAGTACCAGGCACACATTGTTCTTAAAGTTTTTAATAAAGAATAAATTATTTAAAAAATAATAATACTTTAAAATAATTTGACACATCCCTGTCATACTTCGTAGAAAGTGTAGGCACTGTACACCCTACTAAATTATGTTAAATAATCGTTTCTGGCTACTATCAGAGGTGTACGACAGGGGAAAGTGAATGGTTGACCCTTCCCAAATTCTACGCCACTGATGAAACTGCTATTTTAGCATAATCTTTAAATTCTGCAATACTTTCTATGCAAATAATGTACTTTTCATTAGTAACGATTTAGTCATTACTTTTCGAGATATTTGAAGTTAAAATGAAAAGGCGCAGTTATTTTGATTGATATATTCTGCTCCTTCGTTTTTTGATTCAAATATCTCGAAAACTAATGGCTTTATCGTTACGAATAAGGAGTATGTTATTTACATAGAAAGTATTGGGAAATCAAAAAATTGCACTAAAATAGCAATTCCGCCAGCGGCGTAGAATTTGGGAAGGGTCAACCATTCACGTTCCCCGTCGTACGCCTCTGGTAGTAGATAGAAACGTTTGTTTAACATAATTAAATGGGGTGTACAGTACCAGCACCACTTACCAAATTTCGTGTTGTTGTCCCATGACTTTCAGGAAATATTCAAAAATAATTAAAATAAAAGTTTAACTTTGACACCCTGTATTTCGGTTATTATCAACTTTTGTACTAAGGTAAGTTAGCTTAAATCGACCTATTTTAACCTCAGGAATCTAAGGTTAAGCTATGGCCAAACACCCTGTATATTAAAAATGAATGACAGAATTTTATCCATAATACATGTTTTTTTTATACGCAAAAAAGTGATACGGACTTATTATACACTTAAATGGAAGAAATGTAAAATTTAGCTGGAAGCCGAGATGGTGGTGATTTGTTGCTGATACCAATACTGCAAATATTACTTTCTGTAACATAGTATTTAGGTAGAATTTAGTAGAACTTAAGTTTGCCAGGATAGGGAAACATTGATATATACAATTAATTTGTTTATACGTGTAATAGTTTTCCAAAGTATTTAAAAATAATTGTGTATTGTGTTGAACAAATTTTAATTTTGGTTATTTCCTTCTACTCCTATTGTTACAGAAAACTAGACAAAGACAAAGGTATTTCTGAACTGAAATAAGAACCCTGAGATATACATATATACAATCCGACAAACCAGAAGTGGCGGGATACCTTGCGCGAAAATACACAGCTAGAAATACACAATACGAGAGGGTCAGCCGTTAGCTCTCACGTGTAGGATGGTAATAAAGATCTAATTGATAGTAATTTGGCGTCTATTCAAAAATGAACAGGCAACTTTAAACCTGTTAGTATTTTCCAGTGGCATAAAAAAAAGAGGGATAAAAATGACACTAGCACTGAAAGCAAACCACTGAAGCTGGTCTAAGTAATAATCTCTTTTAAAGAGTTCTTGTTGTTCTTAGTTTCAGTTTTAAACTGTTAGCGCCCTGTATGTTATCAAATAAGCTTTATAAAGTTTAGAGGTCCCATTTAAAATTTCATCATATATCTAGCGAGAGATTCTGGAAGTAAGGCGTTGTTGGTCGAATATAGGAATATCGTATTAAAATAATAATAGTCCAGAGAAATAAGATTTTTCTCGTGACACATCCCCCTCCAGGCCGAGACTAAATTTTTTGAGTAGTATGGACATCTATATTATTAATCTATATGTTTCCTGCAGACGATTTTGATGATATACATAGTTATAAACAAATGAAGATAAAAAAACGGTAAATTTTCGCATTTTTCGTCTATTACCAAAAAGTTAAGCACTTTAAACAAATTTGAGAGAAAGAAACTCATAAATCGTATAAAAAACTTCAACATAGCGTTCGCTGAATATTCCATCTTTATTGGTTGCTTAGAAAAATGCAAAATAAATCATAAATTTTGAGTTTATATAAATATTCATAACTTATGTAAAAATTAACTTAGAACCTTCTTATTACACGGAATTCTGAGACTTCTTGTACTTAAATTATATTTTAAATTTCAAAGCAATTGGTCAAATGGTTTAAAAGTTATTTAATTTGTTTTTTCCAAATTCATTTTTTTTGCAACACTAAAGTCAGAAAATTATGAGGTTACAATAATACTTCGGACAGTTTATGAAAGAAGAACATTTATACTGTTACCTTAATTAAAAATAAATGAAAAAAAAAATTTAAACAGTGTAAAATTATTTTGCAAAAACATGTCGATTTTTCGCTTACCTATAAACAATTAGAATAACTTTTTAATCGTAACCCGTAGAAAAATTATTTTCTCATATTTAGAAAGAGACTGTATTTTTATACACATTTAGAAAGAAAAACAACTGTCCTAGGACAATTAGGGACAAAGTTAGCCCCCCATTTTTTTAATTCACATATATTTGCAAAATAATTTTGCAATATTTATAATAATTTTTTGTCATTTTTTTAAATTAAATTAATACTGTAAATTTTCTTCTTTTATAAACTATCTAAAGTATAAATGTAACTTCATCATTTTCTGACTTACAGTGTTGGAAAAAAAATTAATTTGGGATAAACAAATTAAATAAATTTTAAAATATTTGACCAATTGCTTTGAAATTTAGGGTATGATTTAAGCACCGTAAGTCTCAGCATTCCGTGTAATAAGAAGGTTCTAAGTTAATTTTTACATAAGTTATGAGTATTTATAAAAACTCAAAATTTATGATTAATTTTGGAATTTTCTAAGGAAACAATAAGGATAGACATATTCAGCGAACGCCATATTGAAGTTTTTTATACGGTTTACAAGTTTCCAACTCTTAAATTTGTTTAAAATGCCTAATTTTTTAGTAATAGACGAAAAAAGCGAAAATTTACCGTTCTTTGATCTTCATTTGTTTATAACTATGTATATCATCAAAATCGGCTGCAGGAAACATATACGTTATTATAATAGATGTCCATACTACTCAAAAAATTTGGTTTTGGCCTGGAGGGGGTTGTGTCACCAACAGGATATTTTTTTCCTTATTTCTCTGAACTATAAATCCAAATATTATAAAGCGATATAGGAGTATGGGGAATGTCAAATAAAAAAGTTGGAATACTTGGGTCTCGTTATGAGGCACAGTAAATATAGAATACTACAGCTAATTATCTAAGGTAAAATAGACAGCAGAAGTGGCCCAGGAAGGAGGAGACACGTGTGGCCCCAAAACTTGCGGCAATGGTTCGGAGTGCCCTCTGCCGAACTATTCAAATCTGCCGTAAATAAAGCCAGAATAGCCTTATTAATTGCCAACGTTAGAAAAGGAAAAACCATGGACGTATAAACACAGATGGACTCAGTTTTTTACATAAAATTGTGAAGCCCAAATTATTTGAATAGGTCACAATCTAAGCACCTTCACATGTTGTCACTTTTTTTATGAAAGTTTCTTATTCGCGTATCGCTGGAAATGTTACTTCTTATTTTATACTCTACAGATGCCATCAAACTTAAATAATAATTTTTCAGTTATATTAATTTACTATCAAACAATAATTATTGTATATGTAGAAACACTGAAAACTATTTATAAATTGCAATGGTGTTTACATTTCTCTGTCTTACAAACGTCCATGTCAAACTTCAAATGTTGTTTCATATTTGTTTACTTTTTAATATAGATGAGGAAGAGTTGATTTTTGCTATGTTGGCTTTATTTTAAGTGATATTTGTGAAAAGTGAAATAAACATATTTATCATAAACATATCATGGTGCTGCAGTGTTGCATTTGCAAAAAAACGAAATATTTATATCCCGATCTCTCATTTCATTTGGAGGTAATGTTTATTTACATTATAGAAAATGAGGAAGTCTGTTTACATTTTAAAATATGTCTTTAATAGGCGTACAATTGGGTTTCTTCATATTAATGTATTGAACAAGATAAATATTTCATTAAATTAGTATAGACATTTTTAAGTTGTAAGTAGACATCATCTGATTAAAAATAGTTATTTATGAAACAGTTCGTGAATTATGCTTTTTGCGAACGCACGCTATGTTTAGAGCACGAGCGACATCGGAGCGAGTGCTATACATCGCGTAAGTCCGTGATCACGCAAACGTGATTTTTTGAACGTGTTTTTATAAATTATTACTACATACTTCCAATTATTAACGTCTGAATAATTATCCCCACGAGTAAAAATCTAAGCACGCTTATGCTCATTGAGGAAGCATCACATTCTATCGAAGCTTCAAAACAATGTGTGTTCAAGGTATCTGATTGATGGGTCCATCTGTGTTTATACGTCCACGGAAAAACACATTAAGAAAGAGAAAATAAAAAAGAAAAAAGCGTTTATTAACAATGATTTAAGTGTTTTGTAACGTACGTTCTGTTTACGTGTTCTTTAATTTATTTTATTTATGACTATATTTTTAGTATTAACTCAAACTTAGCTACACAGCGTGGCATACTAATTGGGATCACACGACCAACAAACTCGAAGAGTGCCTTAGCTAAGTAGGAACCAAACTCATCTTACCAAGGAAGGGAAATAAAAAGACCAAGTCATCATCAATAGCTCCGACTATGACATACGTTACTTACGCACAAGCATTCCTTAAACATGACATCGAGTATCCATTGTACCAAAACGAAAGGATGGCATGTGCCCTTAGTGATAATTTAAACAAGTAATTGGACTTCGTAAGTCCTAGGTTTTCACCCAAAGTAATGGACGCGTCGAATAATATATCACTTGTACTATTCTGATGACTTTAAAACAGTACTTCTGGTTGCTTTTCTCAAACCGGAAGTCCTAGGTCAAATTTCTCAACTTTAGTACCATCCTTGGATTATAAGCTTTCATTTGACACCTCATTTGTCATTATACCTGGTATAATGACGGATGAGTTATATTCGCAGTCGGACGGACAGACGGACAGACGGACAGACAGCCTAGGTCAAATTTCTCACCTTTAGTACCATCCTTGGATCATAAGCTTTTATTTGACACCTCATTTGTCATTCTACCTGGTAGGATGAGTTATATTCGCGTTCGGACGGACCGACGGACATACAGCCTAGGTCAAATTTCTCACCTTTAATACCATACTTGGATTATTAGCTTTTATATGATACCTTACTTGTCATTCTACCTGGTATAATGACGGAGGAATTGTGTTCACAGTCGGACAGAGAGAGACAGACGGACAGACGGACGTGCATAATTCAAAGTTTACATATTTTTTCAAAATTGGGTGAAAACAAAGTGTTTGTGACGTCAAATTTAACAGATTTTTTAAGTTATCTCAAATGACTAATCTACATACCAGATTTTAAAATATTTTTATGTAGCTAATAATATGAATCTTACTGTTTTTGCATGTCACCCCGCTAATAACCCTTAGTGTTGATGCAGGTTTATCTGTGTAAATAAAAAAAAAGCAATTAT
The DNA here is from genome assembly GCF_917563875.1 of Diabrotica virgifera virgifera. Lineage (NCBI taxonomy): Eukaryota > Metazoa > Arthropoda > Insecta > Coleoptera > Chrysomelidae > Diabrotica > Diabrotica virgifera. The sequence continues at coordinate 131,811,928 of NC_065448.1, forward strand.
TTGTTTAGGTGTAAAATTTTAATTTATATTCTGTAAACATTCATTATATTATTTGCGAAGTTACTCAAGCGCGAACTATGGCATTCAGTCATTTAAATTCGGGACGAAACTGCTCCACCTTCATCATTGTATAAACCCAACGAACAAACAAAATTATAAGGTTATGTAGGAGAAAAGAATTTAAATTCAGAGGTTGGGACACAATATTCCAAACATGGGTTAAAGGAAATCCTTTGTCTGAATACTTACTATTAGAGATAAAAGTGGAAGATAGGTGTAAATATATGGAAATTTATTTGGTTAAGAAATAAGCAAACACGACGGAGCGTTTTAAGGATATAAAACATTTACGTTGATATGCATGCGACAGGTGGATGATTGTGAGAAATTGTAAGAACAGAATGTTGCACATTTTCTTTAGAAATAACATTTTTTGTCGATTTTCACAAATTTGCTTATGTGAATATAGAATTTAATATATACTAAAGAAAAGATAGGCCAAAGACAAGAGAGTCTTACTCGTAAAACCGCCTATTGCCTTCAGTAAAACTTTTTTTGTAATTAGGATATAATAGTGAGAAGTCCCAGATCCAAAAATCTAAAGACCCGAAAAATTCTTTCGGGACATACAATACCTAACAGCTGGCGCACTAGCACAACGACCTTAATGTTAAAAAATTGTGATAAAACGGCACCCGAAAACTACAGATGAATAATCCTGCTTACTACCGCTTTGAAATTGACCACTAAGTCATAACTACTAAAATCACCAAAGAAATAGATCTAGCAGATAAACAACAAGGCTTTAGATCCGGACGTTCCTGTGACAATGCGGTTTTTGTCGTCAGGCAAGTCATGGAAAAATTACTAGAATATAACGTTGACATAACGTCCCGGCTAGCCTTCTATCGTCCACGTTTGGATATATGCCTCTCCTAACTCCTTCCATCGGTCTCCATCCTGACCAACATATTTCCATTTTGTTCCTCCTTCTCTTTTAATATCATCAACCCACCTCATCTGTGGTCTTCCTGTCGGTCGTTTACTTTGGTAAGGTCTCCAATGTTGTATTGTTTCATTCCAAAGTTGGTCTTTTTGTCTAGCAGTGTGGCTTGCGAAGCTTCATTTAAGTTTGGCAACTTTTGTTGTTATGTCCTCGACTTTTGTTTTTGATCTTACCCAGTCGTTCCTCTTTTTAGATGACAGTTATATTTATACCTAACATTGCTTTTTCCATTGCTCTTTCTGTTGTGGCTAGTTTATTCATATTTGCTTTGGTTAAGGTCTGGGTTTGACAACATACCATCGAAACAACATACAAACGAAACATACCATCAGTTATTGTCAAGACTATTGAAAACATATATAGCAGAAATAACATACCCGCCAGAATTAATAACAAACAAACACAGCCTATACCAGTGAAAAGAGGAATACGTCAAGCAAACTAATTGAGCTCGCTGAGGTTTAACCTTATAATGGACGAAATTATCAATAGAGTCAAAAACCTGAGTATAGAGTACACAATTTTTAAAGAAATTATGTCTATAATATACTATGCAAATGATGCCATATTTATTGCAGAGAGTGAAGATGACCTTCAGAGACTTTCATATCAATTTAATATAACAGTAAGAAAGTTCAGTATGATAATAATATCACCAAATAAACAAAAAGTATGGTAATCTCTAAAGATACAATAAGGTTCAAGCTGGACGTGGACAGCAAAATCATCCAGCAACAAAGAAGTATCAGCTACCTGGGAGTACTAATGCACAGTTATGGAGACAGAGAAGTGGAAGTTGACCAACAAATAAACAAAGCCAATAGAATAGCAGGATGTTTTAAAAACACTATCTGGCGCAACACACATCTACGGACAGAAACAAAGGCCAGGATAACAAATTCTTCTGTCTGAATACCTACTATTAGAAATAAAAGTAAAAGATAGGTGTAAATATATGGAAATATAAATTTGGTTATGAAATAAGCAAACATAGCGAAGCGTTTTAAGGATATAAAATATTTACGTTGATGTGCATGCGACAGGTGGATGCTTGTGAGAGAGTGTAAGAGCGGTAAAATAAAACAAGTGAGTTCGTATTCAGCAATAGATTCCTGTTCCGAAAAACGCCAAAGTATTCGTTGAAACCTTTGTTGATCGGGAGAAATAAAAATCTGAGTAAACATGGATTTAATATCCGCAGTGAATACATATTTATGAAACCTGAATTTAAGTAACAACTTTACGAGATCGTTTTGTAATTTTGAACCCGGAAATAAAGCGTCGTTTAAGGACGGGAATGTGGGAGCATGTGCGGAAGCATCAAATACAACGCGCAGGGGCGTAGTACTGGACTCCTTTTAAATGCAATGATGCGGTAGATAATAAGCATAATTTATGGCCGCACTTGGCTGAACAGGATTTAAATACTTATTTTCTATGAATCCTCTACTAAAGTTTGAGTACTGAATATTAAGCGATTCATTCTTGACAAATCTGCGCTCTAAAGAACTAAATCTTTGTAAGGCGAAACGTTTTGTGTCGCCGAAAGAAGGTATTTCATTTTTAAAAGGGAAACTTACAATAAATCTGCCCTCTGAATTTCTAGAAGTGGATTCATAATATAATTTCTCGCAGAACGTGTCGTCCGGAGAACAAGATTTAATTTCTGGCACTTCCTCGACTGCCCAGAATTGTTTTAACGTTGCGTCCAACTGATCTGTGTCATCAGTTGAGAATGCAGTAAGAAACGAATGGATGTTTGTAATGTTTGTGGGTGGAATATTTCCCATCAAAACATACCCGAAACTAGTCTCAAGGGCTGAGATATGATAATTTCGAGTTTTAATGATTCCCCCTGTTAAGATATACGGAAAAATGTTGGCTCCTAATAGGACATCCACTCTGCCGGGAATATGTGCCATTTTATCTTCTTCTTCTTCTTTAGGTGCCGTGTCTGTATTCAGACGTTGGCCGTCATCATGTTTACAATTTCCTGAAATCTCTCTCTATCGGCTGCTACGCGAAATAATTCTTCTACTGTGCAGCCACACCATTGTCTAATATTATACAGCCATGAAAGTTTCTTTCGACCAATTCATCTCTTTCCCTCCACTTTTCCTTGTATTATAAGGCGAATCAGATGGTCTTTAGGTCCTCTAATTATATGGCCGAAGTATTCTGTTTTTCTCCTCTTTACGATGCTTATGAGCAGACGTTCCGAATTCATCATTTGAAGAACATCTTCATTGGAAGTGTGCGAAACCCACTATATCTTTAGGATTCGTCGATAGCACCACAATTCGAATGCTTCTATTTTGATTAGCATTGTGGTTTTTAACGTCCATGTCTCACAACCATACAATAGATAGACCACACATAACATTTCAGCACCTTCTTTCGAATATTCATCGACAGGTTTCTATTACATAAAACTGGTTTCCAGGTCATAAAAGCTTTCCGTGATATTTCGATCCTAGTTATTATCTCTTCATCAGAGTCACAATTTACATTTAACCAGCTGCCAAGGTACTTGAAATGATTTACCCGTTCTAACTCCTCTCCATCAAGAGAAAGCTGACCTCGATCTATATTAAACTTTCCAACTGCCATCCACTTTGTTTTTGAAATGTTGATTTTAAGGCATCTCCGATAGCTTGCTTCACTGACTAGATTTAGTAGTATCTGAAGATCTTGTAAATTTTCAGCAAGAATGGCTGTATCGTCAGCGTATCTAATATTGTTGATTACTTCTCCGCCTAGCCTTACTCCCTCTTGTCTGTCATCCAAAGCCTCCCTAAAGATTTCTTCAGAGTACAGATTAAAAAGGGTGGGTGATAAAACACAACCTTGTCGTACTCCACGTTTTATCGGCCGTTTTTCAGTACGACTGTCTCCAATTTGGATAGAGGCTACTTGATTGTAATATAAGTATTTCAGCAGTCTTATATCGTAGTGGTCAAGTCCTGCTGCCTGCAGGCAATCGAAAAGTGTATCATGTTGTACTCGGTCGAATGCCTTCTCGAAGTCGATGAAACAAACATAAACGTTCTTTCGGAATTCACAACTTTTTTGTAATAGAACGCGCATACAAAATAGTGCTTCTCTAGTTCCTAGACCATTTCTAAATCCAAATTGCTTATTACCCATTCTAGTTTCGCACAGAAGGAATATTCGGTTTTGTATAATACGTAAAAGTATCTTAAGTGTGTGACTCATCAAACTGATTAGTCCAAAATCGCTGCATTTGGTGGGCCTGCTTTTCTTTGGTAATGTTATAAACAGTGACTCCAACCAATCATCTGGTATTTTTCCTTCGTTGTAAATTTTGTTAAAGAAAGTAGTCAAGTAGGTAATGTTTTCCTCATCCAAAATTTTAAGTAGCTCAACAGGGATTTGATCTGGTCCAGGTGCTTTATTGTTTTTGGCTTGTTGTATTGCTTTTATGACTTCTGACTTCAGTATACTGGGACCTCTGTCTAATTGGTTGTAATTGTTTGGAGCATTTTCTCGGGAAGCATCGTCAAAAAGGTCACTGATGTGTCTCTCCCATTCTTTGCACTGTTGTTCGTGATCACAAATTTTTCTGTCTGCGGTTTTAAGTACGGGAGCATTTTTCTGTTTTATAATTCCGGAGGTATATTTAAGTTTCTTGTGGAGGTTGAAACTGTCATGCTTTTTTTGTAGGTCTTCTATTTCTTTACATGAATTCTCGAGTCAGGATTCTTTGGCCTGTTTAATTTTTCTTTTTATGAGTTTGTTAATTTCACGGTATTTGATAATATCTCTATTTTTGTATTTTCGTCGGACTTCCATCAAGTCTAGAATTTCTTGGTTCATCCATTCATTTTTTGCCAACATTGTAGGTGTTTTTAAAGATTCCCTTACGTCCTCTAAAATCGAGTTTTGAATATCGTACCAACATTCGTTAATAATTCTGTTTTCGTTTGGTATATGCTGCCATTTTATCAGCTAACCTCAAATGTTGCAGATGTGATAAATTGTCCAAGGAAATGGGAGCAGTTGGCATGTTTAGGCAAATCTGAGGGAGAATTATTGCATCTAGCTCGCAATGGAAGCTTATGTCATAAGACGAAGAAATGTTTAGTTTTACGCCTGATTTGGCTGGAGTACACATCCTGTCAAGACCTTGTATCGATGAAGCCGCATTAAATTTAGGGAGACTTAATTTGTCTGCACACTCTTTACTAATGAAGTTAGCTTGAGACGCACTGTCTAACAAGGCTCTAACTTCCAGGGCTTTACCAAAACGATCAAGAACATGGATTGTAGCTGTAGCTTCGTCTTCTTCTTCAAGTGCCGTCTCCTAATCGGAGGTTGGATGTCATCATCACCATCTTTACTCTATCCACCGCTGCTCTAAAGAGTTCTATAGAACTGCATCTAAACCAGTCCCTTAAATTCTTTAACCATGACACTCTCCTTCTTCCTATACTCCTTCCGCCTCTTATCTTTCCCTGTATTATCAGTCTTAGCATTTCATATCGCGGTCCCCTCTTTACGTGTCCCAGATATTGTAACTTTCTTATTTTTATTGTGTTTATTATTTCGCATTCTTTACCCATTTCTCGCAGTACTTCCGTGTTCGTTTTCCTCTGTGTCCATGCTATTCTAAGCATTCTTCTGTAACACCCCATTTCAAATGACTGTAGCTTATTTATGTGTTCTTGCTTTAATGTCCAGCTTTCAAGTCCATATTGTAGTATCGAGAACACGTAGCATCTCAAAGCTCTTGCTCTCAGTTCTAAGCTAAGGTCTTTGTTGCAGAGAACTGTTTTCATTTTTACAAACGCATTTCTTGCTATTTCTATCCTGGTCCTTATTTCTGTTGTTTGATCATTTTTCTCTGAAATCCAGGTCTACAGCTTGCTAGCTGTAGCTAGCAAGACATTATTTGTCAAAGTATTTGATAAGGCGGAAACAGAAGGCATAGTCGTTAGATGAACTTGCAACCTCGTTATGAGTTAAAGAAGAATAATCATTGGGATTCTCAAAATGAAGAGAGCTATGATGCCTTTTGCTACATCGGGCACACCTTCTGGATGAAAGACATTTGACTGTGGCATGAGTATTAGACAAGCAATTTGCACAAAATTTATTCTGTTTAACAAATTCGAAACGTTTTTGAGGTGATTCAGCAAGAAATTGATTACATTTAAATATAGGATTTTCGGAATCACAAAAGCGACATTTATTATTGACAGAACTGGTCAGAAATGTAGAAGTTTGGCGACACGAATGTTTTACCTTATTATAATTATCTGAACTGGACGCTCGAACGTGGGTTCGAGCCCTGCCAAAGACAAACCATTTTCATTTCCAATAATGACACGAGCCGTCTCACCGTGCCTCGGAGAGCACGTAAAGCCGTCAGTCCCCCTGGGCTAGTGTACATCGGCACTAGTTACTTAAAACAGGGTTAAAGATGTAAATGGCGCCGGAACTATCTGAAAGGATCTCCCCGGCAAAAATGCCATACGATATTATTATTATTATCTGAACTGGAAGATTTATTTTTGCTCACTTGTCTTTTATATGACTCCAATGAAGTGCAACGCTGCAATCTTCTTCTTGTAGTGCCTATCCGTTTCGGATGTTGGCGACCATCATGGCAATCTGTACTTTGCACACTGCTGCTCTGAAAAGATTTGTAGTGGTTGTGTTGAACCACGTACGTAGAGTTTTCAGCCACGAAATCCTTCGCCTTCCTGGTCCTCGCTTTCCCTCTACTTTTCCCTGTAAGACCAGTTGCAGCAGTCCATATCTTTCAATGTTCCTCATGATGTGACCGAGGTATTCGATTTTGGCTGCTTTTATTCTGATTAACAGCTCTTTTTCTTTTTGCATTCTCAGCAAAACACCCTCATTAGTAATGTGGTCGGTATAAGTAGGATTCGACGATAAAGCCACATCTCAAAAGCCTCAATTTCCTTGCAGGTGGCGTCTGCGAGAGTCCACGACTCAACTCCTTACAGCAGTATAGGAAAGATATAACATCGTAGTTATCTGACTTTTATGGGCATCGACAAATCATGACATTTGAACAACTTTGACATTTTTTGAAATGCAGATCTTGCTTTCTCTATCCTACATTTGATTTCTATAGAAAGGTCCCAATTTTCGTACAAAGTTCGTACAAAGGTAGGTATATGTTTTTACTCTTTCTATTTGTTGACCATTCACACTGATTCGTCCAAATTGCTGTTTGTTCTTAGAGATAATCATACATTTTGTTTTCTTAGTGTTTAGTGAAAGTCCGTATCTCTGACTGACCTCCGCGATTCTGTTCATTAACTCCTGCAAGGCTTCAGAACTGTCAGCGAATACCACAGTGTCATCTGCGTATCTTATGTTATTGATACATTCTCCATTAATTCGAATTCCGGCCTCAACATCATCCACTGCTTCTTGAAAGATTTCCTCAGAGTAGATGTTAAACAGCAGTGGGGATAGTATACATCCCTGACGGACCCCACGTTTGATTTTGATATCGTCGGATTCTCCTGCCTCTGTCCGGATAGAGAATGTTTGATTCCAGTACAGATTGCTGATAATCCTTAAATCACAGGTGTTAATTCCAATATTGGTTAATATATCCATCAGCTTATCGTGCTTTACTGTATCGAACGCTTTATGGTAATCAATGTAACATGCATAAATATCGCAATTTACGTCTCTACATCGTTGAAATAGCACTTGTATACTAAATAGAGCCTCTATTGTACCCACTGCATGTCGAAAACCAAACTGTGTTCGGCTGATTTTTTCTTCGCACAGCCTATATATCCTTTGATGTATATAATTTTTAGAAATAGTTTTAAAATATGGCTCATTAAGCTAATGGTTCGGAAATCACTGCAGGATACGGACTTTGTTTTCTTTGGTAAACCAACAAACGTCGACTTCAACCATATTTTTGGTATTACTCCGCTTAAATATATGTCGTTAAATATTTTGGTTAGGCGTTGAGTACCGTCGGTGTTAATAGTTTTATGAGTTCAGCATATGCATTGTCAGGTCCAGGAGCTTTGCCATCTTGTAGTTGTGATATTGCTCTTTCCACTTCATCTGATGTGATTGGTAAGTGGTCATCACATATGTAGGATGGAGGTTGCTCGGATCTAGTATCAGCAAAGAGTTCCTGTATCTATTTTGTCCATATGTTGATTTCATGATTTATGTCTGTGATGATATTCCCCTGTTGGTCTCGCAATTTGCTAGCTGTGTTGGATTTCTGAAGACCAGCTGCCTGTTTCACCTTTTTATGCATGTTGAACGTATCATATTTTTGCTCTAATGATTCTATCTCTTCACACTGTGATTTTAACCAATTTTCTTTGGCCTTTCTTATTTCAGTTCTTATGTGTCTCACAATCGTGTTGTACATTATTTTGTTGTTTTTTGATTTTCTTCTTTCTTCCATAAGTTGTAGTATATTGTCGTTCATCTAACTTTTTCTTATCTCTTTCTTTTCTATTAGATGTTCTTCTCTGATGCTGTTTAAGGTTTCACATATATTTGGAGTGATTCTTCGGCATTATATGTTTGCTCCATATTAATTAGCTTCTCTGAAAGAATCTGTGCGACTGTCTCTTTTGTTTTCTTATCTTTTAGTATTCTCATATCGCACTTTTTGTTGCTGTTCTTTTTTGCAACCTTCTTGAATCTAAACCTAAATTTACCAACAACAGGAACATGATCTGATGATACGTCAGCACCGGGGTAACCCTTAACCGATAGGCATCCATTACGAAATCTCTTGTTCACCATTATGTAGTCAATTTGATTCCGTATTACGTTTCCTGGTTGATCTTGCGGGGAGACCCAGGTGTACAAGCGTCTTGGTGGTAGTTTGAAGAATGTGTTTAGTATTGCAAATTCTTCTTCTACAAACAGTTTTAATCTGTCTCCCCTTTCATTTCTCTGTCCTAGACCAAAATCACCTATGAATTCACCGCTTCTCCCGTCACCAATTTTCGCATTGAAGTCACCCATAATAATAGTTATATCTTCTTTTTTAAGTCGTTTAAGTGACTTTATCAACAACTCATAGAATTGCTGTAGATCTTCTTCTGGTTTATCGCTCGTGGGGCATACACTTGTAATATATTTAATTTGACGGGGCTAGTATTCAGTTGGATTATTATTAATCTTTCAGAAATAGGTATAACATTTGTAACATATTGACGTAATTGGGGAAACGCTGCAATGCGAACTTATAAACTTCCTCATACGTAGGTATATTTTTTGAAGCAAAGTATATTTCGAAAGCCCTAACTGTCTCTTCGTCCAATTTATCCATCAGTAAATTCATTATAAACTTTTCGATATTAGAAAGATCTGAATTATTATGTACAAGAGCATTATATAAATCAATATAGGTAGGAAAATCGGTAATCTCTCCATTATATATACCCAAATTCAGTCTGGGGCGACTTACATTAGGTTTAGATCTAATCGGTGGATCAGATGATACATTCTGAGGTCCACTAGAAACAATGTTTAATGCTGAATGATGTTTAAAATAAAGTGAAGCTATTTTATTAATTGAATTAGCGAATTCGAACCTAATTAATTCTTCCCTATCTAAATCAGCATTTTCCTCAACAGCGATTAAATTAATTAACTCAGTATGTTGATCATTAAAACTAGTATTAATATTTTCGTAATCTTTTGCAGCAAAGAGAAACCCTGGAACTAGAGATTCATCTACTAAAAGTTCATCTGCAAGCTTTTCAATTTGTCTAATTTTACAGACTTCAATATTACGCATCGCACGTAACCTTATGACGCGATTTTGTGTTCTAGCTGCCATGATAAAATGTTTTTATTAAAATATTTGTTAACTAAACCTTTAAAGATACGCTCTCAATAAGTTTAATCGTTGATATTATGTACTTTTAAAGTGAAAACTCAGTAAGTATCAATAATGTTTAATATTTATTATATTTGAGAATATATAACCGGAAATTAACACATAATTATTAGAAAAACAACAATATATTTATTTATATTTCCTTGTAACTAGAAAATCTACGCATCAAATATTTTTAAAATAAGGTATTCATTAACCCTTTCGATGCGGCTCTCTCTCCGGCGATACTCATGCCCCAGTGCGGCTATTTCTGACGTCAAAACGGTCGGCCGCTTTCGCGCTAAATAATGCGACTAAATGATTCTTTATAACGTTGTTTTATATAAACAAAATAATTGGGTAATTATTTATAATTTTTTTTATTTTTTTTTGAAACAAAATAAATTTTACAAAAAAATACAAAAACGCTATTGTTTAGAAAAACTTAGGATAGAAAGATAGATAAAACAAATTAAAAAATTATTGCACATATTTTTGCATTCAAATTCAATGTAAACAAATGTTAACAAAACAAATAAAAACAAAAAAATTATCCATAACAAAAAAACAACAAAATTATCCATAACAAAAGAAAAACAAAATTATCCAAAACAAAAAATAAAACCAAATAGTCATTTGTTATGTAGAACTTACTTTCTAAAAATGTTTGATGGTGTGAAATCTTTCAAAACAATTCACAACACATAAAGGCACATTGCACTCACGGCACATAAAACTTGTTTCTTTTCTTTTTTTGTTTTTGGCACACACAACACATTTTCTTAGTCCAACTTTCCTACTTGTTGTGGGAGGTACATGCGACGGAAAATGCCTACAAGTAAGCCGCAATGGATTGTCGTCGACTGATCTTCGACCTGCTGACGTGCGCATTTTCCCCTTGTGATTTTCTTCCACTATCTGTTGGATGAGTGTCAGTTGAAATTCTGCCAACGAAGTTTTAGTTTTTGCTACTATATTATTCAAAACGTTTGCATTGAGCAGAACCATATCCATAAGGTGAAGGAAAACTTTTTTGTACCATTTCGCAGTTTTTCGGACGCACTCTACTGAACTCAGTAGCATGTCCGTCTTGTCTACTGCACCCATAAACTTATTGTATGCAACAATACACTGGGGTTTTACAATTGTCCTCCCAGTGAGGCGATCTTTTTTACCAGTTTCCATACCGGTGTTGTTATGTAAGCTCGTAAGCATGTATACTTCTCGTTTATCACAATATTTTAGCGACAACAATTTGTCATCACTTCGGAAACTCCATTCTCCTCTCTGAAGCTTTTCTGCCATTTGCGGCATATATTTTCTATTTTTCCGCACAGTTCCACACGCATTTGTAGCTCTATTATACAGCCATACAAACAGACTGGGGCTTGTATACCAATTGTCACAATACAAAGTATGACCTTTATCCAAATAGCGTGCCAAAAGCGTTAGCACCACATCGCCAGATTTACCCAAATTACAATTATTCGTTTGTAAGTCAGTTGTTGCTCCAGTATAGACAACAAAATCGAGAATGTACCCAGTCACTGCGTCGCATAAAACAAAAAACTTTACACCAAATCGATGTCTCTTCGAGGGTATGTACTGTTTGAAAAAGAGTCGGCCTTTGAAAAGCAAAAGGCTTTCATCTATGCACAATTCTTTATGCGGCTTGACAGCGTTTCGGAAAGCATCACGTACGTGGTCTATTACTGCTCTAATCTTGACCAAACTGTCGCCGTTTTTTGGCAGATTGTTGTCCGAGAAATGCAACATTCGCAAAATCAGAAAAAACCTGTCACGCGACATAAGCTCAGAAAATGCTGGAGTAGATAATAGTGTGTTTGTTGACCAGTATTCACTGAGGCGCAATTTTTTTACACGAGGCATCAGATATGTAATCCCAAAAAATAACCACATCTCATTGAAATCTGTATCTTTCCATTTCTTCAAACGTGACTTAGCGGATACTTCCACATGTTCACAAACGTAAATATAAAATTTGTTTGTTTCCGTAACTATATGATTTACTATATTGTCCGTAAAAAATACTTTACAAAAATCCAAAGGTTTATTTTCAGCAGTCAGCCCATCAATTGTGCAACCAACCTCTGACGAGTCAAATGCAAATGTTTTTGGTAGAAGGTCTTTTTTTTTCCAGAGAAAATCGTAGGTATTATTCGATGTTTGGTCTTCGGGCTCTTGAGCAACGTCCATTTCTTCATCGGAATCTAAAGCATTTTGCGTATTTTCTATGTATTCGTCTTCACTGTCGCTTCGAGTAAGAATTTCAAGTAACTCTTTTTCAGTATAAAACTGCCCCTTCTTAGGTCTTGGTAACGCTTTTGAAGGCCCCGGTTGCTGCTCGTCCATTATTTATAAAAACTAATAGGACGATACTGATGTAAAAATGATGCAATACTAAAGTAAAACTGATAGAAATCGCAATGTTTTCGTGTTGGGACAAGCATCGGCAATGAGTGAATAACAACATCTAAACGCAGACGTAAAGAGACCGCCCACTACTCAGCAAGCGCTAGCCCCGCCTTGAATTACCCACAAATGAACACGTGCGCAGGAAACTGCAATTGTCGGCCACAGCACTTCACGGCAAATCAAAATAACTAAATGACGTCCATAGCACTGTAGGCACGGCAAATCAAAGACGTCAAATGACGTCCGCAGCATTCAAAGGGTTAAATAGTGCGCTTTGAATTTCTTACGTTATTTAAAATATAAATAAATAATAATAATGTACCAAAATATGAATTATTAGTAACATATATTTTTAATTATTCAATATTCAAAATTACAACGCCACCGCTTGTCATATGCCCTAAAAGAATGCGTATATATTTATATGTTTGTATCTGAAATGACTCTAAAATCTGAAATGACCTCCCAAACACATGAATTTAAAAACCTGCAGCCCTTAATGGCATGAGTGTTGTTTATCTATGTTGAGGAATTTAAAACGGATGTTAACCGCGTCGATGCGCTTGGGGTGAAAGTAGGCGAAAGAAACGACCTTTTGTGAAAAATAATGCACTGAATAATTTGAAATTTTATAATTTAATTATTTTAATTTAATTAATTACTTGAATTAATGTTTCTATTCGTAACTCGAAGGACCAATTTATTCTTATAGATCCTATTTTAGAAATAAGACACTTAATTAAAATAGGTGCTGGTGTCATATGATAATTTGAAAAGGTGAAAGAAGGGTCAAAAGTAAAATTAATCAATTAAAATGTGTGTGATGCATATGTACAGTACCTTAAATGATGTCTTCTTCTTCTTCTAAGTCGACTAAGGCTGGGGGGCGGTTTGGCACTTGTTTGATTTAAAACTAGATAAAACTGTGGTTTCGCACTGAATGTCTATACGAATCTGAGGGATGCGCGTATGTGCATCGCTTCCACAGGCTGTCTTAAGTGACCTTTGAGCCTAGGGGTAGAACAGGCCCGTATTGGTACGTAACACACACACACACACATGATTAAACAACAAAAAATGAATAATAATAAAACTTATTATAATATAATATAAAATATATAATATAAAACTAATAAAACAATATTAATTGCTAATTACATATATAAAAAAAAATATGTGGAGGGACGGAACAAATAGAATGTATCAAAGTACCTGCTATATGAAGGCAACATTATCTTTTTACGCTGACCCCGGCTATCCATTATTATTCAATGTGTATCCAGTAAAGCCATTTTTAATCTATCTTTGCTAAGAAATATATGGCCGGAGCGAATTTACCTATGCTCGTTTTCTGTAAGGTATTAAAATCTGGCCGCCGGAGCGAACTAGTATATGCCCAATCGAATCAGTCCTTCTTCAATGTATACAGGGTGAGTCATGAGGAAGTGTACATACTCCTACCTCGTATAGAGGCCCCTATGGGGAATAACAAATGACCATTAAAAAGTGTCTGCTCCCATTATTTAATAATATACAGGGCGAGTTTGGCATTTTGACAGAAATTTGTATTCGTCATAATTCTTGAACGGTCAGATCGATGTGTCTCTTATTTTGGTCAATCGTTACACTATTACCACCTAATAAACTGATTTATTCAAACTAGAAAAAATCAGGGCCTGCTTTAAAAATTTAGTTCGTTTGAGTCTTAGAAAAAAATTCACCCTGTATACGCTTTTTGAAAACTCTAATATGAATTTTACAAATTAGACAAATAGTCAATTAAAATGGCATATTTATTTTTTTCCCCACACGATTACTTAATTTTTTATAAAAAAATCAAATTTGACTATGAATTAAAAGTTTGGTAAAGTGAACCATAGATTAAAAAAAATTAACTATTATTACAAAAATTATTTTTTTTATACAAATATTTAATTTATGTTACCACCCAATCAACTGATTTATTCAAACTAGAAAAAAATCAGGTCCGGCTTTAAAAAATTAGTTCGTTTGGGTCTTAGAAAAAAATTCACCCTGTATACGGCATATTTGTTTTTTTTTCCCACACGATTACTTAATTTCTTATTAAAAAATCAAATTTGTCAAAATCGCAATTTTAACATAAAAATAAAAAAAAATTAAACAACGTTTTTCTTAAAATTAAAGTTTCACCATATTTTTTCTATAACACGTCTAGATCTAAAACTCCCCATAACACTTCTCTGTGGACTCTATAGTTTAACATAGACGTGATCAAATAGATACATTTTAAATTTTTTCACTTAATTTTTGCAATCTAACTTTGCAATTATTGACGAATCTGCACCTTTTATTTTTAAAAATTCATAACTTTTACGAGAAGAAGACTGAAAGTCTACGACAAAAGGTAAGAGATATGTGCTGTAACAATTTCAAAAAAAAATGTTAAAATGGTACAGTGTTGAAGTGAGTTAAACCGTGATTTTATTTGTTTTCATTTTTAGGTTAAAATTCCGATTTTGACAAATTTGATTTTTTAATAAAAAAATTAAGTAATCGTGTGGGGAGAAAAATAAATATGCCATTTTAATTGCCTATTTGTCTAATTTGTAAAATTCATATTAGAGTTTTCAAAAAGCGTATACAGGGTGAAATTTTTTCTAAGACACAAACGAACTAATTTTTTAAAGCCGGACCTTTTTTTTCTAGTTTGAATAAATCAGTTGATTGGGTGGCAACATAAATTAAATATTTGTTAAAAAAAAATTAATTTTTGTAATAAAAGTTAATTTTTTTAAATCTATGGTCCACTTTACCAAACTTTTAATTCTTAGTCAAATTTGATTTTTTTTATAAAAAATTAAGTAATCGTGTGCGGAAAAAAATAAATACGCCATTTTAATTGCCTATTTGTCTAATTTGTAAAATTCATATTAGAGTTTTTAAAAAGCGTATACAGGGTGAAATTTTTTCTAAGACCCAAACGAACTAATTTTTTAAAGCCGGACCTGATTTTTTTCTAGTTTGAATAAATCAGTTGATTAGGTGGTAATAGTGTAACGATTGACCAAAATAAGAGACACATCGATCTGACCGTTCAGAAATTATGACGAATAAAAATTTCTGTCAAAATGCGAAACTCTCCCTGTATATTATTAAACAATGGAAGCAGACACTTTTTAATGGTCATTTGTTATTCCCCACAGGAGCCTCTATACGAGGTAGGAGTATGTACAGTTCCTCATGACTCACCCTGTATATACCTTATCTATCCGAGGCCTACCTTTGATCGTTTATAAAATTCCCTGATCGCCCCTGGGCGATAAGAGTGTAATCCGTGTTGTGTTAAATCCTTGTACTCTCTTTTACAAAATTTATATCTGGCTGTGTAAGTTTTACCTTAAAGCCAAAAAAAACCAAAAACTATTTTTGCTCAGTATTTTAAATATATTCAACGTATCCTTTTTATACTTGGTAGAAAGTGTAAGTAGTATATTATGTACACCCTATGAAATTATGTTAAATACACGTTTATTTTTATACACGGCTATTACCAGAAGCATACGACAGGGGCCGTAAATGGTTGACCCTTACCAAATTCTAAGTCACTGGCGAAATTGTCATTTTAGCGCAATTTTTAGATTCTCCAATACTCTCTATGTAAATAACTAAAGCTCGGATAATAGCCAAAATGCCCTTTTTTGCCTATTTTGCCTATTATAATTGTTTTTTGCACTTTTTGCCTTTTTTCGTAAATTTCGCCTATTTGTGCCTTTTTTAAAATTTCATGGTACTACCCATGATATTATTCTATTACTAAACTATTCTATAATAAAATTTTGGGTCAATAATAAAATATCAATGGTTTGTTTATATAATAGATTTCTAGGAAAATGTACCTGATCGAGACTTGAGGGTTAACTATTTGGAAATCCCTAAGCTTTATTAGTTTATCATCAGTTGTACAGTCGGTTACTGTATCAGAGTTTAGTCACAAATTGCTATATCCTAGTTTAGTTTTGTTGCGTATACCGAAAAGCAAAGAACACGTTTTAAAACGTTTTAGATATTTGTGTGAAAAGATGACATCTAAATTAAGGCTATGGATCGCACCTTATTCGGAACTTTCTCTAGAAGGAGATGGAGCATTTTTTAAACCATGCGGCAAATCGGTAAGTTTTATTTTTTCTCTTTTTTTTCTCGTCCCACAACATAACTCAATTCTAAAGCGGTTTTAGAATTCTAATTATTTTTTTTTAATTCTCAGATTTCCAGTAGAAAAAAGTAGTTTATTGACCAGCATTGTGGAACCCCACTTCATAAACGTAATTTGGAAAAATTAAATTCCTCTAAGTTAGCCCAAATATCTCTGCGGGATAGTTTAAGCAGTTCAAAAAAAAAGGAGGAAGACGCATTTAAATTTGATTTATGCCAGATGATGACTGCATCCAACATTCCTCTATATAAAGTTAATAACCCTAGTTTTAAATGCTTTTTCGAAAAATATCTTAATAAATCCTTACCGGACGAGAGTACATTGAGAAAACATACTGTGGAAAAATGTTATGTGGAATTTATTTCAAAATTTTGAGCGGGAGTTAGAGGGCAATTTTTTGTATATTATCGTGGATGAAACGACAGATGTATGCGGCAGGTATATATGTAGCTAATTTAATGATTGGAATTTTGAACGAAAACTTTGTGAGAAATCCTTATTTAGTTGCCGTTAAAGAATTGGAAAAAACAAACAATTTAACAATAAGTCGATTTATACAAGATAGTTTAACAAACCTCTTTTTACCCAACCCTATACCAGTGAATAAAATAGTTTTAATGCTTTCAGATGCTGCGGCATATATGTTAAAAGCTGCTGTTAATTTAAAGATTTTTTTATCCTAATTTAATTCATTGCACTTGTGTAGCCCACGGGGTAAATAGAATTGCAGAAGAAATAAGAAATCTGTTTCCGTTGGTAAATAATTTTATAAATTTTATGAAAAAAGTTTTTGTAAAGGCTCCGTTGAGGGTGCAAATATATAAAGAAAGACTTCCCGGTGTCCCTTTGCCACCTAAACCAGTAATTACAAGGTGGGGAACCTGGCTCGAAGCAGTTTTTTTACTTTGAACACTGCAATGAAATAGAATTAGTTATGTCAGAATTTGATGATGATATTTCCGAAGCCATTCGAGAAGCAAAAAAAATATTAAAAAATCCCAAATTGAAACAGGAACTCGCTTATATCAATGACAATTATAAATTAATAGTTACCACAATTACCTTATTAGAAAACCAAGAGATAAATTTATGTGAGTCAGTAAAATTAATAGATAATTTAAAGACGAAAATTAAATCGGCACCTGGAAGTAACGGTCAATTAATTTAAAAAAAAAATGAAATATGTTTTCGACAAGAATGAAGGTTTTTCGTTTTTATCTAATGTTACTAAAATTTTGAATTTTACGAGGAATTACAAATTATGCCAGATTTATTATCCGCTCTGAAATATGCTCCAATTACATCTGTCGATGTCGAACGTTCGTTTTCAATGTACAAATTAATTTTAAGTGATCGAAGACATAGTTTTGCGACTGAAAATATTGAAAAACATTTAGTTGTTTCTATTAATGATAAAATTTTAAGTGGTTATAAATAATAAGTTATATTCCTTTATTGTCTATATTTTGCCTAAATGTTAATATTCCTGCATTTTTTAATAAAATATTTGCCTATATAGGCGCCTTTTTCTTCAATTTTTGTTGCCTATAAATCCGAGCTTTATAAATAACATTCGTTTCCCTCGTAACGATAAAGTCGTTAGTTTTCCAGATATTTGAAGTTAAACATGTAACGGCTCAGTTATTTTGATTAATGTATTGTGCTGGTTAATTTTAAATTTGAAATATCTCGAAAATTAATGATTTTATCCTTAAGACTATTATGCAATTTGAAGTACACATAGCTAACATTTCAAAGAAAAAAGTGATATTGTTATGATATGTGCTTTTGCCCAGGGTGAGTTTCACCCCTTCTCGTTAGTGAAAATTCGTTCAAAATAAGTCCGGAAATGAAAAAACAGACTAATTCTAAGTAACTTTTTTTGTAGAGTTTTTTCACATTTTTGAGTTATTTGCCAATCAAGTCAAGTCACTGTTTTTGAGTTATTTGTGGGTGAATATGTTTTACGAGTTTTCACGAGTAAATACATTTTTCACGAAAACAAAACACGTTTCTAGATGGAGTTCCGCAAATAAATCCAAACAATTAGCATTAGAAACACCTGAATAAACCGATTTTTAAATACAGCACATAGAGACTTGCTACTTTTTGAATTGTATTCAGGATGATGCATAAAAATGCATCCAAAGTGAACTAAAATGTCAAAATAAGAATATTAAGGGTCAGATTTTGTTACTTAGGGATTTTTGGGGTCTCCGAACACGACTATGTAATCAGAATTGACCCCCGGACTAACTGGTGCCCAGGGTAACTATTAAGGCACGTAATCTTGATGTTCGCGGCTTATTGGCACTAAATTGATGCAAAATTGATTACTTGGATATTTTTGGAGACGCTGAACACGAATACGCCATTAGAACCTACCCTCAGAGCACCTGGTACCCAGTGTCACTGCTGAGGCACGTCATCTTCTAGAGTTTGATGCAAACAGATTTATCGGAGTGTTTTTTGGGTCGCTGAAAACGAATATGCCATCAGACCGACACCCGGAGCACCTAGTGTCTAGAGTAACTTTATCTTCTGCAGTTTCGAGTGATTTCGGCACTAAATTGATGCACACAGATTATAGCTGAGTTTTGGGGCTGTTGGATACAAATACAGTCATCACCGTCATCACACGAAGAAAGTCATCTTCTTAAGTTTCGAAGATTTGTGGTACTGAATGCATACAAATAGATTACCAGGCGATTTTTGAGGTCGCTGGATATGGATACACCATCAGAACTGACACCCGGACCACCTGGTGCCCAAGGTCACTGCTAAGGCATGATATCATCTGGACTGTGAAAAATTTATGGGCACTAGGTGCACGGGGTGTCGGTTCTGATGGCATATTCTCGTTCCGTTACTCCGAAAATACCCCTAGTAGCACCTCTTTTGACACGTTTAGGCCTTTTTGAATGCATTTTATGCCCTTTAAAATACAACTATAGGTTTCCACCCATTTTTTCATAGTAGACTTTTTACTTGACATCATACTAAACATAATGCAAAAGTTGCAATTTTCTAGGTGCTGTTTAAAAATCGATTTATTCTGTGCTCAATGCCCTGGTCTAGTATACAGACTTCATACATACACCATGTTTTCACTTTTTATAAGCTATAAATTATGAGCATATTTATGAGGATAAAATTTTTTTCGGTAAAATACTTTCTTTTTGAGTTATTTTCGAGGAACCGTACAAAAACCTGTTTTTTTTTTGTTTGTTGAAAAATAAACATATTGCAAATAACTCCAAAAGTATTGGCATGGTGAAAAAACTCTATAGAACAAAGGTTGCTTAGAATTACACAATTTATCAATTTCCGGACTTATTTTGGACGTAATTTTTTTCGTTCCCATAATGCAAAAGCACACGTCACCATACTATCACTTTTTGCATTGACATGTTAGCTAGGTGTATGCCAAATTTCCTGTCACTCCAGGCAGTTCTTTAAAATTCGGAGCAAAAACCGTGAGTAAATGGACTATATATTATATATT
This sequence comes from Diabrotica virgifera virgifera, assembly GCF_917563875.1. Taxonomy (NCBI): domain Eukaryota; kingdom Metazoa; phylum Arthropoda; class Insecta; order Coleoptera; family Chrysomelidae; genus Diabrotica; species Diabrotica virgifera. The sequence continues at coordinate 131,831,942 of NC_065448.1, forward strand.
TATATATAAATTACAAATTCAAAGATCGTATGTAACGTGTAAGGTTATTTAATAAGTAAGATTACATTTTATAGGGACGTGTCCCTTATACGTTACGAGACTTATAAAGAAATGCGAGTGAGGTCTCGTTGTCTGCAAATCCCATTTTCTATGCTCGTCACTTCTAATCGAAATAAACAACATCGGATGTGCTTTGGCTTGGCTGAACGGCTAAAAGGCTGGCGACCGCTGCGTGAGACTCTATCTCTCAAGAATTAATTTACTGCTGAAAAACCTGCAGCTAATACTAAAATACCCATGCAAAAAATAAGCATTCTCTTGACGTTGCCATATAAATAAAGAATTATTAAACTCGGCGTTTATTAAATTTTTTCCTGGTTTGTACAAAACACAAAAAATATTACTTTTTTCTACTACTTTTCCTCTTCGGAAGTTTTAAATTACTTATGTTCATTTAATTGCGGTTATCAACTAGTTGTCAATATTATACATTACACAATATATTTACACAACATATTACACAAAAGATATTACCAATAATTTTCTCATTTAGTTTTAGATTAGGCCAGATTAGACCAATAATGGCATACGCGGCAGAAACTCGACCTGACAGAGAAAGGCAAAACGATTGCTCGAAACAGGGGAGATGAAAACCCATTTGAAAAATTGATGGTAAGACTCTATGGGACATAGCTAGAAGTACAGATATAGGGGAGGTGGGCCTAAGACGGGATACTTTTCTTTTGAAATTTTCTGAAGCACAAGTATAAAGTCAAATAAGACTCAATTATGGTGCTTGTCTCTTATTAGTCAATTATGTAAAACATTGTTATCAAACTTATGAATAATTCTGAAAAACGTAGTCAGAAAAAAATTTATATTCAAACAGATGCACAGTTTCCCTTTTTACCTATAAGTGTTGGTAAAACGGGAAATAACATAGAGGTAAAACGGGATAAGAATTTTTCACAAATGACAGGTTCTTAAAGTTAATTTTTATAAAAAGAACTGAAACAAAAGATTATTAGACATTATTTCCACACATCACATACAAACGTGTCCTCGTCATCCTCGGCACCGGCGCAAGCGTCATGCGCCCATTTATGGCAACGAGAGCACATTATCCAACCCTCTCCGGGCCTGTCTTCTAAGAAATTGTTGCTGCAATATAAACATGCGACGTTGACTTCTTCAGTTTCGGATTCACTACTGCTACTTTCCTTCTTTATATACTTCTTCCTTTTCCCTTTTGTAACTTCAATATTATCCAACTCCATTGACTTGTTTTTATTCTTAATGTTTATTTCTGAAGACTGTTTATTTCGGCTACTGCTTTGAAGAGATTTAATTTTTGTATTAGTATTAATTTTTTTAACGCTCACTCTTTTATTTTTCCCTTCTTGCTCTTTGAAAGACTTCTCTAGTTCTTCTTTGTAAGGGGTACTTGTGAGAATAGCCGCTTTACCTTTCTTCACCTTCCTTGTTTTTTTCGGAGCTACCTTATCTGCCACCTTTGGGTAGGGGGCAATTTTTTGAGGAGAAATATAGTGGTGAGTTTTGCTAGTGGATGGTCTAATATCGTCTTCAACTGAACAATCATTTTCCTCGGATTCGATTGAACCCAGTGGCTGCCCGATTTGTCCGATTTGTTCCACTGGCGTAACTTCCCTAGGAATTTCAATAGACTCTGTGCGTTCTGGGGGCTCTTCCGATAATACTGCGCCATCGTCTCCATTAGGCTCAGTTAATGGTCTCTCTGTAGACAGAGAAGCTGCAAACATGTCATCTGTGAAGACAGTACGGTCTACTGGATAAATTCCGGTCTTCTTGAACCCATTTATGGCGTTGAACGGTGTTGCAGCTTGTAGATAAGCATGGCCAAATAATGAACCAATTTGAGGTAAAGTTACACACTTGCCTGGATTTTGCCTCAGCCAAACTTCCACTTGTGCAGTATAAAAGGTACTTAGCGGTGCCATGAACGAAACATCGAGCGGCTGCATACGGTGACTGCAGTGTGGAGGTAAACATAAAATTTTCACACCATTCTCCCTTGATTTTTCTATAGCGGCAATATTTTGAGTGTGGGTTTTGTGTCCATCGAGTATAAGCAATGCTGGATTGTCTTTAGAGGCTTGCGTGTGGATGAGGAAGTGATCAAACCATTTAGTGAATAGATCAATCTGCATCCAGCCAGATTTATGTGTTACCCCCAAAGTTCCTGGTGGAACGCCATGCATAAAGTGCTGCTGCATATTTACCCTGGGAAAAATGATCATCGGTGGGATGAATATTCCACTAGCGCTCATGCAGATCACTGCAGTCGATAACTCACCACGCTCTGCTGATGTGAGTGTACCCGCTTGTTTTTTACCTCTCAAGGCCACTACCTTTGATGGACTCCCTTGCACTGTTGTGATCCCCGTTTCGTCCACATTGAAAATTCGATTTGGAGTAAACTTCATCTTATCTTGAAGGGGCTCCAAAATATAAAAAAAAAAGTTATTGCTTGTTTGTTGAAGCCTCGAGCCCTAGCTGCAGAAGTAGCTTCTGGCAATCGCAAAGAGAGCTTATGTCGCTGCAAAAACGAACGTAATCAGTGCCATCCAGCCAGTTTGGTGGTCTTGTTGAAATGATGTTCGACATTATTAATTTCAGCCAATTTGAATGCAAGACTACGAATACTTCTTGTTGTTAATCCATATAACATCATTTCCATGTTTTTTGCATATTCTACTAACTTTTGTTCCAATTCCACCGGGAATGTTAACTTCCTGCTGCCAAGTTTCTTTGCGGTTCCTTTTGCTACTTGATTTGTATCCTTAAATCTTCGTTCTAGTGTTGACTTGGGAACATTAAACGTTTTCGCAGCACTCAGAAAACCATGAGTACCATCTCGTACAGACTCCAGGGCTCTAACCATCGACTCTTCGGACCACGAATTGCGGTTAGATTTCCTTTTATAATTGGAAGGCATCTGGAAATAAATGAAATCATATATAAAAGAGATATGTAGGTAAAACGTTTTACGAAAGAATTAACGAGTTTTACGTTTAATGAATTACGTTTAATGAAAGAAAATTGTAACGAGAACCAAGTCACAAAACAAATTTTGACAGCATACAAGTGGAATGTGGAGTGATTTACCGCAATATACGAATCATAAAGCTCTAAGTAAGAGCGGCAAACATTCCATCCGGAATTAGAAGCTCTGATGATGATGATGATCTTTATACCATTATTGTCAATATTCACATATGCATACATACACATAAGTTCCTCTTTGATATCCTTCTAAGCCATTAAGTTAGATAACATAAAAGGTCCACCTTGCTGTGTTCACTCCTAGTAATTAATTTCTCGAGGCCTATGAAGAAGCCTCCCGTTCCAGTTAGTTTTTATCATGCTTTTGTTGCATTTTTCGTATTTAAAAAAATGCGCAGAATACCATATGGTAAGCTTCATGAGCTATCTCCTGAGATTCTTCCTAATGATAATCCATAAGAGAATTTACAAGTTGTGTGAAAGTCAAATTTGCCCCAACCTGTTTGGGTTCATAAATGCTGTTGTTACGAAAGAGGCTCTCTAAATACAAGTATTATTCCAGATATGCAGAGATGCCAATTTTGACATAAATATGCGTATGTCTGATTGACAACGAGAAAGTATTTGATCGACTACAGCACGACAAGATGATGGAAATACTAAAAGAATCAGAAATTAACAACTAAAATCTAAAAATAATTATTATAAACCTTTACTGGAATCGGACCGAAAATCTCAGAGTTGAAGGTGAACACACTGAATATGCCAGAAGACCTAGCCAGAATGACAGATAGGCGATGGACAAAGAGGTTATTGGAATGGAGATCAAGGGAAGACAAGAAAAGCGTCGGCCGACCGCCTACAAGATGGACTGACGATTTAAGAAGGCTAAATAAAAACTGGATGAGAGCGAAGCAGGATAGACAGGGTTGGAAATTAAAGGAAGATGATGACGACACAAAATACGTAAGAATTATGCATAGAGTGAGACAAGATTGTATTTTGTCTTCAGTCTCTACTCTAATCTTCAGTATCTACTCTGAAAGCATGTTTATCGAATGCTTGCAATAAACTAAAATATATATTGTATTAATGGGTACCGGCTAAGCAACATCAGATATGCAGATGACAGTATAGTATTTGCGGAGAATCTGGAACACCTACAACAACAAAATCTAAGATCTAAGAACAAAATTACGTATTATAGGCAACAATAATCTGCCCAGGCTAATCTGACCCTTCTTTTGACTCCGCTGTTTGGTTTTCCTTATTTATTTTTATGATCTGTCCCAAATATATACATTCGTTAACCGCTTCTATTGTGGTGTCGTTTAGTATTACGTTTCTATTATCTTGTGTGTTTGTCATTGTTTTTGTTTTGGCAAATTTCATTTTTAGACCTATTTGTTTGGATTAATTTGCTAGTTCGTTTAGCATGGTTTGTAGTTCTTCAAAACTTGATGCTATTACTACTGCATTGTCTGCATACCTTAGGTGGTTTAGTTTCTTTTCATTTATGTTTATTCCCATGTTTGTCCATTCCATTGTTTTAAAAACATCTTCCAGATTAGCCTGGGCAGGATTTGGGAAACTAAAATGGGTCCTCAAAATGAAAAAAAAAAACAACAATACTTTAAAACAAGAGTGTTTGACCTGTGCATACTCCCAATTCTCACATACGCATTGCAAACATGGACCTTGACCAAGGCAAACATGGATAAAATAATGAAGACACAAAGAGCCATGGAGAGAGCAATGTTAGGAGTAAAATTGAGAGACAAAAAGCAAAACAACCGGGTAAGAAATAAAACAAAAGTCAAAGACGTAGGACAACATATAGCTGGGCTAAAATGGAGCTTCGCAGATCATAACGCTAGACAAACGTACAATAGGTGGAGTACCACGATACAACAATGGAGACCATGGACAGGAAAAAGAGCAAGAGGACAACCCCAGATGAGATGAGGAGACGACATTAAAAAGATAGGAGGAACGCACTGGAAACAGAAAGCACTAAACAGAAGCGAATGGAGGAAACTGGGAGAAGCCTATGTTCAAAATTGGATGAATTAAAGGGCAAAAGAAGAAGAAGAAGAAGAAGAAGAAAGCAACCATATAAATATAAAGAAGACAAAGCTTATGATTATAAGCAACAAAAAAGATAACGGAAGATCAATAATTGCCCATTGGAAAAGCTACATCCAACTTCAACTGGATGGGGACCTTTTTTAAGAGCACAACGTCTCTCTTTGTCTCAAAGTAAGGATGCTGCGATTCTACATCTTCTATGTTATTTTTTATAGTAGTGAATAGTGGACCTTAAACAAAGATGTGTGCCGAACGTTGAAAGCATTTAAGATGTGACTATATCGGAGAAAACTCAGAATTTTGTGGACTGAACAAATCACAACTGCGCAGGTCCTCAGAAAAATTCTGAGTTACTGATAACCATTAGATCTGAAAAGTTGCAATACTTCCAACAATAGATATTGCAAAACATGACCAATTAATTCAGATATGCCCTCCTACAAGCCATTCTGCAAAGGAAATATCTAAAAAGCGAGGTCCATGAAGAAGAAAAACATCCTAATTAAAAAACCTCAAAACCTGGTTCAACACAATATTTGGGCAGCTATTCCGAGCTGGTGTAGATAAGATAAAGAACGCCATGATGGTCGCTAATAATCATCACGGATAGGTACATCTAGAAGAAGATGCCTTTCGCCATATCCTTTGTTACTACTTATCAATCAGTATCGTTATATCTAACGCTTGTTTTTGCCCCGTCTATATTCTCTTTCATCTTACATTTTTACTATTTAATTCTTAATTTGTGTGTTATTTTAACCTTCCGATGACCAACCTTTTTTGGTTACACGGATGACCAAAAGGGGGGGGGGGGGGAAATGAGCCCAGGTCAAAAATGTCAAAAATAAAAATTAACAAAAAAATGAAGTTTTTTTTTTAATTTTTTTTATTTTTTTTTGGCATGGACTTTATGTCATTCAGCCAGTCACAACATGAGTATTAGTGTCAGGTGTAGTGTGTATGTTGAGTAAGTGCCTTGTTACTTTGCAAAGTCGACGTGATTAGCGTAAAACTACTTGGAATTACACATAATAGACCGTATTTTACTAAACATCAACTTTAGAGTTTTCGTTTACATATTTTGTTATATATTTTGTTTTTCGTAAAATATAGGGAATTTTTATTATTTCAAAATATGCGGATATCTAGAATGATATTAAAGTCAAATAAAAAATAATGAGTTTAAAATTGAAAATACTTTTGAATTGATTAAAGAAAAACATACGCTGGGGTAACAATTTCCCCCGCTTGGTCATCCGAAGGTTAAATGATTAATTTAAATTCTACTACGATTTTTTTAAGTAGGTACCTATTCTATTTTTTAGGTTTTGTTACACTTCAATATTGCCAATATTGGAAAATGTTCATCTGCCTTTCGGTTAACATGTTGAGTTATTCTCTTTAATAACCATCAGATTCGCTTGAGTGCTCATGTTGCAATAACCACGGTACAATGCATACCGGTTTTGAGTTTTCCCACTCTGGGTCGAAATTGATTAACGGAATAACCCATGCAAACAATAATAACTAAAATACGGCTTCAGGAGATCCGTAAATGGAAAATTCATCTATTAAGAGGGAAAGGGATTATACGGCTCTGTGATAAATATACATAGTACTAGAGAGTGAACAAACTTAGATTTTCAGTCATTATTAACTTTGAGATAAATCTGGTTATTAGAGAACTAAACTGTTTCAGGTTATATAATTTAGTTAGACACCAGTATTTGACGAACGTAGTAACGAAAATAAAATATTTTCTATCTACTCTATCTTATATTATAAATAAGTTTTAATTCGAGAAAACTGTCATGATAATAGCAGTACGTGAAGGGTTTAAAGCGTGCGTGAAATAACAATGTATTTGAATGGTATTTACTTTTTCGCACTGTCTTTTGGCATACTTTCATATAATATACTGCGTCTAATATACTTACGGTTGTACGTCATCCGCGTCACAGCCCGTGACGTCACATGATACCAACACGAAATATTTAGGCCGTAGGCACATACGCGTAGAAATAATATTTGAAGATTTCTATTAATGAAAGACTGAGTTTTTCAACCTAATAAAAATATTTGTAAAATAAAATATTTTTAAAAGATTTTTAATGGAAAAACTTATTGGTCCATTTTCCTGGTGACACCTCCAAGGCTTCTACAATATGCAAGCCAGATGTATGCTGCAGTGAAGACAAAAGGGAAGGAATTCTACACTATGCAATTCACAAGCCCCGTCTGCAACTTAGTAAAGTTCCAACGGAAAATGGACCTAGTTACTCTATAGGAGTAATACTAATATAAAATAAAAATATATACCATTTTTATTCAGTAGAAATGCAAAGCCAAAAGCCATTTTTATTTTATATTAGTATTACTCCTATAGAGTAACTAGGTCCATTTTCCGTTGGAACTTTACCAAGCTGCAGACGGGGGTTGTGAGTTGCATAGTGTAGAATTCCTTCCCTTTTGTCTTCACTGCAGCATCCATCTGGCTTGCATATTGTAGAAGCCTTGGAGGTGTCACCAGGAAAATGGGCCAATAAGTTTTTCAATTAAAAATCTTTTAAAAATATTTTATTTTATAAATATTTTTATTAGGTTGAAAAAATTAGTCTTTCATTTAGCAGATGCCGCTACGCACCTACTACCTTCACGTCAGTTGCAATGGGGGACTAATATGTCGAACAATTTTTACCTGGAGTAGAGAAAGCAGCCTATGCATTCTCTGAAGAGCCTCTAACAAGAGGTGAAATCGTCGATAAGAGTGCTGACTGTACTCTCTAATCTAAGTAAAAATTAAGACGGTTTTTGGCTTCGCATTGCAACTGAATAAAAATGGTATACATTTTTATTTTAATTTCTATTAATGTACATTTAAAGAAACATACCCTAACTTGTTTCATTTAATTTGTATAAGTGGGCGTTTTTATAAAGCACACTTGTTCGGATTACACTATAACTGCAATCGAAAAAAGATGATATTTTGGCATAAATTGGTAACTTTTATTTGACAGTTGCGGTGATGACACTTCATATTTGCTTTTATTCTTTACTATAGATATTTTTTCATTATATTTACTGTTTTTATTATTTACTTTAACGTAGGATTAAAACTTAATTAAATTATTGTTTTCTATTTCTAAAGTTTTTATTTATTTACATTCAATATTAATTTGTTTTGTTCTATAGTCCACGTTTGCAACAATTATGCGATATATTTGACTTAAAATGGATTTAGGATTTTTTTATACTTTGGCAACTATGTCAACTTAGATCGCTGACGTGAATTATGACGTGCAACGCAACGGTATGATAAGTATGATAAGTAAGATAACGGTATCATAAGTATATTAGACGAACTCTAATCAAATATTCTTAACTTTCGCGTTTTCATGGTGATGACATGTGAGCAATAAATTACAACAAAAGTTTTGACACTTTAGTGGTTTAACAGAAATTAGAATTTTTAAATGTCAAAGTTATAAAAATTGTAGAACAGAAATATATTCCAGTGACGAACAGTTGCAGTTTTTTAATTTTGTTTATCGTAGATAAAATATCGTATGAAACTGTGCGTGAAGTGATTTTGGCGCACTTACGCAATGTATAGCACTCGCACCGCTCGTGCTCTGAACATCGCGTGAGTGCGCAAAAAGCATACTTCACTAACTCTTTCATAAATAACTATTTAGTTCATTTTAAATTTTTATACAATTTTGTCCATTTAAAATGTTAATATAGAAGTCTGTATATTTCTAAAAGTATGTAATAATTATGATTTTTTATTTATTATACTCATAATACACATAGTGTACAGAAACTCTCCTAAAAACGAAGACCGGAGATTTGTTAGATAATTTTAAGACAATTTAACCTAATTCACCTAGTCAGAAAATGCTTCCTAAGGAAGCTAGAGCTCTTTGAAGATAGTGCCTTGTAATTAATTTTTTTAATATCTTTAGAACCCTTCTATTTAGAATAACGAAAATTGGTACGCATATTTATCTTCCAGGGGTAAATCGAATCCATCAGTTACGAAATTCTAGTATGGGTCATAGGCTTTCATTGTGTGTACGTAAACAGACATTTTGTTGCATAACTTTTTTGTCTTTAACTTTTAAACATTTTTGACACAGGATTATTAAATTGTGAGGTACTAAAAGGTACTCTTGCTTTAAGTTGGTAGGATGCACCATTTTCTAGAAAAATTTTAATTTTTTGTATTTGAAAAAAAATTTAAAAAATTTCCAAAAAAAAAACAGTGTATTTTATAGGCCCGGATCCCGCGTACCAAAAAAAAGTTGATAATTAGCAAGCTGAAAATGTGTTAAAAGCTTAACGTTGTTTAGTCGGACAAAGTTTGGTATACGGGAACACTGGAACGGGGGAAGTTTTAATTAGGGAACCGGTTAAAAATTTGAAAGGTCAGACTACGAAAACGTCCCATGTATTTTGTCGGACAGAAGTTACAAATAATTTTTTACCCTTTCATTAAACTCTCATGCAAAAACCAGACTGGTATTTATTTATCACCAACATAATTCCTGTCAGTTGACATGTTCCACGTGTCGTCCTTATGAAAATGCTCAGTTGATGATAAATACCAGTCTGATTTTTGCATGAGAGTATAATGAAAGGGTAAAAAATTATTTGTAACTTCTGTCCGACAAAATACATGGGACGTTTTCGTAGTATGACGTTTAAAATTTCTAACCTGTTCCACAATTATAACTTCCTATGTTCCAGTGTTTCCATACATCAAAGTGTGTCCAACTAGACACCGTTAAACTATGAACAAATTTTCAGCTTGCTATTAATCAACTTTTTTTTGGTACGCGAGATCCAGGCCTATTCCCACTTAAAGCAAGAGTAGCTTTTATCGGAGTTGTACGGAGTTGAATCATGGACTCTCACAGACGCCACCTGCAAGAAAATTGAGGCTTTTGAGATGTGGCTTTATCGTCGAATCCTGAAGATATCTTATACCGACCACATTACTAATGAGGGTGTTTTGCTGAGAATGAAAAAAGAAAAGGAGCTGTTAATCAAAATAAAGACAGCCAAAATCGAATACCTCGGTCACATCATGAGGAACAGTGAGATATATGGACTGCTGCAACTGGTCTTGCAGGGAAAAGTAGAGGGAAAGCGAGGACCAGGAAGGCGAAGGATTTCCTGGCTGAAAAATCTACGAACGTGGTTCAACACAACCATTACAAATCTTTTCAGAGTAGCAGTGTGCAAAGTGCAGATTGCCATGATGGTCGCCAAGATCCGAAACGGATAGGCACTACAAGAAGAAGAAGCTTTTATCACTAGAATGCCTCATAATTTAATAATCTAGTGCCAAAAATGCTTAAAAATTAAAGACAAAAAAGGTATGCCATAAAATATATTCGTTACCCTATCTAAAACGAACACCTATGACCGATACTAGAAATAATTCGCAATTAATGCAATCGATTTATCTCTGGACGATGAATAAACATACCAGTTTTTCTTTTTCTAAATAGTTTTGATCGATTTTTCTTTTCAAATTCAAAAACGAGAAATTTGCAAATTGATTTTTCACAAAGTGGTGTATTCTACTGACTTAAAAAAGAGTACCTTTTAGTACTACAATACCACACAATAATATTTCAGTGTCAAAAATCCTTAAAAGTTAAAATCAAAAAAGTTATGTAGGTTATAAACTAACCGTTGCCCTATCCTTAACGGACGTCTATGACCGCTACTAGCAACTCGCAATTCTTCTTCTTCTTCTTTGTCTAACCATTCACGTCCACATCTAAACATAAGCTTCTTCAAGCCTTCCTTTCCATTGTTTTTAATTTTACGCTACTTTTAGCCAATTTTTCCTGGCAGTCAATTTCAGATCATCTGTCCATCTCATAGGAGGTCTGCCTCTGGGTCTTTTATGTTGGTATGGTCTCCAGGTTAGAACTGTTCTGCGCCATTTTTTTAGATCGCTCCTAGCTATCTGTCCAGCGGATTCCCATTTCAATTTTAATGATTTTTGTACCACGTCGGTGACTTTGGTTTTCTGTCTTACCCATGTGTTTGTTTTCCTGTTCTTAAGTGATACGCCTGCCAAGCATTAATCTTCCCATCGCGTGTTGAGTGACTGTGAGTATACTCATATTCTTTTTTGTGATTGTCCATGTTTGTGCTCCAATATATTAATTATTTAAGAATAGCTTACAATTTACAGTGTTGTATGAGAGGGATTATGACCTTATTTCTAAGACTTACCACAAATAAGTTTTGTTAAAACGTCTTACCTAAAACAAAAAAAAAAAAGATAATTAGACAATCCAATATTTTATTTAACGTATTAAATAGTAACAAAGGTAGCCAACTTTTAGCAGCAGAACAGGATACAATCGAACAAGTACATAATAGTTTTTAAATTAATTTAATATACAGGGTGTCCCGAAAAGAATGGTCACAAATTATACCACATATTCTGGGGTCAAAAATAGTTCGATTGAACCTAACTTACCTTAGTACAGATGTGCTCACAAAAAAAGTTACAGCCCTTTGAAGTTACAAAATGAAAATCGATTTTTTTCAATATATCGAAAACTATTAGAGATTTTTTATTGAAAATAGACATGTATAATTTTTATGTCAGGAACATCTTAAAACAAAATAATAGTGAAATTTGTCCACCCCATAAAAAATTTATGGGGATTTTGTTCCCTTAAACCCCCCCAAACTTTTGTGTACGTTCCAATTAATTCATTATTGTGGTACCATTAGTTAAACACAACGTTTTTAAAACTTTTTTGCCTCTTAGTATTTTTTCGATAAGCCAGTTTTTATTGAGATTCGGCTTCTTTTTCAATATATTTACGTAAAAATTTTATGGGGGTTTTGTTCCTTTAAACCCCCCTAATGTTTGTGTACGTTCCAATTAAACTATTATTGTGGTACCATTAGTTAAACACAGTGTTTTTAAAACTTTTGTCTCTTAGTCTTTTGTTCATAAGTCACCATTTATCGACATGTAGCTTCTTTTTCAAAATATACCTAAAAATGTAAATTATAAATAAATTTTCAGATTATTAACAGGTCTCTATAACCGTACTTAACCATATACAAATATGTGGTGGATTCGACAAATATTCAAAATATCTCGATAAACACTGGCTTATCGAAAAAGTACTAAGAGGCAAAAAAGTTTTAAAAATAGTGTGTTTAACTAATAGTGCCACAATAATAATTTAATTGGAACGTACACAAAAGTTTGGGGGGGTTTAAGGGAACAAAACCCCCATAAAATTTGTATGGGGTGCACAAATTTTACTTAATTTTTTTTTTAAGATATTACTGTCGTAGAAATGCCACATGTCAATTTTCAATAAAAAATCTCTGAGAGTTTTCGATATATGAAAAAAAATCGATTTTCATTTTGTAACTTCAAAGGGCTGTAACTTTTTTTGTGTGCACTATTGTATATAGGTAAGTGAGGTTCAATCAACCTATTTTTGACCCCAAAATCTGTGGTATAATTTATGACCAATCTTTTCGGGACACCCTGTATAGTGAGGACGTTTGAGTTCAAATAAATTCATTTTCTCGAGAATGGGCGACTCTGGATATAAATCACTAAACAGGTCGATTTTTATTTTTAAATTATAATTTTTTGGCATATGGGCATTACATGCTAGTGACGTCATCTGGAAGTGATGACGTAATCGATGATTTTTTTAAGAATAGGAGTTGTGTGATAGATCATTCGAAAGGTTTTGCTCTATTCACTAATATAAATCTTAACATAATTATTTATAAAGGGTGCCAAAAATTTTTTTTTAAATAAATTATTTGGGACAAAAAGGAGAACGTATATAATTTATTTAATTCTAAATATATTTTACTGTTGTCAGAAAACAGGAAATAATGTTTATTTGATAAATAAATATTGTTTTTCTCTTAAATTCCATATTAAAGCTGTCACCCACTTGTCTCTTAGCAGTTTTAAAATTTAATTTAAGCGAAAAGCAATGTATAATTTTCAATTTAACAATTTTGCCTCTTTTTGACAGCAGTAAAATGTATTTTGCGTTAAATAAATTGTCTTCTTCATTCTTCTTTTTGTCTCAATTAATTTAATTTAAAAAAATTTTTTTTGGGCATCCTGTATAAATGATTATGTTAATGTTTATATCATTGAATATGGAATAATTGTTTTACGTATGGAATCCAAGTCTGCAATAAAAAAGGGGACTCCTATTTAAGACTGGGAGGGGGGGGGTTGGTCGTGTTTGGTGTATTGATAGATTTTTTTTGAAAAATATTGAATAAGGTTTATTTCGCGAAATATCGCGTGATTCGCATTTAAAATTTTAAACTTACCCCCACTCTCCTCCGTGTGGGTTTGGTATTATTCGATGGATTTGTAAGAAATATTGAACACGTATTTTTCATTTTTTTGATCTGATATTTATTTGACGAACTATTCGCTTTTTTTGTAAAACTTTGTGACTCGCCCATTTCCTTACGCCCCGCTCAAATCGTCAGATTTTTTAAATATACACTGTTCTTCATGTACTAAACCGTCTTTGTCTTATTCTGATGTTTTCGAATTTTTGTAAGGATAGATTTTTTCACGGGCTGCCCACAAGGCATGCCCCTGTATTAAGAGTCCATATAAGTATGGTAGGGGTTCATTTACAGGGTATTAAGGTTTCTCCTAATGTGACCTTCTGAAGCCCTTGAGTAACGCGCAAAATGGCTGCTTGGCTCCCCTACCATTTTATACAAGACTCGAAAGGAAAATAACGTAAATAAAATAAACTCGAATAGTATGTACTTAAAATATCGACACTATTTCTGTTTATTTCATATGTTTCTTTATCTACTCTATACAGGCCATCTTCTAAATCGATAACCTCTTGGAATAACCTTATATAAATTAATAAATTATACCTTCTTCTTCTTGTGATTCCAATGGTGGACTACTTTCAGGATTTTTTTAAGCTCGCGGTTTATCAAGGATAGTGTTCGACACTGTAAATATTCTATTGTATGTGCTGTCTTTGGTCGTATTACGAAAGTAGACAGCCACCAATATTGAAGAATAACTCCTGATAAGAAGGTCCAACTGCATGCAGGCAGGAGATATCCTCAATGTACTTAATTATTAGCTTAATAATACTACTATGTTTCAATACATTTCTTTGTTAACCACTGTTCTTTGAACCCCTTTATCTTCACTCTTATTCTGCTCTCTATATTTCAACCCTTTTCTACCTTTAACATATCTCCTTTATTCCATTAGTGTCAAAATTTCTTCATTTTCACTTTTAATGATATAATTTGGCTGTAACACTTCTTTTTTTACAATTAGACGTGCTTGTTGAAAATTGTGTCATATTCCATTAACTCCTGCTTCGCTGTACAATTGAGTGGTTCTGCAACTAATACGCTGATGTTGATTTTGTCAAATAACTCTATATTGTGCTATGTCCTAGACATTTTTATTAGCTATTGTTTAAATTGAAAAAGACTGTATGGCTTGTACACACTTCTAATTAGGTCAAACCGGCAAACAGATGTATGTTCTCAAAAAAAAAATGATAATCTGTAACAATTTTTTTTATTAATTAGCTAAGTACTTTCAGCACATCACGTACCATCATCAGAGCTTCGTTATATAGGTATAAATCCTTCATAGAAGAGTAATTGCCAAACAACACATTTAAATGTATAGATACTGGGCCAAGCCACAGATCTCGGGTGTAAAAACCATTTACAATTAATAAAATCACATCGCGTCTTTTTAAAAATTAAAAAGAATTTAGATGTGATTTTATTAATTGTAAAGGGTTTTTACACCCTAGATCTGTGGCTTTGCCCAGTATCTATACATTTTAATGTGTTGTTTGGCAATTACTCTTCTATGAAGGATTTATACCTACATGACGAAGCTCTGATGATATGTGCTGAAAATACTTAGCTAAATAAAAAACATTTTACACACTATCAATTTTGTTGAGAACTTACACCTGTTTGCCGGTTTGACTTAATCTGTTTTAGTTCTTTATTCTGACATGAGATAATCTTATACATATTGTTTTGAACCTTGTCCCATATAATATATACAGGGTATTCCTCAGATAATTTTAAGACAATTTAACCCAATTTACCTAGTCCGAAAATGCTTCCTAAGGGAGCTAGAGCTCTTTGAAGACGGCGTCTTGGAATTAGTTTGTCTTAAATACCTCCAGAATGCTTCTATTTGGAAGAATAAAAATTGGTGTGCTTATTTACTTTACAGAAATGAATCGATTCCATCCATTGCGAATTTCTAGTACCGGTCATTGGCGTCCGTTTTGGGTAGGGCAACGGTTATTTTATCGCCTAACTTTTTTTGTCTTTAATTTTTAAGCATTTTTGACTCTGAATTATTAAATTGTGAGCTATTTTAGTACTAAAAGGTACTCTTACTTTAAGTCGATAGGGTACACAGTTTTCTAGAAAAATCGATTTGGAAATTTTTCGCTGTTTGAATTAAAAAAAAAATATTAAAAAAAATATTAAAAAAGATGAAAACTAGTATATTTATTTATATTCCAGAGAATAATCGATTTCATTAATGGCGAATTTCTAGTACCGGTCATAGGCGTCCGATATGGGTAGGGCAACAGTTATTTTATAGCATAACTTTATTGTCTTTAACCCGCCGTTACACGCGTCTTCTACTGTGACGTGGTTGCACGCGTATGAGCGTCGCCCTCACCTACATAAATTCGACTTATTTCGAGGAAGAATGAATGTCAACATGTATAAATATAAAATGGGTTGTACTCACATATTATAGAAAGTCTCGTAAACCAATTTTTTTATTAATTTAACAAAACAAAAGTAAAAATAATATACATAGATCAAAAGCAAGTTTTCTTAATTTTCAATTTCAGCAAGCCACTGAAGAAATTAACGTTCTTTACGCGAATTCATTTTACTAAAAATACAAATTAAAATTAACAACTGTTCTGAAGCTATTTCTTTGTGGCATTTATGTAATTAACTATTAATATTTTGTATTTTGATAACGACGTCCGAGGTGGAATTCGAAACGTCAATAAAATCAATTTTTCAAGTTAAATTGTGGCTTATTTCCCAATTAGAATAGGTAAATTTAAAAATGGGTTCTTAACCAGTGGCGCACCTATAATTTTCCTCTGGGGGGGAGGGGGGTCTTGCTTGGGCACCGAAAGTTTTTTGTATTATTTGTGAAAGACAAGTTACATTTTCCTACTTTCTTTTATATATATATTTCTATATGCTCTGGGTGGGATTTTAACCCCCAAACCCCCCGCTCGGTGTGCCACTGTTCCTAACCTAATCCAAACAATAATATTTTAATTAAACCTACCTAAATATTAAATAAAAACCTAAAAGTTTCTTTGAGATAACAGAAACGTGATTTCACCGTGATTGCACGCGCAGTGAGGAATTCCCTCACTTGAAGAGGGATGTCTCTTCTTTCAACTATCCCACAGCACACTGACCGCCTGAAATATTCTATAACTTTTTCATACTTTCTCATGAACCATGCTAAAGGCATTCCTGGGTGCTTAAGGTTATCGTATTAGTTTACACAATTTCATTGGTTATAAACAAATATGGTGAGGGATTCCCTCATAGCGCGTGTGATGGCGGGTTAATTTTTAAGTATTTTTGACACTAGGTTATTCAATTATGAGATAGTTTTTTTAATTTCTTTTTCAAATTCCCAAAACTAAAAACTTTCAAATCGATTTTTCTAGAAAACGGTGTGTCCTACCGACTTAAAGTAAGAGTACCTTTTAGTACTAGAATACCTAACAATTTAATAATGTAGTATCAGAAATGCTTAAAAGTTAAAATAAACATCGATTTAAACTTACAATATTAAATCTGATAAGAAAAATAAAACTTATATTGATGTGAATAAAAACAGAAAATGGCGTGTAAAAGAAAGTGGTGGTGTGACTTAAAATGTTTTTGTTAGTTAGCGGGGTTGAAACTGACATGAATAGAATAACTGAGAACAAAAGAACGTAATAAAGGGTGAATAAACAATAAAATATATATCCAGGATTTTTATCTGTTGAAAAGAATAGGGAATTGCATAAATTTTTAAATATTAAGATGATATTAAAAAACATAAGGTAACATGATCTTAAAACGCTTGGATGCGAAAAAAACAAATATTTTTAACCCGTACGCTAATTACGACGCTTTTAAAATGCTATAAAATTCAAATGCCTTAGGAGGCTCTTGAACGTCCTTCTATTGGTCCGACGTCACGGGCCACGGTCAACCGCGGGCTAGCAGTCGGAAACAACGCGATTAGGGTAGGTATCACGGGTATATTACATTTTAATCGTCTTTGATGGAAAATTCCTAGGTATTATTTATGTTCATCTTATATATTGTAATAAGTAGTTCCCCAATCAGCTTAGTTTTAAACTGAAATTGATAAAGTTGAGTGCTACTTTGTAAAGAGTTTAAAGCGCATAATATGACGGACGAGAGTAAGTCTGACAACTTACCTACCGTTGATGCCTTCATGGTGGCAATTTTTATAAAAAGTAGTGAAAGCTATTCTATTGGAGAAATGCGAGGTGTCAAGGCAAAAAAGTAAGAGTTATTAATAAGCATTTTTAAACCGTTTATAACAATAGTTTGGTATTACCATTATGTTATAGTATACGGTTTACCCAGTGGGTTTGGTCTATCTACATCTAATCGAAGGATTTCGTATATCCTGGAAAATATTATGGTGTAATTTGTATTATAATAAAGATTATATTTTATTATAATGTTTATTAGTACCTACTGGAGCCTTTCATTATTGTGTTCAAAGCCTTCTGAGAAAAGATTATGCGCAAAATTATACTCAATTACAATACGCATTCAAGGTCTTCCAGAACCTTGCTTTCTTTGGAGAGTTTCTTGTTCTCTCCATCTTTTATAAATATTAAAACTTGTTGTTCTGCTTACGTTAAAATGGTTCGCTACGGTAGATAGTGACCAACCATATTCTAATTTCGTTAAAATTCGTGTTTTGAGTTCTTTGCTAGCATGTTGAGCCACTTTTTTAGGTTGACAGAATCAGTTATCTGACAAATTTTAAGATTTGGCAGTGACAGTGACAGCAAATACATTAGAGGATACGACGATACATTAGACGATACGATATCGTCTAAAGTATTTGGTGACAGTATGTAAATAATAAGTATTTATCCTTCAATATACACTGCTCAATTTTCTACAAAATACGCTTTAAGAGTCGTATCAGTTTTTTAGGAACCAGCTGTATATACGAGGTCAGAATAGATCAGGCAACGTTCTCGAAAAACCGACATAAGTCCGGCAACGCTCACAAACCTAGCAACACTGTCGAAAAAATATTAAAATGAATATGTTCGTGCTTCAGACAGTTTTATTGGTGTCATGATGGTACGTAGTTGTCGAGTATACGCGTTTTCAGAGTTAATAACGGATACAAAGTTACGCTTCAAGAAAGAGTTTTCTTGTTACGTCGCATCCTCGTACGAACGCGGATTTCGAAAATATGTTTACCGAATTTCAATATCAATAAAATTTCCGAACTCGCCGTTACAAAATAGTACCACCCTTCCCGACCTCCGATCTGAAATTTTGTTGAAGAAGACTTTGAAGATATCGTTGGTTTGGAAGAAGAACGTTACAACTCAAAAATTGCCATTTTTGAGGTTTACCCTATAACCAACTCTAAATGTTAAACTTTATTATGGGAAAAATTGTCAGAACTTGCACTCATGTAATTACCGCTAGATGGCGACTTATAACAGTTTGACTTTCTCAAACATATGTATTACATTTTATGGAAGAGCGTCGCAATATAGTTGTGTTTCAGTTGTTGTGGAAGTTACCACGTGTTTTTTGGAGAACAGTGTTACAAGTTAAAAAGGGAACGTATTTTTTTTGGGATTTTTTGGTTATTATTTAATGCAAGACAATTACATTTTGTCTTAAGAAGTATTCCTTAAGGGATATGTGCGTTTATATAGAATTATTATGAGCAATACAGTAACATTTCAACAAATTTTGGGAAAAACTGTTACAAATGCTAATTACAGGTAGAAAGATGAGAACAAGAAAGGTCTTTCTATTTATATTTAAATAATAATAATGGGCTCTTTAATATTGTAAAAGATTTTACCTCTTATTTTTACCTTACCAAAATTATAATGAAAACTAGCACATTCAAATTTTAAAACGTCGCTCCTGAAAATTAGAATTTTTCGACTTGTAACAGTGTTCTACCAAGTGTTCCAAACCAACGATATTCGCGGACAGCTTGACGTGCTTCGCCGGACCTGCCTCTCCGTTGCGAACCCTTGCAGTACATGCGTTGATTAAGATGAGCATCAATTTTAACACTTAAATGGGTGTATTCTGTAACACTTCCGTTAAATTTTAGAGGCCTCTAAAATTTTAGCGCTTGCTAAAAATATATATTTTGGTATTCTGTAAGTTATGCATTCGTTAAAATCATAACCTAAACCATTAAAACTTCCGCTAAATAAAAATATTTTAGAGGCAGTCGCTAAATTTTTAGGAGTCCGTTAAATGTCGTTTGATTATTTTTGTTTGGTTATGTTTATATGAATAATAGTTTGGTATTTACGTATTATAATGGAGATAAACATTTAAAAATGGAAAATGGCTTTTTATAATGTACAGTCGAACCCACTTATTAGAGTACCGGCTATAGTAATATCCCCGTTTATGAAATATAACTATTCGAGGTCCCGAAACGTTTCCATTTACCCTTTAATAAATTTATCCGTTTAGTGGAATATGGTTTAGTAAAATAATACAACATAATAGAAAAATTTTTTCAGGTCAACGAATAAATTTTTAGGTAAAATTTCTTAAAAATTTAAATTTTGCCTGGTATAATGGTTTGTTGCTGTTTTGGTGCTTGTTGTTTTGTATGCTACGGTTCATCAGATACCTAATAAACACTTTATTACTGTGTTATGAATAAACTCTGCTTTCCCACAGAAAATTCAATCGTTCGCCGACAAGGTCATAAAAGAGTTTCATTTGTCTAAAAATTTCTATAGGTACATAATTCCACCCATACTTGGTTGTTTTTAGAAACAGAATTTTTCTACAAGATTATTTATTACTATTACCAATAGTTGATCGTTTGTTCCGAAGTCTTTTTAAAAACCAATTCCAATTTATTTTCTAATCGTTTCGTAATTATTTTTGTAAATAGATTATAGCTTCTTTATAGATTCTTTTTTTAGAGCTGAATTCAAATTACAAGAAAAACAAACAGTAATTGACCTGAAAGTAACTACAATTACCATTTCAAAGTAAGTAGGTAGATACCTACCTACCTACAAATGTAATTGAAAAAGTGTTGAAATCAAGATGTTTGTCAAAACAATTAAATCCTATTAACGCAGGTAAAATTTTTGTGAAACATTACATAACGTATCAAATGTTTACAAAGATGAAGTCTCAGAAGGTTTAGAACCAGATGCGGATGAGGAAGATGACCTTAATGTAATTGAAAATAGACCATTTGACCAAAATTAGTATAGAACGGGAGAAGAAATATACGATATGCAATTTTTCAGCAATATTTTAAAGTGATACAGTAGCGATCAACAGGTGGCAACAAACGCGGTCCAATATTGCGAAAGTTCTGCGAACTTTCAAAAGTAAGGCAACAGTGCGTCGGTACTTCGACAGTGACAGTGACGTTTATACTATCAAAAACAATAATTTTTTTACACATAGGCGCGAAATGTTGCCAAGTCAGTGACGTTCGATTTCTTGTTATAAAAAAATCGATTTTTAGTAGTTCCAAGATTACACAAAATCTAGGCATGGGATAAAAAAGTTTATTTGAAGAAAGTGTATTTTTTTGTCTTTCTTAATGGCGGTATAGGCTCCTTTTTTCAATATTTTATTTAGTTGTAGAGTAATTTCCTCATACTAACATATTTCTGAAATTGGGCTCTGTACCGCCATTCTTTATTATATTACGAATATGTGTGCCAAACATCTCGACAAAATATTCAAAATTATAGCCACAATCTTGGAACGCGTTTTTTGCTACCTGTTGATCGCTACTGTTTCCCCTTAATGCATAACTTTATAAATAAAAATATTTAATTGGAAAATATGAGTTTTACTAAAAAACAATTAAATAAAATAAATATTATTTTTATTATAAGCGAACAGAACAGAAGTTGCTCGCACTGGAAATGGACTTCTGGCGAAGATCGGCGTGCATCTCCAGAGTCTCACATATAACGAATGAACGGGTACGAGATATTATCAATAGAAAAACAAACATAATAGAAGAATAACAACAAAAATAACTGTGTTGGTATGGCCATGTAAAAAGAATGGAGGAACATCGACTCCCCGGAAAGAAGGAAAAGAGACAGACCGAAAACAACATGGATAAGTGGAATCCAGAAAGCCACGTCTGAGAGAGATCTCCGACCAGAAGATTGGACAGATCGACGCGGCTGGAGAATAGGAACCGAAAGGCGCAGGACGCTATAAACGGGTGTTATATAATATAAATATTATTTTCTAGCAAACTGTCAATTTCTTCTTCTTTCTTAAGGTTTTTGGCTTCTGACAGTCAGTTTTCGGTCAATTTCTAGGTTAAAAGCACGGTTATTAGACTTTATTACGGTTGTCTTGTCCGACGGTGGTGGGGAGACTTATATTTTTGACTTTACGTCACAAGAGTTTACATTCCCATATTTTTAAATGATTTTCGATCCTTGTATGTGTGTTATTGTGTATATATGTGTATTATATGTGTTATTATGAAATAATTAGAGAAATAGTACACATTTTATCTTATACCGGGTGGTGAATTGTAAAAAGGGCCATAGGAAACTCAATGTAAAATTCTGAATTGTTGAATTCCTGCTTCCCTAATTATTTTACATCAAAAGTCATGAGAGAATACTTGTAGAGTATTAAAATCTGTATTAAAATCAAAAGTTAAAATTGTTCTGCGATTTAAATGCATTCCAAAATTTTGAAAAATATGATACATTTGCCACAATAGGTATGCGTGTAAAAGTAAGACCACACGTTACTGTTTAACTGACAGTGCTCACACCATTGACTGAATAAAAAAATCTTTATTGTTAATCCTTTCTCCGCAACTGAGGGTATCTTATCAACTGTATTGTTTTTAAACAATAGATGATAAAATAAAAATATTGACAGTTCAAAAATGTGAACATTATTGCATTGTGTGTGGCTTAAGATTGGGCTGAAAACTAAAATGTATTACATTTTTACAAAATTTTGGAATATGTTTAATTACGTTAGACAAATAGTTTCTAATGTCTTTTGATGTACAATAATTATTAGGGAAGCTGGAATTCAACAGTTCAGCATTTTACATTGAGTTAATGCAAAATTTTGACGCATGTCAAAATTCTCAATGTGTTTTAATTGTATTCATTTTTTTCGAATCCTGAGAAAACTAATAAATATTTTTGAAAAATTTAAACTCAGAATGAAAGACTACATTATTACCGAGGGCTGAAAGTCCCTGAAAACTTCTATAATGTTTATTTTAATAAGGTACAGGGCTGAAAATAAAAGAGAAGTGTGATATTTAATTTCAAATATTTCCTTCAATAGAATCTGCTTGTTTATTCTAAGGGGCTTTCCGCCCTCGGTAATAATGTAATCTTGCATCCTGCGTTTAAATTTTTCTAAAATACTTGGTTTTCTCAGGATTCGAAAAAAATCATATTACGATTCAAATGACAGTAAACTCTCGTGACGTAATCTCACCCTTAATGTTCATTGGTTAGTCGATTTAGGCAACCGTAGTAATGTCTAAGAACCGTGGGTTAAAAGTAGTTCAAAAACGATAAACATGCGACGTTGCCGTATTTGTTCCAAAATCTTTTAGAGCATTCCTCTAAAAAATTATTTTAGCGGTCCCCTATAATATGTGTTTATAGAATATCCATCTAACCCACCATTTTTAGAAGACCCTTAAAAGTTAAATTTTAGAGGCCTCTCAAATTTAACGGAAATGTTACAGAATACACCCCAAAGTATCCCTTTTTCGAATCCCTTTTGTAATTCCTTTAAATAAATTAATTTTGAATCTGCATTTTTTCTCTTAATGCAAATTTGTTGCCTGACTTATGCCGACCACTGTATTACTGAATAGAGAATTTAATAACCTCTCAAATGAGCTATCAAACGACCCCTATTCTAATTAAAATAAATCATCGAGTACGTCATCTCTCTCAGACGGATGACGTTACTTGTATGATATGTAATGTCAAAAAATCATACTTTCAAAGTAAAAATTGAACTGTTTCAGGATTTTTCCCTGAAGTCACCGGTTTATGAAATATACTTTTATATACTTTTCTCGGTATCTTTCTCTCGAATGTCCTTAGTTGGACTTTATCTTTTTTCTGTCATTACCAAGGTTTCATAGCCATAGGTTACTACGGTTCCTATGAATACCCTCCAAACAACAGTTGTGTATAAACCACTTGTCCTACACTAATCTAAACACTACTCTATGAAGACGACATAATCCTTATACCGGAAAATCACAAGATGAAAAAGATTAGTAAATATACGGGTAGAAAAGATAGAGAACATGAAAATGCTAGTAGATATCATAGTGTAGGAAACAGAGGTTGAAACTCGCAAAATGGACACGAAACCGGTTTCTTTTCTGGAATATCAAAGGGTGCTTATTATGAGACTAACATTTTCTTAGAAAATTTCGCCCCGGAACCCCCTTTTCATCCCTTTAAAGGGGGTAATTTGTGGTGTTTGCAAAACGTAGCCCCTCCTGTGCTTTTTACAAAAAATTCACTTAATAGTAAAATGAGGAGAACTATGTTATATCCTACTATTTATTTCCCGACAGCATATGTCTAACACACACCGTTTAACGAGGGTGGCGCCCCAAAGTTGACAAATTTTTAAAAAAGATGTTTCAAAAAAAATTATTTTTTCCAACTGTACTGAAAATTAAGAACAAACTCTGCGGCAATTAATCACAAAAATAAGTGGCTGATTTTTTGGTATAGGTTTCATTTAACCCTCGCAGGACCAACCTTTTAGTAGAAAGAGCGAAGACCAAGGAGGGTCAATAAATGTCCACACATAAATTAATCAAAAACGTGCTTCTTTAACCTTCCGATGACCAACCCTTTTTGTTACACGGATGACCAAGGGGGGGGGGGGAATGACCCCAGTTCAAAAATGTCAAAAATGACAATTAACAAAAAAAAGTGTTTTTTTTTTAATTTTTAATTTTTTTTGGTATGGGCTTTATGTCATTCAGCCAGTCACAACATGAGTATTAGTGTCATGTGTAGTGTGTATGTTGAGTAAGTGTCTTGTTACTTTGCAAAGTCGACGTCATTAGCGTAAAACTACTTGTAATTACACATAATAGACGCTATTCTACTAAACATCAACTTCAGAATATATTTTTTATTCGTAAAATATAGGGAATTTTTTTTATTTCAAAATATGTGGATATCTAGAATGATATTAAAGTCAAATAAAAAAATAATGAGTTAAAAATTAAAAATACTTTTGAATTTATTAAAGAAAAACATACGCTGGGGTCACAATTTCCCCCGCTTGGTCATCCGAAGGTTAACTAAATATCGTCAAGCCTCAAAATCATCCAGCCTCCAAAATCCACTGCTGAACATAGGCCTCTTTCCCTTGTTTCCAAGGTGTCTATTTATCCTATTTAAATCGTCGGCCCATCTTGTAGGTGGTCGACCGACGCTTCTCTTGTCTTCTCTTGGTCTCCATTACAATAACATCTTTGTCCATCGCCCATACGACTACGAATAATATAGACCAGTGCAAATAGCAAAAAAACAATAAAGAATTAATAGCAGGATGAGACCAATTCCAAATGAAAGTACACATATTAGATAACATGTGGAACATTTTTCACCAAATCTGGATGAGGGGAACATGGGTTGGGGGAGCGCTTTTAGGGGTGAAAACGGTTAATTACGATTTGCGGCAAAACGGCACATCCTATTGAAAAAAGTTAAATTGCAAAGTTGTAGGCTATAAGAAGATCTACAACTTTTGTAAATAAGCATTTTTCACGTAACCTCAAAATATCCGAGAAAATTGGAAAATTCGATGTTTTTGATTTTATTTTTTTTTTCTCACTGAAAAACAAATTTTTTATTACCAAATATGGTGGAAATATACCTCTTTATGTCCCAAACACGCTGTAATTTTTTTGTATCAAAATATTTTTTAAAACTCTTGTTTTTTATGTTTAAGTGAAAATGTAAGCATTTTTTCAATTGAAAAATATTCCAAAATTTTTTTAGCTTTTTTAAAGAAGTTGGCATTTTTTTTGTTTATTGAAACCTCTATTTTCTGATGGTGTAAAAAAATATATACGTTACTATGGAAAATTTTGTCACAAAAGGCAAAAATCAGAAATTTATTTTCAACCCCTCACCATTTTCAACATCATGTTTTGCAGGAAAAGGAAAGAAAAACATAGTGAAAGCATTACTAGACAATAAAAACTTGTCACATTTAGCCAATATTTTCTACAAAAAAGATGCAAGTAAAGAAAATATCGCCAAAAATGGTTTACAATTAATTCTATCAATTTATAAATGTAGAAATGAAAATACAAGTTTGAATCAATTAAGATTTAACAAATACCAATTAGCAAGAGTAAAAACTTCTTTTAAACTAGCTAATCTCCCACCAACTGAAGGCGCAGCAGAACAACACTGTTACAAAGCATACCATCAGATTCAATCTTGGATGGGTAACAAACTGACGGCAACAAATTGGGGCTGGAAGCAACATGAACGTGGCATTGTGCCCATATTCACAAATGCAGAATTAATTCCAGAAATATTACTAAAAAGTATTTGCTGCAGCTGTGAGACTGGATGCAATAGTCAAAAATGTGGGTGCCGAAAGCATGGTTTGAAAACACTGTTACAAAGCATACCATCAGATTCAATCTTGGATGGGTAACAAACTGACGGCAACAAATTGGGGCTGGAAGCAACATGAACGTGGCATTGTGCCCATATTCACAAATGCAGAATTAATTCCAGAAATATTACTAAAAATTATTTGCTGCAGCTGTGAGACTGGATGCAATAGTCAAAAATGTGGGTGCCGAAAGCATGGTTTGAAATGTACCAATTTATGTTCAAATTGTACTTCTGATAAATGCTCCAATGTCGAAAAACCATTTTTTTTATATTAATGAATATGATGACATTATGGATGAGAAACCAACGCCAAATGAAGAAAATGTAGACGAAGACCATGATGGTCTAGAAGATTTAGAAGAAACTGCAGAATCTGTAAGCATTACCGAATGTGATGAAGAAATGCCATCAAAGAAGCAAAAACTTAATTAATTGATGAAAAATTGGCCATTAAAATTATAATAATTAATTTCTTTTGTATTAAATAAACTTTTCCGTTAACAAAGTTGTTGCGACTTTTAATTTGGTTCATGAGAAAAAAGTTAAAAAAAATGTATTTTATAGGTATGCAGGCCGACTTAAAAAAAAATAGTTTAAAAAAATAAAAAACACGCTTTAAAGCACTAAAAATTTAAAAATAACTTTTAAAATTAAAGCTAGTAATATTTTATTTTTAAATTTTTAGTGCTTTAAAAGCGTGTTTTTTATTTTTTTTTAACTATAATTTATTCACAAAATTAAAAATCACAGACAACGGCATTAGTGTAGTAAATTTTTAACAGAGGTTCGTTGGTTCCTGCTCGCTATGCAACTTATATTACGTCTGAGAATATGAAAATGGTGAGAGGTTGAAAATAAATTTCCGATTTTTGCCTTTTGTGACAAAATTTTCCACAGTAACGTATATATTTTTTTACACCATCACAAAATAGAGACTTCAATAAACAAAAAAATGCCAACTTCTTTAAAAAGCTAAGAAACTTCGGCAGATTTTTCAATTGAATAAATGCTTACATTTTCCCTTAAACATAAAAAACAAGAATTTTAAAAAATATTTTTATACAGAAAAATTACAGCGTGTTTGGGACAGAAAGAGGTAAGTTTTCACCATATTTGGTAAAAAAAAATTTGTTTGTTCAGTGAGAAAAAAAATAAAATTGAAAACATCGAATTTTCCGATTTTCTCGGATATTTTGAGGTTATGTGAAAAATGTTTATTTACAAAAGTTGTAGATCTTTTTATTGTCTACAACTTTGCAATTTAACTTTTTTCGATAGGATGTGCCGTTTTGCCGCAAATCGTAATTAACCGTTTTCACCCCTAAAAACGCTCCCCCAGCCCATGTTCCCCTCATCCAGATTTGGTGAAAAGTGTTCCACACGTTATCTAATATGTGTACTTTCATTTGGAATTGGTCTCATCCTGCTATTAATTTTTTATTTTTTTGGTCCATTTTAGAGCTATCTGCACTGGTCTAATAACACAAATTTACACACAGACATTATTTCTGCTTTATTTAACTGATTTATGGAAGGTTCACGAAAATTTAAAGTCACCTAATAAAACATATATTATACAAGTTTAATATTTCGAGCTCATTCTTGATAAATATGTAATCCACCAGACTTTACTAAATGTTACCCGTCGTGTTAACTATCTATATGTTAGTAGTCAAAAGGCGTAAAAAGATAAATGTTATTTTGCCGTATCTGCTTTTAGGCATAAAGGTTTCCTTTTCGCTTTCTGTAGATGCGACGTTTTCTTGACAGTAAATCATCAACTGAATAAAAACAGCTACTTTTGAATCGGATTGAAGTTTATATCTGATGTTCGACTGACAAAGAACGGGAGCAATAAAATTAAATTGACATATTCAAAACAAACTTGGGGTGGTTTTGAATTTTAAATTATGTTGTTCTGCATTAGAAGATATATATAGGTACCTCACTTTGGCTACACATGTTTTATCTTTGACATAATATATGTACATATATTTACCTTTTAATAACGTCATTCTTAAAATGTCAAATGTTGAAATTTAAACCAAAAAAATATACTAAACCATTGTTACAGTTGAAAATCCTTTAAAATTTTTTTAAATTTAATTGTTAATATAAATTACAATAGTCTAAGAGCTGAGAGCAGATTTTGTGCGTGATAAGTAATATGGAAAAACTATATGGGAATATGTTGAATTAGTTGTGTACATGACTTTCACCAACGGCCGGAAACCAGAGTGGGGGCCGAGGGTAGATATAAGGGGTCAATTCGCGGTTTTTATTATTTTTTTTATGACGCTCGTGATAGAGATAGCGCACCAAAATTTGGGAATAAGTAGGTCATGACGTACCTAAGTAAAATCTCTAGAGGCGTAACGCTGCGTGGCCGACAAAGGGGTGGGGGTAGGGGTGAATACAAAAAATATAAAGGGTTTTTTGCGACGTTCGTGATTGAGATAGTGCACCAAAATTTGGGTATAAGTATACCATGACATAAGTAAGTAAAATCCCCTGAGCCGGAAACCAGAGTGGGGGAGGAAGGTAGTTATAAGGGATCAAAATCCCGTTTTTTATTATTTTTTTTGTGATGCTAATGATCGAGATAGTGCACCAAAATTTGGGAATAAGTAGGTCATGACGTAACTGGGTAAAGTCTCCAGGAGTGGAACGCTGCGTGGCCGACAAAGGGGTGGGGCAGGGGTGAATACAAAAAAATGTTAGGTGTTTTTTGCGACGTTCGTGATTGAGATAGTGCACCAAAATTTGAGAATAAGTAGACCATGACATAACTAAGTAATATCCCCAGAGGCGGAAACCAGAGTGGCACACGAAGGTAGTTATAAGGGGAAAAATTCGCGGTTTTTATTATTTTTTTTGCGGCGCCCATGATGGAGATAGTGCACCAAAATTTGGGAGTAAGTAGGCCATGAGGTAACTAAGTAAAATCCCCAGGGGCGGAACGGTGCTTGGGGTACAAAGGGGTGGTAGGCACGGATGAGTATAAAAATATATGGAGGTATTTTTGCCTTTCGTAATCGAAATAGTGCACCAAAATTTGGGAATAAGTAGATCATGACATTACTAAGTAAAATCCCCAGGGGCGGAACGCTGCGTGGGGGACAAATGTTGTGCCGGGTCACAAAAAAATAATACACACTGCGACTTTGACCCCTTAAAACTTCCCTCATCCCCAACTCTGGTTTCTGGCTCTGGGGATTTTACTTAGCTAAGTCATGGTCTACTTATTCCCAAATTTTGGTGCATCTTAATCTAGCACGTCGCAAAAATCCCCTTATATTTTTTATATTCACACCTACCCCCACCCCTTTATCGGCCACGCAGCGTTCCACTCCTGGAGATTGTACTTAGTTGCCTCATTGCCTACTTATTTTCAAATTTTGTTGCTCCAAATTTTGGTGCACTATCTCGATCATGAGCGTCACGAAAAAAATAATAAAAACGGCGACTTTGACCCCTTATAACTACCCTCGTCCCCCACCTCGGGTTTCCGGATCTGAATATTTTACTTAGTTATGTTATGGTCTACTTATTGCCAAATTTTGGTGCACTCTCTCAATCACGAACGTCGCAAAAACCCCTTATAATTTTTGTATTCACCCCTGCCCCACCCCTTTTTCGGCCACGCAGCGTGCCACCCCTGGAGATTTTACTTAGTTATGTCATGAGTATTAGTAATAGGTGTTATTATCTATTCTAAAATAGGGAATAATGAGCATATTATTAAACGGTAGTAGGAAAATATGTTTATTATATTTTTTATGTCTTTGGATTTGTGTTCATCGGGAATGGGATAATAGGTATTAAAATATGATTAAAATATGATTCGAAGAATACTAAAAAGCAATCTTAATATTATTTGTACAATCTGTCAAAATAATTCATTTCGGTATCAATTTTACGGCGATATAGTCTAAGATCCGAATAGGAGGTCAAAATGTACCCATCTGCTTGCCGGATGAAACATTTTTTTTTATTAAATTTCATATACAGGGTGTTTGGTAAAGAATGGGCCATGACTTAACCTCAGGTTCCTGAGGTTAAAATAGGCCGATTTAAGCTAACTTACCTTAGTACAAAGTTTATAATAACCGAGATACAGGGTGTCAAATTTAAACTTTTTTTTTATTTATTATTGAATATTTCCTTACAGGTATGAGATAACAACATGAACTTTGGTATGTGGGGGTTTTTTGGGTCGAGAAAACTAAATTCCCTACCAAAAATGATGGCGCCACATACGCATTTCAGCACTAATGTATTACGTTCAATTTTTTTATCCCTCACTCTGTATAATTTTGACATTAAAATTTTTATTCTCCTATTAGTTCTACTTAAAAGAGGTATACTTTTTTCATCTTCCTAAACTCAACCGTTTTCGAGATAAACGCATTTTAAATCTGTAGTTACACCTGAAAAATAACTTAAAACGACAAAATTATCCAAAAATGTATCGCAAATTTCTTCAAATGGAATTTGCGATGCAATGACATAAATTTGAGAACTGACACAATTATGATGGTTTTAAGTTATTTTTCGGGTGGAACTATGTACATACAATGATATGCTAAAAATAATGGTGTATCGCACATTTAAAATGCGTTTATCTCGAAAACGGTTGAGTTTAGGTAGATAAAAGAAGTATACCTTTTTTAAGTAAAACTAATAGAAGAATAAAAATTTTAATGTCAAATTTATACAGAGTGAGGGATAAAAAAAATGAACGTAATAAATTAGTGCTGAAAAGCGTATGTGGCGCCCTCTGGGCAATACATCATTTTTGGTAGGGAATTTAGTTTTCTCGACCCAAAAAATCCCACATACCAAATTTTATGTTGTTATCTCATATCTGTCAGGAAATATTCAATAATAAAAAAAAATTTAATTTTGACACTCTGTATCTCGGTTATTATAAACTTTGTACTAAGGTAAGTTAACTTAAATCGGCCTATTTTAACCTATGGCCCATTCTTTACCAAACACCCTGTATAGACAAATATTTCTAGCATGGGTTGCCTATCAACATCGTGTCATAGCCATCCTTAAGGGGAGCCGAAGGGGTTGAAATCAATATTCCAAACATATTTCTTTAAAGTATGGTAGAATTATTTTATTTTTAAATTAAACAGGCATATTCAGTACAATTCATAGATTACTCAAGAAAAAATTCAAGGAAAAATACTGAAAAATAAGCCAACGGTGGCAAATGTTTAAGAGACACCTCAAAATAATGAATTTTGCGGTGGACATCAGAACTCATCATTGAATCATGGTAAACAAAAAATTAAAAAGATTTTATAAGCTTATGAGTTTTTCGAGGTAACGCTGTAAAATCTTTTTAGTTTTATCTAATTTTTATTTTTGATACCACCAAGAAGTCAAACCAACAATTTTTTTTTGTAAAAAAGGGTGAAAATTAGCATATTTATTATTGTTAAAAAAAAACTAAGCATACAACAAAAAATATCTCGACAGCTTTACCTCAAGGAATGTCTAAAGCAAATAATATCCAAAATTCGGACATCTTGGATTTCAAAGCACCCTAAAATATGTCTGTGTAGATATTGGCATTGAATCCGACCCGGGCCGACCGTCACATGTAACACCGTTGCCGTATCCTCTATTTTTTCATACTATCACGTTACAATTTTTTGTGATATTATATTTCTGTGTGAAATGTATCATTTTTGTGTATTTTAGGTATGTTCTAATATGTTATGTATATATAGGTTTTTACTTGATTATTTTAAATCATTGTGACGTTTAACTTACTAGAAACCTTGTAATATTTTGTACCTAATGTGTTAAAAGTAAGTAGTTTTGAAACACCAATTAAGTAAAGTTTATTATGTTGTTGTTTTCACCAATTTTGAAAAAATGTGAAAATATTGAATTGTCCACGTCCGTCTGTCCGTCCGTCCGTCTTGTCTGTTTTCAAACTCAACTCCTTCGTCATTATACCAGGTAGAATGACAACTGAGGTGTCAAATGAAAGCTTATCCAAGGATGGTACTAAATGTGAGAAATTTAACCTAGGCTGTCTGTCCGTCTGTCTGTCCGACCGCGTATATGATTCCTTCGTCACTGTACCAGGTAGAATGACAAATGAGGTGTCAAATGAAAGCTTATAATCCAAGGATGGTACTAAAGATGAGAAGTTTGACATAGGCTGTCTGTCCGCCTGTCCGTCCGACCTGGTATAGTGACGGAGGAGTTATATTCGCGGACAGACAGACAGACGGACAGACAACCTAGGTCCAATTTCGCACCTTTACTACTATCCTTGGATTATAAACTTTCAGTTGACACCTCATTTGTCATTCTACCTGGTATAGTGACGGATGAGTTATACTCGCGGTCGGACGGACAGACGGACAGACAGCCTATGTCAAACTTCTCATCTTTAGTACCATCCTTGTATTATAAGCTTTCATTTGACACCTCATTCGTCATTCTACCTGCTATAGTGACGGATGAGTTATATTCGTGGTTGGACGGACAGGCGGACAGACAGCCTATGTCAAATTTCTCACCTTTAGTACCATCCTTGTATTATAAACTTTCATTTGACACCTCATTTGTCATTCTACCTGCTATAGTGACGGATGAGTTATATTCGTGGTTGGACGGACAGGCGGACAGACAACCTATGTAAAATTTCTCACCTTCAGTACTATCCTTGGATTATAAGCTTTCATTTGACACCTCATTTGTCATTCTACCTGGTATAGTAACGGAGGAGTTATATTCGCGGTCAGACAGACAGACGGACAGACAACCTAGGTCTAATTTCTTACCTTTAGTACTATCCTTGGATTATAAGCTTTAATTTGACACCTCATTTATCATTATACCTGGTATAATGACGGAGAAGTAAATGTTATTATTCTATTATTCTTGTAGGTATATTTAACATTGATTGAAATTATGAAAGAAATATATAGAAAACAGCATGGCAACACTGTGATGCACAAACATAAAAATGCAGCCACATTCAGCTGTGCCAGCTGTGCGTTACATAGGGTGCTTTAAATCCAAGATGTCCCAATATTCTAGGTGGGTCGGTCAAGTAGTTTTTGAGTTACAATGTCTACAGCCATTGAAAAAATTAGTTTTGAGGAAAACGCGTTTAAAGTATTCTTCTCCTTTAAGTGCCATCTCCGAGGCGGAGGTCGGCAATCATCATAGCTATTCGTATTTTAGAGACGGCTGCTCTAAAAAGTTCATTTGATGTACATCCGTACCACTCTCTCTATTTGGATTTGGATTTGGATTTCCTCTAAGTAATCTCCTGTGGAGTTGATCGTTGTTCCAAGGCGTGCATATTGGTCGACTCGTTCGATATTGGATCCGTTTATGAAGACATTTTCGTTATTTCTTTGAGTTTTCGATATTTTCATAAACTTTGTCTTCTTGACATTCATTGTTAGCCCGTATTGCCAACTAAGTAATAGCCAACTATTGGTAATAGCCATTGGTTGGCAATAAGTATTGCCAACTTTTATTTTCAATTTCTTTTTTGTCCTTTCAAATCGTAGAATGGTGCACACCGGAATATATTTTTAAATCGCGGACTAATTTACAAAAAAAGTAGAAACAGCTGTTGACCGTTGTTCACTACGTTCAAGCATGCTGGCGCGAACCTGCTGCAAATCGAGTCGAAGCTAGCACTATTTAACACTATCTCCCTACCTTCCTACCTTCAACTCGTTTTATAGCAAGTTTGTACCAACGCGCTTGAGCGTAGTGAGAAACGTTCAACAGCTGTTCTTATTTTCTTTTGTAAATTACTCCGCGATTTAAAAACATATGTCGGTGTGCATCACTTTACCATTTAACAAACAAAAAAGAAATTGAAAATAAAAGTGGACAATACTTTTCTCAAAACTGCTTTTTTCAGGCTGTAGACATTGTAACTCAAGAACTACTTGACCAACTCACCTGAAATTTTGTATATATATTCTTTAGACATTCCTTCAGGTAACGATGTCAAGATATTTTTGTTTTATGCTTAATTTTTGTTTAACAATAATAAATATGTTAAATTTCACCTTTTTTTGCAATCAAAATCCTTTGTTTAGATTTCTGAGTGATCAAGAAGTCAAAATTAGATAGAACTAAAAAAAATTTGACAGCTTTACCTCGAGAAACTCATAAGCTTATAAAATCTTTTTAAATTTTTTGTTTACCATGATTTAATGATGAGTTCTGATGTCAACCTCAAAATTAATTATATTTTGAGGTGTCTTTTAAAAAATTGCCACCGTTGGCTTATTTTTCAATATTTTTCCTTGAAATTTTTCTTGAGTAACCTATGAATTGTATTAAATATGCCTATTTAATTTAAAAATTAAATAATTCTACCATATTTAAAAAAAATGTGTTTGTAATATTCATTTCAACCCCTTCGGCCCACCTTAAGGATAGCTATGACACGATTTTGATAGGCAACCCATGCTAGACACATTTGTCTATGTATGAAATTTAATAAAAAAATGTTTCATCCGGCAAGCAGATGGGTACATTTTGACCTCCTATTCGGATCTCGTACTAATAGCATACTGACTTAGACGGTTGTCGAGCGATAACCAAAGTGAAGGAGAGTTTGGCGCGGTTATGTTTTTAATAGGTGACTGCTTAGTAACACATCATCTTGTTGACTTGCCTTACTTCTTTTTTTTTTTTTTAATTTTTCGTATTGGTATATTATTTTTTTGGAAAATAGTAAGTAATAAAATCTGTTTAATATTTAAATAAAAAAACAATTAAACTGTTTAAAATATATTTATTTCGTTGAAATAATAATAATAGAAATATAACTTCTTACGTACGGTCGAAGTACACGTGCATTCTTTTTTGCTCATTGTTCTAAATGAATCACCCGATACTATAAAAACAACTGGTATTAATTCCGTAAAACGGCTTACGGATATGAAATGTATATTAAGGAATTCTCTTTTACTTACTGTTACTTGTACAATAGATTTTTATTTAGAGCACACGTTATTTTTCATGTAATTGCCTTAAAATATGTCTTATTTTTAAAAGCCACCGCCATTCCATGACACTAATGACAACTGTTTACTGTTTCATTGTTTCATAATTTCAAGGAGGGTAATTCTAACAGTGTTGCCATAGTTATATAAAATATGTTTTCTTATGAATAATAAAATCTTTCGATTTTAAATAATGTTATGGTTTATTTTTTAACCAAGAGGAGTAAACCAAAAATACAGATTCACACCCAAGAAAGTCACTAGAATAGTCACCAAAATACATCTTTTTAATTGATCATGTCGGCCCTCAACGGTAATCCATCAATATTATATTATATTAATACGTCGCCAAGAAGTTCTAAAAACAATTGCTTTCTATAAAAAAGCAGACTAAAAATCTAAAAATTAAAGGAATAACACAAAAAACATTAAAAATCGCCGATATAACTTATTTAGCCCATGAAATGCCAAAAGTGTCAAAATTTGATAAATGTCATTAGTGTCAAAATTTTATAACAGTGGACTAAACTTGCCTGCGGTTGGACCAATTACAAACAAGTATTACAGCGTGGTAAAGAATCACTCCTCTTGGTTTAAAAACAACCTATATTAGTTGATAATTTTTTTTATTTAGCTAATGCCTCGACAACTAATGGCCATTGACATGGTAGGTACGGTGAATTATTGCAGTTAGGTACTCAGTGTCATGTGAAGTGTGTGTGTTGAGTAAGTGTCTTGTTACTTTGCAAAGTCGACGTCATTGTCTTTGCAAAAGGGACGCTAAATGTATCCGAACGTCTGCGGTCCCTCCGTAGACCAGGCCGGATCTGTAAAAATATTAGTACATTTGGACGTTGAGAGGTGACTCAAATTTTTTTGCAGAAATTGCTTGAAAATATATCAAATAATAATATTTGAGTTATCCTCCCTCTCAAAAAGGTCCGGAACATTGTTTAAATAAACAAAATGTCAAAAAATTAAGGAAAAATTCGATTTTTTTCTTGGTTTTTTGATTATAACTTTAAAAGTATTCATTTCCGAGAAAAGTTGTACTGACATAAAAGTTGCGTAATTAAATTTCCTATAATATAGAATTAGTTAAAAATTTAAGAAATACTCACAATTGTTGCAAAATAGCAATAATTTTTAAAAAAACATACAAAAACAAGTATTTGCATTTTACGTTTTTCAACCATTTATGCTACACTTAGGACCTTCATATTTCACCTTGAAAAATTTTATGATACATTAAAACAATACTGTAAATTTCATTAAGATCGGTACAATAGATTTTGCAAAATAAATTTTGCAATCCAGCTTTCGTAAAAAAAATTCATTTTTTCAAAATGTTACAGGACTGAAAATAAAGCAGATAGCAAGTTGAAAATTTTTTTGCACATAGAAGTGTACTGTACCATTCATTTGCAATTTTGCAAAATTAAAATCGCTTAACACCACGGCGTCAGGAATTTTTTTAAATAAGCATTAATTATTGGTGCTACGCGCAGGACAGCGGATAGGTTGCTCTGATTGGGCATTTCAATGACCTTTTATAATGATTGATACATTTTAATTTTTATGACATTTTGATATAAATAAATAAATTTGTTTATTGCAAAATAAAAACACATACTCTATCCTTTGAAATAATACTTTTATTAGCAAAAACTTTCTTTGTTCATATATTTTAACTTAAATAATAAAAGTTTATTATTTTTAAACATATTCAATTGTTTAAACAATATTTCACAAACAATATTAAAATTAGTTTGATTTTTGTGGAATTAAAATATTAAAATACAACAAAATATAGAGTAAGAAAGTAATATATTAGATAAAGATTAGAAGAAATTTTGGTGGAAATCAACCTGTGTGAATCGAACACAGCTGTCCTGCGCGTAGCACCAAAAATTATTGTTTATTTCAAAAATTTTCTGACGCCGTGGTAATTAATTGATTTTAATTTTGAAAATTGCAAATGAAAGGTAGAGTATATTTCTATAAGCAAAAAAAAATTCAACTTGCTATCTGCTTTACTTTCAGTCCTGTAACATTTTAAAAAAATGAATTTTTTTTGCGAAAGCTGTATTGCAATATTTATTTTGCAAAATCTATTGAACCGATCTTAATGAAATTTACAGTATTGTTTTACTGTATCATAAAGTTTTTCGGGGAGAAATATGAAGCTCCTAAGTGTAGCATAAATGGTTGAAAAACGTAAAATGCGAATACTTGTTTTTGTATGGTTTTTTCGCAATTATTGCTATTTTGCAACTAGGGTTACTATTTTTTAAATTTTTAACCAATTCTATATTGTAGTAAATTGAATTACACAACTTTTATGTCAGTACAACTTTTCTCGGAAATGAATACTTTTAAAGTTATAATCAAAAAACAAAGAAAAAAATCGAATTTTTCCTTCAATTTTTGACATTTTGATTATTTAAACAATGTTCCGGACCTTTTTGAGAGGGAGGATAACTCAAATATTATTATTTGATTTATTTTCAAGCAATTTCTGCAAAAAAATTTGAGTCACCTCTCAACGTCCATCTCAAAACAGATCCGCCCTGGACTACCGGTGAGTACCGATCCCACAAGGACAGAAACTATCTTCATTTATTAATTTATAATAAACGAAAAATTTCTGACCCTGGTGAGATTTGAACTCACGAGTATTCCTACCTTTTGATTGAAAGGTAGGCGCTCTTACCACTGAGCCACACTGGGGGTAGTTGATAATTATATTTTTTTACTAATCCAAATAAAAAAGGTCGTAGAAAAAGTATAGTATTCTACTTGCATGTAATGGCTATTACTCACTCTATTAAATTACGATACTCGCCTACGGCTCGTGTCGCAAACTTCATCATCTTGAGTAATAGCCATCATTACATGCTCGTTGAATAATACACTATTTCCTACGACCGTTTAATAATATGCTCATTATTCACTATTTTTTAATAGATAATAACATCCATTACTTTACCCGTGCGTAATAGTTCTTTACTCACGGGCTGAAGTTACTCACGGGTTGAAGTTATATTTAAGCGGTGCATGGCACTTTTAATCTTATACTTATTATTAGCAAACAAAATTACTTGTTTATTTAATAAAATAATCATTGTAATTTATATCAACAATTAATTTCGAAAAACGTTTAAAGGACTTTTAACTTTAACAATGGGTAAGTATATTTTTACGTTTAAATTTCAACATTTAACATTTTAAGATTGAAGTTTTAGAGTATTAGACTAATGACTCGTGTAATATTGGCCTCAAGTACCTCAAGCGTAGTTGGTTTATTCATGTAAATTTTGGACTTAAAGCTCCAAAGGAAAAATCTAGAGGTGTGATGTCACAGGATCTAGGCGGCCAATTCACTGTTCCGAAGCGAGAAACTGAATCACTCTTCACCGAATCGTTCTCGCACTAAAGCCCAGCTTTCACGGACTAAATGACAAGTGGCGTCTTGTTTGAACCCAACATCGAGAATTAGATCTTTAATTTCATGTACCAAATAGTCCATTATTATGGCGAGATAGCGGTCTTCATTCGCAGAGTTCTAAACAAATATGAATCACCGGTTCCACTAACCCATAAAATGAATCAAACAATTCTTTTTTTCTAATGGCAAATGGTCATTTTGTCAATTCACATAACCATTAAGCTAAACATGGGTCTCATCGAAAAACAATTTTTTTCTAAAACAGTGAATCTTCTGCAAGCTTATCAAGAGCTCATCGACTGAAACGGTGATGACTCAGAAGGTTGGTCGGTTTCAGATCTTGCACTACTTGAATTTTGTTTGCTTTTAAACAAAGATCCTTACGTAAAGGACGCAAGTTGTTGCATCTGACAAGTCAAGCTGTTAAAAACTACAACGAATCGATTCTCTTCATTATTTTCGCGTACACAATCCGCTACTGCTGCTATATTTTCTTTAGTACAGGTTGAACGTGGTCTATTTAATCGCGTGTTGTCGAATAATCGAAACTGGGTTTCAAACTTACTGATGGTATATCAAATTATGCGTTCGGCCAATTATGTGGACCATAAGTTGCTCTAATCGCACGAAACAGATTCCCTGTAGAACGCTCATTTTTGTAATACAACTAAATAATTTCTAGACTCCGTACGAAATTACAAAAAAGGTTTAAAATATATTAAACATTCCATCGTCCATTCAGATGCGTAGTACAAAATAAGTATTGTTTTTCAGAAAATAGGCTAATTATATCTGTTTGTTCTTAGTTTTTGTAAACAATATTATCAAAAATAAGCTGAGAATGTAAGCATTATCATAACGAAAACTTAGTTTTCGGTTAGCAAACATTATTTCAATATTACTATTCGCTCCGTGCAGGACTGACGTGACGTGGCACCTAGAGTCGTCACGTGACATTTTGGCGACAACAATTTTAAGATAAGCATTATGATAAAAAATATACTTGCGAAGTTGCAAATTATTAGTAATAAGTCAATAACCCGAGAGCAGTCGCGCCGTTAGAAAAAAGCGATTTTATCCTTTTTCGCGATAACTTGATGAAAACTTTTGCAACATAACTTTTCACTCGTAAGTGCCTCGAGGAAGGGTGTAGTAATGCGTAGGTTATTTTTCTTCTTCTCCTTTTTGTGGTATTTGTGGCTTTGGGGAGAGCCAATTAGCTTTAATATTTGTTAGAAATAATAGTTCTAACATAGCAAGTAAATAAAAATACTATAAAATAAAAATTTGTTGTAAATTCTTATTTAAATTCGTATTGTGAGATAAAATCTAACACGCGACTGTTCACGTTAGAGAAGTGAGCGCGACTGCTCCCGGGTTAAACGATATTTTTTCCAATTTACGGATAAAATGGTAAAATGCATGTAGTATTAAGAACTGGGTTTCTAAAAATTCATCACAATTTACCTTTTCAACCCCAAAACGGAACAAAAATGGAAAAATTTATCCTCGTTTTTAAACTAGGAGGAGTAATTCTTTACTCTTTACTTGTTTGCAGTTGGTCCAACCGTAGGAAAGTTTACTCCACTAAATTATGGCATTTTGACATTATTATTAATATCTATGAAATTTTGACACTATTGCTTATTAAACTTCTTAGTTTAATTAATTATATCGGCAATATTTTGTGATTTCTGAGTTATTTCTTTATTTTTTAGATATTTAATCTGCATTTATATAAAAAACTGTAGTTTTTAGAACTGTTTTGGCTAAATTGTTATTATTCTTATGTGACCGATACTGATTACTGCATTACAGTCGACATGGTTAACCAAAAAAGAAGATGAATCTGGTGATCTTTACAGTGGCATTATTTGGTGTGGATCTGTCTTTGTTTTTCCTCCTAGTTTACATGTTTTCTCTAATTTATTTGTCATTATTTTTGATATATATAGAAACTACGCCTACTTTTTGATTATTATTAGCATAATTAAAGACTTTTTAAATTAAATACGCAACATTTATTTATTATTTTTAATAAAATTTGTTATAAAAAGGATGACATTGATATTATAAAGAATCGCCAAAATTGTCATATTTATATAATTACTAATGATAATAATATAAGCACTTTTATAACATTACATTTTTTTGTAAAAAATATTTAATAGCAAATCGATCTTAAATATAAAAATATACACTCACCGGCACAAAATTCCACCACCCAAAATTTTTGATTGACAATTTATAAATTTATTACTTGTACTCCGATTTTCAAAATTCTTGCATCAGTTTGTAGGTAGGTACGTGGTTTGTTATTATTTCGGTAACACATTTTTTTTTGCTTGCATAGCATTAAGCGGGGGTGAATGGAAGTGTTGTATTTTTTCCTAAGATTAAAAAATTCTGTGGAAAAATTGGAGGGCTGATTTTCTTACATACCCCTTTTGTATCATCCTGGAGATATTCCTATGACTTTGCTTTTAGAATTATCCAAATATCTCTTTTCTTGTAAGAGCTGTATATTTTTTTTTCTACGGTCGTGCTAAAAGAGCCACTTTCACGCACGCATTCGTTTCCGGAAGTTGCATTTTCCCGCACGGCGTGCGTGAAAGTAACTTTTCCTGCACGGCGTGCGGGAAAGTAAAATACCTTGTAATATGGCATTATAATATGTTATGTTATAATACATGCAATAAACTGATATTGAGATAATATTTACTAATTTATTTCAAATGTATCTTATTGTGTTCATGTTTTAGTAAAATTAGCGAGATTATTTCATTCATAGGAGATTCTGACCAATAGAGAGCTACAGAAATCTGAATTAAATCGATAATTTTTGATTATTTCATTCATAGGAGATTCTGACCAATCGAAAGCTACAGAAATCTGAATTAAATCGATAATTTTTGATAAACTCCCGTCGTTAAGTATATTACGTTAGATGCCCTTCGTTGCTACGAAAAAATACATTCAGTGACATTAATGACAATTAATGTTTTAAAAATAATAAAAGTGATGACTTTCAATCGTAAAATTTTTATAAAAGCTGTGTGCTTAATGGTACTTACGTAAATAAATTACAATAAAATTTTAGTTTTGAACAGTTTTATTCATGAAATAATCGCAACAAATTGCACTCGACCTCTGAAATTAATATAGAATTTTGGCTCTCGTGATACTTTGACATAATTTCACTCGCCTTCGGCTCGTGAAATTAAAACTGTCAAAGTGTCACTCGGGAAAAATTCAATAATTTCAGAGCTCCTGTGTAATTACTACTGATAATTCGATGAAATAAAATTATTTTGACACAATATTTAAAATTTTAACTATTTAGAATGGGAAATAAGCCACAATATTATTAAAAAATGATTTTTATTTAATAAAAATCATTTTTTAATAATATTGTGGCTTATTTCCCATTCTAAATAGTTAAAATTGTAAAAATGCCACAAGAAAATAGCTTCAGAACAACAATATTTAAAAGTCAGATCAGTAGACAATTACAATGGTTTTGAATCGTCGTCATGGAAACTAACATCGTCGTCGTGGTAACCCATTAAGGCGGAGATACATATCCGCGCCGCGAACTCCGCGCCGTGTGAGCGCCGCGCTTTCGTAGCGCGGTTAATGTTCGTTAAAATTTTTCATTTTGACGAATCTTCCGCGATCCAGAGGAAACTTACGAGCATTTAGTAATTGTAGATAAATAATATTAAATGTGGGTGCCTACTACATTGGATTCGTTTTTCTCCGATGAGATCAGATCCGATATCGGCCGACGTCGGGAGTAGCTTCTCCTATTCTCATCGAGAAGTGTTTGGTTTCATTCCGATTGGTTGCAAGTTGAGTTGCAAGTTGGTTGCAAGTTGGTTGCAAGTTGGTTGCAAGTTGGTTGCAAGTTGGTTGTAAGTTGGTTGCAAGATGGTTGCAAGTTGGTTTCAAGTTGGGGGTTGCAAGCTAACATGTTTAAATATATTCAATGTCATCATCTCATTTTCATTTTCCACGGTAAACATCAATAAGTTTGATATTTCCTTCCGACCACTCCATTACTAACAAATATTCAACTCACGCGCCCCAAAACCAACAAACCACTCGCAAACCCGTCCAAATACGTATTGCGAACCATCAAAGCATTTGTTGAAAAGCCGACAGAAGTTAGATCGTGGTGCGCCGTGTGCGAGCCGTTTGTGTGCCACTTGAAAACACGTACTAATCTAACAAATATGTTGCGCGCAAGCGGCTCGCACACCGAGCAGAGCGCATATGTATACCCGCCTTTATATTGAAAGTTTGGTTTTGACAACCTTGTCAAAGAATTAATTTGTGTATTTTCACTTCTAAATAAAAATTGATATAACTTTATTTTTTGTGGCTTTTTTCCAAACGTACGGCCCTAGAAAAATTATTGTTCCTAACTCATGCGGAAAGTGTCTTCCTCACACTCGACTGCTTGTCCGTACTCCGCTATCACGTCGTTCGGGTCAACGGCAGTCTCGTACGTGAAAGTATCACTTTCCGCACTAGTTAGGAAAATAACTATTGGACAGTGATTGACTTATAAACCTGCATAGATATCTTAAAAATTGATATTGGATTGATAAGATTAGAATGACCTGCATGCATTCCAGATCTCATTCCTATTGAGCATTTATTGTAATAATTAAAAAGAGCTATTCACTGTCTCCTAGTCCTCCAGAAAATTTGGTAGGGTTATGGTCCTGGTAGAGGAATATCTGGATATTCCCTAGGCAAGCATAACGTATAACTCATCTTTATTCGATGCCAAACAGATTGCGAGCAGTCGCTGCTGCGAGAGGTGGACATACCCGCTATTGTTTTGTTTTGTTTTGTTTTGTGTTGTTAATTTTATTGCGTTTGATATTTTTAATTAAGTAAACCTTCAAAGCAGTGTTTTTAATTACAGCTCTTAAAAGAAAAGAGATATTCGGATAATTCAAAAAACAAAATCTTAGGGATTCCTCCCTTAGACCAGTAAGGATCTGTGAAAAAACGTCTATTTTTGGATGTGAGAGGTGGCATTCGGATTTTTGCAGATAAAGTTGGGTGACACCTTCAGTAATAATAATTGACTTATGCTCCTTCTCAAATATGCCCGGAACATTAATAAAAAAATTAAAATATTTAAAAATTTCGAAAAACGTCGATTTTTTTCTGCTTTCTTTGCTTATAATTTTAAAACGATTCGTTTTGGAACAAAGTCGTAGAGAAATAAAATAAAGATAATTGAATTTTGTATGATATACGACTGGTCAAAAAGTCTTAACGTATTACCTTTTCTGCAATATAGCAGTAAATACAAAATAAGGGGGCAAAATACGCCTGTGGTTATTCAATGATTTTAACCACTTTGGTGGCACTTAGAACCTTAGTAATTCACTTAGGAAATTCTTTGTAACATACTTAAACCATGTACCAAATTTAATTAAAATCGACCTAATAAATTTTGCATAATAAATTTGCAATCTAAATGTTTTTAAAAAAGTTCAATTTCTTTAAAATCTTTCTGAACAAAAAGTAGACCATTTAGAAGTTGGCTAATTTTTTTACATAGAGGTGCTCTACCTATCTAATATACTTTACAGAATTTAAATCGGATTATTTAAGGGGCCTCAGCAATGTTTTAAACTTATAAACAATTTTTTTGCTTATAAACAAATAGCTTTGTTTAATAATAAAAAAATTATTTTTAGCAATGCAAATAATTAAAACTGGTATAATTTGACTTAAACTTTCAAATGCTGTCAGCAGAATTGCTATTTTATTTTTTAATCAAAAGTTATTTTCGTTCAAAAATTGCAATTTTTCGATTTTTTGAAAGTTCTACTGCGTTTATTTCGAAAACCATGCATCCTACGAAAAAACTTGTAAGAACAGTTTTTGCTTAGAATTATCCAAGAAATACAAAAAATATATTATTTTACGAAAAATCGATGTTATGTAATTCCTCAAGTTCTTTGTTTATAACAATCTTATCGACATCCGGAACAACTGTTATCCAAAAAAATCGTGTTCTACGGATAAAAAAATACAAAAAAATCTTGGGTCTAAAAAAGTCTATCTAAATAAAGGAGCCCGTAACACACCCTCCTGGCCACAGCACTAATTTGTTTATAAACCAAAAAATTGTTTATAATTTAAAAACATTGCTGAGGCTGCTTAAGTAATCTGATTTCAATTCTGAAAAGTGTAATAGATAGGTGGAGTGCTTTTTTATATGTAA
The DNA here is from genome assembly GCF_917563875.1 of Diabrotica virgifera virgifera. Taxonomy (NCBI): domain Eukaryota; kingdom Metazoa; phylum Arthropoda; class Insecta; order Coleoptera; family Chrysomelidae; genus Diabrotica; species Diabrotica virgifera. The sequence continues at coordinate 131,876,816 of NC_065448.1, forward strand.
AAAAATTGACAAATCTTTGTATGTTCTAGTTTTTGTTGTGCAAGATTTTAAACAATATTAATCTTTTAAAAAAAGTTTAGATTGCAAAATTATTATTCAAAATCTAGTAAGTCAATTTTAATGAAATTTGGTGTACGGTTTTAGCACATTACAAAAATTTTCTAAGCGAATTAGGAAGGTTCCAAATGTAACCTAAGTGATGGAAAATCATTGAATAAGGACAGACTTGTTTTGCCCCCTTATTTTATATTTATTGCTATTCTGCAGCAAGGGTGATAAATTAAGACATTTTTAACCAATCGCATCTGATAGAAAATTTAATTATCTTTGTTTTATTCTTATACGACTTTGTTCCAAAATGAATTGTTTTAAAGTTATACGCAAAAAAATTAGTAAAAAGAACGAAATTTTTTGAAATTTTTAAATATTTTATTTTTTTTATTAATGTTCCGGGCATATTTGAGAAGGAGCATAAATCAATTATTATTAACGAAGTTATCACCTAACTTTATCCGAAAAAATCTGAACGCCACCTCTCACATCCATCCACCTAAAAACAAATCCTTACTGGTCTACCTGATATTACAAAAGAAATATGTAACAAAATCAGCTCTTCAATGTTTCCACACAATTTTTTAAAGTTAGGATAAAATACAATGCTTTCATTCACCCCCGCATAATGCCATTTAAGCACAATTTTTTTGTTACCGGAATAATAACGAACGACACAAAAACATGCACCTACAAACTGATGCAAGAATTTTGAAAATCGGAGTACAAATAATAAAGTCATAAATTGTCAAACTTAATCAAAACTTTTGTGTGGCGGAATTTGGTGCCCGTGAGTGTATATTATGGATTATAAATGCACATGACCATAATTATCATTTATCATTTTGCTGTCACTACTAGAAGCCTCCGTAATCTCATTTTGGTACGTAGAATTCGTCTTTTTTGATTATAAATTCAATTTCGCCAGACGAAAATTGAAAGTGAAATGAAACGGAAAATGGAAACTCCAGCAAAGCGCCTCGTCACTTCCTTGAATGTAACCAAAAACAAGTAAAATAAAATAAAAATGACCATTAACTCTCATATACACATCCGGCGAAACGTAAACACATAAAAGTATCATTAATCTAGATTATGAAGCAAAAGTTTTTCGTTTTGTGTCTGCCTGCGTCTGTTTTAGGTTCATGGTTTCTCTTGATAACAAAAACCAACACAAACCCTTCTGGCTTATAAACCCCAAGCAAAGTGATGAATTCGGAAAATTTTCTGTTGATTAACAATTATATGGGCCTTATTATTAGTCGTAAAACTCGAAAAACAGGAGTTATGTATTGGCCGTCGCTTGATAATATCAAATTATTTTATTTTCATGCAAAGCAAAAAAGGATAAATTAAGAAAATTTAATATTCCTTTTTTGTTTTAATTTTTTGTCCCTTTTACAGTTCTTATATACCGGGTGTTAAATCGTTAAATGGGCTATAGAAAAGTCAACGGGCAATTCTAAAATATTTAATTCCAGCTTCCCTAATTTTTTACATCAAAAGTTATGTGCAACTGTTTTTAGAAGACTGAAACCTCCGTTAAAATCAAATGTTAGATTCATTCTAAGAATTAAACACATTTGAAAATTTACCCAAAATTAAATACATTTGTCAGAGTACCTATTATTAGTACATTCATTATACAGGGTGTAACAGAAATACAGGTCATAAATTGAATCACATATTCTGGGACCAAAAATAGTTCGATTGAACCTAACTTACCTTAGTACAAATGTGCACATAAAAAACGTTACAGCCCTTTGAAGTTACAAAATGAAAATCGATTTTTTCCAATATATTGAAAACTATTAGAGATCTTTTATTCAAAATAGACATGTGGCATTCTTATGGTAGTAATATCTTAAGAAAAAATTATAGTGAAATTTGTACACCCCATAAAAATTTTATGGGTGCTTTGTTCTTCTAAACCCCCCCAAATTTTTTTGTACGTTCCAATTTAATTAGTATTGTAGTAACATTAGTTAAACACAATACTTTAAAAACTTTTTTGTCTCTTACTACTTTTTCGAAAAGACAGTTTTTATCGAGATATTTTGAATATTTGTCAAATCCACCACATATTTGTATATGGCTAAGTACGATTATGGAGACTTGGTAATAATATGAAAATTTATTTATGATTTACATTTTTAGGTATATTTTGAACCATATTTAAAAAGAAGTAATATCTCGATAAAAAGTGCCTCCTCTAAAAAATACAAAGAGGCAAAAAAGTTTTAAAAACACTGTGTTTAACTAATGGTACCGCAGTAAAAGTTTAATTGGAACATACACAAACATTTGGGGGGTTTAAAGGAACAAAACCCCCATAAAATTTTTATGTAAACATATTAAAAAAGAAGCCGCAACTCGATAAACACTGCCTTAGCGAAAAAATATTAAGAGGCAAAAAAGTTTTAGAAATATTGATTTTAACTAATTGTACCACAACAATAATTTAATTGGAACGTACACAAAAGTTTAGGGTGGTTTAAGGGAACAAAACCCCCATAAAATTTTTATGGGATGCACAAATTTCACTTTAATCCTTTTTTAGTATGTTCCTGCCATAAGAATGCCACATGTCAATTTACAATAAAAAATCTCTAATAGTTTTCGATATATTCGAAAAAAAAAACGATTTTCATTTTGTAACTTCAAAGGGCTGTAACTTTTTTATGTGCATATTAGTACTAAGGTAAATTAGATTCATTCGAAATATTTTTGGTCTCAGAATATGTAATTTAATTTATGACCGGTATTTTCGTTACACCCTGTATATTTGACCTCTAAAAAACATACGCAAAAGCTTAATATACCTGAGAATATCAATTTTAGGACCTCGAATGCAAAAATATGCAAACAAGTTTGCCTCTCCTACCCCTGGGCATCCTCTAAAATCCCTCATAAAAATCGTAAAAAACGGCAAGAATTTTGCGCAATTTTTACTTATTTAACAGCTATAGAAACATTGATTTAAATGCAACAACTTTATAAGAAATCATCCCTTTTCACCTTTAAGGCGAGTTCTGGTTTTTGTCGAGAGGACATTATAATCAAAGGACATCGAAATTTTACCGACGAGTTGCTACACATTTAATTTAAAAAATTGATTTTGAGTGCGTAGGGGAGGTTTTAAATCGCCAGTCGTTTCCAGTGTTGTTTCCGAGAGAACGGTACTTTCTACGCCAAAAGTGCTAGTATAGATTTTTGGTCAAAATTCTCTCAGGTACTTTTTTTGTTTGAAACATTTTTTCGAAGGCATGCATATTGTTGCTAAATTGATGGTTTTCTCCATCCAGTTCCGTGTTGGGTAGTTTTAGGGGAAAGCCAAGGGGAACCATTTTTTGCATCATTTTGGGGGTCAGCAAAATTCAACTTGTTCGTATAATTTTTGGAGGTAATATATCGAGCGATTGGACTAATAATACTCTGGAAAAAGGTGCTTGATGATGAGCTGCAATAACTTTTTGACTAATTGCAGATACTTAAGGGGTGTCAGATTATTTTTCTCCCCAGTCTTCATCTTACTGTCCACTGATTTAATAAGGACTCTCTTTATTCCACGGTGTTGTTGTTGCACTTAAACGGCATAACGATGACGATTGTTTAACCTTCGGATGACCAAACGGGGGAAATTGTGACCCCAGCGTATGTTTTTCTTTAATAAATTCAAAAGTATTTTTAATCTTTAACTCATTATTTTTTTAGTTGACTTTAATATCATTCTATATATCCTCATATTTTGAAATAAAAAAAATTCCCTATATTTTGCGAATAAAAAATATATTCTGGAGTTGATGTTTAGTAAAATACCGTCTATTATGTGTAATTCCAAGTAGTTTTACGGTAATGACGTCGACTTTGCAAAGTATCAAGACACTTACTCAACATACACACTACACATGACACTAATACTCATGTTGTGACTGGCTGAATGACATAAAGTCCTTGCAAAAAAAAAATTAAAAAAAAACTTCATTTTTTTGTTAATTGTCATTTTTGACATTTTTGACCTGGGGTCATTTTCCCCCCCTTGGTCATCCGTGTAACAAAAAAAGGTTGGTCATCGGAAGGTTAATATTATTGACACAATAAAGAGATCATCACGAGCAGTTTTGTAAATCGCTTTCTACCTATTCCAGGTCGTCTACGAAAGAATCTAGTCTCCTCATATAACTGGAACACTCCTCAAACCGCTGCGCGTGTCATATCCAGTTGTACAACAACAGCTAACTGGCTGAGTCCATTTTCTATTAATACAATAACTAGGGAAGCTATGTCTGGTGTAGTATCTATTAAAACTTACACACACTTGAACAATACATTACTAATGAAAAACGAACAATATGCAATTTTTAGTTGTAAATTAATATATAATAACAAATTTTGACAAATTTCCTATTATGGCTATAAACATCAAATAAATATCTACTAGATACACCTGGTCCAGCTAGTCCCAAAAAGTGCAACAGTTTAACTCTTGAAGTTAAGTTGGAGATATTATGTTTTTTTTTTAATTTTTAGAAACTGATACATTTATCTCTTTAACGGAAGGTTTTTTCTTACGAATCGTAACTCGTAGAGAAATTCTGCGAACAGCAGAATAACGAGAGGAAAATTTTATGTAAGAAAAGTGCTACACATTGACTCTGGCACTCGAATTGACACCAATATGTCCAGTTAACGAATTTTGAAAAAACTCCAAGGGTACCCCCTTTGTTGATTTTATGACAAAAGTTTTCAAAGAAGAAATTGTTTTCTTCGGTCTTCCGGCGTTAGTAGGTACACCTGGTCCAGTTAGTCCCAAAAAGTGCAACAGTTTAACTCTTGAAGTTAAGTTGGAGATATTATGATTTTTTTAATTGTTGGAAATTGATACAGTTATCTCTTTAAAGGAAGCTTTTTTCTTACGAACCGTAACTCGCAGAGAACTTCTGCGGAGAGCAGAAGAACGAAAGGAAAATTTCATGTAAGAAAAGTGCTACACATTGACTCTGGCACTCGAATTGACACCAATATTTTCAATTAACGAATTTTGAAAAAAATCCAAGGGTACCCCCTTTGTTGATTTTATGACAAAAGTTTTCAAAGAAGAAATTGTTTTCTTCGGTTTTCCAGCGTTAGTAGATACACCTAGTCCAGCTAGTCCCAAAAAGTGCTACAGTTTAACCCTTGAAGTTAAGTTGGAGATATTATGTTTTTTTTTTAATTTTTAGAAACTGATACATTTATCTCTTTAACGGAAGGTTTTTTTTACGAATCGTAACTCGTAGAGAAATTCTGCGAACAGCAGAATAACGAGAGGAAAATTTTATGTAAGAAAAGTGCTACACATTGACTCTGGCGCTCGAATTGACACCAATATGTCCAATTAACGAATTTTGAAAAAAATCCTTTGTTGATTTTATGACAAAAGTTTTCAAAGACGAAATTGTTTCTTCGGTTTTCCGGCGTTATTAGGTACACCTGGTCCAGCTAGTCCCAAAAAGTGCAACAGTTTAACTCTTGAAGTTAAGTTGGAGATATTATGATTTTTTTAATTGTTGGAAATTGATACATTTATCTCTTTAACGGAAGCTTTTTTCTTACGAACCGTAACTCGCAGAGAACTTCTGCGGACAGCAGAAGAACGAGAGGAAAATTTTATGTAAGAAAAGTGCTACACATTGACTCTGGCACTCGAATTGACACCAATATGTCCAATTAGGAAGCTTTTTTCTTACGAACCGTAACTCGCAGAGAACTTCTGCGGAGAGCAGAAGAACGAAAGGAAAATTTCATGTAAGAAAAGTGCTACACATTGACTCTGGCACTCGAATTGACACCAATATTTTCAATTAACGAATTTTGAAAAAAATCCAAGGGTACCCCCTTTGTTGATTTTATGACAAAAGTTTTCAAAGAAGAAATTGTTTTCTTCGGTTTTCCAGCGTTAGTAGATACACCTAGTCCAGCTAGTCCCAAAAAGTGCTACAGTTTAACCCTTGAAGTTAAGTTGGAGATATTATGTTTTTTTTTTAATTTTTAGAAACTGATACATTTATCTCTTTAACGGAAGGTTTTTTTTACGAATCGTAACTCGTAGAGAAATTCTGCGAACAGCAGAATAACGAGAGGAAAATTTTATGTAAGAAAAGTGCTACACATTGACTCTGGCGCTCGAATTGACACCAATATGTCCAATTAACGAATTTTGAAAAAAATCCTTTGTTGATTTTATGACAAAAGTTTTCAAAGACGAAATTGTTTCTTCGGTTTTCCGGCGTTATTAGGTACACCTGGTCCAGCTAGTCCCAAAAAGTGCAACAGTTTAACTCTTGAAGTTAAGTTGGAGATATTATGATTTTTTTAATTGTTGGAAATTGATACATTTATCTCTTTAACGGAAGCTTTTTTCTTACGAACCGTAACTCGCAGAGAACTTCTGCGGACAGCAGAAGAACGAGAGGAAAATTTTATGTAAGAAAAGTGCTACACATTGACTCTGGCACTCGAATTGACACCAATATGTCCAATTAACGAATTTTGAAAAAAATCCAAGGGTACCCCCTTTGTTGACTTTATGACAAAAGTTTTCAAAGAAGAAATTGTTTTCTTCGGTTTTCCGGCGTTACTAGATACACCTGGTCCAGCTAGTCCCAAAAAGTGCAACAGTTTAACTCTTGAAGTTAAGTTGGAGATATTATGTTTTTTGTTAATTTTTAGAGACTGATACATTTATCTCTTTAACGGAATTTTTTTTCTTACGAATCGTAACTCGTAAAGAAATTCTGCGAACAGCAGAATAACGAGAGGAAAATTTTATGTAAGAAAAGTGCTACCCATTGACTCTGGCACTCGAATTGACACCAATATGTCCAATTAACGAATTTTGAAAAAAATCCAAGGGAATAATAAAAAAAAATACCCCCTTTGTTGATTTTATGACAAAAGTTTTCAAAGAAGAAATTGTCTTCTTCGGTTTTCCGGCGTTACTAGATACACCTGGTCCAGCTAGTCCCAAAAAGTGCAACAGTTTAACTCTTGAAGTTAAGTTGGAGATATTATGTTTTTTTTAATTTTTAGAAACTGATACATTTATCTCTTTAACGGAAGGTTTTTTCTTACGAATCGTAACTCGTAGAGAAATTCTGCGAACAGCAGAATAACGAGAGGAAAATTTTATGTAAGAAAAGTGCTACACATTGACTCTGGCACTCGAATTGACACCAATATGTCCAGTTAACGAATTTTGAAAAAAATCCAAGGGTACCCCCTTTGTTGATTTTATGACAAAAGTTTTCAAAGAAGAAATTGTTTTCTTCGGTCTTCCGGCGTTAGTAGGTACACCTGGTCCAGTTAGTCCCAAAAAGTGCAACAGTTTAACTCTTGAAGTTAAGTTGGAGATATTATGATTTTTTTAATTGTTGGAAATTGATACAGTTATCTCTTTAAAGGAAGCTTTTTTCTTACGAACCGTAACTCGCAGAGAACTTCTGCGGACAGCAGAAGAACGAAAGGAAAATTTCATGTAAGAAAAGTGCTACACATTGACTCTGGCACTCGAATTGACACCAATATTTTCAATTAACGAATTTTGAAAAAAATCCAAGGGTACCCCCTTTGTTGATTTTATGACAAAAGTTTTCAAAGAAGAAATTGTTTTCTTCGGTTTTCCAGCGTTAGTAGATACACCTAGTCCAGCTAGTCCCAAAAAGTGCTACAGTTTAACCCTTGAAGTTAAGTTGGAGATATTATGTTTTTTTTAATTTTTAGAAACTGATACATTTATCTCTTTAACGGAAGGTTTTTTCTTACGAATCGTAACTCGTAGAGAAATTCTGCGAACAGCAGAATAACGAGAGGAAAATTTTATGTAAGAAAAGTGCTACACATTGACTCTGGCGCTCGAATTGACACCAATATTTCCAATTAACGAATTTTGAAAAAAATCCTTTGTTGATTTTATGACAAAAGTTTTCAAAGACGAAATTGTTTCTTCGGTTTTCCGGCGTTACTAGGTACACCTGGTCCAGCTAGTCCCAAAAAGTGCAACAGTTTAACTCTTGAAGTTAAAATGGAGATATTATGATTTTTTTAATTGTTGGAAGTTGATACATTTATCTCTTTAACGGAAGCTTTTTTCTTACGAACCGTAACTCGCAGAGAACTTCTGCGGACAGCAGAAGAACGAGAGGAAAATTCTATGTAAGAAAAGTGCTACACATCGACTCTGGCACTCGAATTGACACCAATATGTCCAGTTAACGAATTTTGAAAAAATCCAAGGGTACCCAATTTGTTGATTTTATGACAAAAGTTTTCAAAGAAGAAATTGTTTTCTTCGGTTTTCCGGCGTTAGTAGATACACCTGGTCCAGCTAGTCCCAAAAAGTGCAACAGTTTAACTCTTGAAGTTAGGTTGGAGATATTATGATTTTTTTAATTGTTGGAAATTGATACATTTATCTCTTTAACGGAAGCTTTTTTCTTACGAACCGTAACTCGCAGAGAACTTCTGCGGACAGCAGAAGAACGAGACGAAAATTTTATGTAAGAAAAGTGCTACACATTGACTCTGGCACTCGAATTGACACCAATATGTCCAATTAACGAATTTTGAAAAAAATCCCTTTGTTGATTTCACAAAAAGTTTTCAAAGAAGAAATTGTTTTCTTCGGTTTTCCGGCGTTACTAGATACACCTGGTCCAGCTAGTCCCAAAAAGTGCAAGAGTTTAACTCTTGAAGTTAAGTTGGAGATATTATGTTTTTTTTAATTTTTAGAAACTGATACATTTATCTCTTTAACGGAAGGTTCTTTCTTACGAATCGTAACTCGTAGAGAAATTCTGCGAACAGCAGAACAACGAGAGGAAAATTTTATGTAAGAAAAGTGCTACACATTGACTCTGGCACTCGAATTGACACCAATATGTCCAGTTAACGGATTTTGAAAAAAATCCAAGTGTACCCACTTTGTTAATTTTATGACAAAAGTTTTCAAAGAAGAAATTGTTTTCTTCGGTTTTCCGGCGTTAGTAGATACACCTGGTCCAGCTAGTCCCAAAAAGTGCAACAGTTTAACTCTTGAAGTTAAGTTGGAGATATTGTGATTTTTTTAATTGTTGGAAATTGATACATTTATCTCTTTAACGGAAGCTTTTTTCTTACGAACCGTAACTCGCAGAGAACTTCTGCGGACAGCAGAAGAACGAGAGGAAAATTTTATGTAAGAAAAGTGCTACACATTGACTCTGGCACTCGAATTGACACCAATATGTCCAATTAACGAATTTTGAAAAAAATCCAAGGGTACCCCCTCTGTTGATTTTATGACAAAAGTTTTCAAAGAAGAAATTGTTTTCTCCGGTTTTCCGGCGTTAGTAGGTACACCTGGTCCAGCAAGTCCCAAAAAGTGCAACAGTTTAACTCTTGAAGTTAAGTTTGAGATATTATGATTTTTTTAATTTTTGGAAATTCATACATTTATCTCTTTAACGGAAGCTTTTTTCTTACGAATCGTAACTCGTAGAGAAATTCTGCGAACAGCAGAATAACGAGAGGAAAATTTTATGTAAGAAAACATTGACTCTGGCACTCGAATTGACACCAATATTTTCAATTAACGAATTTTGAAAAAAATCCAAGGGTACCCCCTTTGTTGATTTTATGACAAAAGTTTTCAAAGAAGAAATTGTTTTCTTCGGTTTTCCGGCGTTACTAGATACACCTGGTCCAGCTAGTCCCAAAAAGTGCAACAGTTTAACTCTTGAAGTTAAGTTGGAGATATTATGATTTTTTTAATTGTTGGAAATTGATACATTTATCTCTTTATTGGAAGCTTTTTTCTTACGAACCGTAACTCGCAGAGAACTTCTGCGGACAGCAGAAAAACGAGAGGAAAATTTTATGTGAGAAAAGTGCTACACATTGACTCTGGCACTCGAATTGACACCAATATGTCCAATTAACGAATTTTGAAAAAAATCCAAGGGTACCGCCTTTGTTGATTTTATGACAAAAGTTTTTAAAGAAGAAATTGTTTTCTCCGGTTTTCTGGCGTTAGTAGGTACACCTGGTCCAGCTAGTCCCAAAAAGTGCAACAGTTTAACTCTTGAAGTTAAGTTGGAGATATTATGATTTTTTAAATTGTTGGAAATTGATACATTTATCTCTTTAACGGAAGCTTTTTTCTTACGAACCGTAACTCGCAGAGAACTTCTGCGGACAGCAGAAGAACGAGAGGAAAATTTTATGTAAGAAAAGTGCTACACATTGACTCTGGCACTCGAATTGACACCAATATGTCCAGTTAACGAATTTTGAAAAAAATCCAAGGGTACCCCCTTTGTTGATTTAATGACAAAAGTTTTCAAAGAAGAAATTGTTTTCTTCGGTTTTCCGGCGTTACTAGATACACCTGGTCCAGCTAGTCCCAAAAAGTGCAACAGTTTAACTCTTGAAGTTAAGTTGGAAATATTATGATTTTTTTAATTGTTGGAAATTGATACATTTATCTCTATAACGGAAGCTTTTTTCTTACGAACCGTAACTCGCAGAGAACTTCTGCGGACAGCAGAAGAACGAGAGGAAAATTTTATGTAAGAAAAGTGCTACACATTGACTCTGGCACTCGAATTGACACCAATATGTCCAATTAACGAATTTTGAAAAAAATCCAAGGGTACCCCCTTTGTTGACTTTATGACAAAAGTTTTCAAAGACGAAATTGTTTTCTTCGCTTTTCCGGCGTTACTAGATACACCTGGTCCAGCTGGTCGCAAAAAGTGCAACAGTTTAGCTCTTGAAGATAAGTTGGAGATATTATGATTGTTTTAATTGTTGGAAATTGATACATTTATCTCTTTAACGGAAGCTTTTTTCTTACGAACCGTAACTCGCAGAGAACTTCTGGCGACAGCAGAAGAACGAAATAAAAATATTATGTAAGAAAAGTGCTACACATTGACTCTGGCACTCGAATTGACACCAATATGTCCAATTAACGAATTTTGAAAAAAATCTAAGGGTACCCCCTTTGTTGATTTTATGACAAAAGTTTTCAAAGAAGAAATTGTTTTCTTCGGTTTTCCGGCGTTACTAGATACACCTGGTCCAGCTAGTCCCAAAAAGTGCAACAGTTTAACTCTTGAAGTTAAGTTGGAAATATTATGATTTTTTTAATTGTTGGAAATTGATACATTTATCTCTTTAACGGAAGCTTTTTTCTTACGAACCGTAACTCGCAGAGAACTTCTGCGGACAGCAGAAGAACGAGAGGAAAATTTTATGTAAGAAAAGTGCTACACATTGACTCTGGCACTCGAATTGACACCAATATGTCCAATTAACGAATTTTGAAAAAAATCCAAGGGTACCCCCTTTGTTGATTTTATGACAAAAGTTTTCAAAGAAGAAATTGTTTTCTTCGCTTTTCCGGCGTTACTAGATACACCTGGTCCAGCTGGTCGCAAAAAGTGCAACAGTTTAGCTCTTGAAGTTAAGTTGGAGATATTATGATTGTTTTAATTGTTGGAAATTGATACATTTATCTCTTTAACGGAAGCTTTTTTCTTACGAACCGTAACTCGCAGAGAACTTCTGGGGACAGCAGAAGAACGAAATAAAAATTTTATGTAAGAAAAGTGCTACACATTGACTCTGGCACTCGAATTGACACCAATATGTCCAATTAACGAATTTTGAAAAAAATCCAAGGGTACCCCCTTTGTTGATTTTATGACAAAAGTTTTCAAAGAAGAAATTGTTTTGTTCGGTTTTCCGGCGTTACTAGATACACCTGGTCCAGCTAGTCCCAAAAAGTGCAACAGTTTAACTCTTGAAGTTAAGTTGGAGATAATATTATGATTTTTTTAATTGCTGGAAATTGATACATTTATCTCTTTAACGGAAGCTTTTTTCTTACGAACCGTAACTCGCAGAGAACTTCTGCGGACAGCAGAAGAACGAGAGGAAAATTTTATGTAAGAAAAGTGCTACACATTGACTCTGGCACTCGAATTGACACCAATATGTCCAGTTAACGAATTTTGAAAAAAATCCAAGGGTACCCCCTTTGTTGATTTAATGACAAAAGTTTTCAAAGAAGAAATTGTTTTCTTCGGTTTTCCGGCGTTACTAGATACACCTGGTCCAGCTAGTCCCAAAAAGTGCAACAGTTTAACTCTTGAAGTTAAGTTGGAAATATTATGATTTTTTTAATTGTTGGAAATTGATACATTTATCTCTATAACGGAAGCTTTTTTCTTACGAACCGTAACTCGCAGAGAACTTCTGCGGACAGCAGAAGAACGAGAGGAAAATTTTATGTAAGAAAAGTGCTACACATTGACTCTGGCACTCGAATTGACACCAATATGTCCAATTAACGAATTTTGAAAAAAATCCAAGGGTACCCCCTTTGTTGATTTTATGACAAAAGTTTTCAAAGAAGAAATTGTTTTCTTCGCTTTTCCGGCGTTACTAGATACACCTGGTCCAGCTGGTCGCAAAAAGTGCAACAGTTTAGCTCTTGAAGTTAAGTTGGAGATATTATGATTGTTTTAATTGTTGGAAATTGATACATTTATCTCTTTAACGGAAGCTTTTTTCTTACGAACCGTAACTCGCAGAGAACTTCTGGCGACAGCAGAAGAACGAAATAAAAATATTATGTAAGAAAAGTGCTACACATTGACTCTGGCACTCGAATTGACACCAATATGTCCAATTAACGAATTTTGAAAAAAATCTAAGGGTACCCCCTTTGTTGATTTTATGACAAAAGTTTTCAAAGAAGAAATTGTTTTCTTCGGTTTTCCGGCGTTACTAGATACACCTGGTCCAGCTAGTCCCAAAAAGTGCAACAGTTTAACTCTTGAAGTTAAGTTGGAAATATTATGATTTTTTTAATTGTTGGAAATTGATACATTTATCTCTTTAACGGAAGCTTTTTTCTTACGAACCGTAACTCGCAGAGAACTTCTGCGGACAGCAGAAGAACGAGAGGAAAATTTTATGTAAGAAAAGTGCTACACATTGACTCTGGCACTCGAATTGACACCAATATGTCCAATTAACGAATTTTGAAAAAAATCCAAGGGTACCCCCTTTGTTGATTTTATGACAAAAGTTTTCAAAGAAGAAATTGTTTTCTTCGCTTTTCCGGCGTTACTAGATACACCTGGTCCAGCTGGTCGCAAAAAGTGCAACAGTTTAGCTCTTGAAGTTAAGTTGGAGATATTATGATTGTTTTAATTGTTGGAAATTGATACATTTATCTCTTTAACGGAAGCTTTTTTCTTACGAACCGTAACTCGCAGAGAACTTCTGGGGACAGCAGAAGAACGAAATAAAAATTTTATGTAAGAAAAGTGCTACACATTGACTCTGGCACTCGAATTGACACCAATATGTCCAATTAACGAATTTTGAAAAAAATCCAAGGGTACCCCCTTTGTTGATTTTATGACAAAAGTTTTCAAAGAAGAAATTGTTTTGTTCGGTTTTCCGGCGTTACTAGATACACCTGGTCCAGCTAGTCCCAAAAAGTGCAACAGTTTAACTCTTGAAGTTAAGTTGGAGATATTATGATTTTTTTAATTGTTGGAAATTGATACATTTATCTCTTTAACGGAAGCTTTTTTCTTACGAACCGTAACTCGCAGAGAACTTCTGCGGACAGCAGAAGAACGAAAGGAAAATTTCATGTAAGAAAAGTGCTACACATTGACTCTGGCACTCGAATTGACACCAATATTTTCAATTAACGAATTTTGAAAAAAATCCAAGGGTACCCCCTTTGTTGATTTTATGACAAAAGTTTTCAAAGAAGAAATTGTTTTCTTCGGTTTTCCAGCGTTAGTAGATACACCTAGTCCAGCTAGTCCCAAAAAGTGCTACAGTTTAACTCTTGAAGTTAAGTTGGAGATATTATGTTTTTTTTTTAATTTTTAGAAACTGATACATTTATCTCTTTAACGGAAGGTTTTTTTTACGAATCGTAACTCGTAGAGAAATTCTGCGAACAGCAGAATAACGAGAGGAAAATTTTATGTAAGAAAAGTGCTACACATTGACTCTGGCGCTCGAATTGACACCAATATGTCCAATTAACGAATTTTGAAAAAAATCCTTTGTTGATTTTATGACAAAAGTTTTCAAAGACGAAATTGTTTCCTCGGTTTTCCGGCGTTATTAGGTACACCTGGTCCAGCTAGTCCCAAAAAGTGCAACAGTTTAACTCTTGAAGTTAAGTTGGAGATATTATGATTTTTTTAATTGTTGGAAATTGATACATTTATCTCTTTAACGGAAGCTTTTTTCTTACGAACCGTAACTCGCAGAGAACTTCTGCGGACAGCAGAAGAACGAGAGGAAAATTTTATGTAAGAAAAGTGCTACACATTGACTCTGGCACTCGAATTGACACCAATATGTCCAATTAACGAATTTTGAAAAAAATCCAAGGGTACCCCCTTTGTTGACTTTATGACAAAAGTTTTCAAAGAAGAAATTGTTTTCTTCGGTTTTCCGGCGTTACTAGATACACCTGGTCCAGCTAGTCCCAAAAAGTGCAACAGTTTAACTCTTGAAGTTAAGTTGGAGATATTATGTTTTTTTTAATTTTTAGAAACTGATACATTTATCTCTTTAACGGAAGGTTTTTTCTTACGAATCGTAACTCGTAGAGAAATTCTGCGAACAGCAGAATAACGAGAGGAAAATATTATGTAAGAAAAGTGCTACACATTGACTCTGGCGCTCGAATTGACACCAATATGTCCAATTAACGAATTTTGAAAAAAATCCTTTGTTGATTTTATGACAAAAGTTTTCAAAGACGAAATTGTTTCTTCGCTTTTCCGGCGTTACTAGATACACCTGGTCCAGCTGGTCGCAAAAAGTGCAACAGTTTAGCTCTTGAAGTTAAGTTGGAGATATTATGATTGTTTTAATTGTTGGAAATTGATACATTTATCTCTTTAACGGAAGCTTTTTTCTTACGAACCGTAACTCGCAGAGAACTTCTGGGGACAGCAGAAGAACGAAATAAAAATTTTATGTAAGAAAAGTGCTACACATTGACTCTGGCACTCGAATTGACACCAATATGTCCAATTAACGAATTTTGAAAAAAATCCAAGGGTACCCACTTTGTTGATTTTATGACAAAAGTTTTCAAAGAAGAAATTGTTTTCTTCGGTCTTCCGGCGTTAGTAGGTACACCTGGTCCAGTTAGTCCCAAAAAGTGCAACAGTTTAACTCTTGAAGTTAAGTTGGAGATATTATGATTTTTTTAATTGTTGGAAATTGATACAGTTATCTATTTAAAGGAAGATTTTTTCTTACGAACCGTAACTCGCAGAGAACTTCTGCGGACAGCAGAAGAACGAAAGGAAAATTTCATGTAAGAAAAGTGCTACACATTGACTCTGGCACTCGAATTGACACCATTATTTTCAATTAACGAATTTTGAAAAAAATCCAAGGGTACCCCCTTTGTTGATTTTATGACAAAAGTTTTCAAAGAAGAAATTGTTTTCTTCGGTTTTCCAGCGTTAGTAGATACACCTAGTCCAGCTAGTCCCAAAAAGTGCTACAGTTTAACTCTTGAAGTTAAGTTGGAGATATTATGTTTTTTTTAATTTTTAGAAACTGATACATTTATCTCTTTAACGGAAGGTTTTTTCTTACGAATCGTAACTCGTAGAGAAATTCTGCGAACAGCAGAATAACGAGAGGAAAATTTTATGTAAGAAAAGTGCTACAAATTGACTCTGGCGCTCGAATTGACACCAATATGTCCAATTAACGAATTTTGAAAAAAATCCTTTGTTGATTTTATGACAAAAGTTTTCAAAGACGAAATTGTTTCTTCGGTTTTCCGGCGTTAGTAGGTACACCTGGTCCAGCTAGTCCCAAAAAGTGCAACAGTTTAACTCTTGAAGTTAAAATGGAGATATTATGATTTTTTTAATTGCTGGAAATTGATACATTTATCTCTTTAACGGAAGCTTTTTTCTTACGAACCGTAACTCGCAGAGAACTTCTGCGGACAGCAGAAGAACGAGAGGAAAATTTTATGTAAGAAAAGTGCTACACATTGACTCTGGCACTCGAATTGACACCAATATGTCCAGTTAACGAATTTTGAAAAAATCCAAGGGTACCCAATTTGTTGATTTTATGACAAAAGTTTTCAAAGAAGAAATTGTTTTCTTCGGTTTTCCGGCGTTAGTAGATACACCTGGTCCAGCTAGTCCCAAAAAGTGCAACAGTTTAACTCTTGAAGTTAGGTTGGAGATATTATGATTTTTTTAATTGTTGGAAATTGATACATTTATCTCTTTAACGGAAGCTTTTTTCTTACGAACCGTAACTCGCAGAGAACTTCTGCGGACAGCAGAAGAACGAGAGGAAAATTTTATGTAAGAAAAGTGCTACACATTGACTCTGGCACTCGAATTGACACCAATATGTCCAGTTAACGAATTTTGAAAAAAATCCCTTTGTTGATTTCACAAAAAGTTTTCAAAGAAGAAATTGTTTTCTTCGGTTTTCCGGCGTTACTAGATACACCTGGTCCAGCTAGTCCCAAAAAGTGCAAGAGTTTAACTCTTGAAGTTAAGTTGGAGATATTATGTTTTTTTTAATTTTTAGAAACTGATACATTTATCTCTTTAACGGAAGGTTCTTTCTTACGAATCGTAACTCGTAGAGAAATTCTGCGAACAGCAGAACAACGAGAGGAAAATTTTATGTAAGAAAAGTGCTACACATTGACTCTGGCACTCGAATTGACACCAATATGTCCAGTTAACGAATTTTGAAAAAAATCCAAGGGTACCCACTTTGTTAATTTTATGACAAAAGTTTTCAAAGAAGAAATTGTTTTCTTCGGTTTTCCGGCGTTAGTAGATACACCTGGTCCAGCTAGTCCCAAAAAGTGCAACAGTTTAACTCTTGAAGTTAAGTTGGAGATATTATGATTTTTTAATTGTTGGAAATTGATGCATTTATCTCTTTAACGGAAGCTTTTTTCTTACGAACCGTAACTCGCAGAGAACTTCTGCGGACAGCAGAAGAACGAGAGGAAAATTTTATGTAAGAAAAGTGCTACACATTGACTCTGGCACTCGAATTGACACCAATATGTCCAATTAACGAATTTTGAAAAAAATCCAAGGGTACCCCCTCTGTTGATTTTATGACAAAAGTTTTCAAAGAAGAAATTGTTTTCTCCGGTTTTCCGGCGTTAGTAGGTACACCTGGTCCAGCAAGTCCCAAAAAGTGCAACAGTTTAACTCTTGAAGTTAAGTTTGAGATATTATGATTTTTTTAATTTTTGGAAATTCATACATTTATCTCTTTAACGGAAGCTTTTTTCTTACGAATCGTAACTCGTAGAGAAATTCTGCGAACAGCAGAATAACGAGAGGAAAATTTTATGTAAGGAAACATTGACTCTGGCACTCGAATTGACACCAATATTTTCAATTAACGAATTTTGAAAAAAATCCAAGGGTACCCCTTTTGTTGATTTTATGACAAAAGTTTTCAAAGAAGAAATTGTTTTCTTCGGTTTTCTGGCGTTAGTAGGTACACCTGGTCCAGCTAGTCCCAAAAAGTGCAACAGTTTAACTCTTGAAGTTAAGTTGGAGATATTATGATTTTTTTAATTGTTGGAAATTGATACATTTATCTCTTTAACGGAAGCTTTTTTCTTACGAACCGTAACTCGCAGAGAACTTCTGCGGACAGCAGAAGAACGAGAGAAAAATTTTATGTAAGAAAAGTGCTACACATTGACTCTGGCACTCGAATTGACACCAATATGTCCAGTTAACGAATTTTGAAAAAAATCCAAGGGTACCCCCTTTGTTGATTTAATGACAAAAGTTTTCAAAGAAGAAATTGTTTTCTTCGCTTTTCCGGCGTTACTAGATACACCTGGTCCAGCTGGTCGCAAAAAGTGCAACAGTTTAACTCTTGAAGTTAAGTTGGAGATATTATGATTTTTTTAATTGTTGGAAATTACCGTTGGAACCGTAATTTAAACATAAAGAAGTACACAAATACACGAGAGTACAAGACAGCAGAAACGAAAAATCAATCATAGATTACTTTTTGGTAAGCAGCAACAAATGGAAAAGAGTACAGGATACGAAAGTGAAAAGAGGCTCGGAGATTGGCAGTGACCACCATCTAGTAATAATGAGAATGAGAACAACAGAGGAAAAAGAAGAAAAGAGAAGAAAGGTAGTAAATGAAAAAATAAAAAGTTACAAATTAAAAGAGGAAATATATAAGAAGAAATTCCAAGAAAACTTAGATAATACTTTGAAAGGTAGGGCAAAAAATACAAATATAGAAAAAAAAATGGGAATATCTAAAAACCAGCATAATCAAAGCAGCTGAGGAAACTTGCGGGAAAGCAAAAATAGCAAACACTAACATGAGGAGAACAGAATGGTGGACGGAAGAAATACGAGAGAAAATAAAGAACAAAAAAGACAAATGGAAAAGATACCTAAGCACAAAACACCCGGAAGATTACGAAGCATATAAAGAAAAAAGGAAAGAGTTTAAAATAGCGGTGAAAGCAGGAAAGGAAAGGTCATGGGAGATATTTGGACAAAAAATGACAAAAAATTATAGGGAAAACCAAAAACTCTTCTACGGCGCATTAAAACAACTCAGACAAAAGAAAGAGCACACGATGCCGAATATAAAAGACAAGAATGGAAACGTACTAACAGAAGAAAAACAAATAATGGAAAGATGGAGAGAACATTTCAAAGAGCTAACTCATGTCGACAAGGACAACATAGGGGAGATACAAGAAAGGAATGAAGAACAACAAGTGGAATCCATAACAAGAGAGGAATTAGAGAAAGCAATAGAAAGAGTAAAACTGGGCAAAGCACCAGGCAAGGATCATATCACCCCGGAAATGATAAAATTCATGGGGACAGAGGGAATGGATAGCATGAAAGAACTAATGAATGATATCATAAATAGAGCAGAATTACCAAAGGACTGGAAGAAAGACATTATATTACCAATACACAAAAAGGGAGACAAGAGAAACTGTAATAATTACCGAGGTATCACCATATCAAGTATCCCTGGGAAGGTATTAGCAAGAATACTAGAGACAAGAATAAAAACACAAATAGAAACAACTATGGAAGACACACAGTGTGGATTCAGGAAGGACAGAAGCACGCAAGACCTAATATTCACATTAAGACAAGTAAGTGAGAAGGTAATCAAGAAAAATAGAGAGATACATATGTGCTTCATTGACCTGGAAAAGGCGTTTGACAGAATCCGAAGAAAGGACGTTTGGAAGACACTAACAGAAAGGGGAGTCGACAGACACATAATAGAAGTAATAAAGGATATGTACAAAAATAATACAAATACAGTAAGAACCAATAACGAGGAATCCAGAGAATTTTCTACAAGTCAAGGCGTCAAACAGGGATGCGTGCTGAGTCCACTGCTATTCTCAGTGGTACTGGATGAAGCGATAAAGAAAGCCAAGAGAAGAATGAGAAAACTAACATTAGGATACTGGCAAATGAAACAGACTCAACTATCGGAGCTACTATTTGCAGACGACATGGTATTGATAGCAGAAAACAGAGAAGACTTACAGAACAATCTTGAAATCCTAGAAGAAGAACTATCAAACATAAATATGAAAATTAATACAGAGAAAACAAAAACAATGATAATTTCAAATACGAGGAAGACACACGCAATAGAATTAGACGGGAAACAACTAGAGCAAGTGGAATATTTTAAATACCTAGGAGTAATAATCGAATCAAATGGTAAACAAGACATGGAAATAAACGAGAGAATGGGACGAACAGGAAGCTTATTTAACACTATGAAAACAACATTTTTTGGGAAAAAAGGGATACCGGAAAAAGTAAAAACGGCAGTCGTTAAATCAGTAGTTAGACCAACAATCATGTATAGCAGCGAGACATGGACATTGACGGGGAGACAAAAATCCAGAGTCAATGCTATGGAAATGAGGTTCCTGAGGAAAATAGCAAACAGAAAAAGGACAGACAAAATACGAAACGAAACAATTAGACAAAACCTAAAACTAGAACCAATCAATGAAAAAATAGTAGAAGGACAACTTAGATGGTTCGGGCACGTGTGTAGAATGTCGAACGAGAGGCTAACAAAACGAGTGTTCGAAACGAGAGTGCAGGGGAAAAACAAAAGAGGGAGACCAAGAGTTATGTGGGTAGATGAAATCAGGAAAGAAGTCGAGAAGAAGGGATTGACATTGGAAAGTGCAAGAAACCTAGCGCAAGATCGGAAAGCATGGAGACTACAATGCCAAACTCAACTCCACCAGCCTTACACCTAAAGGTAGAAAGGCTTAGGACTAAGTAAGTAAGTAAGTATGTCCAGTTAACGAATTTTGAAAAAAATCCAAGGGTACCCCCTTTGTTGATTTTATGACAAAAGTTTTCAAAGAAGAAATTGTTTTCTTCGGTCTTCCGGCGTTAGTAGATACACCTGGTCCAGTTAGTCCCAAAAAGTGCAACAGTTTAACTCTTGAAGTTAAGTTGGAGATATTATGATTTTTTTAATTGTTGGAAATTGATACAGTTATCTCTTTAAAGGGAGCTTTTTTCTTACGAACCGTAACTCGCAGAGAACTTCTGCGGACAGCAGAAGAACGAAAGGAAAATTTCATGTAAGAAAAGTGCTACACATTGACTCTGGCACTCGAATTGACACCAATATTTTCAATTAACGAATTTTGAAAAAAATCCAAGGGTACCCCCTTTGTTGATTTTATGACAAAAGTTTTCAAAGAAGAAATTGTTTTCTTCGGTTTTCCAGCGTTAGTAGATACACCTAGTCCAGCTAGTCCCAAAAAGTGCTACAGTTTAACTCTTGAAGTTAAGTTGGAGATATTATGTTTTTTTTAATTTTTAGAAACTGATACATTTATCTCTTTAACGGAAGGTTTTTTTTACGAATCGTAACTCGTAGAGAAATTCTGCGAACAGCAGAATAACGAGAGGAAAATTTTATGTAAGAAAAGTGCTACACATTGACTCTGGCGCTCGAATTGACACCAATATGTCCAATTAACGAATTTTGAAAAAAATCCTTTGTTGATTTTATGACAAAAGTTTTCAAAGACGAAATTGTTTTAACGGAAGCTTTTTTCTTACGAACCGTAACTCGCAGAGAACTTCTGCGGACAGCAGAAGAACGAGAGGAAAATTTTATGTAAGAAAAGTGCTACACATTGACTCTGGCACTCGAATTGACACCAATATGTCCAATTAACGAATTTTGAAAAAAATCCAAGGGTACCCCCTTTGTTGACTTTATGACAAAAGTTCTCAAAGAAGAAATTGTTTTCTTCGGTTTTCCGGCTTTACTAGATACACCTGGTCCAGCTAGTCCCAAAAAGTGCAACAGTTTAACTCTTGAAGTTAAGTTGGAGATATTATGATTTTTTTAATTGTTGGAAATTGGGGGTACCCACTTTGTTAATTTTATGACAAAAGTTTTCAAAGAAGAAATTGTTTTCTTCGGTTTTCCGGCGTTAGTAGATACACCTGGTCCAGCTAGTCCCAAAAAGTGCAACAGTTTAACTCTTGAAGTTAAGTTGGAGATATTATGATTTTTTTAATTGTTGGAAATTGATACATTTATCTCTTTAACGGAAGCTTTTTTCTTACGAACCGTAACTCGCAGAGAACTTCTGCGGACAGCAGAAGAACGAGAGGAAAATTTTATGTAAGAAAAGTGCTACACATTGACTCTGGCACTCGAATTGACACCAATATGTCCAATTAACGAATTTTGAAAAAAATCCAAGGGTACCCCCTCTGTTGATTTTATGACAAAAGTTTTCAAAGAAGAAATTGTTTTCTCCGGTTTTCCGGCGTTAGTAGGTACACCTGGTCCAGCAAGTCCCAAAAAGTGCAACAGTTTAACTCTTGAAGTTAAGTTTGAGATATTATGATTTTTTTAATTTTTGGAAATTCATACATTTATCTCTTTAACGGAAGCTTTTTTCTTACGAATCGTAACTCGTAGAGAAATTCTGCGAACAGCAGAATAACGAGAGGAAAATTTTATGTAAGAAAACATTGACTCTGGCACTCGAATTGACACCAATATTTTCAATTAACGAATTTTGAAAAAAATCCAAGGGTACCCCCTTTGTTGATTTTATGACAAAAGTTTTCAAAGAAGAAATTGTTTTCTTCGGTTTTCCGGCGTTACTAGATACACCTGGTCCAGCTAGTCCCAAAAAGTGCAACAGTTTAACTCTTGAAGTTAAGTTGGAGATATTATGATTTTTTTAATTGTTGGAAATTGATACATTTATCTCTTTAACGGAAGCTTTTTTCTTACGAACCGTAACTCGCAGAGAACTTCTGCGGACAGCAGAAAAACGAGAGGAAAATTTTATGTGAGAAAAGTGCTACACATTGACTCTGGCACTCGAATTGACACCAATATGTCCAATTAACGAATTTTGAAAAAAATCCAAGGTTGAACCCTTTGTTGATTTTATGACAAAAGTTTTCAAAGAAGAAATTGTTTTCTTCGGTTTTCTGGCGTTAGTAGGTACACCTGGTCCAGCTAGTCCCAAAAAGTGCAACAGTTTAACTCTTGAAGTTAAGTTGGAGATATTATGATTTTTTCAATTGTTGGAAATTGATACATTTATCTCTTTAACGGAAGCTTTTTTCTTACGAACCGTAACTCGCAGAGAACTTCTGCGGACAGCAGAAGAACGAGAGGAAAATTTTATGTAAGAAAAGTGCTACACATTGACTCTGGCACTCGAATTGACACCAATATGTCCAGTTAACGAATTTTGAAAAAAATCCAAGGGTACCCCCTTTGTTGATTTAATGACAAAAGTTTTCAAAGAAGAAATTGTTTTCTTCGCTTTTCCGGCGTTACTAGATACACCTGGTCCAGCTGGTCGCAAAAAGTGCAACAGTTTAACTCTTGAAGTTAAGTTGGAGATATTATGATTTTTTTAATTGTTGGAAATTGATACATTTATCTCTTTAACGGAAGCTTTTTTCTTACGAACCGTAACTCGCAGAGAACTTCTGGCGACAGCAGAAGAACGAAATAAAAACTTCATGTAAGAAAAGTGCTACACATTGACTCTGGCACTCGAATTGACACCAATATGTCCAATTAACGAATTTTGAAAAAAATCTAAGGGTACCCCCTTTGTTGATTTTATGACAAAAGTTTTCAAAGAAGAAATTGTTTTCTTCGGTTTTCCGGCGTTACTAGATACACCTGGTCCAGCTAGTCCCAAAAAGTGCAACAGTTTAACTCTTGAAGTTAAGTTGGAAATATTATGATTTTTTTAATTGTTGGAAATTGATACATTTATCTCTTTAACGGAAGCTTTTTTCTTACGAACCGTAACTCGCAGAGAACTTCTGCGGACAGCAGAAGAACGAGAGGAAAATTTTATGTAAGAAAAGTGCTACACATTGACTCTGGCACTCGAATTGACACCAATATGTCCAACTAACGAATTTTGAAAAAAATCCAAGGGTACCCCCTTTGTTGATTTTATGACAAAAGTTTTCAAAGAAGAAATTGTTTTCTTCGGTTTTCCGGCGTTACTAGATACACCTGGTCCAGCTAGTCACAAAAAGTGCAACAGTTTAACTCTTGAAGTTAAGTTGGAGATATTATGATTTTTTTAATTGTTGGAAATTGATACATTTATCTCTTTAACGGAAGCTTTTTTCTTACGAACCGTAACTCGCAGAGAACTTCTGCGGACAGCAGAAAAACGAGAGGAAAATTTTATGTGAGAAAAGTGCTACACATTGACTCTGGCACTCGAATTGACACCAATATGTCCAATTAACGAATTTTGAAAAAAATCCAAGGGTACCCCCTTTGTTGATTTTATGACAAAAGTTTTCAAAGAAGAAATTGTTTTCTTCGGTCTTCCGGCGTTAGTAGGTACACCTGGTCCAGTTAGTCCCAAAAAGTGCAACAGTTTAACTCTTGAAGTTAAGTTGGAGATATTATGATTTTTTTAATTGTTGGAAATTGATACAGTTATCTCTTTAAAGGAAGCTTTTTTCTTACGAACCGTAACTCGCAGAGAACTTCTGCGGACAGCAGAAGAACGAAAGGAAAATTTCATGTAAGAAAAGTGCTACACATTGACTCTGGCACTCGAATTGACACCAATATTTTCAATTAACGAATTTTGAAAAAAATCCAAGGGTACCCCCTTTGTTGATATTATGACAAAAGTTTTCAAAGAAGAAATTGTTTTCTTCGGTTTTCCAGCGTTAGTAGATACACCTAGTCCAGCTAGTCCCAAAAAGTGCTACAGTTTAACTCTTGAAGTTAAGTTGGAGATATTATGTTTTTTTTAATTTTTAGAAACTGATACATTTATCTCTTTAACGGAAGGTTTTTTTTACGAATCGTAACTCGTAGAGAAATTCTGCGAACAGCAGAATAACGAGAGGAAAATTTTATATAAGAAAAGTGCTACACATTGACTCTGGCGCTCGAATTGACACCAATATGTCCAATTAACGAATTTTGAAAAAATCCTTTGTTGATTTTATGACAAAAGTTTTCAAAGACGAAATTGTTTCTTCGGTTTTCCGGCGTTAGTAGGTACACCTGGTCCAGCTAGTCCCAAAAAGTGCAACAGTTTAACTCTTGAAGTTAAGTTGGAGATATTATGATTTTTTTAATTGTTGGAAATTGATACATTTATCTCTTTAACGGAAGCTTTTTTCTTACGAACCGTAACTCGCAGAGAACTTCTGCGGACAGCAGAAGAACGAGAGGAAAATTTTATGTAAGAAAAGTGCTACACATTGACTCTGGCACTCGAATTGACACCAATATGTCCAATTACCGAATTTTGAAAAAAATCCAAGGGTACCCCCTTTGTTGACTTTATGACAAAAGTTTTCAAAGAAGAAATTGTTTTCTTCGGTTTTCCGGCGTTACTAGATACACCTGGTCCAGCTAGTCCCAAAAAGTGCAACAGTTTAACTCTTGAAGTTAAGTTGGAGATATTATGTTTTTTGTTAATTTTTAGAAACTGATACATTTATCTCTTTAACGGAATTTTTTTTCTTACGAATCGTAACTCGTAAAGAAATTCTGCGAACAGCAGAATAACGAGAGGAAAATTTTATGTAAGAAAAGTGGTACCCATTGACTCTGGCACTCGAATTGACACCAATATGTCCAATTAACGAATTTTGAAAAAAATCCAAGGGAATAATAAAAAAAAATACCCCCTTTGTTGATTTTATGACAAAAGTTTTCAAAGAAGAAATTGTCTTCTTCGGTTTTCCGGCGTTACTAGATACACCTGGTCCAGCTAGTCCCAAAAAGTGCAACAGTTTAACTCTTGAAGTTAAGTTGGAGATATTATGTTTTTTTTAATTTTTAGAAACTGATACATTTATCTCTTTAACGGAAGGTTTTTTCTTACGAATCGTAACTCGTAGAGAAATTCTGCGAACAGCAGAATAACGAGAGGAAAATTTTATGTAAGAAAAGTGCTACACATTGACTCTGGCACTCGAATTGACACCAATATGTCCAGTTAACGAATTTTGAAAAAAATCCAAGGGTACCCCCTTTGTTGATTTTATGACAAAAGTTTTCAAAGAAGAAATTGTTTTCTTCGGTCTTCCGGTGTTAGTAGGTACACCTGGTCCAGTTAGTCCCAAAAAGTGCAACAGTTTAACTCTTGAAGTTAAGTTGGAGATATTATGATTTTTTTAATTGTTGGAAATTGATACAGTTATCTCTTTAAAGGAAGCTTTTTTCTTACGAACCGTAACTCGCAGAGAACTTCTGCGGACAGCAGAAGAACGAAAGGAAAATTTCATGTAAGAAAAGTGCTACACATTGACTCTGGCACTCGAATTGACACCAATATTTTCAATTAACGAATTTTGAAAAAAATCCAAGGGTACCCCCTTTGTTGATTTTATGACAAAAGTTTTCAAAGAAGAAATTGTTTTCTTCGGTTTTCCAGCGTTAGTAGATACACCTAGTCCAGCTAGTCCCAAAAAGTGCTACAGTTTAACTCTTGAAGTTAAGTTGGAGATATTATGTTTTTTTTAATTTTTAGAAACTGATACATTTATCTCTTTAACGGAAGGTTTTTTCTTACGAATCGTAACTCGTAGAGAAATTCTGCGAACAGCAGAATAACGAGAGGAAAATTTTATGTAAGAAAAGTGCTACACATTGACTCTGGCGCTCGAATTGACACCAATATGTCCAATTAACGAATTTTGAAAAAAATCCTTTGTTGATTTTATGACAAAAGTTTTCAAAGACGAAATTGTTTCTTCGGTTTTCCGGCGTTAGTAGGTACACCTGGTCCAGCTAGTCCCAAAAAGTGCAACAGTTTAACTCTTGAAGTTAAAATGGAGATATTATGATTTTTTTAATTGTTGGAAATTGATACATTTATCTCTTTAACGGAAGCTTTTTTCTTACGAACCGTAACTCGCAGAGAACTTCTGCGGACAGCAGAAGAACGAGAGGATAATTTTATGTAAGAAAAGCGCTACACATTGACTCTGGCACTCGAATTGACACCAATATGTCCAGTTAACGAATTTTGAAAAAATCCAAGGGTACCCAACTTGTTGATTTTATGACAAAAGTTTTCAAAGAAGAAATTGTTTTCTTCGGTTTTCCGGCGTTAGTAGATACACCTGGTCCAGCTAGTCCCAAAAAGTGCAACAGTTTAACTCTTGAAGTTAGGTTGGAGATATTATGATTTTTTTAATTGTTGGAAATTGATACATTTATCTCTTTAACGCAAGCTTTTTTCTTACGAACCGTAACTCGCAGAGAACTCCTGCGGACAGCAGAAGAACGAGAGGAAAATTTTATGTAAGAAAAGTGCTACACATTGACTCTGGCACTCGAATTGACACCAATATGTCCAATTAACGAATTTTGAAAAAAATCCCTTTGTTGATTTCACAAAAAGTTTTCAAAGAAGAAATTGTTTTCTTCGGTTTTCCGGCGTTACTAGATACACCTGGTCCAGCTAGTCCCAAAAAGTGCAAGAGTTTAACTCTTGAAGTTAAGTTGGAGATATTATGTTTTTTTTAATTTTTAGAAACTGATACATTTATCTCTTTAACGGAAGGTTCTTTCTTACGAATCGTAACTCGTAGAGAAATTCTGCGAACAGCAGAACAACGAGAGGAAAATTTTATGTAAGAAAAGTGCTACACATTGACTCTGGCACTCGAATTGACACCAATATGTCCAGTTAACGAATTTTGAAAAAAATCCAAGGGTACCCACTTTGTTAATTTTATGACAAAAGTTTTCAAAGAAGAAATTGTTTTCTTCGGTTTTCCGGCGTTAGTAGATACACCTGGTCCAGCTAGTCCCAAAAAGTGCAACAGTTTAACTCTTGAAGTTAAGTTGGAGATATTATGATTTTTTTAATTGTTGGAAATTGATACATTTATCTCTTTAACGGAAGCTTTTTTCTTACGAACCGTAACTCGCAGAGAACTTCTGCGGACAGCAGAAGAACGAGAGGAAAATTTTATGTAAGAAAAGTGCTACACATTGACTCTGGCACTCGAATTGACACCAATATGTCCAATTAACGAATTTTGAAAAAAATCCAAGGGTACCCCCTCTGTTGATTTTATGACAAAAGTTTTCAAAGAAGAAATTGTTTTCTCCGGTTTTCCGGCGTTAGTAGGTACACCTGGTCCAGCAAGTCCCAAAAAGTGCAACAGTTTAACTCTTGAAGTTAAGTTTGAGATATTATGATTTTTTTAATTTTTGGAAATTCATACATTTATCTCTTTAACGGAAGCTTTTTTCTTACGAATCGTAACTCGTAGAGAAATTCTGCGAACAGCAGAATAACGAGAGGAAAATTTTATGTAAGAAAACATTGACTCTGGCACTCGAATTGACACCAATATTTTCAATTAACGAATTTTGAAAAAAATCCAAGGGTACCCCCTTTGTTGATTTTATGACAAAAGTTTTCAAAGAAGAAATTGTTTTCTTCGGTTTTCCGGCGTTACTAGATACACCTGGTCCAGCTAGTCCCAAAAAGTGCAACAGTTTAACTCTTGAAGTTAAGTTGGAGATATTATGATTTTTTTAATTGTTGGAAATTGATACATTTATCTCTTTATTGGAAGCTTTTTTCTTACGAACCGTAACTCGCAGAGAACTTCTGCGGACAGCAGAAAAACGAGAGGAAAATTTTATGTGAGAAAAGTGCTACACATTGACTCTGGCACTCGAATTGACACCAATATGTCCAATTAACGAATTTTGAAAAAAATCCAAGGGTACCCCCTTTGTTGATTTTATGACAAAAGTTTTCAAAGAAGAAATTGTTTTCTTCGGTTTTCTGGCGTTAGTAGGTACACCTGGTCCAGCTAGTCCCAAAAAGTGCAACAGTTTAACTCTTGAAGTTAAGTTGGAGATATTATGATTTTTTAAATTGTTGGAAATTGATACATTTATCTCTTTAACGGAAGCTTTTTTCTTACGAACCGTAACTCGCAGAGAACTTCTGCGGACAGCAGAAGAACGAGAGGAAAATTTTATGTAAGAAAAGTGCTACACATTGACTCTGGCACTCGAATTGACACCAATATGTCCAATTAACGAATTTTGAAAAAAATCCAAGGGTACCCCCTTTGTTGATTTTATGACAAAAGTTTTCAAAGAAGAAATTGTTTTCTTCGCTTTTCCGGCGTTACTAGATACACCTGGTCCAGCTGGTCGCAAAAAGTGCAACAGTTTAGCTCTTGAAGTTAAGTTGGAGATATTATGATTGTTTTAATTGTTGGAAATTGATACATTTATCTCTTTAACGGAAGCTTTTTTCTTACGAACCGTAACTCGCAGAGAACTTCTGGCGACAGCAGAAGAACGAAATAAAAATTTTATGTAAGAAAAGTGCTACACATTGACTCTGGCACTCGAATTGACACCAATATGTCCAATTAACGAATTTTGAAAAAAATCTAAGGGTACCCCCTTTGTTGATTTTATGACAAAAGTTTTCAAAGAAGAAATTGTTTTCTTCGGTTTTCCGGCGTTACTAGATACACCTGGTCCAGCTAGTCCCAAAAAGTGCAACAGTTTAACTCTTGAAGTTAAGTTGGAAATATTATGATTTTTTTAATTGTTGGAAATTGATACATTTATCTCTTTAACGGAAGCTTTTTTCTTACGAACCGTAACTCGCAGAGAACTTCTGCGGACAGCAGAAGAACGAGAGGAAAATTTTATGTAAGAAAAGTGCTACACATTGACTCTGGCACTCGAATTGACACCAATATGTCCAATTAACGAATTTTGAAAAAAATCCAAGGGTACCCCCTTTGTTGATTTTATGACAAAAGTTTTCAAAGAAGAAATTGTTTTCTTCGCTTTTCCGGCGTTACTAGATACACCTGGTCCAGCTGGTCGCAAAAAGTGCAACAGTTTAGCTCTTGAAGTTAAGTTGGAGATATTATGATTGTTTTAATTGTTGGAAATTGATACATTTATCTCTTTAACGGAAGCTTTTTTCTTACGAACCGTAACTCGCAGAGAACTTCTGGGGACAGCAGAAGAACGAAATAAAAATTTTATGTAAGAAAAGTGCTACACATTGACTCTGGCACTCGAATTGACACCAATATGTCCAATTAACGAATTTTGAAAAAAATCCAAGGGTACCCCCTTTGTTGATTTTATGACAAAAGTTTTCAAAGAAGAAATTGTTTTCTTCGGTTTTCCGGCGTTACTAGATACACCTGGTCCAGCTAGTCCCAAAAAGTGCAACAGTTTAACTCTTGAAGTTAAGTTGGAGATATTATGATTTTTTTAATTGTTGGAAATTGATACATTTATCTCTTTAACGGAAGCTTTTTTCTTACGAACCGTAACTCGCAGAGAACTTCTGCGGACAGCAGAAGAACGAAAGGAAAATTTCATGTAAGAAAAGTGCTACACATTGACTCTGGCACTCGAATTGACACCAATATTTTCAATTAACGAATTTTGAAAAAAATCCAAGGGTACCCCCTTTGTTGATTTTATGACAAAAGTTTTCAAAGAAGAAATTGTTTTCTTCGGTTTTCCAGCGTTAGTAGATACACCTAGTCCAGCTAGTCCCAAAAAGTGCTACAGTTTAACTCTTGAAGTTAAGTTGGAGATATTATGTTTTTTTTAATTTTTAGAAACTGATACATTTATCTCTTTAACGGAAGGTTTTTTTTACGAATCGTAACTCGTAGAGAAATTCTGCGAACAGCAGAATAACGAGAGGAAAATTTTATGTAAGAAAAGTGCTACACATTGACTCTGGCGCTCGAATTGACACCAATATGTCCAATTAACGAATTTTGAAAAAAATCCTTTGTTGATTTTATGACAAAAGTTTTCAAAGACGAAATTGTTTCTTCGGTTTTCCGGCGTTATTAGGTACACCTGGTCCAGCTAGTCCCAAAAAGTGCAACAGTTTAACTCTTGAAGTTAAGTTGGAGATATTATGATTTTTTTAATTGTTGGAAATTGATACATTTATCTCTTTAACGGAAGCTTTTTTCTTACGAACCGTAACTCGCAGAGAACTTCTGCGGACAGCAGAAGAACGAGAGGAAAATTTTATGTAAGAAAAGTGCTACACATTGACTCTGGCACTCGAATTGACACCAATATGTCCAATTAACGAATTTTGAAAAAAATCCAAGGGTACCCCCTTTGTTGATTTTATGACAAAAGTTTTCAAAGAAGAAATTGTTTTCTTCGGTTTTCCGGCGTTACTAGATACACCTGGTCCAGCTAGTCCCAAAAAGTGCAACAGTTTAACTCTTGAAGTTAAGTTGGAGATATTATGATTTTTTAAATTGTTGGAAATTGATACATTTATCTCTTTAACGGAAGCTTTTTTCTTACGAACCGTAACTCGCAGAGAACTTCTGCGGACAGCAGAAGAACGAGAGGAAAATTTTATGTAAGAAAAGTGCTACACATTGACTCTGGCACTCGAATTGACACCAATATGTCCAATTAACGAATTTTGAAAAAAATCCAAGGGTACCCCCTTTGTTGATTTTATGACAAAAGTTTTCAAAGAAGAAATTGTTTTCTTCGCTTTTCCGGCGTTACTAGATACACCTGGTCCAGCTGGTCGCAAAAAGTGCAACAGTTTAGCTCTTGAAGTTAAGTTGGAGATATTATGATTGTTTTAATTGTTGGAAATTGATACATTTATCTCTTTAACGGAAGCTTTTTTCTTACGAACCGTAACTCGCAGAGAACTTCTGGCGACAGCAGAAGAACGAAATAAAAATTTTATGTAAGAAAAGTGCTACACATTGACTCTGGCACTCGAATTGACACCAATATGTCCAATTAACGAATTTTGAAAAAAATCTAAGGGTACCCCCTTTGTTGATTTTATGACAAAAGTTTTCAAAGAAGAAATTGTTTTCTTCGGTTTTCCGGCGTTACTAGATACACCTGGTCCAGCTAGTCCCAAAAAGTGCAACAGTTTAACTCTTGAAGTTAAGTTGGAAATATTATGATTTTTTTAATTGTTGGAAATTGATACATTTATCTCTTTAACGGAAGCTTTTTTCTTACGAACCGTAACTCGCAGAGAACTTCTGCGGACAGCAGAAGAACGAGAGGAAAATTTTATGTAAGAAAAGTGCTACACATTGACTCTGGCACTCGAATTGACACCAATATGTCCAATTAACGAATTTTGAAAAAAATCCAAGGGTACCCCCTTTGTTGATTTTATGACAAAAGTTTTCAAAGAAGAAATTGTTTTCTTCGCTTTTCCGGCGTTACTTGATACACCTGGTCCAGCTGGTCGCAAAAAGTGCAACAGTTTAGCTCTTGAAGTTAAGTTGGAGATATTATGATTGTTTTAATTGTTGGAAATTGATACATTTATCTCTTTAACGGAAGCTTTTTTCTTACGAACCGTAACTCGCAGAGAACTTCTGGGGACAGCAGAAGAACGAAATAAAAATTTTATGTAAGAAAAGTGCTACACATTGACTCTGGCACTCGAATTGACACCAATATGTCCAATTAACGAATTTTGAAAAAAATCCAAGGGTACCCCCTTTGTTGATTTTATGACAAAAGTTTTCAAAGAAGAAATTGTTTTCTTCGGTTTTCCGGCGTTACTAGATACACCTGGTCCAGCTAGTCCCAAAAAGTGCAACAGTTTAACTCTTGAAGTTAAGTTGGAGATATTATGATTTTTTTAATTGTTGGAAATTGATACATTTATCTCTTTAACGGAAGCTTTTTTCTTACGAACCGTAACTCGCAGAGAACTTCTGCGGACAGCAGAAGAACGAAAGGAAAATTTCATGTAAGAAAAGTGCTACACATTGACTCTGGCACTCGAATTGACACCAATATTTTCAATTAACGAATTTTGAAAAAAATCCAAGGGTACCCCCTTTGTTGATTTTATGACAAAAGTTTTCAAAGAAGAAATTGTTTTCTTCGGTTTTCCAGCGTTAGTAGATACACCTAGTCCAGCTAGTCCCAAAAAGTGCTACAGTTTAACTCTTGAAGTTAAGTTGGAGATATTATGTTTTTTTTAATTTTTAGAAACTGATACATTTATCTCTTTAACGGAAGGTTTTTTTTACGAATCGTAACTCGTAGAGAAATTCTGCGAACAGCAGAATAACGAGAGGAAAATTTTATGTAAGAAAAGTGCTACACATTGACTCTGGCGCTCGAATTGACACCAATATGTCCAATTAACGAATTTTGAAAAAAATCCTTTGTTGATTTTATGACAAAAGTTTTCAAAGACGAAATTGTTTCTTCGGTTTTCCGGCGTTATTAGGTACACCTGGTCCAGCTAGTCCCAAAAAGTGCAACAGTTTAACTCTTGAAGTTAAGTTGGAGATATTATGATTTTTTTAATTGTTGGAAATTGATACATTTATCTCTTTAACGGAAGCTTTTTTCTTACGAACCGTAACTCGCAGAGAACTTCTGCGGACAGCAGAAGAACGAGAGGAAAATTTTATGTAAGAAAAGTGCTACACATTGACTCTGGCACTCGAATTGACACCAATATGTCCAATTAACGAATTTTGAAAAAAATCCAAGGGTACCCCCTTTGTTGATTTTATGACAAAAGTTTTCAAAGAAGAAATTGTTTTCTTCGGTTTTCCGGCGTTACTAGATACACCTGGTCCAGCTAGTCCCAAAAAGTGCAACAGTTTAACTCTTGAAGTTAAGTTGGAGATATTATGTTTTTTTTAATTTTTAGAAACTGATACATTTATCTCTTTAACGGAAGGTTTTTTCTTACGAATCGTAACTCGTAGAGAAATTCTGCGAACAGCAGAATAACGAGAGGAAAATATTATGTAAGAAAAGTGCTACACATTGACTCTGGCACTCGAATTGACACCAATATGTCCAGTTAACGAATTTTGAAAAAAATCCAAGGGTACCCCCTTTGTTGATTTTATGACAAAAGTTTTCAAAGAAGAAATTGTTTTCTTCGGTCTTCCGGCGTTAGTAGGTACACCTGGTCCAGTTAGTCCCAAAAAGTGCAACAGTTTAACTCTTGAAGTTAAGTTGGAGATATTATGATTTTTTTAATTGTTGGAAATTGATACAGTTATCTATTTAAAGGAAGATTTTTTCTTACGAACCGTAACTCGCAGAGAACTTCTGCGGACAGCAGAAGAACGAAAGGAAAATTTCATGTAAGAAAAGTGCTACACATTGACTCTGGCACTCGAATTGACACCATTATTTTCAATTAACGAATTTTGAAAAAAATCCAAGGGTACCCCCTTTGTTGATTTTATGACAAAAGTTTTCAAAGAAGAAATTGTTTTCTTCGGTTTTCCAGCGTTAGTAGATACACCTAGTCCAGCTAGTCCCAAAAAGTGCTACTGTTTAACTCTTGAAGTTAAGTTGGAGATATTATGTTTTTTTTAATTTTTAGAAACTGATACATTTATCTCTTTAACGGAAGGTTTTTTCTTACGAATCGTAACTCGTAGAGAAATTCTGCGAACAGCAGAATAACGAGAGGAAAATTTTATGTAAGAAAAGTGCTACACATTGACTCTGGCGCTCGAATTGACACCAATATGTCCAATTAACGAATTTTGAAAAAAATCCTTTGTTGATTTTATGACAAAAGTTTTCAAAGACGAAATTGTTTCTTCGGTTTTCCGGCGTTAGTAGGTACACCTGGTCCAGCTAGTCCCAAAAAGTGCAACAGTTTAACTCTTGAAGTTAAAATGGAGATATTATGATTTTTTTAATTGCTGGAAATTGATACATTTATCTCTTTAACGGAAGCTTTTTTCTTACGAACCGTAACTCGCAGAGAACTTCTGCGGACAGCAGAAGAACGAGAGGAAAATTTTATGTAAGAAAAGTGCTACACATTGACTCTGGCACTCGAATTGACACCAATATGTCCAGTTAACGAATTTTGAAAAAATCCAAGGGTACCCAATTTGTTGATTTTATGACAAAAGTTTTCAAAGAAGAAATTGTTTTCTTCGGTTTTCCGGCGTTAGTAGATACACCTGGTCCAGCTAGTCCCAAAAAGTGCAACAGTTTAACTCTTGAAGTTAGGTTGGAGATATTATGATTTTTTTAATTGTTGGAAATTGATACATTTATCTCTTTAACGGAAGCTTTTTTCTTACGAACCGTAACTCGCAGAGAACTTCTGCGGACAGCAGAAGAACGAGAGGAAAATTTTATGTAAGAAAAGTGCTACACATTGACTCTGGCACTCGAATTGACACCAATATGTCCAATTAACGAATTTTGAAAAAAATCCCTTTGTTGATTTCACAAAAAGTTTTCAAAGAAGAAATTGTTTTCTTCGGTTTTCCGGCGTTACTAGATACACCTGGTCCAGCTAGTCCCAAAAAGTGCAAGAGTTTAACTCTTGAAGTTAAGTTGGAGATATTATGTTTTTTTTTAATTTTTAGAAACTGATACATTTATCTCTTTAACGGAAGGTTCTTTCTTACGAATCGTAACTCGTAGAGAAATTCTGCGAACAGCAGAACAACGAGAGGAAAATTTTATGTAAGAAAAGTGCTACACATTGACTCTGGCACTCGAATTGACACCAATATGTCCAGTTAACGAATTTTGAAAAAAATCCAAGGGTACCCACTTTGTTAATTTTATGACAAAAGTTTTCAAAGAAGAAATTGTTTTCTTCGGTTTTCCGGCGTTAGTAGATACACCTGGTCCAGCTAGTCCCAAAAAGTGCAACAGTATAACTCTTGAAGTTAAGTTGGAGATATTATGATTTTTTAATTGTTGGAAATTGATACATTTATCTCTTTAACGGAAGCTTTTTTCTTACGAACCGTAACTCGCAGAGAACTTCTGCGGACAGCAGAAGAACGAGAGGAAAATTGTATGTAAGAAAAGTGCTACACATTGACTCTGGCACTCGAATTGACACCAATATGTCCAATTAACGAATTTTGAAAAAAATCCAAGGGTACCCCCTCTGTTGATTTTATGACAAAAGTTTTCAAAGAAGAAATTGTTTTCTCCGGTTTTCCGGCGTTAGTAGGTACACCTGGTCCAGCAAGTCCCAAAAAGTGCAACAGTTTAACTCTTGAAGTTAAGTTTGAGATATTATGATTTTTTTAATTTTTGGAAATTCATACATTTATCTCTTTAACGGAAGCTTTTTTCTTACGAATCGTAACTCGTAGAGAAATTCTGCGAACAGCAGAATAACGAGAGGAAAATTTTATGTAAGAAAACATTGACTCTGGCACTCGAATTGACACCAATATTTTCAATTAACGAATTTTGAAAAAAATCCAAGGGTACCCCCTTTGTTGATTTTATGACAAAAGTTTTCAAAGAAGAAATTGTTTTCTTCGGTTTTCTGGCGTTAGTAGGTACACCTGGTCCAGCTAGTCCCAAAAAGTGCAACAGTTTAACTCTTGAAGTTAAGTTGGAGATATTATGATTTTTTTAATTGTTGGAAATTGATACATTTATCTCTTTAACGGAAGCTTTTTTCTTACGAACCGTAACTCGCAGAGAACTTCTGCGGACAGCAGAAGAACGAGAGGAAAATTTTATGTAAGAAAAGTGCTACACATTGACTCTGGCACTCGAATTGACACCAATATGTCCAGTTAACGAATTTTGAAAAAAATCCAAGGGTACCCCCTTTGTTGATTTAATGACAAAAGTTTTCAAAGAAGAAATTGTTTTCTTCGCTTTTCCGGCGTTACTAGATACACCTGGTCCAGCTGGTCGCAAAAAGTGCAACAGTTTAACTCTTGAAGTTAAGTTGGAGATATTATGATTTTTTTAATTGTTGGAAATTGATACATTTATCTCTTTAACGGAAGCTTTTTTCTTACGAACCGTAACTCGCAGA
The DNA here is from genome assembly GCF_917563875.1 of Diabrotica virgifera virgifera. NCBI lineage: Eukaryota > Metazoa > Arthropoda > Insecta > Coleoptera > Chrysomelidae > Diabrotica > Diabrotica virgifera. Next base: position 131,913,336 of record NC_065448.1, read on the forward strand.
GAACTTCTGGCGACAGCAGAAGAACGAAATAAAAATTTTATGTAAGAAAAGTGCTACACATTGACTCTGGCACTCGAATTGACACCAATATGTCCAATTAACGAATTTTGAAAAAAATCTAAGGGTACCCCCTTTGTTGATTTTATGACAAAAGTTTTCAAAGAAGAAATTGTTTTCTTCGGTTTTCCGGCGTTACTAGATACACCTGGTCCAGCTAGTCCCAAAAAGTGCAACAGTTTAACTCTTGAAGTTAAGTTGGAAATATTATGATTTTTTTAATTGTTGGAAATTGATACATTTATCTCTTTAACGGAAGCTTTTTTCTTACGAACCGTAACTCGCAGAGAACTTCTGCGGACAGCAGAAGAACGAGAGGAAAATTTTATGTAAGAAAAGTGCTACACATTGACTCTGGCACTCGAATTGACACCAATATGTCCAATTAACGAATTTTGAAAAAAATCCAAGGGTACCCCCTTTGTTGATTTTATGACAAAAGTTTTCAAAGAAGAAATTGTTTTCTTCGCTTTTCCGGCGTTACTAGATACACCTGGTCCAGCTGGTCGCAAAAAGTGCAACAGTTTAGCTCTTGAAGTTAAGTTGGAGATATTATGATTGTTTTAATTGTTGGAAATTGATACATTTATCTCTTTAACGGAAGCTTTTTTCTTACGAACCGTAACTCGCAGAGAACTTCTGGGGACAGCAGAAGAACGAAATAAAAATTTTATGTAAGAAAGGTGCTACACATTGACTCTGGCACTCGAATTGACACCAATATGTCCAACTAACGAATTTTGAAAAAAATCCAAGGGTACCCCCTTTGTTGATTTTATGACAAAAGTTTTCAAAGAAGAAATTGTTTTCTTCGGTTTTCCGGCGTTACTAGATACACCTGGTCCAGCTAGTCCCAAAAAGTGCAACAGTTTAACTCTTGAAGTTAAGTTGGAGATATTATGATTTTTTTAATTGTTGGAAATTGATACATTTATCTCTTTAACGGAAGCTTTTTTCTTACGAACCGTAACTCGCAGAGAACTTCTGCGGACAGCAGAAAAACGAGAGGAAAATTTTATGTGAGAAAAGTGCTACACATTGACTCTGGCACTCGAATTGACACCAATATGTCCAATTAACGAATTTTGAAAAAAATCCAAGGGTACCCCCTTTGTTGATTTTATGACAAAAGTTTTCAAAGAAGAAATTGTTTTCTTCGGTCTTCCGGCGTTAGTAGGTACACCTGGTCCAGTTAGTCCCAAAAAGTGCAACAGTTTAACTCTTGAAGTTAAGTTGGAGATATTATGATTTTTTTAATTGTTGGAAATTGATACAGTTATCTCTTTAAAGGAAGCTTTTTTCTTACGAACCGTAACTCGCAGAGAACTTCTGCGGACAGCAGAAGAACGAAAGGAAAACTTCATGTAAGAAAAGTGCTACACATTGACTCTGGCACTCGAATTGACACCAATATTTTCAATTAACGAATTTTGAAAAAAATCCAAGGGTACCCCCTTTGTTGATTTTATGACAAAAGTTTTCAAAGAAGAAATTGTTTTCTTCGGTTTTCCAGCGTTAGTAGATACACCTAGTCCAGCTAGTCCCAAAAAGTGCTACAGTTTAACTCTTGAAGTTAAGTTGGAGATATTATGTTTTTTTTAATTTTTAGAAACTGATACATTTATCTCTTTAACGGAAGGTTTTTTTTACGAATCGTAACTCGTAGAGAAATTCTGCGAACAGCAGAATAACGAGAGGAAAATTTTATGTAAGAAAAGTGCTACACATTGACTCTGGCGCTCGAATTGACACCAATATGTCCAATTAACGAATTTTGAAAAAAATCCTTTGTTGATTTTATGACAAAAGTTTTCAAAGACGAAATTGTTTCTTCGGTTTTCCGGCGTTAGTAGGTACACCTGGTCCAGCTAGTCCCAAAAAGTGCAACAGTTTAACTCTTGAAGTTAAGTTGGAGATATTATGATTTTTTTAATTGTTGGAAATTGATACATTTATCTCTTTAACGGAAGCTTTTTTCTTACGAACCGTAACTCGCAGAGAACTTCTGCGGACAGCAGAAGAACGAGAGGAAAATTTTATGTAAGAAAAGTGCTACACATTGACTCTGGCACTCGAATTGACACCAATATGTCCAATTAACGAATTTTGAAAAAAATCCAAGGGTACCCCCTTTGTTGACTTTATGACAAAAGTTTTCAAAGAAGAAATTGTTTTCTTCGGTTTTCCGGCGTTACCAGATACACCTGGTCCAGCTAGTCCCAAAAAGTGCAACAGTTTAACTCTTGAAGTTAAGTTGGAGATATTATGTTTTTTGATAATTTTTAGAAACTGATACATTTATCTCTTTAACGGAATTTTTTTTCTTACGAATCGTAACTCGTAAAGAAATTCTGCGAACAGCAGAATAACGAGAGGAAAATTTTATGTAAGAAAAGTGCTACCCATTGACTCTGGCACTCGAATTGACACCAATATGTCCAATTAACGAATTTTGAAAAAAATCTAAGGGAATAATAAAAAAAAATACCCCCTTTGTTGATTTTATGACAAAAGTTTTCAAAGAAGAAATTGTCTTCTTCGGTTTTCCGGCGTTGCTAGATACACCTGGTCCAGCTAGTCCCAAAAAGTGCAACAGTTTAACTCTTGAAGTTAAGTTGGAGATATTATGTTTTTTTTAATTTTTAGAAACTGATACATTTATCTCTTTAACGGAAGGTTTTTTCTTACGAATCGTAACTCGTAGAGAAATTCTACGAACAGCAGAATAACGAGAGGAAAATTTTATGTAAGAAAAGTGCTACACATTGACTCTGGCACTCGAATTGACACCAATATGTCCAGTTAACGAATTTTGAAAAAAATCCAAGGGTACCCCCTTTGTTGATTTTATGACAAAAGTTTTCAAAGAAGAAATTGTTTTCTTCGGTCTTCCGGCGTTAGTAGGTACACCTGGTCCAGTTAGTCCCAAAAAGTGCAACAGTTTAACTCTTGAAGTTAAGTTGGAGATATTATGATTTTTTTAATTGTTGGAAATTGATACAGTTATCTCTTTAAAGGAAGCTTTTTTCTTACGAACCGTAACTCGCAGAGAACTTCTGCGGACAGCAGAAGAACGAAAGGAAAATTTCATGTAAGAAAAGTGCTACACATTGACTCTGGCACTCGAATTGACACCAATATTTTCAATTAACGAATTTTGAAAAAAATCCAAGGGTACCCCCTTTGTTGATTTTATGACAAAAGTTTTCAAAGAAGAAATTGTTTTCTTCGGTTTTCCAGCGTTAGTAGATACACCTAGTCCAGCTAGTCCCAAAAAAGTGCTACAGTTTAACTCTTGAAGTTAAGTTGGAGATATTATGTTTTTTTTAATTTTTAGAAACTGATACATTTATCTCTTTAACGGAAGGTTTTTTCTTACGAATCGTAACTCGTAGAGAAATTCTGCGAACAGCAGAATAACGAGAGGAAAATTTTATGTAAGAAAAGTGCTACACATTGACTCTGGCGCTCGAATTGACACCAATATGTCCAATTAACGAATTTTGAAAAAAATCCTTTGTTGATTTTATGACAAAAGTTTTCAAAGACGAAATTGTTTCTTCGGTTTTCCGGCGTTAGTAGGTGCACCTGGTCCAGTTAGTCCCAAAAAGTGCAACAGTTTAACTCTTGAAGTTAAAATGGAGATATTATGATTTTTTTAATTGTTGGAAATTGATACATTTATCTCTTTAACGGAAGCTTTTTTCTTACGAACCGTAACTCGCAGAGAACTTCTGCGGACAGCAGAAGAACGAGAGGAAAATTTTATGTAAGAAAAGTGCTACACATTGACTCTGGCACTCGAATTGACACCAATATGTCCAGTTAACGAATTTTGAAAAAATCCAAGGGTACCCAATTTGTCGATTTTATGACAAAAGTTTTCAAAGAAGAAATTGTTTTCTTCGGTTTTCCAGCGTTAGTAGATACACCTAGTCCAGCTAGTCCCAAAAAGTGCTACAGTTTAACTCTTGAAGTTAAGTTGGAGATATTATGATTTTTTTAATTGTTGGAAATTGATACATTTATCTCTTTAACGGAAGCTTTTTTCTTACGAACCGTAACTCGCAGAGAACTTCTGCGGACAGCAGAAGAACGAGAGGAAAATTTTATGTAAGAAAAGTGCTACACATTGACTCTGGCACTCGAATTGACACCAATATGTCCAATTAACGAATTTTGAAAAAAATCCCTTTGTTGATTTCACAAAAAGTTTTCAAAGAAGAAATTGTTTTCTTCGGTTTTCCGGCGTTACTAGATACACCTGGTCCAGCTAGTCCCAAAAAGTGCAAGAGTTTAACTCTTGAAGTTAAGTTGGAGATATTATGTTTTTTTTAATTTTTAGAAACTGATACATTTATCTCTTTAACGGAAGGTTCTTTCTTACGAATCGTAACTCGTAGACAAATTCTGCGAACAGCAGAACAACGAGAGGAAAATTTTATGTAAGAAAAGTGCTACACATTGACTCTGGCACTCGAATTGACACCAATATGTCCAGTTAACGAATTTTGAAAAAAATCCAAGGGTACCCACTTTGTTAATTTTATGACAAAAGTTTTCAAAGAAGAAATTGTTTTCTTCGGTTTTCCGGCGTTAGTAGATACACCTGGTCCAGCTAGTCCCAAAAAGTGCAACAGTTTAACTCTTGAAGTTAAGTTGGAGATATTATGATTTTTTTAATTGTTGGAAATTGATACATTTATCTCTTTAACGGAAGCTTTTTTCTTACGAACCGTAACTCGCAGAGAACTTCTGCGGACAGCAGAAGAACGAGAGGAAAATTTTATGTAAGAAAAGTGCTACACATTGACTCTGGCACTCGAATTGACACCAATATGTCCAATTAACGAATTTTGAAAAAAATCCAAGGGTACCCCCTCTGTTGATTTTATGACAAAAGTTTTCAAAGAAGAAATTGTTTTCTCCGGTTTTCCGGCGTTAGTAGGTACACCTGGTCCAGCAAGTCCCAAAAAGTGCAACAGTTTAACTCTTGAAGTTAAGTTTGAGATATTATGATTTTTTTAATTTTTGGAAATTCATACATTTATCTCTTTAACGGAAGCTTTTTTCTTACGAATCGTAACTCGTAGAGAAATTCTGCGAACAGCAGAATAACGAGAGGAAAATTTTATGTAAGAAAACATTGACTCTGGCACTCGAATTGACACCAATATTTTCAATTAACGAATTTTGAAAAAAATCCAAGGGTACCCCCTTTGTTGATTTCATGACAAAAGTTTTCAAAGAAGAAATTGTTTTCTTCGGTTTTCCGGCGTTACTAGATACACCTGGTCCAGCTAGTCCCAAAAAGTGCAACAGTTTAACTCTTGAAGTTAAGTTGGAGATATTATGATTTTTTTAATTGTTGGAAATTGATACATTTATCTCTTTAACGGAAGCTTTTTTCTTACGAACCGTAACTCGCAGAGAACTTCTGCGGACAGCAGAAAAACGAGAGGAAAATTTTATGTGAGAAAAGTGCTACACATTGACTCTGGCACTCGAATTGACACCAATATGTCCAATTAACGAATTTTGAAAAAAATCCAAGGGTACCCCCTTTGTTGATTTTATGACAAAAGTTTTCAAAGAAGAAATTGTTTTCTTCGGTTTTCTGGCGTTAGTAGGTACACCTGGTCCAGCTAGTCCCAAAAAGTGCAACAGTTTAACTCTTGAAGTTAAGTTGGAGATATTATGATTTTTTTAATTGTTGGAAATTGATACATTTATCTCTTTAACGGAAGCTTTTTTCTTACGAACCGTAACTCGCAGAGAACTTCTGCGGACAGCAGAAGAACGAGAGGAAAATTTTATGTAAGAAAAGTGCTACACATTGACTCTGGCACTCGAATTGACACCAATATGTCCAGTTAACGAATTTTGAAAAAAATCCAAGGGTACCCCCTTTGTTGATTTAATGACAAAAGTTTTCAAAGAAGAAATTGTTTTCTTCGCTTTTCCGGCGTTACTAGATACACCTGGTCCAGCTGGTCGCAAAAAGTGCAACAGTTTAACTCTTGAAGTTAAGTTGGAGATATTATGATTTTTTTAATTGTTGGAAATTGATACATTTATCTCTTTAACGGAAGCTTTTTTCTTACGAACCGTAACTCGCAGAGAACTTCTGGCGACAGCAGAAGAACGAAATAAAAATTTTATGTAAGAAAAGTGCTACACATTGACTCTGGCACTCGAATTGACACCAATATGTCCAATTAACGAATTTTGAAAAAAATCTAAGGGTACCCCCTTTGTTGATTTTATGACAAAAGTTTTCAAAGAAGAAATTGTTTTCTTCGGTTTTCCGGCGTTACTAGATACACCTGGTCCAGCTAGTCCCAAAAAGTGCAACAGTTTAACTCTTGAAGTTAAGTTGGAAATATTATGATTTTTTTAATTGTTGGAAATTGATACATTTATCTCTTTAACGGAATCTTTTTTCTTACGAACCGTAACTCGCAGAGAACTTCTGCGGACAGCAGAAGAACGAGAGGAAAATTTTATGTAAGAAAAGTGCTACACATTGACTCTGGCACTCGAATTGACACCAATATGTCCAACTAACGAATTTTGAAAAAAATCCAAGGGTACCCCCTTTGTTGATTTTATGACAAAAGTTTTCAAAGAAGAAATTGTTTTCTTCGGTTTTCCGGCGTTACTAGATACACCTGGTCCAGCTAGTCACAAAAAGTGCAACAGTTTAACTCTTGAAGTTAAGTTGGAGATATTATGATTTTTTTAATTGTTGGAAATTGATACATTTATCTCTTTAACGGAAGCTTTTTTCTTACGAACCGTAACTCGCAGAGAACTTCTGCGGACAGCAGAAAAACGAGAGGAAAATTTTATGTGAGAAAAGTGCTACACATTGACTCTGGCACTCGAATTGACACCAATATGTCCAATTAACGAATTTTGAAAAAAATCCAAGGGTACCCCCTTTGTTGATTTTATGACAAAAGTTTTCAAAGAAGAAATTGTTTTCTTCGGTCTTCCGGCGTTAGTAGGTACACCTGGTCCAGTTAGTCCCAAAAAGTGCAACAGTTTAACTCTTGAAGTTAAGTTGGAGATATTATGATTTTTTTAATTGTTGGAAATTGATACAGTTATCTCTTTAAAGGAAGCTTTTTTCTTACGAACCGTAACTCGCAGAGAACTTCTGCGGACAGCAGAATAACGAAAGGAAAATTTCATGTAAGAAAAGTGCTACACATTGACTCTGGCACTCGAATTGACACCAATATTTTCAATTAACGAATTTTGAAAAAAATCCAAGGGTACCCCCTTTGTTGATATTATGACAAAAGTTTTCAAAGAAGAAATTGTTTTCTTCGGTTTTCCAGCGTTAGTAGATACACCTTGTCCAGCTAGTCCCAAAAAGTGCTACAGTTTAACTCTTGAAGTTAAGTTGGAGATATTATGTTTTTCTTAATTTTTAGAAACTGATACATTTATCTCTTTAACGGAAGGTTTTTTTTACGAATCGTAACTCGTAGAGAAATTCTGCGAACAGCAGAATAACGAGAGGAAAATTTTATATAAGAAAAGTGCTACACATTGACTCTGGCGCTCGAATTGACACCAATATGTCCAATTAACGAATTTTGAAAAAATCCTTTGTTGATTTTATGACAAAAGTTTTCAAAGACGAAATTGTTTCTTCGGTTTTCCGGCGTTAGTAGGTACACCTGGTCCAGCTAGTCCCAAAAAGTGCAACAGTTTAACTCTTGAAGTTAAGTTGGAGATATTATGATTTTTTTAATTGTTGGAAATTGATACATTTATCTCTTTAACGGAAGCTTTTTTCTTACGAACCGTAACTCGCAGAGAACTTCTGCGGACAGCAGAAGAACGAGAGGAAAATTTTATGTAAGAAAAGTGCTACACATTGACTCTGGCACTCGAATTGACACCAATATGTCCAATTAACGAATTTTGAAAAAAATCCAAGGGTACCCCCTTTGTTGACTTTATGACAAAAGTTTTCAAAGAAGAAATTGTTTTCTTCGGTTTTCCGGCGTTACTAGATACACCTGGTCCAGCTAGTCCCAAAAAGTGCAACAGTTTAACTCTTGAAGTTAAGTTGGAGATATTATGTTTTTTGTTAATTTTTAGAAACTGATAAATTTATCTCTTTAACGGAATTTTTTTTCTTACGAATCGTAACTCGTAAAGAAATTCTGCGAACAGCAGAATAACGAGAGGAAAATTTTATGTAAGAAAAGTGCTACCCATTGACTCTGGCACTCGAATTGACACCAATATGTCCAATTAACGAATTTTGAAAAAAATCCAAGGGAATAATAAAAAAAATACCCCCTTTGTTGATTTTATGACAAAAGTTTTCAAAGAAGAAATTGTCTTCTTCGGTTTTCCGGCGTTACTAGATACACCTGGTCCAGCTAGTCCCAAAAAGTGCAACAGTTTAACTCTTGAAGTTAAGTTGGAGATATTATGTTTTTTTTAATTTTTAGAAACTGATACATTTATCTCTTTAACGGAAGGTTTTTTCTTACGAATCGTAACTCGTAGAGAAATTCTGCGAACAGCAGAATAACGAGAGGAAAATTTTATGTAAGAAAAGTGCTACACTTGACTCTGGCACTCGAATTGACACCAATATGTCCAGTTAACGAATTTTGAAAAAAATCCAAGGGTACCCCCTTTGTTGATTTTATGACAAAAGTTTTCAAAGAAGAAATTGTTTTCTTCGGTCTTCCGGCGTTAGTAGGTACACCTGGTCCAGTTAGTCCCAAAAAGTGCAACAGTTTAACTCTTGAAGTTAAGTTGGAGATATTATGATTTTTTTAATTGTTGGAAATTGATACAGTTATCTCTTTAAAGGAAGCTTTTTTCTTACGAACCGTAACTCGCAGAGAACTTCTGCGGACAGCAGAAGAACGAAAGGAAAATTTCATGTAAGAAAAGTGCTACACATTGACTCTGGCACTCGAATTGACACCAATATTTTCAATTAACGAATTTTGAAAAAAATCCAAGGGTACCCCCTTTGTTGATTTTATGACAAAAGTTTTCAAAGAAGAAATTGTTTTCTTCGGTTTTCCAGCGTTAGTAGATACACCTAGTCCAGCTAGTCCCAAAAAGTGCTACAGTTTAACTCTTGAAGTTAAGTTGGAGATATTATGTTTTTTTTAATTTTTAGAAACTGATACATTTATCTCTTTAACGGAAGGTTTTTTCTTACGAATCGTAACTCGTAGAGAAATTCTGCGAACAGCAGAATAACGAGAGGAAAATTTTATGTAAGAAAAGTGCTACACATTGACTCTGGCGCTCGAATTGACACCAATATGTCCAATTAACGAATTTTGAAAAAAATCCTTTGTTGATTTTATGACAAAAGTTTTCAAAGACGAAATTGTTTCTTCGGTTTTCCGGCGTTAGTAGGTACACCTGGTCCAGCTAGTCCCAAAAAGTGCAACAGTTTAACTCTTGAAGTTAAAATGGAGATATTATGATTTTTTTAATTGTTGGAAATTGATACATTTATCTCTTTAACGGAAGCTTTTTTCTTACGAACCGTAACTCGCAGAGAACTTCTGCGGAGAGCAGAAGAACGAGAGGAAAATTTTATGTAAGAAAAGTGCTACACATTGACTCTGGCACTCGAATTGACACCAATATGTCCAGTTAACGAATTTTGAAAAAATCCAAGGGTACCCAATTTGTTGATTTTATGACAAAAGTTTTCAAAGAAGAAATTGTTTTCTTCGGTTTTCCGGCGTTAGTAGATACACCTGGTCCAGCTAGTCCCAAAAAGTGCAACAGTTTAACTCTTGAAGTTAGGTTGGAGATATTATGATTTTTTAAATTGTTGGAAATTGATACATTTATCTCTTTAACGGAAGCTTTTTTCTTACGAACCGTAACTCGCAGAGAACTTCTGCGGACAGCAGAAGAACGAGAGGAAAATTTTATGTAAGAAAAGTGCTACACATTGACTCTGGCACTCGAATTGACACCAATATGTCGAATTAACGAATTTTGAAAAAAATCCCTTTGTTGATTTCACAAAAAGTTTTCAAAGAAGAAATTGTTTTCTTCGGTTTTCCGGCGTTACTAGATACACCTGGTCCAGCTAGTCCCAAAAAGTGCAAGAGTTTAACTCTTGAAGTTAAGTTGGAGATATTATGTTTTTTTTAATTTTTAGAAACTGATACATTTATCTCTTTAACGGAAGGTTCTTTCTTACGAATCGTAACTCGTAGAGAAATTCTGCGAACAGCAGAACAACGAGAGGAAAATTTTATGTAAGAAAAGTGCTACACATTGACTCTGGCACTCGAATTGACACCAATATGTCCAGTTAACGAATTTTGAAAAAAATCCAAGGGTACCCACTTTGTTAATTTTATGACAAAAGTTTTCAAAGAAGAAATTGTTTTCTTCGGTTTTCCGGCGTTAGTAGATACACCTGGTCCAGCTAGTCACAAAAAGTGCAACAGTTTAACTCTTGAAGTTAAGTTGGAGATATTATGATTTTTTTAATTGTTGGAAATTGATACATTTATCTCTTTAACGGAAGCTTTTTTCTTACGAACCGTAACTCGCAGAGAACTTCTGCGGACAGCAGAAAAACGAGAGGAAAATTTTATGTGAGAAAAGTGCTACACATTGACTCTGGCACTCGAATTGACACCAATATGTCCAATTAACGAATTTTGAAAAAAATCCAAGGGTACCCCCTTTGTTGATTTTATGACAAAAGTTTTCAAAGAAGAAATTGTTTTCTTCGGTCTTCCGGCGTTAGTAGGTACACCTGGTCCAGTTAGTCCCAAAAAGTGCAACAGTTTAACTCTTGAAGTTAAGTTGGAGATATTATGATTTTTTTAATTGTTGGAAATTGATACAGTTATCTCTTTAAAGGAAGCTTTTTTCTTACGAACCGTAACTCGCAGAGAACTTCTGCGGACAGCAGAATAACGGAAGGAAAATTTCATGTAAGAAAAGTGCTACACATTGACTCTGGCACTCGAATTGACACCAATATGTCCAATTAACGAATTTTGAAAAAATCCTTTGTTGATTTTATGACAAAAGTTTTCAAAGACGAAATTGTTTCTTCGGTTTTCCGGCGTTAGTAGGTACACCTGGTCCAGCTAGTCCCAAAAAGTGCAACAGTTTAACTCTTGAAGTTAAGTTGGAGATATTATGATTTTTTTAATTGTTGGAAATTGATACATTTATCTCTTTAACGGAAGCTTTTTTCTTACGAACCGTAACTCGCAGAGAACTTCTGCGGACAGCAGAAGAACGAGAGGAAAATTTTATGTAAGAAAAGTGCTACACATTGACTCTGGCACTCGAATTGACACCAATATGTCCAATTAACGAATTTTGAAAAAAATCCAAGGGAATAATAAAAAAAAATACCCCCTTTGTTGATTTTATGACAAAAGTTTTCAAAGAAGAAATTGTCTTCTTCGGTTTTCCGGCGTTACTAGATACACCTGGTCCAGCTAGTCCCAAAAAGTGCAACAGTTTAACTCTTGAAGTTAAGTTGGAGATATTATGTTTTTTTTAATTTTTAGAAACTGATACATTTATCTCTTTAACGGAAGGTTTTTTCTTACGAATCGTAACTCGTAGAGAAATTCTGCGAACAGCAGAATAACGAGAGGAAAATTTTATGTAAGAAAAGTGCTACACTTGACTCTGGCACTCGAATTGACACCAATATGTCCAGTTAACGAATTTTGAAAAAAATCCAAGGGTACCCCCTTTGTTGATTTTATGACAAAAGTTTTCAAAGAAGAAATTGTTTTCTTCGGTCTTCCGGCGTTAGTAGGTACACCTGGTCCAGTTAGTCCCAAAAAGTGCAACAGTTTAACTCTTGAAGTTAAGTTGGAGATATTATGATTTTTTTAATTGTTGGAAATTGATACAGTTATCTCTTTAAAGGAAGCTTTTTTCTTACGAACCGTAACTCGCAGAGAACTTCTGCGGACAGCAGAAGAACGAAAGGAAAATTTCATGTAAGAAAAGTGCTACACATTGACTCTGGCACTCGAATTGACACCAATATTTTCAATTAACGAATTTTGAAAAAAATCCAAGGGTACCCCCTTTGTTGATTTTATGACAAAAGTTTTCAAAGAAGAAATTGTTTTCTTCGGTTTTCCAGCGTTAGTAGATACACCTAGTCCAGCTAGTCCCAAAAAGTGCTACAGTTTAACTCTTGAAGTTAAGTTGGAGATATTATGTTTTTTTAATTTTTAGAAACTGATACATTTATCTCTTTAACGGAAGGTTTTTTCTTACGAATCGTAACTCGTAGAGAAATTCTGCGAACAGCAGAATAACGAGAGGAAAATTTTATGTAAGAAAAGTGCTACACATTGACTCTGGCGCTCGAATTGACACCAATATGTCCAATTAACGAATTTTGAAAAAAATCCTTTGTTGATTTTATGACAAAAGTTTTCAAAGACGAAATTGTTTCTTCGGTTTTCCGGCGTTAGTAGGTACACCTGGTCCAGCTAGTCCCAAAAAGTGCAACAGTTTAACTCTTGAAGTTAAAATGGAGATATTATGATTTTTTTAATTGTTGGAAATTGATACATTTATCTCTTTAACGGAAGCTTTTTTCTTACGAACCGTAACTCGCAGAGAACTTCTGCGGAGAGCAGAAGAACGAGAGGAAAATTTTATGTAAGAAAAGTGCTACACATTGACTCTGGCACTCGAATTGACACCAATATGTCCAGTTAACGAATTTTGAAAAAATCCAAGGGTACTCAATTTGTTGATTTTATGACAAAAGTTTTCAAAGAAGAAATTGTTTTCTTCGGTTTTCCGGCGTTAGTAGATACACCTGGTCCAGCTAGTCCCAAAAAGTGCAACAGTTTAACTCTTGAAGTTAAGTTGGAGATATTATGTTTTTTGTTAATTTTTAGAAACTGATAAATTTATCTCTTTAACGGAATTTTTTTTCTTACGAATCGTAACTCGTAAAGAAATTCTGCGAACAGCAGAATAACGAGAGGAAAATTTTATGTAAGAAAAGTGCTACCCATTGACTCTGGCACTCGAATTGACACCAATATGTCCAATTAACGAATTTTGAAAAAAATCCAAGGGAATAATAAAAAAAAATACCCCCTTTGTTGATTTTATGACAAAAGTTTTCAAAGAAGAAATTGTCTTCTTCGGTTTTCCGGCGTTACTAGATACACCTGGTCCAGCTAGTCCCAAAAAGTGCAACAGTTTAACTCTTGAAGTTAAGTTGGAGATATTATGTTTTTTTTAATTTTTAGAAACTGATACATTTATCTCTTTAACGGAAGGTTTTTTCTTACGAATCGTAACTCGTAGAGAAATTCTGCGAACAGCAGAATAACGAGAGGAAAATTTTATGTAAGAAAAGTGCTACACTTGACTCTGGCACTCGAATTGACACCAATATGTCCAGTTAACGAATTTTGAAAAAAATCCAAGGGTACCCCCTTTGTTGATTTTATGACAAAAGTTTTCAAAGAAGAAATTGTTTTCTTCGGTCTTCCGGCGTTAGTAGGTACACCTGGTCCAGTTAGTCCCAAAAAGTGCAACAGTTTAACTCTTGAAGTTAAGTTGGAGATATTATGATTTTTTTAATTGTTGGAAATTGATACAGTTATCTCTTTAAAGGAAGCTTTTTTCTTACGAACCGTAACTCGCAGAGAACTTCTGCGGACAGCAGAAGAACGAAAGGAAAATTTCATGTAAGAAAAGTGCTACACATTGACTCTGGCACTCGAATTGACACCAATATTTTCAATTAACGAATTTTGAAAAAAATCCAAGGGTACCCCCTTTGTTGATTTTATGACAAAAGTTTTCAAAGAAGAAATTGTTTTCTTCGGTTTTCCAGCGTTAGTAGATACACCTAGTCCAGCTAGTCCCAAAAAGTGCTACAGTTTAACTCTTGAAGTTAAGTTGGAGATATTATGTTTTTTTAATTTTTAGAAACTGATACATTTATCTCTTTAACGGAAGGTTTTTTCTTACGAATCGTAACTCGTAGAGAAATTCTGCGAACAGCAGAATAACGAGAGGAAAATTTTATGTAAGAAAAGTGCTACACATTGACTCTGGCGCTCGAATTGACACCAATATGTCCAATTAACGAATTTTGAAAAAAATCCTTTGTTGATTTTATGACAAAAGTTTTCAAAGACGAAATTGTTTCTTCGGTTTTCCGGCGTTAGTAGGTACACCTGGTCCAGCTAGTCCCAAAAAGTGCAACAGTTTAACTCTTGAAGTTAAAATGGAGATATTATGATTTTTTTAATTGTTGGAAATTGATACATTTATCTCTTTAACGGAAGCTTTTTTCTTACGAACCGTAACTCGCAGAGAACTTCTGCGGAGAGCAGAAGAACGAGAGGAAAATTTTATGTAAGAAAAGTGCTACACATTGACTCTGGCACTCGAATTGACACCAATATGTCCAGTTAACGAATTTTGAAAAAATCCAAGGGTACCCAATTTGTTGATTTTATGACAAAAGTTTTCAAAGAAGAAATTGTTTTCTTCGGTTTTCCGGCGTTAGTAGATACACCTGGTCCAGCTAGTCCCAAAAAGTGCAACAGTTTAACTCTTGAAGTTAGGTTGGAGATATTATGATTTTTTAAATTGTTGGAAATTGATACATTTATCTCTTTAACGGAAGCTTTTTTCTTACGAACCGTAACTCGCAGAGAACTTCTGCGGACAGCAGAAGAACGAGAGGAAAATTTTATGTAAGAAAAGTGCTACACATTGACTCTGGCACTCGAATTGACACCAATATGTCCAATTAACGAATTTTGAAAAAAATCCCTTTGTTGATTTCACAAAAAGTTTTCAAAGAAGAAATTGTTTTCTTCGGTTTTCCGGCGTTACTAGATACACCTGGTCCAGCTAGTCCCAAAAAGTGCAAGAGTTTAACTCTTGAAGTTAAGTTGGAGATATTATGTTTTTTTTAATTTTTAGAAACTGATACATTTATCTCTTTAACGGAAGGTTCTTTCTTACGAATCGTAACTCGTAGAGAAATTCTGCGAACAGCAGAACAACGAGAGGAAAATTTTATGTAAGAAAAGTGCTACACATTGACTCTGGCACTCGAATTGACACCAATATGTCCAGTTAACGAATTTTGAAAAAAATCCAAGGGTACCCACTTTGTTAATTTTATGACAAAAGTTTTCAAAGAAGAAATTGTTTTCTTCGGTTTTCCGGCGTTAGTAGATACACCTGGTCCAGCTAGTCCCAAAAAGTGCAACAGTTTAACTCTTGAAGTTAAGTTGGAGATATTATGATTTTTTTAATTGTTGGAAATTGATACATTTATCTCTTTAACGGAAGCTTTTTTCTTACGAACCGTAACTCGCAGAGAACTTCTGCGGACAGCAGAAGAACGAGAGGAAAATTTTATGTAAGAAAAGTGCTACACATTGACTCTGGCACTCGAATTGACACCAATATGTCCAATTAACGAATTTTGAAAAAAATCCAAGGGTACCCCCTCTGTTGATTTTATGACAAAAGTTTTCAAAGAAGAAATTGTTTTCTCCGGTTTTCCGGCGTTAGTAGGTACACCTGGTCCAGCAAGTCCCAAAAAGTGCAACAGTTTAACTCTTGAAGTTAAGTTTGAGATATTATGATTTTTTTAATTGTTGGAAATTGATACATTTATCTCTTTAACGGAAGCTTTTTTCTTACGAACCGTAACTCGCAGAGAACTTCTGCGGACAGCAGAAGAACGAGAGGAAAATTTTATGTAAGAAAAGTGCTACACATTGACTCTGGCACTCGAATTGACACCAATATGTCCAGTTAACGAATTTTGAAAAAAATCCAAGGGTACCCCCTTTGTTGATTTAATGACAAAAGTTTTCAAAGAAGAAATTGTTTTCTTCGCTTTTCCGGCGTTACTAGATACACCTGGTCCAGCTGGTCGCAAAAAGTGCAACAGTTTAACTCTTGAAGTTAAGTTGGAGATATTATGATTTTTTTAATTGTTGGAAATTGATACATTTATCTCTTTAACGGAAGCTTTTTTCTTACGAACCGTAACTCGCAGAGAACTTCTGGCGACAGCAGAAGAACGAAATAAAAATTTTATGTAAGAAAAGTGCTACACATTGACTCTGGGACTCGAATTGACACCAATATGTCCAATTAACGAATTTTGAAAAAAATCTAAGGGTACCCCCTTTGTTGATTTTATGACAAAAGTTTTCAAAGAAGAAATTGTTTTCTTCGGTTTTCCGGCGTTACTAGATACACCTGGTCCAGCTAGTCCCAAAAAGTGCAACAGTTTAACTCTTGAAGTTAAGTTGGAAATATTATGATTTTTTTAATTGTTGGAAATTGATACATTTATCTCTTTAACCCATTCACGCCCGGTGGCAACTACAGTTGCCACGCCTATGAATGTCTTCCCCGCCCCTCGCCCACTGTGTAATTCGCAAAGTTCACTTAAGTTAGGTGGAGGGGGTTATCGGCTAACAAATTCAGCAAAGCTACAGTTTGTATGTATCATTCAACCAGTTTGTATCGATAGTTTTCTTAGTGGTGTTATACGTGTTTAGTTATTTTCATGGCAGCCGACAGTTCAATGTAAGTATACAAATATGTATATATATTTTTTCAAACCAAAGATTTATTTTCTTCAATAGCAAGCTTTTGTCGCAATTTTTAACTATAATTGTTATTCGTGGGGGATTTACTTTTTTAAATATACATATATAAAAGTACATGGCAACTTGAGTTGCCACTGGGAATATGGATTATCGTTTGTTATTTTCAGGTATGTACGAGGAAGATATGGCAAGGGGTTACTTTTTCACGAACTTCTGGAGGCTCTCGAAGAAGAAAATGAAATGCCTGAATATATATAGATTTTTCCTCCCGAAGAACCTCCAGATGCAGATACAGATAAGGATTCTGATTTCTCGGATGAAGAAGTGGCCGGCGATACCAATCATCTTCCAGCTCGTATCCTGCGCTCTCAAGTAAGTGTGAAGTACAGTCATGAAATTCAAGCTGCAGATGATACTAACAACGTTTCCCAACCAAGTACCTCTCGACAGAATAATATTTCTCAACCATGTACCTCCAAATGCCCGAAATCTGCCAAACAACCACGTCTAAATCCAACTACATGGAAATCAAATATTTTTGAATTTTCTTCAAAGGTTCCTGAACCTGACAACGAATACCGGCCAAATGTAGAGGATATTTTGAAAGAAACAGTTAAAAGCCCGATTGACGCATTTAGGTGTTACTTTACACAAGATATAATAGAGCACATTGTTCGCGAAACAAACTCTTATGCTGGGCAAAAATTAGTTCATAACCTGAACGCCACTTCGGCAGAAATTTTAACGTTTGTTGGGGTTATGCTCTTATCGGGATATCATCCACTGCCTTGCAGACGGCTTTACTGGACTGTAGATGAAGACGTTCATACACCAATAGTCTCAAATGCAATGAGACGAAATCGTTTAGACGAACTCATGAGTTTCATTCATCTCGCCGATAATCAGTCCAATGACGGTACTGATCGAATGTACAAAATTCGCCCTTTGTTAGATATGCTAAATTCTGCATTCAAGCAAATTACTCCTGGTCCCACTGTTAGCGTCGATGAGAGTATGATTCCGTATTACGGGAGACATGGAAGTAAGCAATTTATAAGGGGTAAACCCATTAGATTTGGGTACAAACTGTGGGTAGCTGCCGATCCTTCGGGTTACATCCATCATGTTGAACCGTATTGTGGCTCTTCCACTCGCCTTCCTCAAACTGGTCTAGGACAAGGTGGTGATGTTGTTATAGGTCTAATTGATCACATGCAATTGAAAAAATGACACAGACTTTATTTTGACAATCTTTTTACGTCGGTTGCATTGTTGCAAGAAGTAAGTTCCAGAGAAATTGGAGGCACAGGAACATTGCGTGAAAATCGCTGTAATGCCTCAATGAAACTCCCAGAAAAAAGTGCGTGGAAAAAAAGAAAGAGGTGATGTGGCTACTTCATCGTCTGGAGATCTTTTGCTCGTTCGCTGGAATGATAATAACGTTGTCACAATGCTTACCAATTGTGACAAAGTATATCCTATGAAAAAAGCAAGCAGATATTCTCGTGTAGAAAAAAAAAAGATTACAATCGATATTCCAGGTCCCGTTGAACAGTACAACAGCAACATGGGAGGCGTTGATATAATGGATCAATTCGTGGCTTCTTACCGTTGCCGAATTAGATCAAAAAAATGGTGGTGGCCTTTTTTTTCATGGGCTGTAGATGCCGCATGTGTACAAGGTTGGCTCTTATATCGTCGACTTGGTTATGATATACCATTGTTGAACTTTAGGCGCCAATGCACAGTTTGTCTTTTGAAATCATTTGGAACCCTTCCAAAAATACCTGGTGTCAGAACGTCTTTGAATTTTTCACTTGTACTTCAAGAACTCCGAAAAGACCACACTGATCATATTATTCAGAAAGGTGCGTCCAAGTATCGCCGTTGTAAGGTCTGTGACAATCGGACATCCTATCTTTGTATTAAATGTGACATTGCATTACACCCTGACAACTGTTTTAAAGTGTTTCACACATAGAATTCTTGTTGTTAGATGTTATTAACTGAATTTAATAAGTAGATACTAATTTTTTCGTTTATTTTTATATTTACACCGCTTAATCCCAGTGGCAACTAGAGTTGCCAGGCTGCCATTTTGGCAGTTAGATGCTGATAAGGTTGTAACTACCATTTTTACATTTAAGGTACCATAGAAGTTCCGTGACTAAAATATTACACAAAAAAAATCACTAGGGAATTCTGGGCATGAATGGGTTAACGGAAGCTTTTTTCTTACGAACCGTAACTCGCAGAGAACTTCTGCGGACAGCAGAAGAACGAGAGGAAAATTTTATGTAAGAAAAGTGCTACACATTGACTCTGGCACTCGAATTGACACCAATATGTCCAGTTAACGAATTTTGAAAAAAATCCAAGGGTACCCCCTTTGTTGATTTAATGACAAAAGTTTTCAAAGAAGAAATTGTTTTCTTCGCTTTTCCGGCGTTACTAGATACACCTGGTCCAGCTGGTCGCAAAAAGTGCAACAGTTTTACTCTTGAAGTTAAGTTGGAGATATTATGATTTTTTTAATTGTTGGAAATTGATACATTTATCTCTTTAACGGAAGCTTTTTTCTTACGAACCGTAACTCGCAGAGAACTTCTGGCGACAGCAGAAGAACGAAATAAAAATTTTATGTAAGAAAAGTGCTACACATTGACTCTGGCACTCGAATTGACACCAATATGTCCAATTAACGAATTTTGAAAAAAATCTAAGGGTACCCCCTTTGTTGATTTTATGACAAAAGTTTTCAAAGAAGAAATTGTTTTCTTCGGTTTTCCGGCGTTACTAGATACACCTGGTCCAGCTAATCCCAAAAAGTGCAACAGTTTAACTCTTGAAGTTAAGTTGGAAATATTATGATTTTTTTAATTGTTGGAAATTGATACATTTATCTCTTTAACGGAAGCTTTTTTCTTACGAACCGTAACTCGCAGAGAACTTCTGCGGACAGAAGAAGAACGAGAGGAAAATTTTATGTAAGAAAAGTGCTACACATTGACTCTGGCACTCGAATTGACACCAATATTTTCAATTAACGAATTTTGAAAAAAATCCAAGGGTACCCCCTTTGTTGATTTTATGACAAAAGTTTTCAAAGAAGAAATTGTTTTCTTCGCTTTTCCGGCGTTACTAGATACACCTGGTCCAGCTGGTCGCAAAAAGTGCAACAGTTTAACTCTTGAAGTTAAGTTGGAGATATTATGATTTTTTTAATTGTTGGAAATTGATACATTTATCTCTTTAACGGAAGCTTTTTTCTTACGAACCGTAACTCGCAGAGAACTTCTGGCGACAGCAGAAGAACGAGAGGAAAATTTTATGTAAGAAAAGTGCTACACATTGACTCTGGCACTCGAATTGACACCAATATGTCCAATTAACGAATTTTGAAAAAAATCTAAGGGTACCCCCTTTGTTGATTTTATGACAAAAGTTTTCAAAGAAGAAATTGTTTTCTTCGGTTTTCCGGCATTACTAGATACACCTGGTCCAGCTAGTCCCAAAAAGTGCAACAGTTTAACTCTTGAAGTTAAGTTGGAAATATTATGATTTTTTTAATTGTTGGAAATTGATACATTTATCTCTTTAACGGAAGCTTTTTTCTTACGAACCGTAACTCGCAGAGAACTTCTGCGGACAGCAGAAGAACGAGAGGAAAATTTTATGTAAGAAAAGTGCTACACATTGAATCTGGCACTCGAATTGACACCAATATGTCCAGTTAACGAATTTTGAAAAAAATCCAAGGGTACCCCCTTTGTTGATTTAATGACAAAAGTTTTCAAAGAAGAAATTGTTTTCTTCGCTTTTCCGGCGTTACTAGATACACCTGGTCCAGCTGGTCGCAAAAAGTGCAACAGTTTAACTCTTGAAGTTAAGTTGGAGATATTATGATTTTTTTAATTGTTGGAAATTGATACATTTATCTCTTTAACGGAAGCTTTTTTCTTACGAACCGTAACTCGCAGAGAACTTCTGGCGACAGCAGAAGAACGAAATAAAAATTTTATGTAAGAAAAGTGCTACACATTGACTCTGGGACTCGAATTGACACCAATATGTCCAATTAACGAATTTTGAAAAAAATCTAAGGGTACCCCCTTTGTTGATTTTATGACAAAAGTTTTCAAAGAAGAAATTGTTTTCTTCGGTTTTCCGGCGTTACTAGATACACCTGGTCCAGCTAGTCCCAAAAAGTGCAACAGTTTAACTCTTGAAGTTAAGTTGGAAATATTATGATTTTTTTAATTGTTGGAAATTGATACATTTATCTCTTTAACGGAAGCTTTTTTCTTACGAACCGTAACTCGCAGAGAACTTCTGCGGACAGCAGAAGAACGAGAGGAAAATTTTATGTAAGAAAAGTGCTACACATTGACTCTGGCACTCGAATTGACACCAATATGTCCAGTTAACGAATTTTGAAAAAAATCCAAGGGTACCCCCTTTGTTGATTTAATGACAAAAGTTTTCAAAGAAGAAATTGTTTTCTTCGCTTTTCCGGCGTTACTAGATACACCTGGTCCAGCTGGTCGCAAAAAGTGCAACAGTTTTACTCTTGAAGTTAAGTTGGAGATATTATGATTTTTTTAATTGTTGGAAATTGATACATTTATCTCTTTAACGGAAGCTTTTTTCTTACGAACCGTAACTCGCAGAGAACTTCTGGCGACAGCAGAAGAACGAAATAAAAATTTTATGTAAGAAAAGTGCTACACATTGACTCTGGCACTCGAATTGACACCAATATGTCCAATTAACGAATTTTGAAAAAAATCTAAGGGTACCCCCTTTGTTGATTTTATGACAAAAGTTTTCAAAGAAGAAATTGTTTTCTTCGGTTTTCCGGCGTTACTAGATACACCTGGTCCAGCTAGTCCCAAAAAGTGCAACAGTTTAACTCTTGAAGTTAAGTTGGAAATATTATGATTTTTTTAATTGTTGGAAATTGATACATTTATCTCTTTAACGGAAGCTTTTTTCTTACGAACCGTAACTCGCAGAGAACTTCTGCGGACAGAAGAAGAACGAGAGGAAAATTTTATGTAAGAAAAGTGCTACACATTGACTCTGGCACTCGAATTGACACCAATATGTCCAATTAACGAATTTTGAAAAAAATCCAAGGGTACCCCCTTTGTTGATTTTATGACAAAAGTTTTCAAAGAAGAAATTGTTTTCTTCGCTTTTCCGGCGTTACTAGATACACCTGGTCCAGCTGGTCGCAAAAAGTGCAACAGTTTAACTCTTGAAGTTAAGTTGGAGATATTATGATTGTTTTAATTGTTGGAAATTGATACATTTATCTCTTTAACGGAAGCTTTTTTCTTACGAACCGTAACTCGCAGAGAACTTCTGGGGACAGCAGAAGAACGAAATAAAAATTTTATGTAAGAAAAGTGCTACACATTGACTCTGGCACTCGAATTGACACCAATATTTTCAATTAACGAATTTTGAAAAAAATCCAAGGGTACCCCCTTTGTTGATTTTATGACAAAAGTTTTCAAAGAAGAAATTGTTTTCTTCGCTTTTCCGGCGTTACTAGATACACCTGGTCCAGCTGGTCGCAAAAAGTGCAACAGTTTAACTCTTGAAGTTAAGTTGGAGATATTATGATTTTTTTAATTGTTGGAAATTGATACATTTATCTCTTTAACGGAAGCTTTTTTCTTACGAACCGTAATTCGCAGAGAACTTCTGGCGACAGCAGAAGAACGAAATAAAAATTTTATGTAAGAAAAGTGCTACACATTGACTCTGGCACTCGAATTGACACCAATATGTCCAATTAACGAATTTTGAAAAAAATCTAAGGGTACCCCCTTTGTTGATTTTATGACAAAAGTTTTCAAAGAAGAAATTGTTTTCTTCGGTTTTCCGGCATTACTAGATACACCTGGTCCAGCTAGTCCCAAAAAGTGCAACAGTTTAACTCTTGAAGTTAAGTTGGAAATATTATGATTTTTTTAATTGTTGGAAATTGATACATTTATCTCTTTAACGGAAGCTTTTTTCTTACGAACCGTAACTCGCAGAGAACTTCTGCGGACAGCAGAAGAACGAGAGGAAAATTTTATGTAAGAAAAGTGCTACACATTGACTCTGGCACTCGAATTGACACCAATATGTCCAATTAACGAATTTTGAAAAAAATCCATGGGTACCCCCTTTGTTGATTTTATGACAAAAGTTTTCAAAGAAGAAATTGTTTTCTTCGCTTTTCCGGCGTTACTAGATACACCTGGTCCAGCTGGTCGCAAAAAGTGCAACAGTTTAACTCTTGAAGTTAAGTTGGAGATATTATGATTGTTTTAATTGTTGGAAATTGATACATTTATCTCTTTAACGGAAGCTTTTTTCTTACGAACCGTAACTCGCAGAGAACTTCTGGGGACAGCAGAAGAACGAAATAAAAATTTTATGTAAGAAAAGTGCTACACATTGACTCTGGCACTCGAATTGACACCAATATGTCCAATTAACGAATTTTGAAAAAAATCCAAGGGTACCCCCTTTGTTGATTTTATGACAAAAGTTTTCAAAGAAGAAATTGTTTTCTTCGGTTTTCCGGCGTTACTAGATACACCTGGTCCAGCTAGTCCCAAAAAGTGCAACAGTTTAACTCTTGAAGTTAAGTTGGAGATATTATGATTTTTTTAATTGTTGGAAATTGATACATTTATCTCTTTAACGGAAGCTTTTTTCTTACGAACCGTAACTCGCAGAGAACTTCTGCGGACAGCAGAAAAACGAGAGGAAAATTTTATGTGAGAAAAGTGCTACACATTGACTCTGGCACTCGAATTGACACCAATATGTCCAATTAACGAATTTTGAAAAAAATCCAAGGGTACCCCCTTTGTTGATTTTATGACAAAAGTTTTCAAAGAAGAAATTGTTTTCTTCGGTCTTCCGGCGTTAGTAGGTACACCTGGTCCAGTTAGTCCCAAAAAGTGCAACAGTTTAACTCTTGAAGTTAAGTTGGAGATATTATGATTTTTTTAATTGTTGGAAATTGATACATTTATCTCTTTAACGGAAGCTTTTTTCTTACGAACCGTAACTCGCAGAGAACTTCTGCGGACAGCAGAAAAACGAGAGGAAAATTTTATGTGAGAAAAGTGCTACACATTGACTCTGGCACTCGAATTGACACCAATATGTCCAATTAACGAATTTTGAAAAAAATCCCTTTGTTGATTTCACAAAAAGTTTTCAAAGAAGAAATTGTTTTCTTCGGTTTTCCGGCGTTACTAGATACACCTGGTCCAGCTAGTCCCAAAAAGTGCAAGAGTTTAACTCTTGAAGTTAAGTTGGAGATATTATGTTTTTTTTAATTTTTAGAAACTGATACATTTATCTCTTTAACGGAAGGTTCTTTCTTACGAATCGTAACTCGTAGAGAAATTCTGCGAACAGCAGAACAACGAGAGGAAAATTTTATGTAAGAAAAGTGCTACACATTGACTCTGGCACTCGAATTGACACCAATATGTCCAGTTAACGAATTTTGAAAAAAATCCAAGGGTACCCACTTTGTTAATTTTATGACAAAAGTTTTCAAAGAAGAAATTGTTTTCTTCGGTTTTCCGGCGTTAGTAGATACACCTGGTCCAGCTAGTCCCAAAAAGTGCAACAGTTTAACTCTTGAAGTTAAGTTGGAGATATTATGATTTTTTTAATTTATGGAAATTGATACATTTATCTCTTTAACGGAAGCTTTTTTCTTACGAACCGTAACTCGCAGAGAACTTCTGCGGACAGCAGAAGAACGAGAGGAAAATTTTATGTAAGAAAAGTGCTACACATTGACTCTGGCACTCGAATTGACACCAATATGTCCAATTAACGAATTTTGAAAAAAATCCAAGGGTACCCCCTCTGTTGATTTTATGACAAAAGTTTTCAAAGAAGAAATTGTTTTCTCCGGTTTTCCGGCGTTAGTAGGTACACCTGGTCCAGCAAGTCCCAAAAAGTGCAACAGTTTAACTCTTGAAGTTAAGTTTGAGATATTATGATTTTTTTAATTTTTGGAAATTCATACATTTATCTCTTTAACGGAAGCTTTTTTCTTACGAATCGTAACTCGTAGAGAAATTCTGCGAACAGCAGAATAACGAGAGGAAAATTTTATGTAAGAAAACATTGACTCTGGCACTCGAATTGACACCAATATTTTCAATTAACGAATTTTGAAAAAAATCCAAGGGTACCCCCTTTGTTGATTTTATGACAAAAGTTTTCAAAGAAGAAATTGTTTTCTTCGGTTTTCCGGCGTTACTAGATACACCTGGTCCAGCTAGTCCCAAAAAGTGCAACAGTTTAACTCTTGAAGTTAAGTTGGAGATATTATGATTTTTTTAATTGTTGGAAATTGATACATTTATCTCTTTAACGGAAGCTTTTTTCTTACGAACCGTAACTCGCAGAGAGCTTCTGCGGACAGCAGAAAAACGAGAGGAAAATTTTATGTGAGAAAAGTGCTACACATTGACTCTGGCACTCGAATTGACACCAATATGTCCAATTAACGAATTTTGAAAAAAATCCAAGGGTACTCCCTTTGTTGATTTTATGACAAAAGTTTTCAAAGAAGAAATTGTTTTCTTCGGTTTTCTGGCGTTAGTAGGTACACCTGGTCCAGCTAGTCCCAAAAAGTGCAACAGTTTAACTCTTGAAGTTAAGTTGGAGATATTATGATTTTTTTAATTGTTGGAAATTGATACATTTATCTCTTTAACGGAAGCTTTTTTCTTACGAACCGTAACTCGCAGAGAACTTCTGCGGACAGCAGAAGAACGAGAGGAAAATTTTATGTAAGAAAAGTGCTACACATTGACTCTGGCACTCGAATTGACACCAATATGTCCAGTTAACGAATTTTGAAAAAAATCCAAGGGTACCCCCTTTGTTGATTTAATGACAAAAGTTTTCAAAGAAGAAATTGTTTTCTTCGCTTTTCCGGCGTTACTAGATACACCTGGTCCAGCTGGTCGCAAAAAGTGCAACAGTTTAACTCTTGAAGTTAAGTTGGAGATATTATGATTTTTTTAATTGTTGGAAATTGATACATTTATCTCTTTAACGGAAGCTTTTTTCTTACGAACCGTAACTCGCAGAGAACTTCTGGCGACAGCAGAAGAACGAAATAAAAATTTTATGTAAGAAAAGCGCTACACATTGACTCTGGCACTCGAATTGACACCAATATGTCCAATTAACGAATTTTGAAAAAAATCTAAGGGTACCCCCTTTGTTGATTTTATGACAAAAGTTTTCAAAGAAGAAATTGTTTTCTTCGGTTTTCCGGCGTTACTAGATACACCTGGTCCAGCTAGTCCCAAAAAGTGCAACAGTTTAACTCTTGAAGTTAAGTTGGAAATATTATGATTTTTTTAATTGTTGGAAATTGATACATTTATCTCTTTAACGGAAGCTTTTTTCTTACGAACCGTAACTCGCAGAGAACTTCTACGGACAGCAGAAGAACGAGAGGAAAATTTTATGTAAGAAAAGTGCTACACATTGACTCTGGCGCTCGAATTGACACCAATATGTCCAATTAACGGATTTTGAAAAAAATCCAAGGGTACCCCCTTTGTTGATTTTATGACAAAAGTTTTCAAAGAAGAAATTGTTTTCTTCGCTTTTCCGGCGTTACTAGATACACCTGGTCCAGCTGGTCGCAAAAAGTGCAACAGTTTAACTCTTGAAGTTAAGTTGGATATATTATGATTGTTTTAATTGTTGGAAATTGATACATTTATCTCTTTAACGGAAGCTTTTTTCTTACGAACCGTAACTCGCAGAGAACTTCTGGGGACAGCAGAAGAACGAAATAAAAATTTTATGTAAGAAAAGTGCTACACATTGACTCTGGCACTCGAATTGACACCAATATTTTCAATTAACGAATTTTGAAAAAAATCCAAGAGTTTATGACAAAAGTTTTCAAAGAAGAAATTGTTTTCTTCGGTTTTCCGGCGTTACTAGATACACCTGGTCCAGCTAGTCCCAAAAAGTGCAACAGTTTAACTCTTGAAGTTAAGTTGGAGATATTATGATTTTTTTAATTGTTGGAAATTGATACATTTATCTCTTTAACGGAAGCTTTTTTCTTACGAACCGTAACTCGCAGAGAACTTCTGCGGACAGCAGAAAAACGAGAGGGAAATTTTATGTGAGAAAAGTGCTACACATTGACTCTGGCACTCGAATTGACACCAATATGTCCAATTAACGAATTTTGAAAAAAATCCAAGGTTGAACCCTTTGTTGATTTTATGACAAAAGTTTTCAAAGAAGAAATTGTTTTCTTCGGTTTTCTGGCGTTAGTAGGTACACCTGGTCCAGCTAGTCCCAAAAAGTGCAACAGTTTAACTCTTGAAGTTAAGTTGGAGATATTATGATTGTTTTAATTGTTGGAAATTGATACATTTATCTCTTTAACGGAAGCTTTTTTCTTACGAACCGTAACTCGCAGAGAACTTCTGGGGACAGCAGAAGAACGAAATAAAAATTTTATGTAAGAAAAGTGCTACACATTGACTCTGGCACTCGAATTGACACCAATATGTCCAATTAACGAATTTTGAAAAAAATCCAAGGGTACCCCCTTTGTTGATTTTATGACAAAAGTTTTCAAAGAAGAAATTGTTTTCTTCGCTTTTCCGACGTTACTAGATACACCTGGTCCAGCTGGTCGCAAAAAGTGCAACAGTTTAACTCTTGAAGTTAAGTTGGAGATATTATGATTGTTTTAATTGTTGGAAATTGATACATTTATCTCTTTAACGGAAGCTTTTTTCTTACGAACCGTAACTCGCAGAGAACTTCTGGGGACAGCAGAAGAACGAAATAAAAATTTTATGTAAGAAAAGTGCTACACATTGACTCTGGCACTCGAATTGACACCAATATGTCCAATTAACCAATTTTGAAAAAAATCCAAGGGTACCCCCTTTGTTGATTTTATGACAAAAGTTTTCAAAGAAGAAATTGTTTTCTTCGGTTTTCCGGCGTTACTAGATACACCTGGTCCAGCTAGTCCCAAAAAGTGCAACAGTTTAACTCTTGAAGTTAAGTTGGAGATATTATGATTTTTTTAATTGTTGGAAATTGATACATTTATCTCTTTAACGGAAGCTTTTTTCTTACGAACCGTAACTCGCAGAGAACTTCTGCGGACAGCAGAAAAACGAGAGGAAAATTTTATGTGAGAAAAGTGCTACACATTGACTCTGGCACTCGAATTGACACCAATATGTCCAATTAACGAATTTTGAAAAAAATCCAAGGGTACCCCCTTTGTTGATTTTATGACAAAAGTTTTCAAAGAAGAAATTGTTTTCTTCGGTCTTCCGGCGTTAGTAGGTACTCCTGGTCCAGTTAGTCCCAAAAAGTGCAACAGTTTAACTCTTGAAGTTAAGTTGGAGATATTATGATTTTTTTAATTGTTGGAAATTGATACATTTATCTCTTTAACGGAAGCTTTTTTCTTACGAACCGTAACTCGCAGAGAACTTCTGCGGACAGCAGAAAAACGAGAGGAAAATTTTATGTGAGAAAAGTGCTACACATTGACTCTGGCACTCGAATTGACACCAATATGTCCAATTAACGAATTTTGAAAAAAATCCCTTTGTTGATTTCACAAAAAGTTTTCAAAGAAGAAATTGTTTTCTTCGGTTTTCCGGCGTTACTAGATACACCTGGTCCAGCTAGTCCCAAAAAGTGCAAGAGTTTAACTCTTGAAGTTAAGTTGGAGATATTATGTTTTTTTTAATTTTTAGAAACTGATACATTTATCTCTTTAACGGAAGGTTCTTTCTTACGAATCGTAACTCGTAGAGAAATTCTGCGAACAGCAGAACAACGAGAGGAAAATTTTATGTAAGAAAAGTGCTACACATTGACTCTGGCACTCGAATTGACACCAATATGTCCAGTTAACGAATTTTGAAAAAAATCCAAGGGTACCCACTTTGTTAATTTTATGACAAAAGTTTTCAAAGAAGAAATTGTTTTCTTCGGTTTTCCGGCGTTAGTAGATACACCTGGTCCAGCTAGTCCCAAAAAGTGCAACAGTTTAACTCTTGAAGTTAAGTTGGAGATATTATGATTTTTTTAATTTATGGAAATTGATACATTTATCTCTTTAACGGAAGCTTTTTTCTTACGAACCGTAACTCGCAGAGAACTTCTGCGGACAGCAGAAGAACGAGAGGAAAATTTTATGTAAGAAAAGTGCTACACATTGACTCTGGCACTCGAATTGACACCAATATGTCCAATTAACGAATTTTGAAAAAAATCCAAGGGTACCCCCTCTGTTGATTTTATGACAAAAGTTTTCAAAGAAGAAATTGTTTTCTCCGGTTTTCCGGCGTTAGTAGGTACACCTGGTCCAGCAAGTCCCAAAAAGTGCAACAGTTTAACTCTTGAAGTTAAGTTTGAGATATTATGATTTTTTTAATTTTTGGAAATTCATACATTTATCTCTTTAACGGAAGCTTTTTTCTTACGAATCGTAACTCGTAGAGAAATTCTGCGAACAGCAGAATAACGAGAGGAAAATTTTATGTAAGAAAACATTGACTCTGGCACTCGAATTGACACCAATATTTTCAATTAACGAATTTTGAAAAAAATCCAAGGGTACCCCCTTTGTTGATTTTATGACAAAAGTTTTCAAAGAAGAAATTGTTTTCTTCGGTTTTCCGGCGTTACTAGATACACCTGGTCCAGCTAGTCCCAAAAAGTGCAACAGTTTAACTCTTGAAGTTAAGTTGGAGATATTATGATTTTTTTAATTGTTGGAAATTGATACATTTATCTCTTTAACGGAAGCTTTTTTCTTACGAACCGTAACTCGCAGAGAACTTCTGCGGACAGCAGAAAAACGAGAGGAAAATTTTATGTGAGAAAAGTGCTACACATTGACTCTGGCACTCGAATTGACACCAATATGTCCAATTAACGAATTTTGAAAAAAATCCAAGGGTACTCCCTTTGTTGATTTTATGACAAAAGTTTTCAAAGAAGAAATTGTTTTCTTCGGTTTTCTGGCGTTAGTAGGTACACCTGGTCCAGCTAGTCCCAAAAAGTGCAACAGTTTAACTCTTGAAGTTAAGTTGGAGATATTATGATTTTTTTAATTGTTGGAAATTGATACATTTATCTCTTTAACGGAAGCTTTTTTCTTACGAACCGTAACTCGCAGAGAACTTCTGCGGACAGCAGAAGAACGAGAGGAAAATTTTATGTAAGAAAAGTGCTACACATTGACTCTGGCACTCGAATTGACACCAATATGTCCAGTTAACGAATTTTGAAAAAAATCCAAGGGTACCCCCTTTGTTGATTTAATGACAAAAGTTTTCAAAGAAGAAATTGTTTTCTTCGCTTTTCCGGCGTTACTAGATACACCTGGTCCAGCTGGTCGCAAAAAGTGCAACAGTTTAACTCTTGAAGTTAAGTTGGAGATATTATGATTTTTTTAATTGTTGGAAATTGATACATTTATCTCTTTAACGGAAGCTTTTTTCTTACGAACCGTAACTCGCAGAGAACTTCTGGCGACAGCAGAAGAACGAAATAAAAATTTTATGTAAGAAAAGCGCTACACATTGACTCTGGCACTCGAATTGACACCAATATGTCCAATTAACGAATTTTGAAAAAAATCTAAGGGTACCCCCTTTGTTGATTTTATGACAAAAGTTTTCAAAGAAGAAATTGTTTTCTTCGGTTTTCCGGCGTTACTAGATACACCTGGTCCAGCTAGTCCCAAAAAGTGCAACAGTTTAACTCTTGAAGTTAAGTTGGAAATATTATGATTTTTTTAATTGTTGGAAATTGATACATTTATCTCTTTAACGGAAGCTTTTTTCTTACGAACCGTAACTCGCAGAGAACTTCTGCGGACAGCAGAAGAACGAGAGGAAAATTTTATGTAAGAAAAGTGCTACACATTGACTCTGGCGCTCGAATTGACACCAATATGTCCAATTAACGGATTTTGAAAAAAATCCAAGGGTACCCCCTTTGTTGATTTTATGACAAAAGTTTTCAAAGAAGAAATTGTTTTCTTCGCTTTTCCGGCATTACTAGATACACCTGGTCCAGCTGGTCGCAAAAAGTGCAACAGTTTAACTCTTGAAGTTAAGTTGGATATATTATGATTGTTTTAATTGTTGGAAATTGATACATTTATCTCTTTAACGGAAGCTTTTTTCTTACGAACCGTAACTCGCAGAGAACTTCTGGGGACAGCAGAAGAACGAAATAAAAATTTTATGTAAGAAAAGTGCTACACATTGACTCTGGCACTCGAATTGACACCAATATTTTCAATTAACGAATTTTGAAAAAAATCCAAGAGTTTATGACAAAAGTTTTCAAAGAAGAAATTGTTTTCTTCGGTTTTCCGGCGTTACTAGATACACCTGGTCCAGCTAGTCCCAAAAAGTGCAACAGTTTAACTCTTGAAGTTAAGTTGGAGATATTATGATTTTTTTAATTGTTGGAAATTGATACATTTATCTCTTTAACGGAAGCTTTTTTCTTACGAACCGTAACTCGCAGAGAACTTCTGCGGACAGCAGAAAAACGAGAGGGAAATTTTATGTGAGAAAAGTGCTACACATTGACTCTGGCACTCGAATTGACACCAATATGTCCAATTAACGAATTTTGAAAAAAATCCAAGGTTGAACCCTTTGTTGATTTTATGACAAAAGTTTTCAAAGAAGAAATTGTTTTCTTTGGTTTTCCGGCGTTACTAGATACACCTGGTCCAGCTAGTCCCAAAAAGTGCAACAGTTTAACTCTTGAAGTTAAGTTGGAAATATTATGATTTTTTTAATTGTTGGAAATTGATACATTTATCTCTTTAACGGAAGCTTTTTTTTACGAACCGTAACTCGCAGAGAACTTCTGCGGACAGCAGAAGAACGAGAGGAAAATTTTATGTAAGAAAAGTGCTACACATTGACTCTGGCACTCGAATTGACACCAATATGTCCAATTAACGAATTTTGAAAAAAATCCAAGGGTACCCCCTTTGTTGATTTTATGACAAAAGTTTTCACAGAAGAAATTGTTTTCTTCGCTTTTCCAGCGTTACTAGATACACCTGGTCCAGCTGGTCGCAAAAAGTGCAACAGTTTAACTCTTGAAGTTAAGTTGGAGATATTATGATTGTTTTAATTGTTGGAAATTGATACATTTATCTCTTTAACGGAATTTTTTTCTTACGAACCGTAACTCGCAGAGAACTTCTGGGGACAGCAGAAGAACGAAATAAAAATTTTATGTAAGAAAAGTGCTACACATTGACTCTGGCACTCGAATTGACACCAATATGTCCAATTAACGAATTTTGAAAAAAATCCAAGGGTACCCCCTTTGTTGATTTTATGACAAAAGTTTTCAAAGAAGAAATTGTTTTCTTCGGTTTTCCGGCGTTACTAGATACACCTGGTCCAGCTAGTCCCAAAAAGTGCAACAGTTTAACTCTTGAAGTTAAGTTGGAAATATTATGATTTTTTTAATTGTTGGAAATTGATACATTTATCTCTTTAACGAAAGCTTTTTTCTTACGAACCGTAACTCGCAGAGAACTTCTGCGGACAGCAGAAGAACGAGAGGAAAATTTTATGTAAGAAAAGTGCTACACATTGACTCTGGCACTCGAATTGACACCAATATGTCCAATTAACGAATTTTGAAAAAAATCCAAGGGTACCCCCTTTGTTGATTTTATGACAAAAGTTTTCAAAGAAGAAATTGTTTTCTTCGGTTTTCCGGCGTTACTAGATACACCTGGTCCAGCTAGTCCCAAAAAGTGCAACAGTTTAACTCTTGAAGTTAAGTTGGAAATATTATGATTTTTTTAATTGTTGGAAATTGATACATTTATCTCTTTAACGGAAGCTTTTTTCTTACGAACCGTAACTCGCAGAGAACTTCTGCGGACAGCAGAAGAACGAGAGGAAAATTTTATGTAAGAAAAGTGCTACACATTGACTCTGGCACTCGAATTGACACCAATATGTCCAATTAACGAATTTTGAAAAAAATCCAAGGGTACCCCCTTTGTTGATTTAATGACAAAAGTTTTCAAAGAAGAAATTGTTTTCTTCGCTTTTCCGGCGTTACTAGATACACCTGGTCCAGCTGGTCGCAAAAAGTGCAACAGTTTAACTCTTGAAGTTAAGTTGGAGATATTATGATTTTTTTAATTGTTGGAAATTGATACATTTATCTCTTTAACGGAAGCTTTTTTCTTACGAACCGTAACTCGCAGAGAACTTCTGGCGACAGCAGAAGAACGGAATAAAAATTTTATGTAAGAAAAGTGCTACACATTGACTCTGGCACTCGAATTGACACCAATATGTCCAATTAACGAATTTTGAAAAAAATCTAAGGGTACCCCCTTTGTTGATTTTATGACAAAAGTTTTCAAAGAAGAAATTGTTTTCTTCGGTTTTCCGGCGTTACTAGATACACCTGGTCCAGCTAGTCCCAAAAAGTGCAACAGTTTAACTCTTGAAGTTAAGTTGGAAATATTATGATTTTTTTAATTGTTGGAAATTGATACATTTATCTCTTTAACGGAAGCTTTTTTCTTACGAACCGTAACCCGCAGAGAACTTCTGCGGACAGCAGAAAAACGAGAGGAAAATTTTATGTGAGAAAAGTGCTACACATTGACTCTGGCACTCGAATTGACACCAATATGTCCAATTAACGAATTTTGAAAAAAATCCAAGGGTACCCCCTTTGTTGATTTTATGACAAAAGTTTTCAAAGAAGAAATTGTTTTCTTCGGTCTTCCGGCGTTAGTAGGTACACCTGGTCCAGTTAGTCCCAAAAAGTGCAACAGTTTAACTCTTGAAGTTAAGTTGGAGATATTATGATTTTTTTAATTGTTGGAAATTGATACAGTTATCTCTTTAAAGGAAGCTTTTTTCTTACGAACCGTAACTCGCAGAGAACTTCTGCGGACAGCAGAAGAACGAAAGGAAAATTTCATGTAAGAAAAGTGCTACACATTGACTCTGGCACTCGAATTGACACCAATATTTTCAATTAACGAATTTTGAAAAAAATCCAAGGGTACCCCCTTTGTTGATTTTATGACAAAAGTTTTCAAAGAAGAAATTGTTTTCTTCGGTTTTCCAGCGTTAGTAGATACACCTAGTCCAGCTAGTCCCAAAAAGTGCTACAGTTTAACTCTTGAAGTTAAGTTGGAGATATTGTGTTTTTTTTAATTTTTAGAAACTGATACATTTATCTCTTTAACGGAAGGTTTTTTTTACGAATCGTAACTCGTAGAGAAATTCTGCGAACAGCAGAATAACGAGAGGAAAATTTTATGTAAGAAAAGTGCTACACATTGACTCTGGCGCTCGAATTGACACCAATATGTCCAATTAACGAATTTTGAAAAAAATCCTTTGTTGATTTTATGACAAAAGTTTTCAAAGACGAAATTGTTTCTTCGGTTTTCCGGCGTTAGTAGGTACACCTGGTCCAGCTAGTCCCAAAAAGTGCAACAGTTTAACTCTTGAAGTTAAGTTGGAGATATTATGATTTTTTTAATTGTTGGAAATTGATAAATTTATCTCTTTAACGGAAGCTTTTTTCTTACGAACCGTAACTCGCAGAGAACTTCTGCGGACAGCAGAAGAACGAGAGGAAAATTTTATGTAAGAAAAGTGCTACACATTGACTCTGGCACTCGAATTGACACCAATATGTCCAATTAACGAATTTTGAAAAAAATCCAAGGGTACCCCCTTTGTTGACTTTATGACAAAAGTTTTCAAAGAAGAAATTGTTTTCTTCGGTTTTTCGGCGTTACTAGATACACCTGGTCCAGCTAGTCCCAAAAAGTGCAACAGTTTAACTCTTGAAGTTAAGTTGGAGATATTATGTTTTTTGTTAATTTTTAGAAACTGATACATTTATCTCTTTAACGGAATTTTTTTTCTTACGAATCGTAACTCGTAAAGAAATTCTGCGAACAGCAGAATAACGAGAGGAAAATTTTATGTAAGAAAAGTGCTACCCATTGACTCTGGCACTCGAATTGACACCAATATGTCCAATTAACGAATTTTGAAAAAAATCCAAGGGAATAATAAAAAAAAATACCCCCTTTGTTGATTTTATGACAAAAGTTTTCAAAGAAGAAATTGTCTTCTTCGGTTTTCCGGCGTTACTAGATACACCTGGTCCAGCTAGTCCCAAAAAGTGCAACAGTTTAACTCTTGAAGTTAAGTTGGAGATATTATGTTTTTTTTAATTTTTAGAAACTGATACATTTATCTCTTTAACGGAAGGTTTTTTCTTACGAATCGTAACTCGTAGAGAAATTCTGCGAACAGCAGAATAACGAGAGGAAAATTTTATGTAAGAAAAGTGCTACACATTGACTCTGGCACTCGAATTGACACCAATATGTCCAGTTAACGAATTTTGAAAAAAATCCAAGGGTACCCCCTTTGTTGATTTTATGACAAAAGTTTTCAAAGAAGAAATTGTTTTCTTCGGTCTTCCGGCGTTAGTAGGTACACCTGGTCCAGTTAGTCCCAAAAAGTGCAACAGTTTAACTCTTGAAGTTAAGTTGGAGATATTATGATTTTTTTAATTGTTGGAAATTGATACATTTATCTCTTTAACGGAAGCTTTTTTTTACGAACCGTAACTCGCAGAGAACTTCTGCGGACAGCAGAAAAACGAGAGGAAAATTTTATGTGAGAAAAGTGCTACACATTGACTCTGGCACTCGAATTGACACCAATATGTCCAAATAACGAATTCTGAAAAAAATCCAAGGGTACCCCCTTTGTTGATTTTATGACAAAAGTTTTCAAAGAAGAAATTGTTTTCTTCGGTGTTCTGGCGTTAGTAGGTACACCTGGTCCAGCTAGTCCCAAAAAGTGCAACAGTTTAACTCTTGAAGTTAAGTTGGAGATATTATGATTTTTTTAATTGTTGGAAATTGATACATTTATCTCTTTAACGGAAGCTTTTTTCTTACGAACCGTAACTCGCAGAGAACTTCTGCGGACAGCAGAAGAACGAGAGGAAAATTTTATGTAAGAAAAGTGCTACACATTGACTCTGGCACTCGAATTGACACCAATATGTCCAGTTAACGAATTTTGAAAAAAATCCAAGGGTACCCCCTTTGTTGATTTAATGACAAAAGTTTTCAAAGGAGAAATTGTTTTCTTCGCTTTTCCGGCGTTACTAGATACACCTGGTCCAGCTGGTCGCAAAAAGTGGAACAGTTTAACTCTTGAAGTTAAGTTGGAGATATTATGATTTTTTTAATTGTTGGAAATTGATACATTTATCTCTTTAACGGAAGCTTTTTTCTTACGAACCGTAACTCGCAGAGAACTTCTGGCGACAGCAGAAGAACGAAATAAAAATTTTATGTAAGAAAAGTGCTACACATTGACTCTTGCACTCGAATTGACACCAATAGGTCCAATTAACGAATTTTGAAAAAAATCTAAGGGTACCACCTTTGTTGATTTTATGACAAAAGTTTTCAAAGAAGAAATTGTTTTCTTCGCTTTTCCGGCGTTACTAGATACACCTGGTCCAGCTGGTCGCAAAAAGTGCAACAGTTTAACTCTTGAAGTTAAGTTGGAGATATTATGATTTTTTTAATTGTTGGAAATTGATACATTTATCTCTTTAACGGAAGCTTTTTTCTTACGAACCGTAACTCGCAGAGAACTTCTGGCGACAGCAGAAGAACGAAATAAAAATTTTATGTAAGAAAAGTGCTACACATTGACTCTGGCACTCGAATTGACACCAATATGTCCAATTAACGAATTTTGAAAAAAATCTAAGGGTACCCCCTTTGTTGATTTTATGACAAAAGTTTTCAAAGAAGAAATTGTTTTCTTCGGTTTTCCGGCGTTACTAGATACACCTGGTCCAGCTAGTCCCAAAAAGTGCAACAGTTTAACTCTTGAAGTTAAGTTGGAAATATTATGATTTTTTTAATTGTTGGAAATTGATACATTTATCTCTTTAACGGAAGCTTTTTTCTTACGAACCGTAACTCGCAGAGAACTTCTGCGGAAAGCAGAAGAACGAGAGGAAAATTTTATGTAAGAAAAGTGCTACACATTGACTCTGGCACTCGAATTGACACCAATATGTCCAATTAACCAATTTTGAAAAAAATCCAAGGGTACCCCCTTTGTTGATTTTATGACAAAAGTTTTCAAAGAAGAAATTGTTTTCTTCGCTTTTCCGGCGTTACTAGATACACCTGGTCCAGCTGGTCGCAAAAAGTGCAACAGTTTAACTCTTGAAGTTAAGTTGGAGATATTATGATTGTTTTAATTGTTGGAAATTGATACATTTATCTCTTTAACGGAAGCTTTTTTCTTACGAACCGTAACTCGCAGAGAACTTCGAGGGACAGCAGAAGAACGAAATAAAAATTTTATGTAAGAAAAGTGCTACACATTGACTCTGGCACTCGAATTGACACCAATATGTCCAATTAACGAATTTTGAAAAAAATCCAAGGGTACCCCCTTTGTTGATTTTATGACAAAAGTTTTCAAAGAAGAAATTGTTTTCTTCGGTTTTCCGGCGTTACTAGATACACCTGGTCCAGCTAGTCCCAAAAAGTGCAACAGTTTAACTCTTGAAGTTAAGTTGGAGATATTATGATTTTTTTAATTGTTGGAAATTGATACATTTATCTCTTTAACGGAAGCTTTTTTCTTACGAACCGTAACTCGCAGAGAACTTCTGCGGACATCAGAAGAACGAGAGGATAATTTTATGTAAGAAAAGTGCTACACATTGACTCTGGCACTCGAATTGACACCAATATGTCCAATTAACGAATTTTGAAAAAAATCCAAGGGTACCCCCTTTGTTGATTTTATGACAAAAGTTTTCAAAGAAGAAATTGTTTTCTTCGCTTTTCCGGCGTTACTAGATACACCTGGTCCAGCTGGTCGCAAAAAGTGCAACAGTTTAACTCTTGAAGTTAAGTTGGAGATATTATGATTGTTTTAATTGTTGGAAATTGATACATTTATCTCTTTAACGGAAGCTTTTTTCTTACGAACCGTAACTCGCAGAGAACTTCTGGGGACAGCAGAAGAACGAAATAAAAATTTTATGTAAGAAAAGTGCTACACATTGACTCTGGCACTCGAATTGACACCAATATGTCCAATTAACGAATTTTGAAAAAAATCCAAGGGTACCCCCTTTGTTGATTTTATGACAAAAGTTTTCAAAGAAGAAATTGTTTTCTTCGGTTTTCCGGCGTTACTAAATACACCTGGTCCAGCTAGTCCCAAAAAGTGCAACAGTTTAACTTTTGAAGTTAAGTTGGAGATATTATGATTTTTTTAATTGTTGGAAATTGATACATTTATCTCTTTAACGGAAGCTTTCTTCTTACGAACCGTAACTCGCAGAGAACTTCTGCGGACAGCAGAAGAACGAGAGGAAAATTTTATGTAAGAAAAGTGCTACACATTGACTCTGGCACTCGAATTGACACCAATATGTCCAGTTAACGAATTTTGAAAAAATCCAAGGGTACCCCCTTTGTTGAATTTATGACAAAAGTTTTCAAAGAAGAAATTGTTTTCTTCGGTTTTCCGGCGTTAGTAGATACACCTGGTGCAGCTAGTCCCAAAAAGTGCAACAGTTTAACTCTTGAAGTTAAGTTGGAGATATTACGATTTTTTTAATTGTTGGAAATTGATACATTTATCTCTTTAACGGAAGCTTTTTTCTTACGAACCGTAACTCGCAGAGAACTTCTGCGGACAGCAGAAGAACGAGAGGAAAATTTTATGTAAGAAAAGTGCTACACATTGACTCTGGCACTCGAATTGACACCAATATGTCCAGTTAACGAATTTTGAAAAAATCCAAGGGTACCCCCTTTGTTGATTTTATGACAAAAGTTTTCAAAGAAGAAATTGTTTTCCTCGCTTTTCCTGCGTTAATAGATACACCTGGTCCAGCTGGTCGCAAAAAGTGCAACAGTTTAACTCTTGAAGTTAAGTTGGAGATATTATGATTGTTTTAATTGTTGGAAATTGATACATTTATCTCTTTAACGGAAGCTTTTTTCTTACGAACCGTAACTCGCAGAGAACTTCTGGGGACAGCAGAAGAACGAAATAAAAATTTTATGTAAGAAAAGTGCTACACATTGACTCTGGCGCTCGAATTGACACCAATATGTCCAATTAACGAATTTTGAAAAAAATCCAAGGGTACCCCCTTTGTTGATTTTATGACAAAAGTTTTCAAAGAAGAAATTGTTTTCTTCGGTTTTCCGGCGTTACTAAATACACCTGGTCCAGCTAGTCCCAAAAAGTGCAACAGTTTAACTCTTGAAGTTAAGTTGGAGATATTATGATTTTTTTAATTGTTGGAAATTGATACATTTATCTCTTTAACGGAAGCTTTCTTCTTACGAACCGTAACTCGCAGAGAACTTCTGCGGACAGCAGAAGAACGAGAGGAAAATTTTATGTAAGAAAAGTGCTACACATTGACTCTGGCACTCGAATTGACACCAATATGTCCAATTAACGAATTTTGAAAAAAATCCAAGGGTACCCCCTTTGTTGATTTTATGACAAAGTTTTCAAAGAAGAAATTGTTTTCTTCGCTTTTCCGGCGTTACTAGATACACCTGGTCCAGCTGGTCGCAAAAAGTGCAGCAGTTTAACTCTTGAAGTTAAGTTGGAGATATTATGATTGTTTTAATTGTTGGAAATTGATACATTTATCTCTTTAACGGAAGCTTTTTTCTTACGAACCGTAACTCGCAGAGAACTTCTGGGGACAGCAGAAGAACGAAATAAAAATTTTAAGTAAGAAAAGTGCTACACATTGACTCTGGCACTCGAATTGACACCAATATGTCCAATTAACGAATTTTGAAAAAAATCCAAGGGTACCCCCTTTGTTGATTTTATGACAAAAGTTTTCAAAGAAGAAATTGTTTTCTTCGGTTTTCCGGCGTTACTAAATACACCTGGTCCAGCTAGTCCCAAAAAGTGCAACAGTTTAACTTTTGAAGTTAAGTTGGAGATATTATGATTTTTTTAATTGTTGGAAATTGATACATTTATCTCTTTAACGGAAGCTTTCTTCTTACGAACCGTAACTCGCAGAGAACTTCTGCGGACAGCAGAAGAACGAGAGGAAAATTTTATGTAAGAAAAGTGCTACACATTGACTCTGGCACTCGAATTGACACCAATATGTCCAGTTAACGAATTTTGAAAAAATCCAAGGGTACCCCCTTTGTTGAATTTATGACAAAAGTTTTCAAAGAAGAAATTGTTTTCTTCGGTTTTCCGGCGTTAGTAGATACACCTGGTGCAGCTAGTCCCAAAAAGTGCAACAGTTTAACTCTTGAAGTTAAGTTGGAGATATTACGATTTTTTTAATTGTTGGAAATTGATACATTTATCTCTTTAACGGAAGCTTTTTTCTTACG
Source organism: Diabrotica virgifera virgifera (assembly GCF_917563875.1). Lineage (NCBI taxonomy): Eukaryota > Metazoa > Arthropoda > Insecta > Coleoptera > Chrysomelidae > Diabrotica > Diabrotica virgifera. The sequence continues at coordinate 131,953,575 of NC_065448.1, forward strand.
AACCGTAACTCGCAGAGAACTTCTGCGGACAGCAGAAGAACGAGAGGAAAATTTTATGTAAGAAAAGTGCTACACATTGACTCTGGCACTCGAATTGACACCAATATGTCCAGTTAACGAATTTTGAAAAAATCCAAGGGTACCCCCTTTGTTGATTTTATGACAAAAGTTTTCAAAGAAGAAATTGTTTTCCTCGCTTTTCCTGCGTTACTAGATACACCTGGTCCAGCTGGTCGCAAAAAGTGCAACAGTTTAACTCTTGAAGTTAAGTTGGAGATATTATGATTGTTTTAATTGTTGGAAATTGATACATTTATCTCTTTAACGGAAGCTTTTTTCTTACGAACCGTAACTCGCAGAGAACATCTGCGGACAGCAGAAGAACGAGAGGAAAATTTTATGTAAGAAAAGTGCTACACATTGACTCTGGCGCTCGAATTGACACCAATATGTCCAATTAACGAATTTTGAAAAAAATCCAAGGGTACCCCCTTTGTTGATTTTATGACAAAAGTTTTCAAAGAAGAAATTGTTTTCTTCGGTTTTCCGGCGTTAGTAGATACACCTGGTGCAGCTAGTCCCAAAAAGTGCAACAGTTTAACTCTTGAAGTTAAGTTGGAGATATTACGATTTTTTTAATTGTTGGAAATTGATACATTTATCTCTTTAACGGAAGCTTTTTTCTTACGAACCGTAACTCGCAGAGAACATCTGCGGACAGCAGAAGAACGAGAGGAAAATTTTATGTAAGAAAAGTGCTACACATTGACTCTGGCACTCGAATTGACACCAATATGTCCAGTTAACGAATTTTGAAAAAATCCAAGGGTACCCCCTTTGTTGATTTTATGACAAAAGTTTTCAAAGAAGAAATTGTTTTCTTCGCTTTTCCGGCGTTACTAGATACACCTGGTCCAGCTGGTCGCAAAAAGTGCAACAGTTTAACTCTTGAAGTTAAGTTGGATTTATTATGATTTTTTTAATTGTTGGAAATTGATACATTTATCTCTTTAACGGAAGCTTTTTTCTTACGAACCGTAACTCGCAGAGAACTTCTGGGGACAGCAGAAGAACGAAATAAAAATTTTATGTAAGAAAAGTGCTACACATTGACTCTGGCACTCGAATTGACACCAATATGTCCAATTAACGAATTTTGAAAAAAATCCAAGGGTACCCCCTTTGTTGATTTTATAACAAAACTTTTCAATGAAGAAATTGTTTTCTTCGGTTTTCCGGCGTTACTAGATACGCCTGGTCCAGCTAGTCCCAAAAAGTGCAACAGTTTAACTCTTGAAGTTAAGTTGGAGATATTATGTTTTTTTTTTAATTTTTAGAAACTGATACATTTATCTCTTTAACGGAAGGTTCTTTCTTACGAATCGTAACTCGTAGAGAAATTCTGCGAACAGCAGAATAACGAGAGGAAAATTTTATGTAAGAAAAGTGCTACACATTGACTCTGGCACTCGAATTGACACCAATATGTCCAATTAACGAATTTTGAAAAAAATCCAAGGGTACCCCCTCTGTTGATTTTATGACAAAAGTTTTCAAAGAAGAAATTGTTTTCTCCGGTTTTCCGGCGTTAGTAGGTACACCTGGTCCAGCAAGTCCCAAAAAGTGCAACAGTTTAACTCTTGAAGTTAAGTTTGAGATATTATGATTTTTTTAATTTTTGGAAATTCATACATTTATCTCTTTAACGGAAGCTTTTTTCTTACGAATCGTAACTCGTAGAGAAATTCTGCGAACAGCAGAATAACGAGAGGAAAATTTTATGTAAGAAAAGTGCTTCACATTGACTCTGGCACTCGAATTGACACCAATATGTCCAATTAACGAATTTTGAAAAAAATCCAAGGGTACCCCCTCTGTTGATTTTATGACAAAAGTTTTCAAAGAAGAAATTGTTTTCTCCGGTTTTCCGGCGTTAGTAGGTACACCTGGTCCAGCAAGTCCCAAAAAGTGCAACAGTTTAACTCTTGAAGTTAAGTTTGAGATATTATGATTTTTTTAATTTTTGGAAATTCATACATTTATCTCTTTAACGGAAGCTTTTTTCTTACGAATCGTAACTCGTAGAGAAATTCTGCGAACAGCAAAATAACGAGAGGAAAATTTTATGTAAGAAAACATTGACTCTGGCACTCGAATTGACACCAATATTTTCAATTAACGAATTTTGAAAAAAATCCAAGGGTACCCCCTTTGTTGATTTTATGACAAAAGTTTTCAAAGAAGAAATTGTTTTCTTCGGTTTTCCGGCGTTACTAGATACACCTGGTCCAGCTAGTCCCAAAAAGTGCAACAGTTTAACTCTTGAAGTTAAGTTGGAGATATTATGATTTTTTTAATTGTTGGAAATTGATACATTTATCTCTTTAACGGAAGCTTTTTTCTTACGAACCGTAACTCGCAGAGAACTTCTGCGGACAGCAGAAAAACGAGAGGAAAATTTTATGTGAGAAAAGTGCTACACATTGACTCTGGCACTCGAATTGACACCAATATGTCCAATTAACGAATTTTGAAAAAATCCAAGGGTACCCCCTTTGTTGATTTTATGACAAAAGTTTTCAAAGAAGAAATTGTTTTCTTCGGTTTTCTGGCGTTAGTAGGTACACCTGGTCCAGCTAGTCCCAAAAAGTGCAACAGTTTAACTCTTGAAGTTAAGTTGGAGATATTATGATTTTTTTAATTGTTGGAAATTGATACATTTATCTCTTTAACGGAAGCTTTTTTCTTACGAACCGTAACTCGCAGAGAACTGCTGGCGACAGCAGAAGAACGAAATAAAAATTTTATGTAAGAAAAGTGCTACACATTGACTCTGGCACTCGAATTGACACCAATATGTCCAGTTAACGAATTTTGAAAAAAATCCAAGGGTACCCCCTTTGTTGATTTAATGACAAAAGTTTTCAAAGAAGAAATTGTTTTCTTCGCTTTTCCGGCGTTACTAGATACACCTGGTCCAGCTGGTCGCAAAAAGTGCAACAGTTTAACTCTTGAAGTTAAGTTGGAGATATTATGATTTTTTTAATTGTTGGAAATTGATACATTTATCTCTTTAACGGAAGCTTTTTTCTTACGAACCGTAACTCGCAGAGAACTTCTGCGGACAGCAGAAGAACGAGAGGAAAATTTTATGTAAGAAAAGTGCTACACATTGACTCTGGCACTCGAATTGACACCAATATGTCCAATTAACGAATTTTGAAAAAAATCCAAGGGTACCCCCTTTGTTGATTTTATGACAAAAGTTTTCAAAGAAGAAATTGTTTTCTTCGCTTTTCCGGCGTTACTAGATACACCTGGTCCAGCTGGTCGCAAAAAGTGCAACAGTTTAACTCTTGAAGTTAAGTTGGAGATATTATGATTGTTTTAATTGTTGGAAATTGATACATTTATCTCTTTAACGGAAGCTTTTTTCTTACGAACCGTAACTCGCAGAGAACTTCTGGGGACAGCAGAAGAACGAAATAAAAATTTTATGTAAGAAAAGTGCTACACATTGACTCTGGCACTCGAATTGACACCAATATGTCCAATTAACGAATTTTGAAAAAAATCCAAGGGTACCCCCTTTGTTGATTTTATGACAAAAGTTTTCAAAGAAGAAATTGTTTTCTTCGGTTTTCCGGCGTTACTAGATACACCTGGTCCAGCTAGTCCCAAAAAGTGCAACAGTTTAACTCTTGAAGTTAAGTTGGAGATATTATGATTGTTTTAATTGTTGGAAATTGATACATTTATCTCTTTAACGGAAGCTTTTTTCTTACGAACCGTAACTCGCAGAGAACTTCTGCGGACAGCAGAAAAACGAGAGGAAAATTTTATGTGAGAAAAGTGCTACACATTGACTCTGGCACTCGAATTGACACCAATATGTCCAATTAACGAATTTTGAAAAAAATCCAAGGGTACCCCCTTTGTTGATTTTATGACAAAAGTTTTCAAAGAAGAAATTGTTTTCTTCGGTTTTCTGGCGTTAGTAGGTACACCTGGTCCAGCTAGTCCCAAAAAGTGCAACAGTTTAACTCTTGAAGTTAAGTTGGAGATATTATGATTTTTTTAATTGTTGGAAATTGATACATTTATCTCTTTAACGGAAGCTTTTTTCTTACGAACCGTAACTCGCAGAGAACTTCTGCGGACAGCAGAAGAACGAGAGGAAAATTTTATGTAAGAAAAGTGCTACACATTGACTCTGGCACTCGAATTGACACCAATATGTCCAGTTAACGAATTTTGAAAAAAATCCAAGGGTACCCCCTTTGTTGATTTAATGACAAAAGTTTTCAAAGAAATTGTTTTCTTCGCTTTTCCGGCGTTACTAGATACACCTGGTCCAGCTAGTCCCAAAAAGTGCAACAGTTTAACTCTTGAAGTTAAGTTTGAGATATTATGATTTTTTTAATTTTTGGAAATTCATACATTTATCTCTTTAACGGAAGCTTTTTTCTTACGAATCGTAACTCGTAGAGAAATTCTGCGAACAGCAGAATAACGAGAGGAAAATTTTATGTAAGAAAACATTGACTCTGGCACTCGAATTGACACCAATATTTTCAATTAACGAATTTTGAAAAAAATCCAAGGGTACCCCCTTTGTTGATTTTATGACAAAAGTTTTCAAAGAAGAAATTGTTTTCTTCGGTTTTCCGGCGTTACTAGATACACCTGGTCCAGCTAGTCCCAAAAAGTGCAACAGTTTAACTCTTGAAGTTAAGTTGGAGATATTATGATTTTTTTAATTGTTGGAAATTGATACATTTATCTCTTTAACGGAAGCTTTTTTCTTACGAACCGTAACTCGCAGAGAACTTCTGCGGACAGCAGAAAAACGAGAGGAAAATTTTATGTGAGAAAAGTGCTACACATTGACTCTGGCACTCGAATTGACACCAATATGTCCAGTTAACGAATTTTGAAAAAAATCCAAGGGTACCCCCTTTGTTGATTTAATGACAAAAGTTTTCAAAGAAGAAATTGTTTTCTTCGCTTTTCCGGCGTTACTAGATACACCTGGTCCAGCTGGTCGCAAAAAGTGCAACAGTTTAACTCTTGAAGTTAAGTTGGAGATATTATGATTTTTTTAATTGTTGGAAATTGATACATTTATCTCTTTAACGGAAGCTTTTTTCTTACGAACCGTAACTCGCAGAGAACTGCTGGCGACAGCAGAAGAACGAAATAAAAATTTTATGTAAGAAAAGTGCTACACATTGACTCTGGCACTCGAATTGACACCAATATGTCCAATTAACGAATTTTGAAAAAAATCTAAGGGTACCCCCTTTGTTGATTTTATGACAAAAGTTTTCAAAGAAGAAATTGTTTTCTTCGGTTTTCCGGCGTTACTAGATACACCTGATCCAGCTAGTCCCAAAAAGTGCAACAGTTTAACTCTTGAAGTTAAGTTGGAAATATTATGATTTTTTTAATTGTTGGAAATTGATACATTTATCTCTTTAACGGAAGCTTTTTTCTTACGAACCGTAACTCGCAGAGAACTTCTGGGGACAGCAGAAGAACGAAATAAAAATTTTATGTAAGAAAAGTGCTACACATTGACTCTGGCACTCGAATTGACACCAATATGTCCAATTAACGAATTTTGAAAAAAATCCAAGGGTACCCCCTTTGTTGATTTTATGACAAAAGTTTTCAAAGAAGAAATTGTTTTCTTCGGTTTTCCGGCGTTACTAGATACACCTGGTCCAGCTAGTCCCAAAAAGTGCAACAGTTTAACTCTTGAAGTTAAGTTGGAGATATTATGATTGTTTTAATTGTTGGAAATTGATACATTTATCTCTTTAACGGAAGCTTTTTTCTTACGAACCGTAACTCGCAGAGAACTTCTGGGGACAGCAGAAGAACGAAATAAAAATTTTATGTAAGAAAAGTGCTACACATTGACTCTGGCACTCGAATTGACACCAATATGTCCAATTAACGAATTTTGAAAAAAATCCAAGGGTACCCCCTTTGTTGATTTTATGACAAAAGTTTTCAAAGAAGAAATTGTTTTCTTCGGTTTTCCGGCGTTACTAGATACACCTGGTCCAGCTAGTCCCAAAAAGTGCAACAGTTTAACTCTTGAAGTTAAGTTGGAGATATTATGATTGTTTTAATTGTTGGAAATTGATACATTTATCTCTTTAACGGAAGCTTTTTTCTTACGAACCGTAACTCGCAGAGAACTTCTGGGGACAGCAGAAGAACGAAATAAAAATTTTATGTAAGAAAAGTGCTACACATTGACTCTGGCACTCGAATTGACACCAATATGTCCAATTAACGAATTTTGAAAAAAATCCAAGGGTACCCCCTTTGTTGATTTTATGACAAAAGTTTTCAAAGAAGAAATTGTTTTCTTCGGTTTTCCGGCGTTACTAGATACACCTGGTCCAGCTAGTCCCAAAAAGTGCAACAGTTTAACTCTTGAAGTTAAGTTGGAGATATTATGATTTTTTTAATTGTTGGAAATTGATACATTTATCTCTTTAACGGAAGCTTTTTTCTTACGAACCGTAACTCGCAGAGAACTTCTGCGGACAGCAGAAAAACGAGAGGAAAATTTTATGTGAGAAAAGTGCTACACATTGACTCTGGCACTCGAATTGACACCAATATGTCCAGTTAACGAATTTTGAAAAAAATCCAAGGGTACCCCCTTTGTTGATTTAATGACAAAAGTTTTCAAAGAAGAAATTGTTTTCTTCGCTTTTCCGGCGTTACTAGATACACCTGGTCCAGCTGGTCGCAAAAAGTGCAACAGTTTAACTCTTGAAGTTAAGTTGGAGATATTATGATTTTTTTAATTGTAGGAAATTGATACATTTATCTCTTTAACGGAAGCTTTTTTCTTACGAACCGTAACTCGCAGAGAACTGCTGGCGACAGCAGAAGAACGAAATAAAAATTTTATGTAAGAAAAGTGCTACACATTGACTCTGGCACTCGAATTGACACCAATATGTCCAATTAACGAATTTTGAAAAAAATCTAAGGGTACCCCCTTTGTTGATTTTATGACAAAAGTTTTCAAAGAAGAAATTGTTTTCTTCGGTTTTCCGGCGTTACTAGATACACCTGATCCAGCTAGTCCCAAAAAGTGCAACAGTTTAACTCTTGAAGTTAAGTTGGAAATATTATGATTTTTTTAATTGTTGCAAATTGATGCATTTATCTCTTTAACGGAAGCTTTTTTCTTACGAACCGTAACTCGCAGAGAACTTCTGCGGACAGCAGAAGAACGAGAGGAAAATTTTATGTAAGAAAAGTGCTACACATTGACTCTGGCACTCGAATTGACACCAATATGTCCAATTAACGAATTTTGAAAAAAATCCAAGGGTACCCCCTTTGTTGATTTTATGACAAAAGTTTTCAAAGAAGAAATTGTTTTCTTCGCTTTTCCGGCGTTACTAGATACACCTGGTCCAGCTGGTCGCAAAAAGTGCAACAGTTTAACTCTTGAAGTTAAGTTGGAGATATTATGATTGTTTTAATTGTTGGAAATTGATACATTTATCTCTTTAACGGAAGCTTTTTTCTTACGAACCGTAACTCGCAGAGAACTTCTGGGGACAGCAGAAGAACGAAATAAAAATTTTATGTAAGAAAAGTGCTACACATTGACTCTGGCACTCGAATTGACACCAATATGTCCAATTAACGAATTTTGAAAAAAATCCAAGGGTACCCCCTTTGTTGATTTTATGACAAAAGTTTTCAAAGAAGAAATTGTTTTCTTCGGTTTTCCGGCGTTACTAGATACACCTGGTCCAGCTAGTCCCAAAAAGTGCAACAGTTTAACTCTTGAAGTTCAGTTGGAGATATTATGATTTTTTTAATTGTTGGAAATTGATACATTTATCTCTTTAACGGAAGCTTTTTTCTTACGAACCGTAACTCGCAGAGAACTTCTGCGGACAGCAGAAAAACGAGAGGAAAATTTTATGTGAGAAAAGTGCTACACATTGACTCTGGCACTCGAATTGACACCAATATGTCCAATTAACGAATTTTGAAAAAAATCCAAGGGTACCCCCTTTGTTGATTTTATGACAAAAGTTTTCAATGAAGAAATTGTTTTCTTCGGTTTTCTGGCGTTAGTAGGTACACCTGGTCCAGCTAGTCCCAAAAAGTGCAACAGTTTAACTCTTGAAGTTAAGTTGGAGATATTATGATTTTTTTAATTGTTGGAAATTGATACATTTATCTCTTTAACGGAAGCTTTTTTCTTACGAACCGTAACTCGCAGAGAACTTCTGCGGACAGCAGAAGAACGAGAGGAAAATTTTATGTAAGAAAAGTGCTACACATTGACTCTGGCACTCGAATTGACACCAATATGTCCAGTTAACGAATTTTGAAAAAAATCCAAGGGTACCCCCTTTGTTGATTTAATGACAAAAGTTTTCAAAGAAATTGTTTTCTTCGCTTTTCCGGCGTTACTAGATACACCTGGTCCAGCTAGTCCCAAAAAGTGCAACAGTTTAACTCTTGAAGTTAAGTTTGAGATATTATGATTTTTTTAATTTTTGGAAATTCATACATTTATCTCTTTAACGGAAGCTTTTTTCTTACGAATCGTAACTCGTAGAGAAATTCTGCGAACAGCAGAATAACGAGAGGAAAATTTTATGTAAGAAAACATTGACTCTGGCACTCGAATTGACACCAATATTTTCAATTAACGAATTTTGAAAAAAATCCAAGGGTACCCCCTTTGTTGATTTTATGACAAAAGTTTTCAAAGAAGAAATTGTTTTCTTCGGTTTTCCGGCGTTACTAGATACACCTGGTCCAGCTAGTCCCAAAAAGTGCAACAGTTTAACTCTTGAAGTTAAGTTGGAGATATTATGATTTTTTTAATTGTTGGAATTTGATACATTTATCTCTTTAACGGAAGCTTTTTTCTTACGAACCGTAACTCGCAGAGAACTTCTGCGGACAGCAGAAAAACGAGAGGAAAATTTTATGTGAGAAAAGTGCTACACATTGACTCTGGCACTCGAATTGACACCAATATGTCCAGTTAACGAATTTTGAAAAAAATCCAAGGGTACCCCCTTTGTTGATTTAATGACAAAAGTTTTCAAAGAAGAAATTGTTTTCTTCGCTTTTCCGGCGTTACTAGATACACCTGGTCCAGCTGGTCGCAAAAAGTGCAACAGTTTAACTCTTGAAGTTAAGTTGGAGATATTATGATTTTTTTAATTGTTGGAAATTGATACATTTATCTCTTTAACGGAAGCTTTTTTCTTACGAACCGTAACTCGCAGAGAACTGCTGGCGACAGCAGAAGAACGAAATAAAAATTTTATGTAAGAAAAGTGCTACACATTGACTCTGGCACTCGAATTGACACCAATATGTCCAATTAACGAATTTTGAAAAAAATCTAAGGGTACCCCCTTTGTTGATTTTATGACAAAAGTTTTCAAAGAAGAAATTGTTTTCTTCGGTTTTCCGGCGTTACTAGATACACCTGATCCAGCTAGTCCCAAAAAGTGCAACAGTTTAACTCTTGAAGTTAAGTTGGAAATATTATGATTTTTTTAATTGTTGGAAATTGATACATTTATCTCTTTAACGGAAGCTTTTTTCTTACGAACCGTAACTCGCAGAGAACTTCTGCGGACAGCAGAAGAACGAGAGGAAAATTTTATGTAAGAAAAGTGCTACACATTGACTCTGGCACTCGAATTGACACCAATATGTCCAATTAACGAATTTTGAAAAAAATCCAAGGGTACCCCCTTTGTTGATTTTATGACAAAAGTTTTCAAAGAAGAAATTGTTTTCTTCGCTTTTCCGGCGTTACTAGATACACCTGGTCCAGCTGGTCGCAAAAAGTGCAACAGTTTAACTCTTGAAGTTAAGTTGGAGATATTATGATTGTTTTAATTGTTGGAAATTGATACATTTATCTCTTTAACGGAAGCTTTTTTCTTACGAACCGTAACTCGCAGAGAACTTCTGGGGACAGCAGAAGAACGAAATAAAAATTTTATGTAAGAAAAGTGCTACACATTGACTCTGGCACTCGAATTGACACCAATATGTCCAATTAACGAATTTTGAAAAAAATCCAAGGGTACCCCCTTTGTTGATTTTATGACAAAAGTTTTCAAAGAAGAAATTGTTTTCTTCGGTTTCCGGCGTTACTAGATACACCTGGTCCAGCTAGTCCCAAAAAGTGCAACAGTTTAACTCTTGAAGTTCAGTTGGAGATATTATGATTTTTTTAATTGTTGGAAATTGATACATTTATCTCTTTAACGGAAGCTTTTTTCTTACGAACCGTAACTCGCAGAGAACTTCTGCGGACAGCAGAAAAACGAGAGGAAAATTTTATGTGAGAAAAGTGCTACACATTGACTCTGGCACTCGAATTGACACCAATATGTCCAATTAACGAATTTTGAAAAAAATCCAAGGGTACCCCCTTTGTTGATTTTATGACAAAAGTTTTCAAAGAAGAAATTGTTTTCTTCGGTTTTCTGGCGTTAGTAGGTACACCTGGTCCAGCTAGTCCCAAAAAGTGCAACAGTTTAACTCTTGAAGTTAAGTTGGAGATATTATGATTTTTTTAATTGTTGGAAATTGATACATTTATCTCTTTAACGGAAGCTTTTTTCTTACGAACCGTAACTCGCAGAGAACTTCTGCGGACAGCAGAAGAACGAGAGGAAAATTTTATGTAAGAAAAGTGCTACACATTGACTCTGGCACTCGAATTGACACCAATATGTCCAGTTAACGAATTTTGAAAAAAATCCAAGGGTACCCCCTTTGTTGATTTAATGACAAAAGTTTTCAAAGAAATTGTTTTCTTCGCTTTTCCGGCGTTACTAGATACACCTGGTCCAGCTGGTCGCAAAAAGTGCAACAGTTTAACTCTTGAAGTTAAGTTGGAGATATTATGATTTTTTTAATTGTTGGAAATTGATACATTTATCTCTTTAACGGAAGCTTTTTTCTTACGAACCGTAACTCGCAGAGAACTTCTGGCGACAGCAGAAGAACGAAATAAAAATTTTATGTAAGAAAAGTGCTACACATTGACTCTGGCACTCGAATTGACACCAATATGTCCAATTAACGAATTTTGAAAAAAATCTAAGGGTACCCCCTTTGTTGATTTTATGACAAAAGTTTTCAAAGAAGAAATTGTTTTCTTCGGTTTTCCGGCGTTACTAGATACACCTGGTCCAGCTAGTCCCAAAAAGTGCAACAGTTTAACTCTTGAAGTTAAGTTGGAAATATTATGATTTTTTTAATTGTTGGAAATTGATACATTTATCTCTTTAACGGAAGCTTTTTTCTTACGAACCGTAACTCGCAGAGAACTTCTGCGGACAGCAGAAGAACGAGAGGAAAATTTTATGTAAGAAAAGTGCTACACATTGACTCTGGCACTCGAATTGACACCAATATGTCCAATTAACGAATTTTGAAAAAAATCCAAGGGTACCCCCTTTGTTGATTTTATGACAAAAGTTTTCAAAGAAGAAATTGTTTTCTTCGCTTTTCCGGCGTTACTAGATACACCTGGTCCAGCTGGTCGCAAAAAGTGCAACAGTTTAACTCTTGAAGTTAAGTTGGAGATATTATGATTGTTTTAATTGTTGGAAATTGATACATTTATCTCTTTAACGGAAGCTTTTTTCTTACGAACCGTAACTCGCAGAGAACTTCTGGGGACAGCAGAAGAACGAAATAAAAATTTTATGTAAGAAAAGTGCTACACATTGACTCTGGCACTCGAATTGACACCAATATGTCCAATTAACGAATTTTGAAAAAAATCCAAGGGTACCCCCTTTGTTGATTTTATGACAAAAGTTTTCAAAGAAGAAATTGTTTTCTTCGGTTTTCCGGCGTTACTAGATACACCTGGTCCAGCTAGTCCCAAAAAGTGCAACAGTTTATCTCTTGAAGTTAAGTTGGAGATATTATGATTTTTTTAATTGTTGGAAATTGATACATTTATCTCTTTAACGGAAGCTTTTTTCTTACGAACCGTAACTCGCAGAGAACTTCTGCGGACAGCAGAAAAACGAGAGGAAAATTTTATGTGAGAAAAGTGCTACACATTGACTCTGGCACTCGAATTGACACCAATATGTCCAATTAACGAATTTTGAAAAAAATCCAAGGGTACCCCCTTTGTTGATTTTATGACAAAAGTTTTCAAAGAAGAAATTGTTTTCTTCGGTGTTCTGGCGTTAGTAGGTACACCTGGTCCAGCTAGTCCCAAAAAGTGCAACAGTTTAACTCTTGAAGTTAAGTTGGAGATATTATGATTTTTTTAAGTGTTGGAAATTGATACATTTATCTCTTTAACGGAAGCTTTTTTCTTACGAACCGTAACTCGCAGAGAACTTCCGGCGACAGCAGAAGAACGAAATAAAAATTTTATGTAAGAAAAGTGCTACACATTGACTCTGGCACTCGAATTGACACCAATAGGTCCAATTAACGAATTTTGAAAAAAATCTAAGGGTACCCCCTTTGTTGATTTTATGACAAAAGTTTTCAAAGAAAAAATTGTTTTCTTCGGTTTTCCGGCGTTACTAGATACACCTGGTCCAGCTAGTCCCAAAAAGTGCAACAGTGTAACTCTTGAAGTTAAGTTGGAGATATTATGATTTTTTTAATTGTTGGAAATTGATACATTTATCTCTTTAACGGAAGCTTTTTTCTTACGAACCGTAACTCGCAGAGAACTTCTGCGGACAGCAGAAGAACGAGAGGATAATTTTATGTAAGAAAAGTGCTACACATTGACTCTGGCACTCGAATTGACACCAATATGTCCAATTAACGAATTTTGAAAAAAATCCAAGGGTACCCCCTTTGTTGATTTTATGACAAAAGTTTTCAAAGAAGAAATTGTTTTCTTCGCTTTTCCGGCGTTACTAGATACACCTGGTCCAGCTGGTCGCAAAAAGTGCAACAGTTTAACTCTTGAAGTTAAGTTGGAGATATTATGATTGTTTTAATTGTTGGAAATTGATACATTTATCTCTTTAACGGAAGCTTTTTTCTTACGAACCGTAACTCGCAGAGAACTTCTGGGGACAGCAGAAGAACGAAATAAAAATTTTATGTAAGAAAAGTGCTACACATTGACTCTGGCACTCGAATTGACACCAATATGTCCAATTAACGAATTTTGAAAAAAATCCAAGGGTACCCCCTTTGTTGATTTTATGACAAAAGTTTTCAAAGAAGAAATTGTTTTCTTCGGTTTTCCGGCGTTACTAAATACACCTGGTCCAGCTAGTCCCAAAAAGTGCAACAGTTTAACTCTTGAAGTTAAGTTGGAGATATTATGATTTTTTTAATTGTTGGAAATTGATACATTTATCTCTTTAACGGAAGCTTTTTTCTTACGAACCGTAACTCGCAGAGAACTTCTGCGGACAGCAGAAGAATGAGAGGAAAATTTTATGTAAGAAAAGTGCTACACATTGACTCTGGCACTCGAATTGACACCAATATGTCCAGTTAACGAATTTTGAAAAAATCCAAGGGTACCCCCTTTGTTGATTTTATGACAAAAGTTTTCAAAGAAGAAATTGTTTTCTTCGGTTTTCCGGCGTTAGTAGATACACCTGGTGCAGCTAGTCCCAAAAAGTGCAACAGTTTAACTCTTGAAGTTAAGTTGGAGATATTACGATTTTTTTAATTGTTGGAAATTGATACATTTATCTCTTTAACGGAAGCTTTTTTCTTACGAACCGTAACTCGCAGAGAACTTCTGCGGACAGCAGAAGAACGAGAGGAAAATTTTATGTAAGAAAAGTGCTACACATTGACTCTGGCACTCGAATTGACACCAATATGTCCAGTTAACGAATTTTGAAAAAATCCAAGGGTACCCCCTTTGTTGATTTTATGACAAAAGTTTTCAAAGAAGAAATTGTTTTCTTTGCTTTTCCGGCGTTACTAGATACACCTGGTCCAGCTGGTCGCAAAAAGTGCAACAGTTTAACTCTTGAAGTTAAGTTGGATTTATTATGATTTTTTTAATTGTTGGAAATTGATATATTTATCTCTTTAACGGAAGCTTTTTTCTTACGAACCGTAACTCGCAGAGAACTTCTGGGGACAGCAGAAGAACGAAATAAAAATTTTATGTAAGAAAAGTGCTACACATTGACTCTGGCACTCGAATTGACACCAATATGTCCAATTAACGAATTTTGAAAAAAATCCAAGGGTACCCCCTTTGTTGATTTTATAACAAAACTTTTCAATGAAGAAATTGTTTTCTTCGGTTTTCCGGCGTTACTACATACGCCTGGTCCAGCTAGTCCCAAAAAGTGCAACAGTTTAACTCTTGAAGTTAAGTTGGAGATATTATGTTTTTTTTTTAATTTTTAGAAACTGATACATTTATCTCTTTAACGGAAGTTTCTTTCTTACGAATCGTAACTCGTAGAGAAATTCTGCGAACAGCAGAATAACGAGAGGAAAATTTTATGTAAGAAAAGTGCTACACATTGACTCTGGCACTCGAATTGACACCAATATGTCCAATTAACGAATTTTGAAAAAAATCCAAGGGTACCCCCTTTGTTGATTTTATGACAAAAGTTTTCAAAGAAGAAATTGTTTTCTTCGGTTTTCCGGCGTTACTAAATACACCTGGTCCAGCTAGTCCCAAAAAGTGCAACAGTTTAACTCTTGAAGTTAAGTTGGAGATATTATGATTTTTTTAATTGTTGGAAATTGATACATTTATCTCTTTAACGGAAGCTTTTTTCTTACGAATCGTAACTCGTAGAGAAATTCTGCGAACAGCAGAATAACGAGAGGAAAATTTTATGTAAGAAAAGTGCTACACATTGACTCTGGCACTCGAATTGACACCAATATTTTCAATTAACCAATTTTGAAAAAAATCCAACCTTTGTTGATTTTATGACAAAAGTTTTCAAAGAAGAAATTGTTTTCTACGGCTTTCCGGCGTTACTAGATACACCTGGTCCAGCTAGTCCCAAAAAGTGCAACAGTTTAACTCTTGAAGTTAAGTTGGAGATATTATGTTTTTTTTAATTTTTATTAATTATAAAATTATAAAATTAAATTTTAATTTAATTTATCTCTTTAACGGAAGGTTTTTTCTTACGAATCGTAACTCGTAGAGAAATTCTGCGAACAGCAGAATAACGAGAGGAAAATTTTATGTAAGAAAAGTGCTACACATTGACTCTGGCACTCGAATTGACACCAATATGTCCAATTAACGAATTTTGAAAAAAATCCAAGGGTACCCCCTTTGTTGATTTTATGACAAAAGTTTTCAAAGAAGAAATTGTTTTCTTCGGTTTTCCGGCGTTACTAGATACACCTGGTCCAGCTAGTCCCAAAAAGTGCAACAGTTTAACTCTTGAAGTTAAGTTGGAGATATTATGATTTTTTTAATTTTTGGAAATTGATACATTTATCTCTTTAACGGAAGCTTTTTTCTTACGAATCGTAACTCGTAGAGAAATTCTGCGAACAGCAGAATAACGAGAGGAAAATTGTATGTAAGAAAAGTGCTACACATTGACTCTGGCGCTCGAATTGACACCAATATGTCCAATTAACGAATTTTGAAAAAAATCCTTTGTTGATTTTATGACAAAAGTTTTCAAAGACGAAATTGTTTCTTCGGTTTTCCGGCGTTAGTAGGTACACCTGGTCCAGCTAGTCCCAAAAAGTGCAACAGTTTAACTCTTGAAGTTAAGTTGAAGATATTATGATTTTTTTAATTGTTGGAAATTGATACATTTATCTCTTTAACGGAAGCTTTTTTCTTACGAACCGTAACTCGCAGAGACCTTCTGCGGACAGCAGAAGAACGAGAGGAAAATTTTATGTAAGAAAAGTGCTACACATTGACTCTGGCACTCGAATTGACACCAATATGTCCAATTAACGAATTTTGAAAAAAATCCAAGGGTATCCCTTTGTTGATTTTATGACAAAAGTTTTCAAAGAAGAAATTGTTTTCTTCGCTTTTCCGGCGTTACTAAATACACCTGGTCCAGCTGGTTGCAAAAAGTGCAACAGTTTAACTCTTGAAGTTAAGTTGGAGATATTATGATTATTTTAATTGTTGGAAATTGATACATTTATCTCTTTAACGGAAGCTTTTTTCTTACGAACCGTAACTCGCAGAGAACTTCTGGGGACAGCAGAAGAACGAAAGGAAAATTTTATGTAAGAAAAGTGCTACACATTGACTCTGGCACTCGAATTGACACCAATATGTCCAATTAACGAATTTTGAAAAAAATTCAAGGGTACCCCCTTTGTTGATTTCACAAAAAGTTTTCAAAGAAGAAATTGTTTTCTTCGGTTTTCCGGCGTTACTAGATAAACCTGGTCCAGCTAGTCCCAAAAAGTGCAACAGTTTAACTCTTGAAATTAAGTTGGAGATATTATGTTTTTTTTAATTTTTAGAAACTGATACATTTATCTCTTTAACGGAAGGTTCTTTCTTACGAATCGTAACTCGTAGAGAAATTCTGCGAACAGCAGAATAACGAGAGGAAAATTTTATGTAAGAAAAGTGCTACACATTGACTCTGGCACTCGAATTGACACCAATATGTCCAGTTAACGAATTTTGAAAAAAATCCAAGGGTACCCCCTTTGTTGATTTTATGACAAAAGTTTTCAAAGAAGAAATTGTTTTCTTCGGTTTTCCGGCGTTAGTAGATACACCTGGTCCAGCTAGTCCCAAAAAGTGCAACAGCTTAACCCTTGAAGTTAAGTTGGAGATATTATGATTTTTTTAATTGTTGGAAATTGATACATTTATCTCTTAAACGGAAGCTTTTTTCTTACGAACCGTAACTCGCAGAGAACTTCTGCGGACAGCAGAAGAACGAGAGGAAAATTTTATGTAAGAAAAGTGCTACACATTGACTCTGGCACTCGAATTGACACCAATATGTCCAATTAACGAATTTTGAAAAAAATCCAGGGGTACCCCCTCTGTTGATTTTATGACAAAAGTTTTCAAAGAAGAAATTGTTTTCTTCGGTTTTCCGGCGTTAGTAGATACACCTGGTCCAGCTAGTCCCAAAAAGTGCAACAGCTTAACTCTTGAAGTTAAGTTGGAGATATTATGTTTTTTTTTTAATTTTTAGAAACTGATACATTTATCTCTTTTAACGGAAGGTTCTTTCTTACGAATCGTAACTCGTAGAGAAATTCTGTGAACAGCAGAATAACGAGAGGAAAATTTTATGTAAGAAAAGTGCTACACATTGACTCTGGCACTCGCATTGACACCAATATGTCCAATTAACGAATTTTGAAAAAAATCCAAGGGTACCCCCTTTGTTGATTTTATGACAAAAGTTTTCAAAGAAGAAATTGTTTTCTTCGGTTTTCCGGCGTTACTAGATACACCTGGTCCAGCTAGTCCCAAAAAGTGCAACAGTTTAACTCTTGAAGTTAAGTTGGAGATATTATGATTTTTTTAATTGTTGGAAATTGATACATTTATCTCTTTAACGGAAGCTTTTTTCTTACGAACCGTAACTCGCAGAGAACTTCTGCGGACAGCAGAAAAACGAGAGGAAAATTTTATGTGAGAAAAGTGCTACACATTGACTCTGGCACTCGAATTGACACCAATATGTCCAATTAACGAATTTTGAAAAAAATCCAAGGGTACCCCCTTTGTTGATTTTATGACAAAAGTTTTCAAAGAAGAAATTGTTTTCTTCGGTTTTCCGGCGTTAGTAGGTTCACCTGGTCCAGCTAGTCCCAAAAAGTGCAACAGTTTAACTCTTGAAGTTAAGTTGGAGATATTATGATTTTTTTAATTGTTGGAAATTGATACATTTATCTCTTTAACGGAAGCTTTTTTCTTACGAACCGTAACTCGCAGAGAACTTCTGCGGACAGCAGAAGGACGAGAGGAAAATTTTATGTAAGAAAAGTGCTACACATTGACTCTGGCACTCGAATTGACACCAATATGTCCAATTAACGAATTTTGAAAAAAATCCAAGGGTACCCCCTTTGTTGATTTTATGACAAAAGTTTTCAAAGACGAAATTGTTTCTTCGGTTTTCCGGCGTTAGTAGGTACACCTGGTCCAGCTAGTCCCAAAAAGTGCAACAGTTTAACTCTTGAAGTTAAGTTGGAGATATTATGATTTTTTTAATTGTTGGAAATTGATACATTTATCTCTTTAACGGAAGCTTTTTTCTTACGAACCGTAACTCGCAGAGAACTTCTGCGGAAAGCAGAAGAACGAGAGGAAAATTTTATGTAAGAAAAGTGCTACACATTGACTCTGGCACTCGAATTGACACCAATATGTCCAATTAACGAATTTTGAAAAAAATCCAAGGGTACCCCCTTTGTTGATTTTATGACAAAAGTTTTCAAAGAAGAAATTGTTTTCTTCGGTTTTCCGGCGTTAGTAGGTACACCTGGTCCAGCTAGTCCCTAAAAGTGCAACAGTTTAACTCTTGAAGTTAAGTTTGACATATTATGATTTTTTTAATTTTTGGAAATTGATACATTGATCTCTTTAACGGAAGCTTTTTTCTTACGAATCGTAACTCGTAGAGAAATTCTGCGAACAGCAGAATAACGAGAGGAAAATTTTATGTAAGAAAACATTGACTCTGGCACTCGAATTGACACCAATATTTTCAATTAACGAATATTGAAAAAAATCCAAGGGTACCCCCTTTGTTGATTTTATGACAAAAGTTTTCAAAGAAGAAATTGTTTTCTTCGCTTTTCCGGCGTTACTAGATACACCTGGTCCAGCTGGTCGCAAAAAGTGCAACAGTTTAACTCTTGAAGTTAAGTTGGAGATATTATGATTGTTTTAATTGTTGGAAATTGATACATTTATCTCTTTAACGGAAGCTTTTTTCTTACGAACCGTAACTCGCAGAGAACTTCTGGGGACAGCAGAAGAACGAAATAAAAGTTTTATGTAAGAAAAGTGCTACACATTGACTCTGGCACTCGAATTGACACCAATATGTCCAATTAACGAATTTTGAAAAAAATCCAAGGGTACCCCCTTTGTTGATTTTATGACAAAAGTTTTCAAAGAAGAAATTGTTTTCTTCGGTTTTCCGGCGTTACTAAATACACCTGGTCCAGCTAGTCCCAAAAAGTGCAACAGTTTAACTCTTGAAGTTAAGTTGGAGATATTATGATTTTTTTAATTGTTGGAAATTGATACATTTATCTCTTTAACGGAAGCTTTTTTCTTACGAACCGTAACTCGCAGAGAACTTCTGCGGACAGCAGAAGAACGAGAGGAAAATTTTATGTAAGAAAAGTGCTACACATTGACTCTGGCACTCGAATTGACACCAATATGTCCAGTTAACGAATTTTGAAAAAATCCAAGGGTACACCTGGTGCAGCTAGTCCCAAAAAGTGCAACAGTTTAACTCTTGAAGTTAAGTTGGAGATATTACGATTTTTTTAATTGTTGGAAATTGATACATTTATCTCTTTAACGGAAGCTTTTTTCTTACGAACCGTAACTCGCAGAGAACTTCTGCGGACAGCAGAAGAACGAGAGGAAAATTTTATGTAAGAAAAGTGCTACAGATTGACTCTGGCACTCGAATTAACACCAATATGTCCAGTTAACGAATTTTGAAAAAATCCAAGGGTACCCCCTTTGTTGATTTTATGACAAAAGTTTTCAAAGAAGAAATTGTTTTCTTCGCTTTTCCGGCGTTACTAGATACACCTGGTCCAGCTGGTCGCAAAAAGTGCAACAGTTTAACTCTTGAAGTTAAGTTGGATTTATTATGATTTTTTTAATTGTTGGAAATTGATACATTTATCTCTTTAACGGAAGCTTTTTTCTTACGAACCGTAACTCGCAGAGAACTTCTGGGGACAGCAGAAGAACGAAATAAAAATTTTATGTAAGAAAAGTGCTACACATTGACTCTGGCACTCGAATTGACACCAATATGTCCAATTAACGAATTTTGAAAAAAATCCAAGGGTACCCCCTTTGTTGATTTTATAACAAAACTTTTCAATGAAGAAATTGTTTTCTTCGGTTTTCCGGCGTTACTAGATACGCCTGGTCCAGCTAGTCCCAAAAAGTGCAACAGTTTAACTCTTGAAGTTAAGTTGGAGATATTATGTTTTTTTTAATTTTTAGAAACTGATACATTTATCTCTTTAACGGAAGTTTCTTTCTTACGAATCGTAACTCGTAGAGAAATTCTGCGAACAGCAGAATAACGAGAGGAAAATTTTATGTAAGAAAAGTGCTACACATTGACTCTGGCACTCGAATTGACACCAATATGTCCAATTAACGAATTTTGAAAAAAATCCAAGGGTACCCCCTTTGTTGATTTTATGACAAAAGTTTTCAAAGACGAAATTGTTTCTTCGGTTTTCCGGCGTTAGTAGGTACACCTGGTCCAGCTAGTCCCAAAAAGTGCAACAGTTTAACTCTTGAAGTTAAGTTGGAGATATTATGATTTTTTTAATTGTTGGAAATTGATACATTTATCTCTTTAACGGAAGCTTTTTTCTTACGAACCGTAACTCGCAGAGAACTTCTGCGGAAAGCAGAAGAACGAGAGGAAAATTTTATGTAAGAAAAGTGCTACACATTGACTCTGGCACTCGAATTGACACCAATATGTCCAATTAACGAATTTTGAAAAAAATCCAAGGGTACCCCCTTTGTTGATTTTATGACAAAAGTTTTCAAAGAAGAAATTGTTTTCTTCGCTTTTCCGGCGTTACTAGATACACCTGGTCCAGC
The DNA here is from genome assembly GCF_917563875.1 of Diabrotica virgifera virgifera. NCBI lineage: Eukaryota > Metazoa > Arthropoda > Insecta > Coleoptera > Chrysomelidae > Diabrotica > Diabrotica virgifera. Next base: position 131,974,387 of record NC_065448.1, read on the forward strand.
TGGTCGCAAAAAGTGCAACAGTTTAACTCTTGAAGTTAAGTTGGAGATATTATGATTGTTTTAATTGTTGGAAATTGATACATTTATCTCTTTTACGGAAGCTTTTTTCTTACGAACCGTAACTCGCAGAGAACTTCTGGGGACAGCAGAAGAACGAAATAAAAGTTTTATGTAAGAAAAGTGCTACACATTGACTCTGGCACTCGAATTGACACCAATATGTCCAATTAACGAATTTTGAAAAAAATCCAAGGGTACCCCCTTTGTTGATTTTATGACAAAAGTTTTCAAAGAAGAAATTGTTTTCTTCGGTTTTCCGGCGTTACTAAATACACCTGGTCCAGCTAGTCCCAAAAAGTGCAACAGTTTAACTCTTGAAGTTAAGTTGGAGATATTATGATTTTTTTAATTGTTGGAAATTGATACATTTATCTCTTTAACGGAAGCTTTTTTCTTACGAACCGTAACTCGCAGAGAACTTCTGCGGACAGCAGAAGAACGAGAGGAAAATTTTATGTAAGAAAAGTGCTACACATTGACTCTGGCACTCGAATTGACACCAATATGTCCAGTTAACGAATTTTGAAAAAATCCAAGGGTACACCTGGTGCAGCTAGTCCCAAAAAGTGCAACAGTTTAACTCTTGAAGTTAAGTTGGAGATATTACGATTTTTTTAATTGTTGGAAATTGATACATTTATCTCTTTAACGGAAGCTTTTTTCTTACGAACCGTAACTCGCAGAGAACTTCTGCGGACAGCAGAAGAACGAGAGGAAAATTTTATGTAAGAAAAGTGCTACAGATTGACTCTGGCACTCGAATTAACACCAATATGTCCAGTTAACGAATTTTGAAAAAATCCAAGGGTACCCCCTTTGTTGATTTTATGACAAAAGTTTTCAAAGAAGAAATTGTTTTCTTCGCTTTTCCGGCGTTACTAGATACACCTGGTCCAGCTGGTCGCAAAAAGTGCAACAGTTTAACTCTTGAAGTTAAGTTGGATTTATTATGATTTTTTTAATTGTTGGAAATTGATACATTTATCTCTTTAACGGAAGCTTTTTTCTTACGAACCGTAACTCGCAGAGAACTTCTGGGGACAGCAGAAGAACGAAATAAAAATTTTATGTAAGAAAAGTGCTACACATTGACTCTGGCACTCGAATTGACACCAATATGTCCAATTAACGAATTTTGAAAAAAATCCAAGGGTACCCCCTTTGTTGATTTTACAACAAAACTTTTCAATGAAGAAATTGTTTTCTTCGGTTTTCCGGCGTTACTAGATACGCCTGGTCCAGCTAGTCCCAAAAAGTGCAACAGTTTAACTCTTGAAGTTAAGTTGGAGATATTATGTTTTTTTTAATTTTTAGAAACTGATACATTTATCTCTTTAACGGAAGTTTCTTTCTTACGAATCGTAACTCGTAGAGAAATTCTGCGAACAGCAGAATAACGAGAGGAAAATTTTATGTAAGAAAAGTGCTACACATTGACTCTGGCACTCGAATTGACACCAATATGTCCAATTAACGAATTTTGAAAAAAATCCAAGGGTACCCCCTCTGTTGATTTTATGACAAAAGTTTTCAAAGAAGAAATTGTTTTCTCCGGTTTTTAGGCGTTAGTAGGTACACCTGGTCCAGCTAGTCCCTAAAAGTTCAACAGTTTAACCCTTGAAGTTAAGTTTGAGATATTATGATTTTTTTAATTTTTGGAAATTGATACATTTATCTCTTTAACGGAAGCTTTTTTCTTACGAATCGTAACTCGTAGAGAAATTCTGCGAACAGCAGAATAACGAGAGGAAAATTTTATGTAAGAAAAGTGCTACACATTGACTCTGGCACTCGAATTGACACCAATATTTTCAATTAACCAATTTTGAAAAAAATCCAACCTTTGTTGATTTTATGACAAAAGTTTTCAAAGAAGAAATTGTTTTCTACGGCTTTCCGGCGTTACTAGATACACCTGGTCCAGCTAGTCCCAAAAAGTGCAACAGTTTAACTCTTGAAGTTAAGTTGGAGATATTATGTTTTTTTTTAATTTTTATTAATTATAAAATTATAAAATTAAATTTTAATTTAATTTATCTCTTTAACGGAAGGTTTTTTCTTACGAATCGTAACTCGTAGAGAAATTCTGCGAACAGCAGAATAACGAGAGGAAAATTTTATGTAAGAAAAGTGCTACACATTGACTCTGGCACTCGAATTGACACCAATATGTCCAATTAACGAATTTTGAAAAAAATCCAAGGGTACCCCCTTTGTTGATTTTATGACAAAAGTTTTCAAAGAAGAAATTGTTTTCTTCGGTTTTCCGGCGTTACTAGATACACCTGGTCCAGCTAGTCCCAAAAAGTGCAACAGTTTAACTCTTGAAGTTAAGTTGGAGATATTATGATTTTTTTAATTTTTGGAAATTGATACATTTATCTCTTTAACGGAAGCTTTTTTCTTACGAATCGTAACTCGTAGAGAAATTCTGCGAACAGCAGAATAACGAGAGGAAAATTGTATGTAAGAAAAGTGCTACACATTGACTCTGGCGCTCGAATAGACACCAATATGTCCAATTAACGAATTTTGAAAAAAATCCTTTGTTGATTTTATGACAAAAGTTTTCAAAGACGAAATTGTTTCTTCGGTTTTCCGGCGTTAGTAGGTACACCTGGTCCAGCTAGTCCCAAAAAGTGCAACAGTTTAACTCTTGAAGTTAAGTTGAAGATATTATGATTTTTTTAATTGTTGGAAATTGATACATTTATCTCTTTAACGGAAGCTTTTTTCTTACGAACCGTAACTCGCAGAGATCTTCTGCGGACAGCAGAAGAACGAGAGGAAAATTTTATGTAAGAAAAGTGCTACACATTGACTCTGGCACTCGAATTGACACCAATATGTCCAATTAACGAATTTTGAAAAAAATCCAAGGGTATCCCTTTGTTGATTTTATGACAAAAGTTTTCAAAGAAGAAATTGTTTTCTTCGCTTTTCCGGCGTTACTAAATACACCTGGTCCAGCTGGTTGCAAAAAGTGCAACAGTTTAACTCTTGAAGTTAAGTTGGAGATATTATGATTTTTTTAATTGTTGGAAATTGATATATTTATCTCTTTAACGGAAGCTTTTTTCTTACGAACCGTAACTCGCAGAGAACTTCTGGGGACAGCAGAAGAACGAAAGGAAAATTTTATGTAAGAAAAGTGCTACACATTGACTCTGGCACTCGAATTGACACCAATATGTCCAATTAACGAATTTTGAAAAAAATTCAAGGGTACCCCCTTTGTTGATTTCACAAAAAGTTTTCAAAGAAGAAATTGTTTTCTTCGGTTTTCCGGCGTTACTAGATAAACCTGGTCCAGCTAGTCCCAAAAAGTGCAACAGTTTAACTCTTGAAATTAAGTTGGAGATATTATGTTTTTTTTAATTTTTAGAAACTGATACATTTATCTCTTTAACGGAAGGTTCTTTCTTACGAATCGTAACTCGTAGAGAAATTCTGCGAACAGCAGAATAACGAGAGGAAAATTTTATGTAAGAAAAGTGCTACACATTGACTCTGGCACTCGAATTGACACCAATATGTCCAGTTAACGAATTTTGAAAAAAATCCAAGGGTACCCCCTTTGTTGATTTTATGACAAAAGTTTTCAAAGAAGAAATTGTTTTCTTCGGTTTTCCGGCGTTAGTAGATACACCTGGTCCAGCTAGTCCCAAAAAGTGCCACAGTTTAACCCTTGAAGTTAAGTTGGAGATATTATGATTTTTTTAATTGTTGGAAATTGATACATTTATCTCTTTAACGGAAGCTTTTTTCTTACGAACCGTAACTCGCAGAGAACTTCTGCGGACAGCAGAAGAACGAGAGGAAACTTTTATGTAAGAAAAGTGCTACACATTGACTCTGGCACTCGAATTGACACCAATATGTCCAATTAACGAATTTTGAAAAAAATCCAAGGGTACCCCCTCTGTTGATTTTATGACAAAAGTTTTCAAAGAAGAAATTGTTTTCTTCGGTTTTCCAGCGTTAGTAGATACACCTGGTCCAGCTAGTCCCAAAAAGTGCAACAGCTTAACTCTTGAAGTTAAGTTGGAGATATTATGTTTTTTTTTTTAATTTTTAGAAACTGATACATTTATCTCTTTTAACGGAAGGTTCTTTCTTACGAATCGTAACTCGTAGAGAAATTCTGTGAACAGCAGAATAACGAGAGGAAAATTTTATGTAAGAAAAGTGCTACACATTGACTCTGGCACTCGCATTGACACCAATATGTCCAATTAACGAATTTTGAAAAAAATCCAAGGGTACCCCCTCTGTTGATTTTATGACAAAAGTTTTCAAAGAAGAAATTTTTTTCTCCGGTTTTCAGGCGTTAGTAGGTACACCTGGTCCAGCTAGTCCCTAAAAGTGCAACAGTTTAACTCTTGAAGTTAAGTTTGACATATTATGATTTTTTTAATTTTTGGAAACTGATACATTTATCTCTTTTAACGGAAGCTTTTTTCTTACGAATCGTAACTCGTAGAGAAATTCTGCGAACAGCAGAATAACGAGAGGAAAATTTTATGTAAGAAAACATTGACTCTGGCACTCGAATTGACACCAATATTTTCAATTAACGAATTTTGAAAAAAATCCAAGGGTACCCCCTTTGTTGATTTTATGACAAAAGTTTTCAAAGAAGAAATTGTTTTCTTCGGTTTTCCGGCGTTACTAGATACACCTGGTCCAGCTAGTCCCAAAAAGTGCAACAGTTTAACTCTTGAAGTTAAGTTGGAGATATTATGATTTTTTTAATTGTTGGAAATTGATACATTTATCTCTTTAACGGAAGCTTTTTTCTTACGAACCGTAACTCGCAGAGAACTTCTGCGGACAGCAGAAAAACGAGAGGAAAATTTTATGTGAGAAAAGTGCTACACATTGACTCTGGCACTCGAATTGACACCAATATGTCCAATTAACGAATTTTGAAAAAAATCCAAGGGTACCCCCTTTGTTGATTTTATGACAAAAGTTTTCAAAGAAGAAATTGTTTTCTTCGGTTTTCCGGCGTTAGTAGGTACACCTGGTCCAGCTAGTCCCAAAAAGTGCAACAGTTTAACTCTTGAAGTTAAGTTGGAGATATTATGATTTTTTTAATTGTTGGAAATTGATACATTTATCTCTTTAACGGAAGCTTTTTTCTTACGAACCGTAACTCGCAGAGAACTTCTGCGGACAGCAGAAGGACGAGAGGAAAATTTTATGTAAGAAAAGTGCTACACATTGACTCTGGCACTCGAATTGACACCAATATGTCCAATTAACGAATTTTGAAAAAAATCCAAGGGTACCCCCTTTGTTGATTTTATGACAAAAGTTTTCAAAGACGAAATTGTTTCTTCGGTTTTCCGGCGTTAGTAGGTACACCTGGTCCAGCTAGTCCCAAAAAGTGCAACAGTTTAACTCTTGAAGTTAAGTTGGAGATATTATGATTTTTTTAATTGTTGGAAATTGATACATTTATCTCTTTAACGGAAGCTTTTTTCTTACGAACCGTAACTCGCAGAGAACTTCTGCGGAAAGCAGAAGAACGAGAGGAAAATTTTATGTAAGAAAAGTGCTACACATTGACTCTGGCACTCGAATTGACACCAATATGTCCAATTAACGAATTTTGAAAAAAATCCAAGGGTACCCCCTTTGTTGATTTTATGACAAAAGTTTTCAAAGAAGAAATTGTTTTCTTCGGTTTTCCGGCGTTAGTAGGTACACCTGGTCCAGCTAGTCCCAAAAAGTGCAACAGTTTAACTCTTAAAGTTAAGTTGGAGATATTATGATTTTTTTAATTGTTGGAAATTGATACATTTATCTCTTTAACGGAAGCTTTTTTCTTACGAATCGTAACTCGTAGAGAAATTCTGCGAACAGCAGAATAACGAGAGGAAAATTTTATGTAAGAAAAGTGCTACACATTGACTCTGGCACTCGAATTGACACCAATATGTCCAATTAACGAATTTTGAAAAAAATCCAAGGGTACCCCCTTTGTTGATTTTATGACAAAAGTTTTCAAAGAAGAAATTGTTTTCTCCGGTTTTCAGGCGTTAGTAGGTACACCTGGTCCAGCTGGTCCCTAAAAGTGCAACAGTTTAACTCTTGAAGTTAAGTTTGAGATATTATGATTTTTTTAATTTTTGGAAATTGATACATTTATCTCCTTAAAGGAAGCTTTTTTCTTACGAATCGTAACTCGTAGAGAAATTCTGCGAACAGCAGAGTAACGAGAGGAAAATTTTATGTAAGAAAAGTGCTACACATTGACTCTGGCACTCGAATTGACACCAATATTTTCAGTTAACGAATTTTGAAAAAAATCCAAGGGTACCCCCTTTGTTGATTTTATGACAAAAGTTTTCAAAGACGAAATTGTTTCTTCGGTTTTCCGGCGTTAGTAGGTACACCTGGTCCAGCTAGTCCCAAAAAGTGCAACAGTTTAACTCTTGAAGTTAAGTTGGAGATATTATGATTTTTTTAATTGTTGGAAATTGATACATTTATCTCTTTAACGGAAGTTTTTTTCTTACGAACCGTAACTCGCAGAGAACTTCTGCGGAAAGCAGAAGAATGAGAAGAAAATTTTATGTAAGAAAAGTGCTACACATTGACTCTGGCACTCGAATTGACACCAATATCTCCAATTAACGAATTTTGAAAAAAATCCCCCTTTGTTGATTTTATGACAAAAGTTTTCAAAGAAGAAATTGTTTTCTTCGGTTTTCCGGCGTTAGTAGATACACCTGGTCCAGCTAGTCCCAAAAAGTGCAACAGTTTAACTCTTGAAGTTAAGTTGGAGATATTATGATTTTTTTAATTGTTGGAAATTGATACATTTATCTCTTTAACGGAAGCTTTTTTCTTACGAATCGTAACTCGCAGAGAACTTCTGCGCAAAGCAGAAGAACGAGAGGAAAATTTTATGTAAGAAAAGTGCTACACATTGACTCTGGCACTCGAATTGACACCAATATGTCCAATTAACGAATTTTGAAAAAAATCCAAGGGTACCCCCTTTGTTGATTTTATGACAAAAGTTTTCAAAGAAGAAATTGTTTTCTTCGGTTTTCCGGCGTTACTAGATACACCTGGTCCAGCTGGTCGCAAAAAGTGCAACAGTTTAACTCTTGAAGTTAAGGTGGAGATATTATGATTTTTTTAATTGTTGGAAATTGATACATTTATCTCTTTAACGGAAGCTTTTTTCTTACGAACCGTAACTCGCAGAGAACTTCTGGGGACAGCAGAAGAACGAAAGGAAAATTTTATGTAAAAAAAGTACTACACATTGACTCTGGCACTCGAATTGACACCAATATGTCCAATTAACGAATTTTGAAAAAAATCCAAGGGATTATCCCTTTGTTGGTTTTATGACAAAAGTTTTCAAAGACGAAATTGTTTCTTCGGTTTTCCGGCGTTAGTAGGTACACCTGGTCCAGCTAGTCTCAAAAAGTGCAACAGTTTAACTCTTGAAGTTAAGTTGGAGATATTATGATTTTTTTAATTGTTGGAAATTGATACATTTATCTCTTTAACGGAAGCTTTTTTCTTACGAACCGTAACTCGCAGAGAACTTCTGGGGACAGCAGAAGAACGAAAGGAAAATTTTATGTAAGAAAAGTGCTACACATTGACTCTGGCACTCGAATTGACACCAATATGTCCAATTAACGAATTTTGAAAAAAATCCAAGGGATTATCCCTTTGTTGATTTTATGACAAAAGTTTTCAAAGAAGAAATTGTTTTCTTCGGTTTTCCGGCGTTACTAGATACACCTGGTCCAGCTAGTCCCAAAAAGTGCAACAGTTTAACTCTTGAAGTTAAGTTGGAGATATTATGTTTTTTTTAATTTTTAGAAACTGATACATTTATCTCTTTAACGGAAGGTTTTTTCTTACGAATCGTAACTCGTAGAGAAATTCTGCGGACAGCAGAATAACGAGAGGAAAATTTTATGTAAGAAAAGTGCTACACATTGACTCTGGCACTCGAATTGACACCAATATGTCCAATTAACGAATTTTGAAAAAAATCCAAGGGATTATCCCTTTGTTGATTTTATGACAAAAGTTTTCAAAGACGAAATTGTTTCTTCGGTTTTCCGGCGTTAGTAGGTACACCTGGTCCAGCTAGTCCCAAAAAGTGCAACAGTTTAACTCTTGAAGTTAAGTTGGAGATATTATGATTTTTTTAATTGTTGGAAATTGATACATTTATCTCTTTAACGGAAGCTTTTTTCTTACGAATCGTAACTCGCAGAGAACTTCTGCGCAAAGCAGAAGAACGAGAGGAAAATTTTATGTAAGAAAAGTGCTACACATTGACTCTGGCACTCGAATTGACACCAATATGTCCAATTAACGAATTTTGAAAAAAATCCAAGGGTACCCCCTTTGTTGATTTTATGACAAAACTTTTCAAAGAAGAAATTGTTTTCTTCGGTTTTCCGGCGTTACTAGATACACCTGGTCCAGCTGGTCGCAAAAAGTGCAACAGTTTAACTCTTGAAGTTAAGGTGGAGATATTATGATTTTTTTAATTGTTGGAAATTGATACATTTATCTCTTTAACGGAAGCTTTTTTCATACGAACCGTAACTCGCAGAGAACTTCTGGGGACAGCAGAAGAACGAAAGGAAAATTTTATGTAAGAAAAGTGCTACACATTGACTCTGGCACTCGAATTGACACCAATATGTCCAATTAACGAATTTTGAAATAAAATCCAAGGGTACCCCCTTTGTTGATTTTATGACAAAAGTTTTCAAAGAAGAAATTGTTTTCTTCGGTTTTCCGGCGTTACTAGATACACCTGGTCCAGCTGGTCGCAAAAAGTGCAACAGTTTAACTCTTGAAGTTAAGGTGGAGATATTATGATTTTTTTAATTGTTGGAAATTGATACATTTATCTCTTTAACGGAAGCTTTTTTCTTACGAACCGTAACTCGCAGAGAACTTCTGGGGACAGCAGAAGAACGAAAGGAAAATTTTATGTAAGAAAAGTGCTACACATTGACTCTGGCACTCGAATTGACACCAATATGTCCAATTAACGAATTTTGAAAAAAATCCAAGGGTTACCCCCTTTGTTGATTTTATGACAAAAGCTTTCAAAGAAGAAATTGTTTTCTTCGGTTTTCCGGCGTTAGTAGGTACACCTGGTCCAGCTAGTCCCAAAAAGTGCAACAGTTTAACTCTTGAAGTTAAGTTGGAGATATTATGTTTTTTTTAATTTTTAGAAACTGATACATTTATCTCTTTAACGGAAGGTTCTTTCTTACGAATCGTAACTCGTAGAGAAATTCTGCGAACAGCAGAATAACGAGAGGAAAATTTTATGTAAGAAAAATGCTACATATTGACTCTGGCACTCGAATTGACACCAATATTTTCAATTAACGAATTTTGAAAAAAATCCAAGGGTACCCCCTTTGTTGATTTTATGACAAAAGTTTTCAAAGAAGAAATTGTTTTCTCCGGTTTTCAGGCGTTAGTAGGTACACCTGGTCCAGCTAGTCCCTAAAAGTGCAACAGTTTAACTCTTGAAGTTAAGTTTGAGATATTATGATTTTTTAAATTTTTTTAAATTGATACATTTATCTCTTTAACGGAAGCTTTTTTCTTACGAACCGTAACTCGCAGAGAACTTCTGCGGACAGCAGAAGAACGAGAGGAAAATTTTATGTAAGAAAAGTGCTACACATTGACTCTGGCACTCGAATTGACACCAATATGTCCAATTAACGAATTTTGAAAAAAATCCCTTTGTTGATTTCACAAAAAGTTTTCAAAGAAGAAATTGTTTTCTTCGGTTTTCCGGCGTTACTAGATACACCTGGTCCAGCTAGTCCCAAAAAGTGCAAGAGTTTAACTCTTGAAGTTAAGTTGGAGATATTATGTTTTTTTTAATTTTTAGAAACTGATACATTTATCTCTTTAACGGAAGGTTCTTTCTTACGAATCGTAACTCATAGAGAAATTCTGCGAACTGCAGAATAACGAGAGGAAAATTTTATGTAAGAAAAGTTCTACACATTGACTCTGGCACTCGCATTGACACCAATATTTTCAATCAACGAATTTTAAAAAAATCCAAGGGTACCCCCTTTGTTGATTTTATGACAAAAGTTTTCAAAGAAGAAATTGTTTTCTCCGGTTTTCCGGCGTTAGTAGGTACACCTGGTCCAGCAAGTCCCAAAAAGTGCAACAGTTTAACTCTTGAAGTTAAGTTTGAGATATTATGATTTTTTTAATTTTTAGAAACTGATACAATTTTCTCTTTAACGGAAGGTTTTTTCTTACGAATCGTAACTCGTAGAGAAATTCTGCGAACAGCAGAATAACGAGAGGAAAATTTTATGTAAGAAAAGTGCTACACATTGACTCTGGCGCTCGAATTGACACCAATATGTCCAATTAACGAATTTTGAAAAAAATCCTTTGTTGATTTTATGAAAAAAGTTTTCAAAGACGAAATGGTTTCTTCGGTTTTCCGGCGTTAGTAGGTACACCTGGTCCAGCTAGTCCCAAAAAGTGCAACAGTTTAACTCTTGAAGTTAAGTTGGAGATATTATGATTTTTTTAATTGTTGGAAATTGATACAGTTATCTCGTAAAAGGAAGCTTTTTTGTTACGAACCGTAACTCGCAGAGAACTTCTGCGGACAGCAGAAGAACGAGAGGAAAATTTTATGTAAGAAAAGTGCTACACATTGACTCTGGCACTCGAATTGACACCAATATGTCCAATTAACGAATTTTGAAAAAATCCAAGGGTACCCACTTTGTTGATTTTATGACAAAAGTTTTCAAAGAAGAAATTGTTTTCTCCGGTTTTCCGGCGTTAGTAAGTACACCTGGTTCAGCAAGTCCCAAAAAGTGCAACAGTTTAACTCTTGAAGTTAAGTTTGAGATATTATGATTTTTTTAATTTTTGGAAATTGATACATTTATCTCTTTAACGGAAGCTTTTCTCTTACGAATCGTAACTCGTAGAGAAATTCTGCGAACAGCAGAATAACGAGAGGAAAATTTTATGTAAGAAAAGTGCTACACATTGACTGTGGCACTCGAATTGACACCAATATGTCCAATTAACGAATTTTGAAAAAAATCCAAGGGAATAATAAAAAAAAATACCCCCTTCGTTGATTTTATGACAAAAGTTTTCAAAGAAGAAATTGTCTTCTTCGGTTTTCCGGCGTTACTAGATACACCTGGTCCAGCTAGTCCCAAAAAGTGCAACAGTTTAACTCTTGAAGTTAAGTTGGAGATATTATGTTTTTTTTAATTTTTAGAAACTGATACATTTATCTCTTTAACGGAAGGTTTTTTCTTACGAATCGTAACTCGTAGAGAAATTCTGCGGACAGCAGAATAACGAGAGGAAAATTTTATGTAAGAAAAGTGCTACACATTGACTCTGGCACTCGAATTGACACCAATATGTCCAGTTAACGAATTTTGAAAAAAATCCAAGGGTACCCCCTTTGTTGATTTTATGACAAAAGTTTTCAAAGAAGAAATTGTTTTCTTCGCTCTTCCGGCGTTAGTAGGTACACCTGGTCCAGTTAGTCCCAAAAAGTGCAACAGTTTAACTCTTGAAGTTAAGTTGGAGATATTATGATTTTTTTAATTTTTGGAAATTGATACAGTTATCTCTTTAAAGGAAGCTTTTTTCTTACGAACCGTAACTCGCAGAGAACTTCTGCGGACAGCAGAAGAACGAAAGGAAAATTTCATGTAAGAAAAGTGCTACACATTGACTCTGGCACTCGAATTGACACCAATATTTTCAATTAACGAATTTTGAAAAAAATCCAAGGGTACCCCCTTTGTTGATTTTATGACAAAAGTTTTCAAAGAAGAAATTGTTTTCTTCGGTTTTCCAGCGTTAGTAGATACACCTAGTCCAGCTAGTCCCAAAAAGTGCTACAGTTTAACTCTTGAAGTTAAGTTGGAGATATTATGTTTTTTTTAATTTTTAGAAACTGATACATTTATCTCTTTAACGGAAGGTTTTTTCTTACGAATCGTAACTCGTAGAGAAATTCTGCGAACAGCAGAATAACGAGAGGAAAATTTTATGTAAGAAAAGTGCTACACATTGACTCTGGCGCTCGAATTGACACCAATATGTCCAATTAACGAATTTTGAAAAAAATCCTTTGTTGATTTTATGACAAAAGTTTTCAAAGACGAAATTGTTTCTTTGGTTTTCCGGCGTTAGTAGGTACACCTGGTCCAGCTAGTCCCAAAAAGTGCAACAGTTTAACTCTTGAAGTTAGGTTGGAGATATTATGATTTTTTTAATTGTTGGAAATTTATACATTTATCTCTTTAACGGAAGCTTTTTTCTTACGAACCGTAACTCGCAGAGAACTTCTGCGGACAGCAGAAGAACGAGAGGAAAATTTTATGTAAGAAAAGTGCTACACATTGACTCTGGCACTCGAATTGACACCAATATGTCCAGTTAACGAATTTTGAAAAAATCCAAGGGTACCCAATTTGTTGATTTTATGACAAAAGTTTTCAAAGAAGAAATTGTTTTCTTCGGTTTTCCGGCGTTAGTAGATACACCTGGTCCAGCTAGTCCCAAAAAGTGCAACAGTTTAACTCTTGAAGTTAGGTTGGAGATATTATGATTTTTTTAATTGTTGGAAATTTATACATTTATCTCTTTAACGGAAGCTTTTTTCTTACGAACCGTAACTCGCAGAGAACTTCTGCGGACAGCAGAAGAACGAGAGGAAAATTTTATGTAAGAAAAGTGCTACACATTGACTCTGGCACTCGAATTGACACCAATATGTCCAATTAACGAATTTTGAAAAAAATCCCTTTGTTGATTTCACAAAAAGTTTTCAAAGAAGAAATTGTTTTCTTCGGTTTTCCGGCGTTACTAGATACACCTGGTCCAGCTAGTCCCAAAAATTGCAAGAGTTTAACTCTTGAAGTTAAGTTGGAGATATTATGTTTTTTTTAATTTTTAGAAACTGATACATTTATCTCTTTTAACGGAAGGTTCTTTCTTACGAATCGTAACTCGTAGAGAAATTCTGCGAACAGCAGAATAACGAGAGGAAAATTTTATGTAAGAAAAGTTCTACACATTGACTCTGGCACTCGCATTGACACCAATATGTCCAGTTAACGAATTTTGAAAAAAATCCAAGGGTACCCCCTTTGTTGATTTTATGACAAAAGTTTTCAAAGTAGAAATTGTTTTCTCCGGTTTTCCGGCGTTACTAGATACACCTGGTCCCGCTCGTCCCAAAAAGTGCAACAGTTTAACTCTTGAAGTTAAGTTGGAGATATTATGTTTTTTTTAATTTTTAGAAACTGATACATTTATCTCTTTTAACGGAAGGTTCTTTCTTACGAATCGTAACTCGTAGAGAAATTCTGCGAACAGCAGAATAACGAGAGGAAAATTTTATGTAAGAAAAGTTCTACACATTGACTCTGGCACTCGCATTGACACCAATATTTTCAATCAACGAATTTTGAAAAAAATCCAAGGGTACCCCCTTTGTTGATTTTATGACAAAAGTTTTCAAAGAAGAAATTGTTTTCTTCGGTTTTCCGGCGTTAGTAGATACACCTGGTCCAGCTAGTCCCAAAAAGTGCAACAGTTTAACTCTTGAAGTTAGGTTGGAGATATTATGATTTTTTTAATTGTTGGAAATTGATACATTTATCTCTTTAACGGAAGCTTTTTTCTTACGAACCGTAACTCGCAGAGAACTTCTGCGGACAGCAGAAGAACGAGAGGAAAATTTTATGTAAGAAAAGTGCTACACGTTGACTCTGGCACTCGAATTGACACCAATATGTCCAATTAACGAATTTTGAAAAAAATCCAAGGGTACCCCTTTGTTGATTTTATGACAAAAGTTTTCAAAGAAGAAATTGTTTTCTTCGCTTTTCCGGCGTTACTAAATACACCTGGTCCAGCTGGTTGCAAAAAGTGCAACAGTTTAACTCTTGAAGTTAAGTTGGAGATATTATGATTTTTTTAATTGTTGGAAATTGATACATTTATCTCTTTAACGGAAGCTTTTTTCTTACGAACCGTAACTCGCAGAGAACTTATGGGGACAGCAGAAGAACGAAAGGAAAATTTTATGTAAGAAAAGTGCTACACATTGACTCTGGCACCCGAATTGACACCAATATGTCCAATTAACGAATTTTGAAAAAAATCCAAGGTTACCCCCTTTGTTGATTTTATGACAAAAGTTTTCAAAGAAGAAATTGTTTTCTTCGGTTTTCCGGCGTTAGTAGATACACCTGGTCCAGCTAGTCCCAAAAAGTGCAACAGTTTAACCCTTGAAGTTAAGTTTGACATATTATGATTTTTTTAATTTTTGGAAATTGATACATTGATCTCTTTAACGGAAGCTTTTTTCTTACGAATCGTAACTCGTAGAGAAATTCTGCGGACAGCAGAAGAACGAGAGGAAAATTTTATGTAAGAAAAGTGCTACACATTGACTCTGGCACTCGAATTGACACCAATATGTCCAGTTAACGAATTTTGAAAAAAATCCAAGGGTACCCCCTTTGTTGATTTTATGACAAAAGTTTTCAAAGAAGAAATTGTTTTCTTCGGTTTTCCGGCGTTAGTAGATACACCTGGTCCAGCTAGTCCCAAAAAGTGCAACAGTTTAACCCTTGAAGTTAAGTTTGACATATTATGATTTTTTTAATTTTTGGAAATTGATACATTGATCTCTTTAACGGAAGCTTTTTTCTTACGAACCGTAACTCGCAGAGAACTTCTGCGGACAGCAGAAGAACGAGAGGAAAATTTTATGTAAGAAAAGTGCTACACATTGACTCTGGCACTCGAATTGACACCAATATGTCCAATTAACGAATTTTAAAAAAAATCCAAGGGTACCCCCTCTGTTGATTTTATGACAAAAGTTTTCAAAGAAGAAATTGTTTTCTCCGGTTTTCAGGCGTTAGTAGGTACACCTGGTCCAGCTAGTCCCTAAAAGTGCAACAGTTTAACTCTTGAAGTTAAGTTTGACATATTATGATTTTTTTAATTTTTGGAAATTGATACATTGATCTCTTTAACGGAAGCTTTTTTCTTACGAATCGTAACTCGTAGAGAAATTCTGCGAACAGCAGAATAACGAGAGGAAAATTTTATGTAAGAAAACATTGACTCTGGCACTCGAATTGACACCAATATTTTCAATTAACGAATTGTGAAAAAAATCCAAGGGTACCCCCTTTGTTGATTTTATGACAAAAGTTTTCAAAGAAGAAATTTTTTTCTTCGGTTTTCCGGCGTTACTAGATACACCTGGTCCAGCTAGTCCCAAAAAGTGCAACAGTTTAACTCTTGAAGTTAAGTTGGAGATATTATGATTTTTTTAATTGTTGGAAATTGATACATTTATCTCTTTAACGGAAGCTTTTTTCTTACTAACCGTAACTCGCAGAGAACTTCTGCGGAGAGCAGAAAAACGAGAGGAAAATTTTATGTAAGAAAAGTGCTACACATTGACTCTGGCACTCGAATTGACACCAATATGTCCAATTAACGAATTTTGAAAAAAATCCAAGGGTACCCCCTTTGTTGATTTTATGACAAAAGTTTTCAAAGACGAAATTGTTTCTTCGGTTTTCCGGCGTTAGTAGGTAAACCTGGTCCAGCTAGTCCCAAAAAGTGCAACAGTTTAACTCTTGAAGTTAAGTTGGAGATATTATGATTTTTTTAATTGTTGGAAATTGATACATTGATCTCTTTAACGGAAGCTTTTTTCTTACGAATCGTAACTCGTAGAGAAATTCTGTGAACAGCAGAATAACGAGAGGAAAATTTTATGTAAGAAAACATTGACTCTGGCACTCGAATTGACACCAATATTTTCAATTAACGAATTTTGAAAAAAATCCAAGGGTACCCCCTTTGTTGATTTTATGACAAAAGTTTTCAAAGAAGAAATTGTTTTCTTCGGTTTTCCGGCGTTAGTAGGTACACCTGGTCCAGCTAGTCCCAAAAAGTGCAACAGTTTAACTCTTGAAGTTAAGTTTGAGATATTATGATTTTTTTAATTGTTGGAAATTGATACATTTATCTCTTTAACGGAAGCTTTTTTCTTACGAACCGTAACTCGCAGAGAACTTCTGCGGACAGCAGAAGGACGAGAGGAAAATTTTATGTAAGAAAAGTGCTACACATTGACTCTGGCACTCGAATTGACACCAATATGTCCAATTAACGAATTTTGAAAAAAATCCAAGGGTACCCCCTTTGTTGATTTTATGACAAAAGTTTTCAAAGACGAAATTGTTTCTTCGGTTTTCCGGCGTTAGTAGGTACACCTGGTCCAGCTAGTCCCAAAAAGTGCAACAGTTTAAATCTTGAAGTTAAGTTGGAGATATTATGATTTTTTTAATTGTTGGAAATTGATACATTTATCTCTTTAACGGAAGCTTTTTTCTTACGAACCGTAACTCGCAGAGAACTTCTGCGGAAAGCAGAAGAACGAGAGGAAAATTTTATGTAAGAAAAGTGCTACACGTTGACTCTGGCACTCGAATTGACACCAATATGTCCAATTAACGAATTTTGAAAAAAATCCAAGGGTACCCCCTTTGTTGATTTTATGACAAAAGTTTTCAAAGAAGAAATTGTTTTCTTCGGTTTTCCGGCGTTAGTAGGTACACCTGGTCCAGCTAGTCCCAAAAAGTGCAACAGTTTAACTCTTAAAGTTAAGTTGGAGATATTATGATTTTTTTAATTGTTGGAAATTGATACATTTATCTCTTTAACGGAAGCTTTTTTCTTACGAATCGTAACTCGTAGAGAAATTCTGCGGACAGCAGAAGAACGACAGGAAAATTTTATGTAAGAAAAGTGCTACACATTGACTCTGGCACTCGAATTGACACCAATATGTCCAATTAACGAATTTTAAAAAAAATCCAAGGGTACCCCCTCTGTTGATTTTATGACAAAAGTTTTCAAAGAAGAAATTGTTTTCTCCGGTTTTCAGGCGTTAGTAGGTACACCTGGTCCAGCTAGTCCCTAAAAGTGCAACAGTTTAACTCTTGAAGTTAAGTTTGACATATTATGATTTTTTTAATTTTTGGAAATTGATACATTGATCTCTTTAACGGAAGCTTTTTTCTTACGAATCGTAACTCGTAGAGAAATTCTGCGAACAGCAGAATAACGAGAGGAAAATTTTATGTAAGAAAACATTGACTCTGGCACTCGAATTGACACCAATATTTTCAATTAACGAATTTTGAAAAAAATCCAAGGGTACCCCCTTTGTTGATTTTATGACAAAAGTTTTCAAAGAAGAAATTGTTTTCTTCGGTTTTCCGGCGTTACTAGATACACCCGGTCCAGCTAGTCCCAAAAAGTGCAACAGTTTAACTCTTGAAGTTAAGTTGGAGATATTATGATTTTTTTAATTGTTGGAAATTGATACATTTATCTCTTTAACGGAAGCTTTTTTCTTACGAACCGTAACTCGCAGAGAACTTCTGCGGACAGCAGAAAAACGAGAGGAAAATTTTATGTAAGAAAAGTGCTACACATTGACTCTGGCACTCGAATTGACACCAATATGTCCAATTAACGAATTTTGAAAAAAATCCAAGGGTACCCCCTTTGTTGATTTTATGACAAAAGTTTTCAAAGACGAAATTGTTTCTTCGGTTTTCCGGCGTTAGTAGGTACACCTGGTCCAGCTAGTCCCAAAAAGTGCAACAGTTTAACTCTTGAAGTTAAGTTGGAGATATTATGATTTTTTTAATTGTTGGAAATTGATACATTGATCTCTTTAACGGAAGCTTTTTTCTTATGAATCGTAACTCGTAGAGAAATTCTGCGAACAGCAGAATAACGAGAGGAAAATTTTATGTAAGAAAACATTGACTCTGGCACTCGAATTGACACCAATATTTTCAATTAACGAATTTTGAAAAAAATCCAAGGGTACCCCCTTTGTTGATTTTATGACAAAAGTTTTCAAAGAAGAAATTGTTTTCTTCGGTTTTCCGGCGTTAGTAGGTACACCTGGTCCAGCTAGTCCCAAAAAGTGCAACAGTTTAACTCTTGAAGTTAAGTTGGAGATATTATGATTTTTTTAATTGTTGGAAATTGATACATTTATCTCTTTAACGGAAGCTTTTTTCTTACGAACCGTAACTCGCAGAGAACTTCTGCGGACAGCAGAAGGACGAGAGGAAAATTTTATGTAAGAAAAGTGCTACACATTGACTCTGGCTCTCGAATTGACACCAATATGTCCAATTAACGAATTTTGAAAAAAATCCAAGGGTACCCCCTTTGTTGATTTTATGACAAAAGTTTTCAAAGACGAAATTGTTTCTTCGGTTTTCCGGCGTTAGTAGGTACACCTGGTCCAGCTAGTCCCAAAAAGTGCAACAGTTTAACTCTTGAAGTTAAGTTGGAGATATTATGATTTTTTTAATTGTTGGAAATTGATACATTTATCTCTTTAACGGAAGCTTTTTTCTTACGAACCGTAACTCGCAGAGAACTTCTGCGGAAAACAGAAGAACGAGAGGAAAATTTTATGTAAGAAAAGTGCTACACGTTGACTCTGGCACTCGAATTGACACCAATATGTCCAATTAACGAATTTTGAAAAAAATCCAAGGGTACCCCCTTTGTTGATTTTATGACAAAAGTTTTCAAAGAAGAAATTGTTTTCTTCGGTTTTCCGGCGTTAGTAGGTACACCTGGTCCAGCTAGTCCCAAAAAGTGCAACAGTTTAACTCTTAAAGTTAAGTTGGAGATATTATGATTTTTTTAATTGTTGGAAATTGATACATTTATCTCTTTAACGGAAGCTTTTTTCTTACGAATCGTAACTCGTAGAGAAATTCTGCGAACAGCAGAATAACAAGAGGAAAATTTTGTGTAAGAAAAGTGCTACACATTGACTCTGGCACTCGAATTGACACCAATATGTCCAATTAACGAATTTTGAAAAAAATCCAAGGGTACCCCCTTTGTTGATTTTATGACAAAAGTTTTCAAAGACGAAATTGTTTCTTCGGTTTTCCGGCGTTAGTAGGTACACCTGGTCCAGCTAGTCCCAAAAAGTGCAACAGTTTAACTCTTGAAGTTAAGTTGGAGATATTTTGAAAACCCCCTTTGTTGATTTTATGACAAAAGTTTTCAAAGAAGAAATTGTTTTCTCCGGTTTTCAGGCGTTAGTAGGTACACCTGGTCCAGCTAGTCCTTAAAAGTGCAACAGTTTAACTCTTGAAGTTAAGTTTGAGATATTATGATTTTTTTAATTTTTGGAAATTGATACATTTATCTCCTTAAAGGAAGCTTTTTTCTTACGAGTCGTAACTCGTAGAGAAATTCTGCGAACAGCAGAATAACGAGAGGAAAATTTTATGTAAGAAAAGTGCTACACATTGACTCTGGCACTCGAATTGACACCAATATTTTCAATTAACGAATTTTGAAAAAAATCCAAGGGTACCCCCTTTGTTGATTTTATGACAAAAGTTTTCAAAG
Organism: Diabrotica virgifera virgifera; assembly: GCF_917563875.1. NCBI lineage: Eukaryota > Metazoa > Arthropoda > Insecta > Coleoptera > Chrysomelidae > Diabrotica > Diabrotica virgifera. The sequence continues at coordinate 131,993,983 of NC_065448.1, forward strand.
AAGAAATTGTTTTCTTCGGTTTTCCGGCGTTAGTAGATACACCTGGTCCAGCTAGTCCCAAAAAGTGCAACAGTTTAACCCTTGAAGTTAAGTTTGACATATTATGATTTTTTTAATTTTTGGAAATTGATACATTGATCTCTTTAACGGAAGTTTTTTTCTTACGAATCGTAACTCGTAGAGAAATTCTGCGGACAGCAGAAGAACGAGAGGAAAATTTTATGTAAGAAAAGTGCTACACATTGACTCTGGCACTCGAATTGACACCAATATGTCCAGTTAACGAATTTTGAAAAAAATCCAAGGGTACCCCCTTTGTTGATTTTATGACAAAAGTTTTCAAAGAAGAAATTGTTTTCTTCGGTTTTCCGGCGTTAGTAGATACACCTGGTCCAGCTAGTCCCAAAAAGTGCAACAGTTTAACCCTTGAAGTTAAGTTTGACATATTATGATTTTTTTAATTTTTGGAAATTGATACATTGATCTCTTTAACGGAAGCTTTTTTCTTACGAACCGTAACTCGCAGAGAACTTCTGCGGACAGCAGAAGAACGAGAGGAAAATTTTATGTAAGAAAAGTGCTACACATTGACTCTGGCACTCGAATTGACACCAATATGTCCAATTAACGAATTTTAAAAAAAATCCAAGGGTACCCCCTCTGTTGATTTTATGACAAAAGTTTTCAAAGAAGAAATTGTTTTCTCCGGTTTTCAGGCGTTAGTAGGTACACCTGGTCCAGCTAGTCCCTAAAAGTGCAACAGTTTAACTCTTGAAGTTAAGTTTGACATATTATGATTTTTTTAATTTTTGGAAATTGATACATTGATCTCTTTAACGGAAGCTTTTTTCTTACGAATCGTAACTCGTAGAGAAATTCTGCGAACAGCAGAATAACGAGAGGAAAATTTTATGTAAGAAAACATTGACTCTGGCACTCGAATTGACACCAATATTTTCAATTAACGAATTTTGAAAAAAATCCAAGGGTACCCCCTTTGTTGATTTTATGACAAAAGTTTTCAAAGAAGAAATTGTTTTCTTCGGTTTTCCGGCGTTACTAGATACACCTGGTCCAGCTAGTCCCAAAAAGTGCAACAGTTTAACTCTTGAAGTTAAGTTGGAGATATTATGATTTTTTTAATTGTTGGAAATTGATACATTTATCTCTTTAACGGAAGCTTTTTTCTTACTAACCGTAACTCGCAGAGAACTTCTGCGGAGAGCAGAAAAACGAGAGGAAAATTTTATGTAAGAAAAGTGCTACACATTGACTCTGGCACTCGAATTGACACCAATATGTCCAATTAACGAATTTTGAAAAAAATCCAAGGGTACCCCCTTTGTTGATTTTATGACAAAAGTTTTCAAAGACGAAATTGTTTCTTCGGTTTTCCGGCGTTAGTAGGTAAACCTGGTCCAGCTAGTCCCAAAAAGTGCAACAGTTTAACTCTTGAAGTTAAGTTGGAGATATTATGATTTTTTTAATTGTTGGAAATTGATACATTGATCTCTTTAACGGAAGCTTTTTTCTTACGAATCGTAACTCGTAGAGAAATTCTGCGAACAGCAGAATAACGAGAGGAAAATTTTATGTAAGAAAACATTGACTCTGGCACTCGAATTGACACCAATATTTTCAATTAACGAATTTTGAAAAAAATCCAAGGGTACCCCCTTTGTTGATTTTATGACAAAAGTTTTCAAAGAAGAAATTGTTTTCTTCGGTTTTCCGGCGTTAGTAGGTACACCTGGTCCAGCTAGTCCCAAAAAGTGCAACAGTTTAACTCTTGAAGTTAAGTTTGAGATATTATGATTTTTTTAATTGTTGGAAATTGATACATTTATCTCTTTAACGGAAGCTTTTTTCTTACGAACCGTAACTCGCAGAGAACTTCTGCGGACAGCAGAAGGACGAGAGGAAAATTTTATGTAAGAAAAGTGCTACACATTGACTCTGGCACTCGAATTGACACCAATATGTCCAATTAACGAATTTTGAAAAAAATCCAAGGGTACCCCCTTTGTTGATTTTATGACAAAAGTTTTCAAAGACGAAATTGTTTCTTCGGTTTTCCGGCGTTAGTAGGTACACCTGGTCCAGCTAGTCCCAAAAAGTGCAACAGTTTAAATCTTGAAGTTAAGTTGGAGATATTATGATTTTTTTAATTGTTGGAAATTGATACATTTATCTCTTTAACGGAAGCTTTTTTCTTACGAACCGTAACTCGCAGAGAACTTCTGCGGAAAGCAGAAGAACGAGAGGAAAATTTTATGTAAGAAAAGTGCTACACGTTGACTCTGGCACTCGAATTGACACCAATATGTCCAATTAACGAATTTTGAAAAAAATCCAAGGGTACCCCCTTTGTTGATTTTATGACAAAAGTTTTCAAAGAAGAAATTGTTTTCTTCGGTTTTCCGGCGTTAGTAGGTACACCTGGTCCAGCTAGTCCCAAAAAGTGCAACAGTTTAACTCTTAAAGTTAAGTTGGAGATATTATGATTTTTTTAATTGTTGGAAATTGATACATTTATCTCTTTAACGGAAGCTTTTTTCTTACGAATCGTAACTCGTAGAGAAATTCTGCGGACAGCAGAAGAACGAGAGGAAAATTTTATGTAAGAAAAGTGCTACACATTGACTCTGGCACTCGAATTGACACCAATATGTCCAATTAACGAATTTTAAAAAAAATCCAAGGGTACCCCCTCTGTTGATTTTATGACAAAAGTTTTCAAAGAAGAAATTGTTTTCTCCGGTTTTCAGGCGTTAGTAGGTACACCTGGTCCAGCTAGTCCCTAAAAGTGCAACAGTTTAACTCTTGAAGTTAAGTTTGACATATTATGATTTTTTTAATTTTTGGAAATTGATACATTGATCTCTTTAACGGAAGCTTTTTTCTTACGAATCGTAACTCGTAGAGAAATTCTGCGAACAGCAGAATAACGAGAGGAAAATTTTATGTAAGAAAACATTGACTCTGGCACTCGAATTGACACCAATATTTTCAATTAACGAATTTTGAAAAAAATCCAAGGGTACCCCCTTTGTTGATTTTATGACAAAAGTTTTCAAAGAAGAAATTGTTTTCTTCGGTTTTCCGGCGTTACTAGATACACATGGTCCAGCTAGTCCCAAAAAGTGCAACAGTTTAACTCTTGAAGTTAAGTTGGAGATATTATGATTTTTTTAATTGTTGGAAATTGATACATTGATCTCTTTAACGGAAGCTTTTTTCTTACGAATCGTAACTCGTAGAGAAATTCTGCGAACAGCAGAATAACGAGAGGAAAATTTTATGTAAGAAAACATTGACTCTGGCACTCGAATTGACACCAATATTTTCAATTAACGAATTTTGAAAAAAATCCAAGGGTACCCCCTGTGTTGATTTTATGACAAAAGTTTTCAAAGAAGAAATTGTTTTCTTCGCTTTTCCGGCGTTAGTAGATACACCTGGTCCAGCTAGTCCCAAAAAGTGCAACAGTTTAACTCTTGAAGTTAAGTTGGAGATATTATGATTTTTTTAATTGTTGGAAATTGATACATTTATCTCTTTAATGGAAGCTTTTTTCTTACGAACCGTAACTCGCAGAGAACTTCTGCGGGCAGCAGAAGAACGAGAGGAAAATTTTATGTAAGAAAAGTGCTACACATTGACTCTGGCACTCGAATTGACACCAATATGTCCAATTAACGAATTTTGAAAAAAATCCAAGGGTACCCCCTTTGTTGATTTTATGACAAAAGTTTTCAAAGAAGAAATTGTTTTCTTCGGTTTTCCGGCGTTACTAGATACACCTGGTCCAGCTAGTCCCAAAAAGTGCAACAGTTTAACTCTTGAAGTTAAGTTGGAGATATTATGTTTTTTGTTAATTTTTAGAAACTGATACATTTATCTCTTTAACGGAATTTTTTTTCTTACGAATCGTAACTCGTAGAGAAATTCTGCGAACAGCAGAATAACGAGAGGAAAATTTTATGTAAGAAAAGTTGCTACCCATTGACTCTGGCACTCGAATTGACACCAATATGTCCAATTAACGAATTTTGAAAAAATCCAAGGGTACCCACTTTGTTGATTTTATGACAAAAGTTTTCAAAGAAGAAATTGTTTTCTCCGGTTTTCCGGCGTTAGTAGGTACACCTGGTCCAGCAAGTCCCAAAAAGTGCAACAGTTTAACTCTTGAAGTTAAGTTTGAGATATTATGATTTTTTTAATTTTTGGAAATTGATACATTTATCTCTTTAACGGAAGCTTTTCTCTTACGAATCGTAACTCGTAGAGAAATTCTGCGAACAGCAGAATAACGAGAGGAAAATTTTATGTAAGAAAAGTGCTACACATTGACTGTGGCACTCGAATTGACACCAATATGTCCAATTAACGAATTTTGAAAAAAATCCAAGGGAATAATAAAAAAAAATACCCCCTTCGTTGATTTTATGACAAAAGTTTTCAAAGAAGAAATTGTCTTCTTCGGTTTTCCGGCGTTACTAGATACACCTGGTCCAGCTAGTCCCAAAAAGTGCAACAGTTTAACTCTTGAAGTTAAGTTGGAGATATTATGTTTTTTTTAATTAGAAACTGATACATTTATCTCTTTAACGGAAGGTTTTTTCTTACGAATCGTAACTCGTAGAGAAATTCTGCGGACAGCAGAATAACGAGAGGAAAATTTTATGTAAGAAAAGTGCTACACATTGACTCTGGCACTCGAATTGACACCAATATGTCCAGTTAACGAATTTTGAAAAAAATCCAAGGGTACCCCCTTTGTTGATTTTATGACAAAAGTTTTCAAAGAAGAAATTGTTTTCTTCGGTCTTCCGGCGTTAGTAGGTACACCTGGTCCAGTTAGTCCCAAAAAGTGCAACAGTTTAACTCTTGAAGTTAAGTTGGAGATATTATGATTTTTTTAATTTTTGGAAATTGATACAGTTATCTCTTTAAAGGAAGCTTTTTTCTTACGAACCGTAACTCGCAGAGAACTTCTGCGGACAGCAGAAGAACGAAAGGAAAATTTCATGTAAGAAAAGTGCTACACATTGACTCTGGCACTCGAATTGACACCAATATTTTCAATTAACGAATTTTGAAAAAAATCCAAGGGTACCCCCTTTGTTGATTTTATGACAAAAGTTTTCAAAGAAGAAATTGTTTTCTTCGGTTTTCCAGCGTTAGTAGATACACCTAGTCCAGCTAGTCCCAAAAAGTGCTACAGTTTAACTCTTGAAGTTAAGTTGGAGATATTATGTTTTTTTTAATTTTTAGAAACTGATACATTTATCTCTTTAACGGAAGGTTTTTTCTTACGAATCGTGACTCGTAGAGAAATTCTGCGAACAGCAGAATAACGAGAGGAAAATTTTATGTAAGAAAAGTGCTACACATTGACTCTGGCGCTCGAATTGACACCAATATGTCCAATTAACGAATTTTGAAAAAAATCCTTTGTTGATTTTATGACAAAAGTTTTCAAAGACGAAATTGTTTCTTTGGTTTTCCGGCGTTAGTAGGTACACCTGGTCCAGCTAGTCCCAAAAAGTGCAACAGTTTAACTCTTGAAGTTAAGTTGGAGATATTATGATTTTTTTAATTGTTGGAAATTTATACATTTATCTCTTTAACGGAAGCTTTTTTCTTACGAACCGTAACTCGCAGAGAACTTCTGCGGACAGCAGAAGAACGAGAGGAAAATTTTATGTAAGAAAAGTGCTACACATTGACTCTGGCACTCGAATTGACACCAATATGTCCAGTTAACGAATTTTGAAAAAATCCAAGGGTACCCAATTTGTTGATTTTATGACAAAAGTTTTCAAAGAAGAAATTGTTTTCTTCGGTTTTCCGGCGTTAGTAGATACACCTGGTCCAGCTAGTCCCAAAAAGTGCAACAGTTTAACTCTTGAAGTTAGGTTGGAGATATTATGATTTTTTTAATTGTTGGAAATTTATACATTTATCTCTTTAACGGAAGCTTTTTTCTTACGAACCGTAACTCGCAGAGAACTTCTGCGGACAGCAGAAGAACGAGAGGAAAATTTTATGTAAGAAAAGTGCTACACATTGACTCTGGCACTCGAATTGACACCAATATGTCCAATTAACGAATTTTGAAAAAAATCCCTTTGTTGATTTCACAAAAAGTTTTCAAAGAAGAAATTGTTTTGTTCGGTTTTCCGGCGTTACTAGATACACCTGGTCCAGCTAGTCCCAAAAAGTGCAAGAGTTTAACTCTTGAAGTTAAGTTGGAGATATTATGTTTTTTTTAATTTTTAGAAACTGATACATTTATCTCTTTAACGGAAGGTTCTTTCTTACGAATCGTAACTCATAGAGAAATTCTGCGAACTGCAGAATAACGAGAGGAAAATTTTATGTAAGAAAAGTGCTACACATTGACTCTGGCACTCGAATTGACACCAATATGTCCAGTTAACGAATTTTGAAAAAAATCCAAGGGTACCCCCTTTGTTGATTTTATGACAAAAGTTTTCAAAGTAGAAATTGTTTTCTCCGGTTTTCCGGCGTTACTAGATACACCTGGTCCAGCTCGTCCCAAAAAGTGCAACAGTTTAACTCTTGAAGTTAAGTTGGAGATATTATGTTTTTTTTAATTTTTAGAAACTGATACATTTATCTCTTTTAACGGAAGGTTCTTTCTTACGAATCGTAACTCGTAGAGAAATTCTGCGAACAGCAGAATAACGAGAGGAAAATTTTATGTAAGAAAAGTTCTACACATTGACTCTGGCACTCGCATTGACACCAATATTTTCAATCAACGAATTTTGAAAAAAATCCAAGGGTACTACCCCCTTTGTTGATTTTATGACAAAAGTTTTCAAAGAAGACATTGTTTTCTTCGGTTTTCCGGCGTTAGTAGATACACCTGGTCCAGCTAGTCCCAAAAAGTGCAACAGTTTAACTCTTGAAGTTAGGTTGGAGATATTATGATTTTTTTAATTGTTGGAAATTGATACATTTATCTCTTTAACGGAAGTTTTTTCTTACGAACCGTAACTCGCAGAGAACTTCTGCGGACAGCAGAAGAACGAGAGGAAAATTTTATGTAAGAAAAGTGCTACACGTTGACTCTGGCACTCGAATTGACACCAATATGTCCAATTAACGAATTTTGAAAAAAATCCAAGGGTATCCCTTTGTTGATTTTATGACAAAAGTTTTCAAAGCAGAAATTGTTTTCTTCGCTTTTCCGGCGTTACTAAATACACCTGGTCCAGCTGGTTGCAAAAAGTGCAACAGTTTAACTCTTGAAGTTAAGTTGGAGATATTATGATTTTTTTAATTGTTGGAAATTGATACATTTATCTCTTTAACGGAAGCTTTTTTCTTACGAACCGTAACTCGCAGAGAACTTCTGGGGACAGCAGAAGAACGAAAGGAAAATTTTATGTAAGAAAAGTGCTACACATTGACTCTGGCACTCGAATTGACACCAATATGTCCAATTAACGAATTTTGAAAAAAATTGTTTGAAAAAAAAAGAAGAAATTGTTTTCTTCGGTTTTCCGGCGTTACTAGATACACCTGGTCCAGCTAGTCCCAAAAAGTGCAAGAGTTTAACTCTTGAAATTAAGTTGGAGATATTATGTTTTTTTTAATTTTTAGAAACTGATACATTTATCTCTTTAACGGAAGGTTCTTTCTTACGAATCGTAACTCGTAGAGAAATTCTGCGAACAGCAGAATAACGAGAGGAAAATTTTATGTAAGAAAAGTGCTACACATTGACTCTGGCACTCGAATTGACACCAATATGTCCAGTTAACGAATTTTGAAAAAAATCCAAGGTTACCCCCTTTGTTGATTTTATGACAAAAGTTTTCAAAGAAGAAATTGTTTTCTTCGGTTTTCCGGCGTTAGTAGATACACCTGGTCCAGCTAGTCCCAAAAAGTGCAACAGTTTAACCCTTGAAGTTAAGTTTGACATATTATGATTTTTTTAATTTTTGGAAATTGATACATTGATCTCTTTAACGGAAGCTTTTTTCTTACGAATCGTAACTCGTAGAGAAATTCTGCGGACAGCAGAAGAACGAGAGGAAAATTTTATGTAAGAAAAGTGCTACACATTGACTCTGGCACTCGAATTGACACCAATATGTCCAGTTAACGAATTTTGAAAAAAATCCAAGGGTACCCCCTTTGTTGATTTTATGACAAAAGTTTTCAAAGAAGAAATTGTTTTCTTCAGTTTTCCGGCGTTAGTAGATACACCTGGTCCAGCTAGTCCCAAAAAGTGCAACAGTTTAACCCTTGAAGTTAAGTTTGACATATTATGATTTTTTTAATTTTTGGAAATTGATACATTGATCTCTTTAACGGAAGCTTTTTTCTTACGAACCGTAACTCGCAGAGAACTTCTGCGGACAGCAGAAGAACGAGAGGAAAATTTTATGTAAGAAAAGTGCTACACATTGACTCTGGCACTCGAATTGACACCAATATGTCCAATTAACGAATTTTAAAAAAAATCCAAGGGTACCCCCTCTGTTGATTTTATGACAAAAGTTTTCAAAGAAGAAATTGTTTTCTCCGGTTTTCAGGCGTTAGTAGGTACACCTGGTCCAGCTAGTCCCTAAAAGTGCAACAGTTTAACTCTTGAAGTTAAGTTTGACATATTATGATTTTTTTAATTTTTGGAAATTGATACATTGATCTCTTTAACGGAAGCTTTTTTCTTACGAATCGTAACTCGTAGAGAAATTCTGCGAACAGCAGAATAACGAGAGGAAAATTTTATGTAAGAAAACATTGACTCTGGCACTCGAATTGACACCAATATTTTCAATTAACGAATTTTGAAAAAAATCCAAGGGTACCCCCTTTGTTGATTTTATGACAAAAGTTTTCAAAGAAGAAATTGTTTTCTTCGGTTTTCCGGCGTTACTAGATACACCTGGTCCAGCTAGTCCCAAAAAGTGCAACAGTTTAACTCTTGAAGTTAAGTTGGAGATATTATGATTTTTTTAATTGTTGGAAATTGATACATTTATCTCTTTAACGGAAGCTTTTTTCTTACTAACCGTAACTCGCAGAGAACTTCTGCGGAGAGCAGAAAAACGAGAGGAAAATTTTATGTAAGAAAAGTGCTACACATTGACTCTGGCACTCGAATTGACACCAATATGTCCAATTAACGAATTTTGAAAAAAATCCAAGGGTACCCCCTTTGTTGATTTTATGACAAAAGTTTTCAAAGACGAAATTGTTTCTTCGGTTTTCCGGCGTTAGTAGGTAAACCTGGTCCAGCTAGTCCCAAAAAGTGCAACAGTTTAACTCTTGAAGTTAAGTTGGAGATATTATGATTTTTTTAATTGTTGGAAATTGATACATTGATCTCTTTAACGGAAGCTTTTTTCTTACGAATCGTAACTCGTAGAGAAATTCTGCGAACAGCAGAATAACGAGAGGAAAATTTTATGTAAGAAAACATTGACTCTGGCACTCGAATTGACACCAATATTTTCAATTAACGAATTTTGAAAAAAATCCAAGGGTACCCCCTTTGTTGATTTTATGACAAAAGTTTTCAAAGAAGAAATTGTTTTCTTCGGTTTTCCGGCGTTAGTAGGTACACCTGGTCCAGCTAGTCCCAAAAAGTGCAACAGTTTAACTCTTGAAGTTAAGTTTGAGATATTATGATTTTTTTAATTGTTGGAAATTGATACATTTATCTCTTTAACGGAAGCTTTTTTCTTACGAACCGTAACTCGCAGAGAACTTCTGCGGACAGCAGAAGGACGAGAGGAAAATTTTATGTAAGAAAAGTGCTACACATTGACTCTGGCACTCGAATTGACACCAATATGTCCAATTAACGAATTTTGAAAAAAATCCAAGGGTACCCCCTTTGTTGATTTTATGACAAAAGTTTTCAAAGACGAAATTGTTTCTTCGGTTTTCCGGCGTTAGTAGGTACACCTGGTCCAGCTAGTCCCAAAAAGTGCAACAGTTTAAATCTTGAAGTTAAGTTGGAGATATTATGATTTTTTTAATTGTTGGAAATTGATACATTTATCTCTTTAACGGATGCTTTTTTCTTACGAACCGTAACTCGCAGAGAACTTCTGCGGAAAGCAGAAGAACGAGAGGAAAATTTTATGTAAGAAAAGTGCTACACGTTGACTCTGGCACTCGAATTGACACCAATATGTCCAATTAACGAATTTTGAAAAAAATCCAAGGGTACCCCCTTTGTTGATTTTATGACAAAAGTTTTCAAAGAAGAAATTGTTTTCTTCGGTTTTCCGGCGTTAGTAGGTACACCTGGTCCAGCTAGTCCCAAAAAGTGCAACAGTTTAACTCTTAAAGTTAAGTTGGAGATATTATGATTTTTTTAATTGTTGGAAATTGATACATTTATCTCTTTAACGGAAGCTTTTTTCTTACGAATCGTAACTCGTAGAGAAATTCTGCGGACAGCAGAAGAACGAGAGGAAAATTTTATGTAAGAAAAGTGCTACACATTGACTCTGGCACTCGAATTGACACCAATATGTCCAATTAACGAATTTTAAAAAAAATCCAAGGGTACCCCCTCTGTTGATTTTATGACAAAAGTTTTCAAAGAAGAAATTGTTTTCTCCGGTTTTCAGACGTTAGTAGGTACACCTGGTCCAGCTAGTCCCTAAAAGTGCAACAGTTTAACTCTTGAAGTTAAGTTTGACATATTATGATTTTTTTAATTTTTGGAAATTGATACATTGATCTCTTTAACGGAAGCTTTTTTCTTACGAATCGTAACTCGTAGAGAAATTCTGCGAACAGCAGAATAACGAGAGGAAAATTTTATGTAAGAAAACATTGACTCTGGCACTCGAATTGACACCAATATTTTCAATTAACGAATTTTGAAAAAAATCCAAGGGTACCCCCTTTGTTGATTTTATGACAAAAGTTTTCAAAGAAGAAATTGTTTTCTTCGGTTTTCCGGCGTTACTAGATACACCTGTTAAGTTGGAGATATTATGATTTTTTTAATTGTTGGAAATTGATACATTTATCTCTTTAACGGAAGCTTTTTTCTTACGAACCGTAACTCGCAGAGAACTTCTGCGGACAGCAGAAAAACGAGAGGAAAATTTTATGTAAGAAAAGTGCTACACATTGACTCTGGCACTCGAATTGACACCAATATGTCCAATTAACGAATTTTGAAAAAAATCCAAGGGTACCCCCTTTGTTGATTTTATGACAAAAGTTTTCAAAGACGAAATTGTTTCTTCGGTTTTCCGGCGTTAGTAGGTACACCTGGTCCAGCTAGTCCCAAAAAGTGCAACAGTTTAACTCTTGAAGTTAAGTTGGAGATATTATGATTTTTTTAATTGTTGGAAATTGATACATTTATCTCTTTAACGGAAGCTTTTTTCTTACGAACCGTAACTCGCAGAGAACTTCTGCGGACAGCAGAAGGACGAGAGGAAAATTTTATGTAAGAAAAGTGCTACACATTGACTCTGGCACTCGAATTGACACCAATATGTCCAATTAACGAATTTTGAAAAAAATCCAAGGGTACCCCCTTTGTTGATTTTATGACAAAAGTTTTCAAAGACGAAATTGTTTCTTCGGTTTTCCGGCGTTAGTAGGTACACCTGGTCCAGCTAGTCCCAAAAAGTGCAACAGTTTAAATCTTGAAGTTAAGTTGGAGATATTATGATTTTTTTAATTGTTGGAAATTGATACATTTATCTCTTTAACGGATGCTTTTTTCTTACGAACCGTAACTCGCAGAGAACTTCTGCGGAAAGCAGAAGAACGAGAGGAAAATTTTATGTAAGAAAAGTGCTACACGTTGACTCTGGCACTCGAATTGACACCAATATGTCCAATTAACGAATTTTGAAAAAAATCCAAGGGTACCCCCTTTGTTGATTTTATGACAAAAGTTTTCAAAGAAGAAATTGTTTTCTTCGGTTTTCCGGCGTTAGTAGGTACACCTGGTCCAGCTAGTCCCAAAAAGTGCAACAGTTTAACTCTTAAAGTTAAGTTGGAGATATTATGATTTTTTTAATTGTTGGAAATTGATACATTTATCTCTTTAACGGAAGCTTTTTTCTTACGAATCGTAACTCGTAGAGAAATTCTGCGGACAGCAGAAGAACGAGAGGAAAATTTTATGTAAGAAAAGTGCTACACATTGACTCTGGCACTCGAATTGACACCAATATGTCCAATTAACGAATTTTAAAAAAAATCCAAGGGTACCCCCTCTGTTGATTTTATGACAAAAGTTTTCAAAGAAGAAATTGTTTTCTCCGGTTTTCAGACGTTAGTAGGTACACCTGGTCCAGCTAGTCCCTAAAAGTGCAACAGTTTAACTCTTGAAGTTAAGTTTGACATATTATGATTTTTTTAATTTTTGGAAATTGATACATTGATCTCTTTAACGGAAGCTTTTTTCTTACGAATCGTAACTCGTAGAGAAATTCTGCGAACAGCAGAATAACGAGAGGAAAATTTTATGTAAGAAAACATTGACTCTGGCACTCGAATTGACACCAATATTTTCAATTAACGAATTTTGAAAAAAATCCAAGGGTACCCCCTTTGTTGATTTTATGACAAAAGTTTTCAAAGAAGAAATTGTTTTCTTCGGTTTTCCGGCGTTACTAGATACACCTGGTCCAGCTAGTCCCAAAAAGTGCAACAGTTTAACTCTTGAAGTTAAGTTGGAGATATTATGATTTTTTTAATTGTTGGAAATTGATACATTTATCTCTTTAACGGAAGCTTTTTTCTTACTAACCGTAACTCGCAGAGAACTTCTGCGGAGAGCAGAAAAACGAGAGGAAAATTTTATGTAAGAAAAGTGCTACACATTGACTCTGGCACTCGAATTGACACCAATATGTCCAATTAACGAATTTTGAAAAAAATCCAAGGGTACCCCCTTTGTTGATTTTATGACAAAAGTTTTCAAAGACGAAATTGTTTCTTCGGTTTTCCGGCGTTAGTAGGTAAACCTGGTCCAGCTAGTCCCAAAAAGTGCAACAGTTTAACTCTTGAAGTTAAGTTGGAGATATTATGATTTTTTTAATTGTTGGAAATTGATACATTGATCTCTTTAACGGAAGCTTTTTTCTTACGAATCGTAACTCGTAGAGAAATTCTGCGAACAGCAGAATAACGAGAGGAAAATTTTATGTAAGAAAACATTGACTCTGGCACTCGAATTGACACCAATATTTTCAATTAACGAATTTTGAAAAAAATCCAAGGGTACCCCCTTTGTTGATTTTATGACAAAAGTTTTCAAAGAAGAAATTGTTTTCTTCGGTTTTCCGGCGTTAGTAGGTACACCTGGTCCAGCTAGTCCCAAAAAGTGCAACAGTTTAACTCTTGAAGTTAAGTTTGAGATATTATGATTTTTTTAATTGTTGGAAATTGATACATTTATCTCTTTAACGGAAGCTTTTTTCTTACGAACCGTAACTCGCAGAGAACTTCTGCGGACAGCAGAAGGACGAGAGGAAAATTTTATGTAAGAAAAGTGCTACACATTGACTCTGGCACTCGAATTGACACCAATATGTCCAATTAACGAATTTTGAAAAAAATCCAAGGGTACCCCCTTTGTTGATTTTATGACAAAAGTTTTCAAAGACGAAATTGTTTCTTCGGTTTTCCGGCGTTAGTAGGTACACCTGGTCCAGCTAGTCCCAAAAAGTGCAACAGTTTAAATCTTGAAGTTAAGTTGGAGATATTATGATTTTTTTAATTGTTGGAAATTGATACATTTATCTCTTTAACGGATGCTTTTTTCTTACGAACCGTAACTCGCAGAGAACTTCTGCGGAAAGCAGAAGAACGAGAGGAAAATTTTATGTAAGAAAAGTGCTACACGTTGACTCTGGCACTCGAATTGACACCAATATGTCCAATTAACGAATTTTGAAAAAAATCCAAGGGTACCCCCTTTGTTGATTTTATGACAAAAGTTTTCAAAGAAGAAATTGTTTTCTTCGGTTTTCCGGCGTTAGTAGGTACACCTGGTCCAGCTAGTCCCAAAAAGTGCAACAGTTTAACTCTTAAAGTTAAGTTGGAGATATTATGATTTTTTTAATTGTTGGAAATTGATACATTTATCTCTTTAACGGAAGCTTTTTTCTTACGAATCGTAACTCGTAGAGAAATTCTGCGGACAGCAGAAGAACGAGAGGAAAATTTTACGTAAGAAAAGTGCTACACATTGACTCTGGCACTCGAATTGACACCAATATGTCCAATTAACGAATTTTAAAAAAAATCCAAGGGTACCCCCTCTGTTGATTTTATGACAAAAGTTTTCAAAGAAGAAATTGTTTTCTCCGGTTTTCAGACGTTAGTAGGTACACCTGGTCCAGCTAGTCCCTAAAAGTGCAACAGTTTAACTCTTGAAGTTAAGTTTGACATATTATGATTTTTTTAATTTTTGGAAATTGATACATTGATCTCTTTAACGGAAGCTTTTTTCTTACGAATCGTAACTCGTAGAGAAATTCTGCGAACAGCAGAATAACGAGAGGAAAATTTTATGTAAGAAAACATTGACTCTGGCACTCGAATTGACACCAATATTTTCAATTAACGAATTTTGAAAAAAATCCAAGGGTACCCCCTTTGTTGATTTTATGACAAAAGTTTTCAAAGAAGAAATTGTTTTCTTCGGTTTTCCGGCGTTACTAGATACACCTGTTAAGTTGGAGATATTATGATTTTTTTAATTGTTGGAAATTGATACATTTATCTCTTTAACGGAAGCTTTTTTCTTACGAACCGTAACTCGCAGAGAACTTCTGCGGACAGCAGAAAAACGAGAGGAAAATTTTATGTAAGAAAAGTGCTACACATTGACTCTGGCACTCGAATTGACACCAATATGTCCAATTAACGAATTTTGAAAAAAATCCAAGGGTACCCCCTTTGTTGATTTTATGACAAAAGTTTTCAAAGACGAAATTGTTTCTTCGGTTTTCCGGCGTTAGTAGGTACACCTGGTCCAGCTAGTCCCAAAAAGTGCAACAGTTTAACTCTTGAAGTTAAGTTGGAGATATTATGATTTTTTTAATTGTTGGAAATTGATACATTGATCTCTTTAACGGAAGCTTTTTTCTTACGAATCGTAACTCGTAGAGAAATTCTGCGAACAGCAGAATAACGAGAGGAAAATTTTATGTAAGAAAACATTGACTCTGGCACTCGAATTGACACCAATATTTTCAATTAACGAATTTTGAAAAAAATCCAAGGGTACCCCCTTTGTTGATTTTATGACAAAAGTTTTCAAAGAAGAAATTGTTTTCTTCGGTTTTCCGGCGTTAGTAGGTACACCTGGTCCAGCTAGTCCCAAAAAGTGCAACAGTTTAACTCTTGAAGTTAAGTTGGAGATATTATGATTTTTTTAATTGTTGGAAATTGATACATTTATCTCTTTAACGGAAGCTTTTTTCTTACGAACCGTAACTCGCAGAGAACTTCTGCGGACAGCAGAAGGACGAGAGGAAAATTTTATGTAAGAAAAGTGCTACACATTGACTCTGGCTCTCGAATTGACACCAATATGTCCAATTAACGAATTTTGAAAAAAATCCAAGGGTACCGCCTTTGTTGATTTTATGACAAAAGTTTTCAAAGACGAAATTGTTTCTTCGGTTTTCCGGCGTTAGTAGGTACACCTGGTCCAGCTAGTCCCAAAAAGTGCAACAGTTTAACTCTTGAAGTTAAGTTGGAGATATTATGATTTTTTTAATTGTTGGAAATTGATACATTTATCTCTTTAACGGAAGCTTTTTTCTTACGAACCGTAACTCGCAGAGAACTTCTGCGGAAAACAGAAGAACGAGAGGAAAATTTTATGTAAGAAAAGTGCTACACGTTGACTCTGGCACTCGAATTGACACCAATATGTCCAATTAACGAATTTTGAAAAAAATCCAAGGGTACCCCCTTTGTTGATTTTATGACAAAAGTTTTCAAAGAAGAAATTGTTTTCTTCGGTTTTCCGGCGTTAGTAGGTACACCTGGTCCAGCTTGTCCCAAAAAGTGCAACAGTTTAACTCTTAAAGTTAAGTTGGAGATATTATGATTTTTTTAATTGTTGGAAATTGATACATTTATCTCTTTAACGGAAGCTTTTTTCTTACGAATCGTAACTCGTAGAGAAATTCTGCGAACAGCAGAATAACAAGAGGAAAATTTTATGTAAGAAAAGTGCTACACATTGACTCTGGCACTCGAATTGACACCAATATGTCCAATTAACGAATTTTGAAAAAAATCCAAGGGTACCCCCTTTGTTGATTTTATGACAAAAGTTTTCAAAGACGAAATTGTTTCTTCGGTTTTCCGGCGTTAGTAGGTACACCTGGTCCAGCTAGTCCCAAAAAGCGCAACAGTTTAACTCTTGAAGTTAAGTTGGAGATATTTTGAAAACCCCCTTTGTTGATTTTATGACAAAAGTTTTCAAAGAAGAAATTGTTTTCTCCGGTTTTCAGGCGTTAGTAGGTACACCTGGTCCAGCTAGTCCTTAAAAGTGCAACAGTTTAACTCTTGAAGTTAAGTTTGAGATATTATGATTTTTTTAATTTTTGGAAATTGATACATTTATCTCCTTAAAGGAAGCTTTTTTCTTACGAGTCGTAACTCGTAGAGAAATTCTGCGAACAGCAGAATAACGAGAGGAAAATTTTATGTAAGAAAAGTGCTACACATTGACTCTGGCACTCGAATTGACACCAATATTTTCAATTAACGAATTTTGAAAAAAATCCAAGGGTACCCCCTTTGTTGATTTTATGACAAAAGTTTTCAAAGAAGAAATTGATTTCTTCGCTTTTCCGGCGTTAGTAGATACACCTGGTCCAGCTAGTCCCAAAAAGTGCAACAGTTTAACTCTTGAAGTTAAGTTGGAGATATTATGATTTTTTTAATTGTTGGAAATTGATACATTTATCTCTTTAACGGAAGTTTTTTTCTTACGAACCGTAACTCGCAGAGAACTTCTGCGGAAAGCAGAAGAACGAGAAGAAAATTTTATGTAAGAAAAGTGCTACACATTGACTCTGGCACTCGAATTGACACCAATATCTCCAATTAACGAATTTTGAAAAAAATCCAAGGGTACCCCCTTTGTTGATTTTATGAAAAAAGTTTTCAAAGAAGAAATTGTTTTCTTCGGTTTTCCGGCGTTAGTAGATACACCTGGTCCAGCTAGTCCCAAAAAGTGCAACAGTTTAACTCTTGAAGTTAAGTTGGAGATATTATGTTTTTTTTAATTTTTAGAAACTGATACATTTATCTCTTTAACGGAAGGTTTTTTATTACGAACCGTAACTCGCAGAGAACTTCTGCGGACAGCAGAAGAACGAGAGGAAAATTTTATGTAAGAAAAGTGCTACACATTGACTCTGGCACTCGAATTGACACCAATATGTCCAATTAACGAATTTTGAAAAAAATCCAAGGGTACCCCCTCTGTTGATTTTATGACAAAAGTTTTCAAAGAAGAAATTGTTTTCTCCGGTTTTCAGGCGTTAGTAGGTACACCTGGTCCAGCTAGTCCCTAAAAGTGCAACAGTTTAACTCTTGAAGTTAAGTTTGACATATTATGATTTTTTTAATTTTTGGAAATTGATACATTGATCTCTTTAACGGAAGCTTTTTTCTTACGAATCGTAACTCGTAGGGAAATTCTGCGAACAGCAGAATAACGAGAGGAAAATTTTATGTAAGAAAACATTGACTCTGGCACTCGAATTGACACCAATATTCTCAATTAACGAATTTTGAAAAAAATCCAAGGGTACCCCCTTTGTTGATTTTATGACAAAAGTTTTCAAAGAAGAAAGTGTTTTCTTCGGTTTTCCGGCGTTACTAGATACACCTGGTCCAGCTAGTCCCAAAAAGTGCAACAGTTTAACTCTTGAAGTTAAGTTGGAGATATTATGATTTTTTTAATTGTTGGAAATTGATACATTTATCTCTTTAACGGAAGCTTTTTTCTTACGAACCGTAACTCGCAGAGAACTTCTGCGGAAAGCAGAAGAACGAGAGGAAAATTTTATGTAAGAAAAGTGCTACACATTGATTCTGGCACTCGAATTGACACCAATATGTCCAATTAACGAATTTTGAAAAAAATCCAAGGGTACCCCCTTTGTTGATTTTATGACAAAAGTTTTCAAAGAAGAAATTGTTTTCTTCGGTTTTCCGGCGTTAGTAGGTACACCTGGTCCAGCTAGTCCCAAAAAGTGCAACAGTTTAACTCTTAAAGTTAAGTTGGAGATATTATGATTTTTTTAATTGTTGGAAATTGATACATTTATCTCTTTAACGGAAGCTTTTTTCTTACGAATCGTAACTCGTAGAGAAATTCTGCGAACAGCAGAATAACGAGAGGAAAATTTTATGTAAGAAAAGTGCTACACATTGACTCTGGCACTCGAATTGACACCAATATGTCCAATTAACGAATTTTGAAAAAAATCCAAGGGTACCTCCTTTGTTGATTTTATGACAAAAGTTTTCAAAGACGAAATTGTTTCTTCGGTTTTCCGGCGTTAGTAGGTACACCTGGTCCAGCTATTCCCAAAAAGTGCAACAGTTTAACTCTTGAAGTTAAGTTGGAGATATTTTGAAAACCCCCTTTGTTGATTTTATGACAAAAGTTTTCAAAGAAGAAATTGTTTTCTCCGGTTTTCAGACGTTAGTAGGTACACCTGGTCCAGCTAGTCCCTAAAAGTGCAACAGTTTAACTCTTGAAGTTAAGTTTGAGATATTATGATTTTTTTAATTTTTGGAAATTGATACATTTATCTCCTTAAAGGAAGCTTTTTTCTTACGAATCGTAACTTGTAGAGAAATTCTGCGAACAGCAGAATAACGAGAGGAAAATTTTATGTAAGAAAAGTGCTACACATTGACTCTGGCACTCGAATTGACACCAATATGTCCAATTAACGAATTTTGAAAAAAATCCAAGGGTACCCCCTTTGTTGATTTTATGACAAAAGTTTTCAAAGACGAAATTGTTTCTTCGGTTTTCCGGCGTTAGTAGGTACACCTGGTCCAGCTAGTCCCAAAAAGTGCAACAGTTTAACTCTTGAAGTTAAGTTGGAGATATTATGATTTTTTTAATTGTTGGAAATTGATACATTTATCTCTTTAACGGAAGCTTTTTTCTTACGAACCGTAACTAGCAGAGAACTTCTGCGGAAAGCGGAAGAACGAGAGGAAAATTTTATGTAAGAAAAGTGCTACACATTGATTCTGGCACTCGAATTGACACCAATATGTCCAATTAACGAATTTTGAAAAAAATCCAAGGGTACCCCCTTTGTTGATTTTATGACAAAAGTTTTCAAAGAAGAAATTGTTTTCTTCGGTTTTCCGGCGTTAGTAGGTACACCTGGTCCAGCTAGTCCCAAAAAGTGCAACAGTTTAACTCTTAAAGTTAAGTTGGAGATATTATGATTTTTTTAATTGTTGGAAATTGATACATTTATCTCTTTAACGGAAGCTTTTTTCTTACGAATCGTAACTCGTAGAGAAATTCTGCGAACAGCAGAATAACGAGAGGAAAATTTTATGTAAGAAAAGTGCTACACATTGACTCTGGCACTCGAATTGACACCAATATGTCCAATTAACGAATTTTGAAAAAAATCCAAGGGTACCTCCTTTGTTGATTTTATGACAAAAGTTTTCAAAGACGAAATTGTTTCTTCGGTTTTCCGGCGTTAGTAGGTACACCTGGTCCAGCTATTCCCAAAAAGTGCAACAGTTTAACTCTTGAAGTTAAGTTGGAGATATTTTGAAAACCCCCTTTGTTGATTTTATGACAAAAGTTTTCAAAGAAGAAATTGTTTTCTCCGGTTTTCAGACGTTAGTAGGTACACCTGGTCCAGCTAGTCCCTAAAAGTGCAACAGTTTAACTCTTGAAGTTAAGTTTGAGATATTATGATTTTTTTAATTTTTGGAAATTGATACATTTATCTCCTTAAAGGAAGCTTTTTTCTTACGAATCGTAACTTGTAGAGAAATTCTGCGAACAGCAGAATAACGAGAGGAAAATTTTATGTAAGAAAAGTGCTACACATTGACTCTGGCACTCGAATTGACACCAATATTTTCAATTAACGAATTTTGAAAAAAATCCAAGGGTACCCCCTTTGTTGATTTTATGACAAAAGTTTTCAAAGAAGAAATTGTTTTCTTCGCTTTTCCGGCGTTAGTAGATACACCTGGTCCAGCTAGTCCCAAAAAGTGCAACAGTTTAACTCTTGAAGTTAAGTTGGAGATATTATGATTTTTTTAATTGTTGGAAATTGATACATTTATCTCTTTAACGGAAGTTTTTTTCTTACGAACCGTAACTCGCAGAGAACTTCTGCGGAAAGCAGAAGAACGAGAAGAAAATTTTATGTAAGAAAAGTGCTACACATTGACTCTGGCACTCGAGTTGACACCAATATCTCCAATTAACGAATTTTGAAAAAAATCCAAGGGTACCCCCTTTGTTGATTTTATGACAAAAGTTTTCAAAGAAGAAATTGTTTTCTTCGGTTTTCCGGCGTTAGTAGATACACCTGGTCCAGCTAGTCCCAAAAAGTGCAACAGTTTAACTCTTGAAGTTAAGTTGGAGATATTATGTTTTTTTTAATTTTTAGAAACTGATACATTTATCTCTTTAACGGAAGGTTTTTTCTTACGAATCGTAACTCGTAGAGAAATTCTGCGAACAGCAGAATAACGAGAGGAAAATTTTATGTAAGAAAAGTGCTACACATTGACTCTGGCACTCGAATTGACACCAATATGTCCAATTAACGAATTTTGAAAAAAATCCAAGGGATTATCCCTTTGTTGATTTTATGACAAAAGTTTTCAAAGACGAAATTGTTTCTTCGGTTTTCCGGCGTTAGTAGGTACACCTGGTCCAGCTAGTCCCAAAAAGTGCAACAGTTTAACTCTTGAAGTTAAGTTGGAGATATTATGATTTTTTTAATTGTTGGAAATTGATACATTTATCTCTTTAACGGAAGCTTTTTTCTTACGAATCGTAACTCGCAGAGAACTTCTGCGCAAAGCAGAAGAACGAGAGGAAAATTTTATGTAAGAAAAGTGCTACACATTGACTCTGGCACTCGAATTGACACCAATATGTCCAATTAACGAATTTTGAAAAAAATCCAAGGGTACCCCTTTTGTTGATTTTATGACAAAAGTTTTCAAAGAAGAAATTGTTTTCTTCGGTTTTCCGGCGTTACTAGATACACCTGGTCCAGCTGGTCGCAAAAAGTGCAACAGTTTAACTCTTGAAGTTAAGGTGGAGATATTATGATTTTTTTAATTGTTGGAAATTGATACATTTATCTCTTTAACGGAAGCTTTTTTCTTACGAACCGTAACTCGCAGAGAACTTCTGGGGACAGCAGAAGAACGAAAGGAAAATTTTATGTAAGAAAAGTGTTACACATTGACTCTGGCACTCGAATTGACACCAATATGTCCAATTAACGAATTTTGAAAAAAATCCAAGGGATTATCCCTTTGTTGATTTTATGACAAAAGTTTTCAAAGACGAAACTGTTTCTTCGGTTTTCCGGCGTTAGTAGGTACACCTGGTCCAGCTAGTCCCAAAAAGTGCAACAGTTTAACTCTTGATGTTAAGTTGGAGATATTATGTTTTTTTTAATTTTTAGAAACTGATACATTTATCTCTTTAACGGAAGGTTTTTTCTTACGAATCGTAACTCGTAGAGAAATTCTGCGAACAGCAGAATAACGAGAGGAAAATTTTATGTAAGAAAAGTGCTACACATTGACTCTGGCACTCGAATTGACACCAATATGTCCAATTAACGAATTTTGAAAAAAAATCCAAGGGTACCCCCTTTGTTGATTTTATGACAAAAGTTTTCAAAGAAGAAATTGTTTTCTTCGGTTTTCCGGCGTTACTAGATACACCTGGTCCAGCTGGTCGCAAAAAGTGCAACAGTTTAACTCTTGAAGTTAAGGTGGAGATATTATGATTTTTTTAATTGTTGGAAATTGATACATTTATCTCTTTAACGGAAGCTTTTTTCTTACGAACCGTAACTCGCAGAGAACTTCTGGGGACAGCAGAAGAACGAAAGGAAAATTTTATGTAAGAAAAGTGCTACACATTGACTCTGGCACTCGAATTGACACCAATATGTCCAATTAACGAATTTTGAAAAAAATCCAAGGGATTATCCCTTTGTTGATTTTATGACAAAAGTTTTCAAAGACGAAATTGTTTCTTCGGTTTTCCGGCGTTAGTAGGTACACCTGGTCCAGCTAGTCTCAAAAAGTGCAACAGTTTAACTCTTGAAGTTAAGTTGGAGATATTATGATTTTTTTAATTGTTGGAAATTGATACATTTATCTCTTTAACGGAAGCTTTTTTCTTACGAACCGTAACTCGCAGAGAACTTCTGGGGACAGCAGAAGAACGAAAGGAAAATTTTATGTAACAAAAGTGCTACACATTGACTCTGGCACTCGAATTGACACCAATATGTCCAATTAACGAATTTTGAAAAAAATCCAAGGGATTATCCCTTTGTTGATTTTATGACAAAAGTTTTCAAAGAAGAAATTGTTTTCTTCGGTTTTCCGGCGTTACTAGATACACCTGGTCCAGCTAGTCCCAAAAAGTGCAACAGTTTAACTCTTGAAGTTAAGTTGGAGATATTATGTTTTTTTTAATTTTTAGAAACTGATACATTTATCTCTTTAACGGAAGGTTTTTTCTTCCGAATCGTAACTCGTAGAGAAATTCTGCGGACAGAAGAATAACGAGAGGAAAATTTTATGTAAGAAAAGTGCTACACATTGACTCTGGCACTCGAATTGACACCAATATGTCCAATTAACGAATTTTGAAAAAAATCCAAGGGATTATCCCTTTGTTGATTTTATGACAAAAGTTTTCAAAGACGAAATTGTTTCTTCGGTTTTCCGGCGTTAGTAGGTACACCTGGTCCAGCTAGTCCCAAAAAGTGCAACAGTTTAACTCTTGAAGTTAAGTTGGAGATATTATGATTTTTTTAATTGTTGGAAATTGATACATTTATCTCTTTAACGGAAGCTTTTTTCTTACGAATCGTAACTCGCAGAGAACTTCTGCGCAAAGCAGAAGAACGAGAGGAAAATTTTATGTAAGAAAAGTGCTACACATTGACTCTGGCACTCGAATTGACACCAATATGTCCAATTAACGAATTTTGAAAAAAATCCAAGGGTACCCCCTTTGTTGATTTTATGACAAAAGTTTTCAAAGAAGAAATTGTTTTCTTCGGTTTTCCGGCGTTACTAGATACACCTGGTCCAGCTGGTCGCAAAAAGTGCAACAGTTTAACTCTTGAAGTTAAGGTGGAGATATTATGATTTTTTTAATTGTTGGAAATTGATACATTTATTTCTTTAACGGAAGCTTTTTCCTTACGAACCGTAACTCGCAGAGAACTTCTGGGGACAGCAGAAGAACGAAAGGAAAATTTTATGTAAGAAAAGTGCTACACATTGACTCTGGCACTCGAATTGACACCAATATGTCCAATTAACGAATTTTGAAAAAAATCCAAGGGTTACCCCCTTTGTTGATTTTATGACAAAAGTTTTCAAAGAAGAAATTGTTTTCTTCGGTTTTCCGGCGTTACTAGATACACCTGGTCCAGCTAGTCCCAAAAAGTGTAACAGTTTAACTCTTGAAGTTAAGTTGGAGATATTATGTTTTTTTTTAATTGTTGGAAATTGATACATTTATCTCTTTAACGGAAGCTTTTTTCTTACGAACCGTAACTCGCAGAGAATTTCTGGGGACAGCAGAAAAACGAAAGGAAAATTTTATGTAAGAAAAGTGCTACACATTGACTCTGGCACTCGAATTGACACCAATATGTCCAATTAACGAATTTTGAAAAAAATCCAAGGGTACCCCCTTTGTTGATTTTATGACAAAAGTTTTCAAAGAAGAAATTGTTTTCTTCGGTTTTCCGGCGTTACTAGATACACCTGGTCCAGCTGGTCGCAAAAAGTGCAACAGTTTAACTCTTGAAGTTAAGGTGGAGATATTATGATTTTTTTAATTGTTGGAAATTGATACATTTATCTCTTTAACGGAAGCTTTTTTCTTACGAATCGTAACTCGTAGAGAAATTCTGCGAACAGCAGAATAACAAGAGGAAAATTTTATGTAAGAAAAGTGCTACACATTGACTCTGGCACTCGAATTGACACCAATATGTCCAATTAACGAATTTTGAAAAAAATCCAAGGGTACCCCCTTTGTTGATTTTATGACAAAAGTTTTCAAAGACGAAATTGTTTCTTCGGTTTTCCGGCGTTAGTAGGTACACCTGGTCCAGCTAGTCCCAAAAAGCGCAACAGTTTAACTCTTGAAGTTAAGTTGGAGATATTTTGAAAACCCCCTTTGTTGATTTTATGACAAAAGTTTTCAAAGAAGAAATTGTTTTCTCCGGTTTTCAGGCGTTAGTAGGTACACCTGGTCCAGCTAGTCCTTAAAAGTGCAACAGTTTAACTCTTGAAGTTAAGTTTGAGATATTATGATTTTTTTAATTTTTGGAAATTGATACATTTAGCTCCTTAAAGGAAGCTTTTTTCTTACGAGTCGTAACTCGTAGAGAAATTCTGCGAACAGCAGAATAACGAGAGGAAAATTTTATGTAAGAAAAGTGCTACACATTGACTCTGGCACTCGAATTGACACCAATATTTTCAATTAACGAATTTTGAAAAAAATCCAAGGGTACCCCCTTTGTTGATTTTATGACAAAAGTTTTCAAAGAAGAAATTGTTTTCTTCGCTTTTCCGGCGTTAGTAGATACACCTGGTCCAGCTAGTCCCAAAAAGTGCAACAGTTTAACTCTTGAAGTTAAGTTGGAGATATTATGATTTTTTTAATTGTTGGAAATTGATACATTTATCTCTTTAACGGAAGTTTTTTTCTTACGAACCGTAACTCGCAGAGAACTTCTGCGGAAAGCAGAAGAACGAGAAGAAAATTTTATGTAAGAAAAGTGCTACACATTGACTCTGGCACTCGAATTGACACCAATATCTCCAATTAACGAATTTTGAAAAAAATCCAAGGGTACCCCCTTTGTTGATTTTATGAAAAAAGTTTTCAAAGAAGAAATTGTTTTCTTCGGTTTTCCGGCGTTAGTAGATACACCTGGTCCAGCTAGTCCCAAAAAGTGCAACAGTTTAACTCTTGAAGTTAAGTTGGAGATATTATGTTTTTTTTAATTTTTAGAAACTGATACATTTATCTCTTTAACGGAAGGTTTTTTATTACGAACCGTAACTCGCAGAGAACTTCTGCGGACAGCAGAAGAACGAGAGGAAAATTTTATATAAGAAAAGTGCTACACATTGACTCTGGCACTCGAATTGACACCAATATGTCCAATTAACGAATTTTGAAAAAAATCCAAGGGTACCCCCTCTGTTGATTTTATGACAAAAGTTTTCAAAGAAGAAATTGTTTTCTCCGGTTTTCAGGCGTTAGTAGGTACACCTGGTCCAGCTAGTCCCTAAAAGTGCAACAGTTTAACTCTTGAAGTTAAGTTTGACATATTATGATTTTTTTAATTTTTGGAAATTGATACATTGATCTCTTTAACGGAAGCTTTTTTCTTACGAATCGTAACTCGTAGGGAAATTCTGCGAACAGCAGAATAACGAGAGGAAAATTCTATGTAAGAAAACATTGACTCTGGCACTCGAATTGACACCAATATTCTCAATTAACGAATTTTGAAAAAAATCCAAGGGTACCCCCTTTGTTGATTTTATGACAAAAGTTTTCAAAGAAGAAATTGTTTTCTTCGGTTTTCCGGCGTTACTAGATACACCTGGTCCAGCTAGTCCAAAAAAGTGCAACAGTTTAACTCTTGAAGTTAAGTTGGAGATATTATGATTTTTTTAATTGTTGGAAATTGATACATTTATCTCTTTAACGGAAGCTTTTTTCTTACGAACCGTAACTCGCAGAGAACTTCTGCGGACAGCAGAAGGACGAGAGGAAAATTTTATGTAAGAAAAGTGCTACACATTGACTCTGGCACTCGAATTGACACCAATATGTCCAATTAACGAATTTTGAAAAAAATCCAAGGGTACCCCCTTTGTTGATTTTATGACAAAAGTTTTCAAAGACGAAATTGTTTCTTCGGTTTTCCGGCGTTAGTAGGTACACCTGGTCCAGCTAGTCCCAAAAAGTGCAACAGTTTAACTCTTGAAGTTAAGTTGGAGATATTATGATTTTTTTAATTGTTGGAAATTGATACATTTATCTCTTTAACGGAAGCTTTTTTCTTACGAACCGTAACTCGCAGAGAACTTCTGCGGAAAGCAGAAGAACGAGAGGAAAATTTTATGTAAGAAAAGTGCTACACATTGATTCTGGCACTCGAATTGACACCAATATGTCCAATTAACGAATTTTGAAAAAAATCCAAGGGTACCCCCTTTGTTGATTTTATGACAAAAGTTTTCAAAGAAGAAATTGTTTTCTTCGGTTTTCCGGCGTTAGTAGGTACACCTGGTCCAGCTAGTCCCAAAAAGTGCAACAGTTTAACTCTTAAAGTTAAGTTGGAGATATTATGATTTTTTTAATTGTTGGAAATTGATACATTTATCTCTTTAACGGAAGCTTTTTTCTTACGAATCGTAACTCGTAGAGAAATTCTGCGAACAGCAGAATAACGAGAGGAAAATTTTATGTAAGAAAAGTGCTACACATTGACTCTGGCACTCGAATTGACACCAATATGTCCAATTAACGAATTTTGAAAAAAATCCAAGGGTACCTCCTTTGTTGATTTTATGACAAAAGTTTTCAAAGACGAAATTGTTTCTTCGGTTTTCCGGCGTTAGTAGGTACACCTGGTCCAGCTATTCCCAAAAAGTGCAACAGTTTAACTCTTGAAGTTAAGTTGGAGATATTTTGAAAACCCCCTTTGTTGATTTTATGACAAAAGTTTTCAAAGAAGAAATTGTTTTCTCCGGTTTTCAGACGTTAGTAGGTACACCTGGTCCAGCTAGTCCCTAAAAGTGCAACAGTTTAACTCTTGAAGTTAAGTTTGAGATATTATGATTTTTTTAATTTTTGGAAATTGATACATTTATCTCCTTAAAGGAAGCTTTTTTCTTACGAATCGTAACTTGTAGAGAAATTCTGCGAACAGCAGAATAACGAGAGGAAAATTTTATGTAAGAAAAGTGCTACACATTGACTCTGGCACTCGAATTGACACCAATATTTTCAATTAACGAATTTTGAAAAAAATCCAAGGGTACCCCCTTTGTTGATTTTATGACAAAAGTTTTCAAAGAAGAAATTGTTTTCTTCGCTTTTCCGGCGTTAGTAGATACACCTGGTCCAGCTAGTCCCAAAAAGTGCAACAGTTTAACTCTTGAAGTTAAGTTGGAGATATTATGATTTTTTTAATTGTTGGAAATTGATACATTTATCTCTTTAACGGAAGTTTTTTTCTTACGAACCGTAACTCGCAGAGAACTTCTGCGGAAAGCAGAAGAACAAGAAGAAAATTTTATGTAAGAAAAGTGCTACACATTGACTCTGGCACTCGAGTTGACACCAATATCTCCAATTAACGAATTTTGAAAAAAATCCAAGGGTACCCCCTTTGTTGATTTTATGACAAAAGTTTTCAAAGAAGAAATTGTTTTCTTCGGTTTTCCGGCGTTAGTAGATACACCTGGTCCAGCTAGTCCCAAAAAGTGCAACAGTTTAACTCTTGAAGTTAAGTTGGAGATATTATGTTTTTTTTAATTTTTAGAAACTGATACATTTATCTCTTTAACGGAAGGTTTTTTCTTACGAATCGTAACTCGTAGAGAAATTCTGCGAACAGCAGAATAACGAGAGGAAAATTTTATGTAAGAAAAGTGCTACACATTGACTCTGGCACTCGAATTGACACCAATATGTCCAATTAACGAATTTTGAAAAAAATCCAAGGGATTATCCCTTTGTTGATTTTATGACAAAAGTTTTCAAAGACGAAATTGTTTCTTCGGTTTTCCGGCGTTAGTAGGTACACCTGGTCCAGCTAGTCCCAAAAAGTGCAACAGTTTAACTCTTGAAGTTAAGTTGGAGATATTATGATTTTTTTAATTGTTGGAAATTGATACATTTATCTCTTTAACGGAAGCTTTTTTCTTACGAATCGTAACTCGCAGAGAACTTCTGCGCAAAGCAGAAGAACGAGAGGAAAATTTTATGTAAGAAAAGTGCTACACATTGACTCTGGCACTCGAATTGACACCAATATGTCCAATTAACGAATTTTGAAAAAAATCCAAGGGTACCCCTTTTGTTGATTTTATGACAAAAGTTTTCAAAGAAGAAATTGTTTTCTTCGGTTTTCCGGCGTTACTAGATACACCTGGTCCAGCTGGTCGCAAAAAGTGCAACAGTTTAACTCTTGAAGTTAAGGTGGAGATATTATGATTTTTTTAATTGTTGGAAATTGATACATTTATCTCTTTAACGGAAGCTTTTTTCTTACGAACCGTAACTCGCAGAGAACTTCTGGGGACAGCAGAAGAACGAAAGGAAAATTTTATGTAAGAAAAGTGTTACACATTGACTCTGGCACTCGAATTGACACCAATATGTCCAATTAACGAATTTTGAAAAAAATCCAAGGGATTATCCCTTTGTTGATTTTATGACAAAAGTTTTCAAAGACGAAACTGTTTCTTCGGTTTTCCGGCGTTAGTAGGTACACCTGGTCCAGCTAGTCCCAAAAAGTGCAACAGTTTAACTCTTGAAGTTAAGTTGGAGATATTATGTTTTTTTTTAATTGTTGGAAATTGATACATTTATCTCTTTAACGGAAGCTTTTTTCTTACGAACCGTAACTCGCAGAGAATTTCTGGGGACAGCAGAAGAACGAAAGGAAAATTTTATGTAAGAAAAGTGCTACACATTGACTCTGGCACTCGAATTGACACCAATATGTCCAATTAACGAATTTTGAAAAAAAATCCAAGGGTACCCCCTTTGTTGATTTTATGACAAAAGTTTTCAAAGAAGAAATTGTTTTCTTCGGTTTTCCGGCGTTACTAGATACACCTGGTCCAGCTGGTCGCAAAAAGTGCAACAGTTTAACTCTTGAAGTTAAGGTGGAGATATTATGATTTTTTTAATTGTTGGAAATTGATACATTTATCTCTTTAACGGAAGCTTTTTTCTTACGAACCGTAACTCGCAGAGAACTTCTGGGGACAGCAGAAGAACGAAAGGAAAATTTTATGTAAGAAAAGTGCTACACATTGACTCTGGCACTCGAATTGACACCAATATGTCCAATTAACGAATTTTGAAAAAAATCCAAGGGATTATCCCTTTGTTGATTTTATGACAAAAGTTTTCAAAGACGAAATTGTTTCTTCGGTTTTCCGGCATTAGTAGGTACACCTGGTCCAGCTAGTCTCAAAAAGTGCAACAGTTTAACTCTTGAAGTTAAGTTGGAGATATTATGATTTTTTTAATTGTTGGAAATTGATACATTTATCTCTTTAACGGAAGCTTTTTTCTTACGAACCGTAACTCGCAGAGAACTTCTGGGGACAGCAGAAGAACGAAAGGAAAATTTTATGTAAGAAAAGTGCTACACATTGACTCTGGCACTCGAATTGACACCAATATGTCCAATTAACGAATTTTGAAAAAAATCCAAGGGATTATCCCTTTGTTGATTTTATGACAAAAGTTTTCAAAGAAGAAATTGTTTTCTTCGGTTTTCCGGCGTTACTAGATACACCTGGTCCAGCTAGTCCCAAAAAGTGCAACAGTTTAACTCTTGAAGTTAAGTTGGAGATATTATGTTTTTTTTAATTTTTAGAAACTGATACATTTATCTCTTTAACGGAAGGTTTTTTCTTCCGAATCGTAACTCGTAGAGAAATTCTGCGGACAGCAGAATAACGAGAGGAAAATTTTATGTAAGAAAAGTGCTACACATTGACTCTGGCACTCGAATTGACACCAATATGTCCAATTAACGAATTTTGAAAAAAATCCAAGGGATTATCCCTTTGTTGATTTTATGACAAAAGTTTTCAAAGACGAAATTGTTTCTTCGGTTTTCCGGCGTTAGTAGGTACACCTGGTCCAGCTAGTCCCAAAAAGTGCAACAGTTTAACTCTTGAAGTTAAGTTGGAGATATTATAATTTTTTTAATTGTTGGAAATTGATACATTTATCTCTTTAACGGAAGCTTTTTTCTTACGAATCGTAACTCGCAGAGAACTTCTGCGCAAAGCAGAAGAACGAGAGGAAAATTTTATGTAAGAAAAGTGCTACACATTGACTCTGGCACTCGAATTGACACCAATATGTCCAATTAACGAATTTTGAAAAAAATCCAAGGGTACCCCCTTTGTTGATTTTATGACAAAAGTTTTCAAAGAAGAAATTGTTTTCTTCGGTTTTCCGGCGTTACTAGATACACCTGGTCCAGCTGGTCGCAAAAAGTGCAACAGTTTAACTCTTGAAGTTAAGGTGGAGATATTATGATTTTTTTAATTGTTGGAAATTGATACATTTATTTCTTTAACGGAAGCTTTTTCCTTACGAACCGTAACTCGCAGAGAACTTCTGGGGACAGCAGAAGAACGAAAGGAAAATTTTATGTAAGAAAAGTGCTACACATTGACTCTGGCACTCGAATTGACACCAATATGTCCAATTAACGAATTTTGAAAAAAATCCAAGGGTTACCCCCTTTGTTGATTTTATGACAAAAGTTTTCAAAGAAGAAATTGTTTTCTTCGGTTTTCCGGCGTTACTAGATACACCTGGTCCAGCTAGTCCCAAAAAGTGTAACAGTTTAACTCTTGAAGTTAAGTTGGAGATATTATGTTTTTTTTTAATTGTTGGAAATTGATACATTTATCTCTTTAACGGAAGCTTTTTTCTTACGAACCGTAACTCGCAGAGAATTTCTGGGGACAGCAGAAGAACGAAAGGAAAATTTTATGTAAGAAAAGTGCTACACATTGACTCTGGCACTCGAATTGACACCAATATGTCCAATTAACGAATTTTGAAAAAAATCCAAGGGTACCCCCTTTGTTGATTTTATGACAAAAGTTTTCAAAGAAGAAATTGTTTTCTTCGGTTTTCCGGCGTTACTAGATACACCTGGTCCAGCTGGTCGCAAAAAGTGCAACAGTTTAACTCTTGAAGTTAAGGTGGAGATATTATGATTTTTTTAATTGTTGGAAATTGATACATTTATCTCTTTAACGGAAGCTTTTTTCTTACGAACCGTAACTCGCAGAGAACTTCTGGGGACAGCAGAAGAACGAAAGGAAAATTTTATGTAAGAAAAGTGCTACACATTGACTCTGGCACTCGAATTGACACCAATATGTCCAATTAACGAATTTTGAAAAAAATCCAAGGGATTATCCCTTTGTTGATTTTATGACAAAAGTTTTCAAAGAAGAAATTGTTTTCTTCGGCTTTCCGGCGTTACTAGATACACCTGGTCCAGCTAGTCCCAAAAAGTGCAACAGTTTAACTCTTGAAGTTAAGTTGGAGATATTATGTTTTTTTTAATTTTTAGAAACTGATACATTTATCTCTTTAACGGAAGGTTTTTTCTTCCGAATCGTAACTCGTAGAGAAATTCTGCGGACAGCAGAATAACGAGAGGAAAATTTTATGTAAGAAAAGTGCTACACATTGACTCTGGCACTCGAATTGACACCAATATGTCCAATTAACGAATTTTGAAAAAAATCCAAGGGATTATCACTTTGTTGATTTTATGACAAAAGTTTTCAAAGACGAAATTGTTTCTTCGGTTTTCCGGCGTTAGTAGGTACACCTGGTCCAGCTAGTCCCAAACAGTGCAACAGTTTAACTCTTGAAGTTAAGTTGGAGATATTATGATTTTTTTAATTGTTGGAAATTGATACATTTATCTCTTTAACGGAAGCTTTTTTCTTACGAATCGTAACTCGCAGAGAACTTCTGCGCAAAGCAGAAGAACGAGAGGAAAATTTTATGTAAGAAAAGTGCTACACATTGACTCTGGCACTCGAATTGACACCAATATGTCCAATTAACGAATTTTGAAAAAAATCCAAGGGTACCCCCTTTGTTGATTTTATGACAAAAGTTTTCAAAGAAGAAATTGTTTTCTTCGGTTTTCCGGCGTTACTAGATACACCTGGTCCAGCTGGTCGCAAAAAGTGCAACAGTTTAACTCTTGAAGTTAAGGTGGAGATATTATGATTTTTTTAATTGTTGGAAATTGATACATTTATTTCTTTAACGGAAGCTTTTTTCTTACGAACCGTAACTCGCAGAGAACTTCTGGGGACAGCAGAAGAACAGAAAGGAAAATTTTATGTAAGAGAAGTGCTACACATTGACTCTGGCACTCGAATTGACACCAATATGTCCAATTAACGAATTTTGAAAAAAATCCAAGGGTTACCCCCTTTGTTGATTTTATGACAAAAGTTTTCAAAGAAGAAATTGTTTTCTTCGGTTTTCCGGCGTTACTAGATACACCTGGTCCAGCTAGTCCCAAAAAGTGTAACAGTTTAACTCTTGAAGTTAAGTTGGAGATATTATGTTTTTTTTTAATTGTTGGAAATTGATACATTTATCTCTTTAACGGAAGCTTTTTTCTTACGAACCGTAACTCGCAGAGAATTTCTGGGGACAGCAGAAGAACGAAAGGAAAATTTTATGTAAGAAAAGTGCTACATATTGACTCTGGCACTCGAATTGACACCAATATGTCCAATTAACGAATTTTGAAAAAAATCCAAGGGTACCCCCTTTGTTGATTTTATGACAAAAGTTTTCAAAGAAGAAATTGTTTTCTTCGGTTTTCCGGCGTTACTAGATACACCTGGTCCAGCTGGTCGCAAAAAGTGCAACAGTTTAACTCTTGAAGTTAAGGTGGAGATATTATGATTTTTTTAATTGTTGGAAATTGATACATTTATCTCTTTAACGGAAGCTTTTTTCTTACGAACCGTAACTCGCAGAGAACTTCTGGGGACAGCAGAAGAACGAAAGGAAAATTTTATGTAAGAAAAGTGCTACACATTGACTCTGGCACTCGAATTGACACCAATATGTCCAATTAACGAATTTTGAAAAAAATCCAAGGGATTATCCCTTTGTTGATTTTATGACAAAAGTTTTCAAAGACGAAATTGTTTCTTCGGTTTTCCGGCGTTAGTAGGTACACCTGGTCCAGCTAGTCTCAAAAAGTGCAACAGTTTAACTCTTGAAGTTAAGTTGGAGATATTATGATTTTTTTAATTGTTGGAAATTGATACATTTATCTCTTTAACGGAAGCTTTTTTCTTACGAACCGTAACTCGCAGAGAACTTCTGGGGACAGCAGAAGAACGAAAGGAAAATTTTATGTAAGGAAAGTGCTACACATTGACTCTGGCACTCGAATTGACACCAATATGTCCAATTAACGAATTTTGAAAAAAATCCAAGGG
Organism: Diabrotica virgifera virgifera; assembly: GCF_917563875.1. Taxonomy (NCBI): domain Eukaryota; kingdom Metazoa; phylum Arthropoda; class Insecta; order Coleoptera; family Chrysomelidae; genus Diabrotica; species Diabrotica virgifera. The sequence goes on from NC_065448.1 coordinate 132,027,562, forward strand.
ATTATCCCTTTGTTGATTTTATGACAAAAGTTTTCAAAGAAGAAATTGTTTTCTTCGGTTTTCCGGCGTTACTAGATACACCTGGTCCAGCTAGTCCCAAAAAGTGCAACAGTTTAACTCTTGAAGTTAAGTTGGAGATATTATGTTTTTTTTAATTTTTAGAAACTGATACATTTATCTCTTTAACGGAAGGTTTTTTCTTCCGAATCGTAACTCGTAGAGAAATTCTGCGGACAGCAGAATAACGAGAGGAAAATTTTATGTAAGAAAAGTGCTACACATTGACTCTGGCACTCGAATTGACACCAATATGTCCAATTAACGAATTTTGAAAAAAATCCAAGGGATTATCCCTTTGTTGATTTTATGACAAAAGTTTTCAAAGACGAAATTGTTTCTTCGGTTTTCCGGCGTTAGTAGGTACACCTGGTCCAGCTAGTCCCAAAAAGTGCAACAGTTTAACTCTTGAAGTTAAGTTGGAGATATTATGATTTTTTTAATTGTTGGAAATTGATACATTTATCTCTTTAACGGAAGCTTTTTTCTTACGAATCGTAACTCGCAGAGAACTTCTGCGCAAAGCAGAAGAACGAGAGGAAAACTTTATGTAAGAAAAGTGCTACACATTGACTCTGGCACTCGAATTGACACCAATATGTCCAATTAACGAATTTTGAAAAAAATCCAAGGGTACCCCCTTTGTTGATTTTATGACAAAAGTTTTCAAAGAAGAAATTGTTTTCTTCGGTTTTCCGGCGTTACTAGATACACCTGGTCCAGCTGGTCGCAAAAAGTGCAACAGTTTAACTCTTGAAGTTAAGGTGGAGATATTATGATTTTTTTAATTGTTGGAAATTGATACATTTATTTCTTTAACGGAAGCTTTTTTCTTACGAACCGTAACTCGCAGAGAACTTCTGGGGACAGCAGAAGAACGAAAGGAAAATTTTATGTAAGAAAAGTGCTACACATTGACTCTGGCACTCGAATTGACACCAATATGTCCAATTAACGAATTTTGAAAAAAATCCAAGGGTTACCCCCTTTGTTGATTTTATGACAAAAGTTTTCAAAGAAGAAATTGTTTTCTTCGGTTTTCCGGCGTTACTAGATACACCTGGTCCAGCTAGTCCCAAAAAGTGTAACAGTTTAACTCTTGAAGTTAAGTTGGAGATATTATGTTTTTTTTTAATTGTTGGAAATTGATACATTTATCTCTTTAACGGAAGCTTTTTTCTTACGAACCGTAACTCGCAGAGAATTTCTGGGGACAGCAGAAGAACGAAAGGAAAATTTTATGTAAGAAAAGTGCTACACATTGACTCTGGCACTCGAATTGACACCAATATGTCCAATTAACGAATTTTGAAAAAAATCCAAGGGTACCCCCTTTGTTGATTTTATGACAAAAGTTTTCAAAGAAGAAATTGTTTTCTTCGGTTTTCCGGCGTTACTAGATACACCTGGTCCAGCTGGTCGCAAAAAGTGCAACAGTTTAACTCTTGAAGTTAAGGTGGAGATATTATGATTTTTTTAATTGTTGGAAATTGATACATTTATCTCTTTAACGGAAGGTTTTTTCTTACGAACCGTAACTCGCAGAGAACTTCTGGGGACAGCAGAAGAACGAAAGGAAAATTTTATGTAAGAAAAGAGCTACACATTGACTCTGGCGCTCGAATTGACACCAATATGTCCATTTAACCAATTTTGAAAAAAATCCAAGGGTTACCCCCTTTGTTGATTTTATGACAAAAGCTTTCAAAGAAGAAATTGTTTTCTTCGGTTTTCCGGCGTTAGTAGGTACACCTGGTCCAGCTAGTCCCAAAAAGTGCAACAGTTTAACTCTTGAAGTTAAGTTGGAGATATTATGTTTTTTTTAATTTTTAGAAACTGATACATTTATCTCTTTAACGGAAGGTTCTTTCTTACGAATCGTAACTCGTAGAGAAATTCTGCGAACAGCAGAATAACGAGAGGAAAATTTTATGTAAGAAAAGTGCTACATATTGACTCTGGCACTCGAATTGACACCAATATTTTCAATTAACGAATTTTGAAAAAAATCCAAGGGTACCCCCTTTGTTGATTTTATGACAAAAGTTTTCAAAGAAGAAATTGTTTTCTCCGGTTTTCAGGCGTTAGTAGGTACACCTGGTCCAGCTAGTCCCTAAAAGTGCAACAGTTTAACTCTTGAAGTTAAGTTTGAGATATTATGATTTTTTTAATTTTTTTAAATTGATACATTTATCTCTTTAACGGAAGCTTTTTTCTTACGAATCGTAACTCGTAGAGAAATTCTGCAAACAGCAGAATAACGAGAGGAAAATTTTATGTAAGAAAAGTGCTACACATTGACTCTGGCACTCGAATTGACACCAATATTTTCAATTAACGAATTTTGAAAAAAATCCAAGGGATCCCTTTGTTGATTTTATGACAAAAGTTTTCAAAGAAGTAATTGTTTTCTTCGGTTTTCCGGCGTTACTAGATACACCTGGTCCAGCTAGTCCCAAAAAGTGCAACAGTTTAACTCTTGAAGTTAAGTTGGAGATATTATGATTTTTTTAATTGTTGGAAATTGATACATTTATCTCTTTAACGGAAGCTTTTTTCTTACGAACCGTAACTCTCAGAGAACTTCTGGGGACAGCAGAAGAACGAGAGGAAAATTTTATGTAAGAAAAGTGCTACACATTGACTCTGGCACTCGAATTGACACCAATATGTCCAATTAACGAATTTTGAAAAAAATCCAAGGGTACCCCCTTTGTTGACTTTATGACAAAAGTTTTCAAAGAAGAAATTGTTTTCTTCGGTTTTCCGGCGTTACTAGATACACCTGGTCCAGCTAGTCCCAAAAAGTGCAACAGTTTAACTCTTGAAGTTAAGTTGGAGATATTATGTTTTCTGTTAATTTTTAGAAACTGATACATTTATCCCTTTAACGGAATTTTTTTTCTTACGAATCGTAACTCGTAGAGAAATTCTGCGAACAGCAGAATAACGAGAGGAAAATTTTATGTAAGAAAAGTGCGACACATTGACTATGGCACTCGAATTGACACCAATATGTCCAATTAACGAATTTTGAATAAAATCCAAGGGTACCCACTTTGTTGATTTTATGACAAAAGTTTTCAAAGAAGAAATTGTTTTCTCCGGTTTTCCGGCGTTAGTAGGTACACCTGGTCCAGCAAGTCCCAAAAAGTGCAACAGTTTAACTCTTGAAGTTAAGTTTGAGATATTATGATTTTTTTAATTTTTAGAAACTGATACATTTTTCTCTTTAACGGGAGGTTTTTTCTTACGAATCGTAACTCGTAGAGAAATTCTGCGAACAGCAGAATAACGAGAGGAAAATTTTATGTAAGAAAAGTGCTACACATTGACTCTGGCGCTCGAATTGACACCAATATGTCCAATTAACGAATTTTGAAAAAAATCCTTTGTTGATTTTATGACAAAAGTTTTCAAAGACGAAATTGTTTCTTCGGTTTTCCGGCGTTAGTAGGTACACCTGGTCCAGCTAGTCCCAAAAAGTGCAACAGTTTAACTCTTGAAGTTAAGTTGGAGATATTATGATTTTTTTAATTGTTGGAAATTGATACAGTTATCTCGTTAAAGGAAGCTTTTTTGTTACGAACCGTAACTCGCAGAGAACTTCTGCGGACAGCAGAAGAACGAGAGGAAAATTTTATGTAAGAAAAGTGCTACACATTGACTCTGGCACTCGAATTGACACCAATATGTCCAATTAACGAATTTTGAAAAAAATCCAAGGGTACCCCCTCTGTTGATTTTATGACAAAAGTTTTCAAACAAGAAATTGTTTTCTCCGGTTTTCAGGCGTTAGTAGGTACACCTGATCCAGCTAGTCCCTAAAAGTGCAACAGTTTAACTCTTGAAGTTAAGTTTGAGATATTATGATTTTTTTAATTTTTGGAAATTGATACATTTATCTCTTTAACGGAAGCTTTTTTCTTACGAATCGTAACTCGTAGAGAAATTCTGCGAACAGCAGAATAACGAGAGGAAAATTTTATGTAAGAAAACATTGACTCTGGCACTCGAATTGACACCAATATTTTCAATTAACGAATTTTGAAAAAAATCCAAGGGTACCCCCTTTGTTGATTTTATGACAAAAGTTTTCAAAGGAGAAATTGTTTTCTTCGGTTTTCCGGCGTTACTAGATACACCTGGTCCAGCTAGTCCCAAAAAGTGCAACAGTTTAACTCTTGAAGTTAAGTTGGAGATATTATGATTTTTTTAATTGTTGGAAATTGATACATTTATCTCTTTAACGGAAGCTTTTTTCTTACGAACCGTAACTCGCAGAGAACTTCTGCGGACAGCAGAAAAACGAAAGGAAAATTTTATGTGAGAAAAGTGCTACACATTGACTCTGGCACTCGAATTGACACCAATATTTCCAATTAACGAATTTTGAAAAAAACCTAAGGGTACCCCCTTTGTTGATTTTTTGACAAAAGTTTTCAAAGAAGAAATTGTTTTCTTCGCTTTTCCGGCGTTACTAGGTACACCTGGTCCAGCTGGTCGCAAAAAGTGCAACAGTTTAACTCTTGAAGTTAAGTTGGAGATATTATGATTTTTTTAATTGTTGGAAATTGATACATTTATCTCTTTAACGGAAGCTTTTTTCTTACGAACCGTAACTCGCAGAGAACTTCTGGGGACAGCAGAAGAACGAAATAAAAATTTTATTTAAGAAAAGTGCTACACATTGACTCTGGCACTCGAATTGACACCAATATGTCCAATTAAAAAATTTTGAAAAAAATCCAAGGGTACCCCCTTTGTTGATTTTATGACAAAAGTTTTCAAAGAAGAAATTGTTTTCTTCGGTTTTCCGGCGTTACTAGATACACCTGGTCCAGCTAGTCCCAAAAAGTGCAACAGTTTAACTCTTGAAGTTAAGTTGGAGATATTATGTTGTTTTTTAATTGTTGGAAATTGATACATTTATCTCTTTAACGGAAGCTTTTTTCTTACGAACCGTAACTCGCTGAGAGCTTCTGCGGACAGCAGAAAAACGAAAGGAAAATTTTATGTAAGAAAAGTGCTACACATTGACTCTGGCACTCGAATTGACACCAATATGTCCAATTAACGAATTTTGAAAAAAATCCAAGGGAATAATAAAAAAAAATACCCCCTTTGTTGATTTTATGACAAAAGTTTTCAAAGAAGAAATTGTCTTCTTCGGTTTTCCGGCGTTACTAGATACACCTGGTCCAGCTAGTCCCAAAAAGTGTAACAGTTTAACTCTTGAAGTTAAGTTGGAGATATTATGTTGTTTTTTAATTGTTGGAAATTGATACATTTATCTCTTTAACGGAAGCTTTTTTCTTACGAACCGTAACTCGCAGAGAACTTCTGGGGACAGCAGAAGAACGAAAGGAAAATTTTATGTAAGAAAAGTGCTACACATTGACTCTGGCACTCGAATTGACACCAATATGTCCAATTAACGAATTTTGAAAAAAATCCAAGGGTACCCCCTTTGTTGATTTTATGACAAAAGTTTTCAAAGAAGAAATTGTTTTCTTCGGTTTTCCGGCGTTACTAGATACACCTGGTCCAGCTAGTCCCAAAAAGTGCAACAGTTTAACTCTTGAAGTTAAGTTGGAGATATTATGATTTTTTTAATTGTTGGAAATTGATACATTTATCTCTTTAACGGAAGCTTTTTTCTTACGAACCGTAACTCGCTGAGAGCTTCTGCGGACAGCAGAAAAACGAGAGGAAAATTTTATGTAAGAAAAGTGCTACACATTGACCCTGGCATTCGAATTGACACCAATATGTCCAATTAACGAATTTTGAAAAAAATCCAAGGGAATAATAAAAAAAAATACCCCCTTTGTTGATTTTATGACAAAAGTTTTCAAAGAAGAAATTGTCTTCTTCGGTTTTCCGGCGTTACTAGATACACCTGGTCCAGCTGGTCGCAAAAAGTGCAACAGTTAAACTCTTGAAGTTAAGGTGGAGATATTATGATTTTTTTAATTGTTGGAAATTGATACATTTATCTCTTTAACGGAAGCTTTTTTCTTACGAACCGTAACTCGCAGAGAACTTCTGGGGACAGCAGAAGAACGAAAGGAAAATTTTATGTAAGAAAAGAGCTACACATTGACTCTGGCACTCGAATTGACACCAATATGTCCAATTAACGAATTTTGAAAAAAATCCAAGGGTTACCCCCTTTGTTGATTTTATGACAAAAGCTTTCAAAGAAGAAATTGTTTTCTTCGGTTTTCCGGCGTTAGTAGGTACACCTGGTCCAGCTAGTCCCAAAAAGTGCAACAGTTTAACTCTTGAAGTTAAGTTGGAGATATTATGTTTTTTTTAATTTTTAGAAACTGATACATTTATCTCTTTAACGGAAGGTTCTTTCTTACGAATCGTAACTCGTAGAGAAATTCTGCGAACAGCAGAATAACGAGAGGAAAATTTTATGTAAGAAAAGTGCTATATATTGACTCTGGCACTCGAATTGACACCAATATTTTCAATTAACGAATTTTGAAAAAAATCCAAGGGTGCCCCCTTTGTTGATTTTATGACAAAAGTTTTCAAAGAAGAAATTGTTTTCTCCGGTTTTCAGGCGTTAGTAGGTACACCTGGTCCAGCTAGTCCCTAAAAGTGCAACAGTTTAACTCTTGAAGTTAAGTTTGAGATATTATGATTTTTTTAATTTTTTTAAATTGATACATTTATCTCTTTAACGGAAGCTTTTTTCTTACGAATCGTAACTCGTAGAGAAATTCTGCAAACAGCAGAATAACGAGAGGAAAATTTTATGTAAGAAAAGTGCTACACATTGACTCTGGCACTCGAATTGACAAAAATATTTTCAATTAACGAATTTTGAAAAAAATCCAAGGGATCCCTTTGTTGATTTTATGACAAAAGTTTTCAAAGAAGTAATTGTTTTCTTCGGTTTTCCGGCGTTACTAGATACACCTGGTCCAGCTAGTCCCAAAAAGTGCAACAGTTTAACTCTTGAAGTTAAGTTGGAGATATTATGATTTTTTTAATTGTTGGAAATTGATACATTTATCTCTTTAACGGAAGCTTTTTTCTTACGAACCGTAACTCTCAGAGAACTTCTGGGGACAGCAGAAGAACGAGAGGAAAATTTTATGTAAGAAAAGTGCTACACATTGACTCTGGCACTCGAATTGACACCAATATGTCCAATTAACGAATTTTGAAAAAAATCCCTTTGTTGATTTCACAAAAAGTTTTCAAAGAAGAAATTGTTTTCTTCGGTTTTCCGGCGTTACTAGATACACCTGGTCCAGCTAGTCCCAAAAAGTGCAAGAGTTTAACTCTTGAAGTTAAGTTGGAGATATTATGTTTTTTTTAATTTTTAGAAACTGATACATTTATCTCTTTAACGGAAGGTTCTTTCTTACGAATCGTAACTCATAGAGAAATTCTGCGAACTGCAGAATAACGAGAGGAAAATTTTATGTAAGAAAAGTTCTACACATTGACTCTGGCACTCGCATTGACACCAATATTTTCAATCAACGAATTTTGAAAAAAATCCAAGGGTACCCCCTTTGTTGATTTTATGACAAAAGTTTTCAAAGAAGAAATTGTTTTCTCCGGTTTTCCGGCGTTAGTAGATACACCTGGTCCAGCAAGTCCCAAAAAGTGCAACAGTTTAACCCTTGAAGTTAAGTTTGAGATATTATGATTTTTTTAATTTTTAGAAACTGATACATTTTTCTCTTTAACGGAAGGTTTTTTCTTACGAATCGTAACTCGTAGAGAAATTCTGCGAACAGCAGAATAACGAGAGGAAAATTTTATGTAAGAAAAGTGCTACACATTGACTCTGGCGCTCGAATTGACACCAATATGTCCAATTAACGAATTTTGAAAAAAATCCTTTGTTGATTTTATGACAAAAGTTTTCAAAGACGAAATGGTTTCTTCGGTTTTCCGGCGTTAGTAGGTACACCTGGTCCAGCTAGTCCCAAAAAGTGCAACAGTTTAACTCTTGAAGTTAAGTTGGAGATATTATGATTTTTTTAATTGTTGGAAATTGATACAGTTATCTCGTTAAAGGAAGCTTTTTTGTTACGAACCGTAACTCGCAGAGAACTTCTGCGGACAGCAGAAGAACGAGAGGAAAATTTTATGTAAGAAAAGTGCTACACATTGACTCTGGCACTCGAATTGACACCAATATGTCCAATTAACGAATTTTGAAAAAAATCCAAGGGTACCCCCTCTGTTGATTTTATGACAAAAGTTTTCAAAGAAGAAATTGTTTTCTCCGGTTTTCAGGCGTTAGTAGGTACACCTGATCCAGCTAGTCCCTAAAAGTGCAACAGTTTAACTCTTGAAGTTAAGTTTGAGATATTATGATTTTTTTAATTTTTGGAAATTGATACATTTATCTCTTTAACGGAAGCTTTTTTCTTACGAATCGTAACTCGTAGAGAAATTCTGCGAACAGCAGAATAACGAGAGGAAAATTTTATGTAAGAAAACATTGACTCTGGCACTCGAATTGACACCAATATTTTCAATTAACGAATTTTGAAAAAAATCCAAGGGTACCCCCTTTGTTGATTTTATGACAAAAGTTTTCAAAGAAGAAATTGTTTTCTTCGGTTTTCCGGCGTTACTAGATACACCTGGTCCAGCTAGTCCCAAAAAGTGCAACAGTTTAACTCTTGAAGTTAAGTTGGAGATATTATGATTTTTTTAATTGTTGGAAATTGATACATTTATCTCTTTAACGGAAGCTTTTTTCTTACGAACCGTAACTCGCAGAGAACTTCTGCGGACAGCAGAAAAACGAGAGGAAAATTTTATGTGAGAAAAGTGCTACACATTGACTCTGGCACTCGAATTGACACCAATATGTCCAATTAACGAATTTTGAAAAAAATCTAAGGGTACCCCCTTTGTTGATTTTATGACAAAAGTTTTTAAAGAAGAAATTGTTTTCTTCGGTTTTCCGGCGTTACTAGATACACCTGGTCCAGCTAGTCCCAAAAAGTGCAACAGTTTAACTCTTGAAGTTAAGTTGGAGATATTATGATTTTTTTAATTGTTGGAAATTGATACATTTATCTCTTTAACGGAAGCTTTTTTCTTACGAACCGTAACTCGCAGAGAACTTCTGCGGACAGCAGAAGAACGAGAGGAAAATTTTATGTAAGAAAAGTGCTACACATTGACTCTGGCACTCGAATTGACACCAATATGTCCAATTAACGAATTTTGAAAAAAATCCAAGGGTACCCCCTTTGTTGATTTTATGACAAAAGTTTTCAAAGAAGAAATTGTTTTCTTCGCTTTTCCGGCGTTACTAGGTACACCTGGTCCAGCTGGTCGCAAAAAGTGCAACAGTTTAACTCTTGAAGTTAAGTTGGAGATATTATGATTGTTTTAATTGTTGGAAATTGATACATTTATCTCTTTAACGGAAGCTTTTTTCTTACGAACCGTAACTCGCAGAGAACTTCTGGGGACAGCAGAAGAACGAAATAAAAATTTTATGTAAGAAAAGTGCTACACATTGACTCTGGCACTCGAATTGACACCAATATGTCCAATTAACGAATTTTGAAAAAAATCCAAGGGTACCCCCTTTGTTGATTTTATGACAAAAGTTTTCAAAGAAGAAATTGTTTTCTTCGGTTTTCCGGCGTTACTAGATACACCTGGTCCAGCTAGTCCCAAAAAGTGCAACAGTTTAACTCTTGAAGTTAAGTTGGAGATATTATGATTTTTTTAATTGTTGGAAATTGATACATTTATCTCTTTAACGGAAGCTTTTTTCTTACGAACCGTAACTCGCAGAGAACTTCTGCGGACAGCAGAAAAACGAGAGGAAAATTTTATGTAAGAAAAGTGCTACACATTGACTCTGGCACTCGAATTGACACCAATATGTCCAATTAACGAATTTTGAAAAAAATCCAAGGGAATAATAAAAAAAAATAACCCCTTTGTTGATTTTATGACAAAAGTTTTCAAAGAAGAAATTGTCTTCTTCGGTTTTCCGGCGTTACTAGATACACCTGGTCCAGCTAGTCCCAAAAAGTGCAACAGTTTAACTCTTGAAGTTAAGTTGGAGATATTATGATTTTTTTAATTGTTGGAAATTGATACAGTTATCTAGTTAAAGGAAGCTTTTTTCTTACGAACCGTAACTCGCAGAGAACTTCTGCGGACAGCAGAAGAACGAGAGGAAAATTTTATGTAAGAAAAGTGCTACACATTGACTCTGGCACTCGAATTGACACCAATATGTCCAATTAACGAATTTTGAAAAAAATCCAAGGGTACCCCCTTTGTTGACTTTATGACAAAAGTTTTCAAAGAAGAAATTGTTTTCTTCGGTTTTCCGGCGTTACTAGATACACCTGGTCCAGCTAGTCCCAAAAAGTGCAACAGTTTAACTCTTGAAGTTAAGTTGGAGATATTATGTTTTTTTGTTAATTTTTAGAAACTGATACATTTATCTCTTTAACGGAATTTTTTTTCTTACGAATCGTAACTCGTAGAGAAATTCTGCGAACAGCAGAATAACGAGAGGAAAATTTTATGTAAGAAAAGTGCTACACATTGACTCTGGCACTCGAATTGACACCAATATGTCCAATTAACGAATTTTGAAAAAAATCCAAGGGTACCCACTTTGTTGATTTTATGACAAAAGTTTTCAAAGAAGAAATTGTTTTCTCCGGTTTTCCGGCGTTAGTAGGTACACCTGGTCCAGCAAGTCCCAAAAATTGCAACAGTTTAACTCTTGAAGTTAAGTTTGAGATATTATGATTTTTTTAATTTTTGGAAATTGATACATTTATCTCTTTAACGGAAGCTTTTCTTTTACGAATCGTAACTCGTAGAGAAATTCTGCGAACAGCAGAATAACGAGAGGAAAATTTTATGTAAGAAAAGTGCTACACATTGACTCTGGCACTCGAATTGACACCAATATGTCCAATTAACGAATTTTGAAAAAAATCCAAGGGAATAATAAAAAAAAATACCCCCTTTGTTGATTTTATGACAAAAGTTTTCAAAGAAGAAATTGTCTTCTTCGGTTTTCCGGCGTTACTAGATACACCTGGTCCAGCTGGTCCCAAAAAGTGCAACAGTTTAACTCTTGAAGTTAAGTTGGAGATATTATGTTTTTTTTAATTTTTAGAAACTGATACATTTATCTCTATAACGGAAGGTTTTTTCTTACGAATCGTAACTCGTAGAGAAATTCTGCGAACAGCAGAATAACGAGAGGAAAATTTTATGTAAGAAAAGTGCTACACATTGACTCTGGCACTCGAATTGACACCAATATGTCCAGTTAACGAATTTTGAAAAAAATCCAAGGGTACCCCCTTTGTTGATTTTATGACAAAAGTTTTCAAAGAAGAAATTGTTTTCTTCGGTCTTCCGGCGTTAGTAGGTACACCTGGTCCAGTTAGTCCCAAAAAGTGCAACAGTTTAACGCTTGAAGTTAAGTTGGAGGTATTATGATTTTTTTAATTGTTGGAAATTGATACAGTTATCTCTTTAAAGGAAGCTTTTTTCTTACGAACCGTAACTCGCAGAGAACTTCTGCGGACAGCAGAAGAACGAAAGGAAAATTTCATGTAAGAAAAGTGCTACACATTGACTCTGGCACTCGGATTGACACCAATATTTTCAATTAACGAATTTTGAAAAAAATCCAAGGGTACCCCCTTTGTTGATTTTATGACAAAAGTTTTCAAAGAAGAAATTGTTTTCATCGGTTTTCCAGCGTTAGTAGATATACCTAGTCCAGCTATAGTATTTTTACTACAAAAACGTTATTACGTAGGTCAAAATTTTTGACGTAAGAGAACTGTCAAAACATAAGAATGTGACTTTTCATTATTGCTATGTTTATTATAAACACGGCAATAATGAAAAGTCACATTCTAATGTTTTGACAGTTCTCTTACGTCAAAAATTTTGACCTACGTAATAACGTTTTTGTAGTAAAAATACTATAGTCCCAAAAAGTGCTACAGTTTAACTCTTGAAGTTAAGTTGGAGATATTATGTTTTTTTTAATTTTTAGAAACTGATACATTTATCTCTTTAACGGAAGGTTTTTTCTTACGAATCGTAACTCGTAGAGAAATTCTGCGAACAGCAGAATAACGAGAGGAAAATTTTATGTAAGAAAAGTGCTACACATTGACTCTGGCACTCGAATTGACACCAATATGTCCAATTAACGAATTTTGAAAAAAATCCAAGGGTACCCCCTTTGTTGACTTTATGACAAAAGTTTTCAAAGAAGAAATTGTTTTCTTCGGTTTTCCGGCGTTACTAGATACACCTGGTCCAGCTAGTCCCAAAAAGTGCAACAGTTTAACTCTTGAAGTTAAGTTGGAGATATTATGTTTTTTGTTAATTTTTAGAAACTGATACATTTATCCCTTTAACGGAATTTTTTTTCTTACGAATCGTAACTCGTAGAGAAATTCTGCGAACAGCAGAATAACGAGAGGAAAATTTTATGTAAGAAAAGTGCTACACATTGACTCTGGCACTCGAATTGACACCAATATGTCCAATTAACGAATTTTGAATAAAATCCAAGGGTACCCACTTTGTTGATTTTATGACAAAAGTTTTCAAAGAAGAAATTGTTTTCTCCGGTTGTCCGGCGTTATTAGGTACACCTGGTCCAGCAAGTCCCAAAAAGTGCAACAGTTTAACTCTTGAAGTTAAGTTTGAGATATTATGATTTTTTTAATTTTTAGAAACTGATACATTTATCTCTTTAACGGAAGGTTTTTCTTACGAATCGTAACTCGTAGAGAAATTCTGCGAACAGCAGAATAACGAGAGGAAAATTTTATGTAAGAAAAGTGCTACACATTGACTCTGGCGCTCGAATTGACACCAATATGTCCAATTAACGAATTTTGAAAAAAATCCTTTGTTGATTTTATGACAAAAGTTTTCAAAGACGAAATTGTTTCTTCGGTTTTCCGGCGTTAGTAGGTACACCTGGTCCAGCTAGTCCCAAAAAGTGCAACAGTTTAACTCTTGAAGTTAAGTTGGAGATATTATGATTTTTTTAATTGTTGGAAATTGATACAGTTATCTCTTTAAAGGAAGCTTTTTTCTTACGAACCGTAACTCGCAGAGAACTTCTGCGGACAGCAGAAGAACGAGAGGAAAATTTTATGTAAGAAAAGTGCTACACATTGACTCTGGCACTCGAATTGACACCAATATGTCCAATTAACGAATTTTGCAAAAAATCCAAGGGTACCCCCTTTGTTGACTTTATGACAAAAGTTTTCAAAGAAGAAATTGTTTTCTTCGGTTTTCCGGCGTTACTAGATACACCTGGTCCAGCTAGTCCCAAAAAGTGCAACAGTTTAACTCTTGAAGTTAAGTTGGAGATATTATGTTTTTTGTTAATTTTTAGAAACTGATACATTTATCTCTTTAACGGAATTTTTTTTCTTACTAATCGTAACTCGTAGAGAAATTCTGCGAACAGCAGAATAACGAGAGGAAAATTTTATGTAAGAAAAGTGCTACACATTGACTCTGGCACTCGAATTGACACCAATATGTCCAGTTAACGAATTTTGAAAAAAATCCAAGGGTACCCCCTTTGTTGATTTTATGACAAAAGTTTTCAAAGAAGAAATTGTTTTCTTCGGTCTTCCGGCGTTAGTAGGTACACCTGGTCCAGTTAGTCCCAAAAAGTGCAACAGTTTAACGCTTGAAGTTAAGTTGGAGGTATTATGATTTTTTTAATTGTTGGAAATTGATACAGTTATCTCTTTAAAGGAAGCTTTTTTCTTACGAACCGTAACTCGCAGAGAACTTCTGCGGACAGCAGAAGAACGAAAGGAAAATTTCATGTAAGAAAAGTGCTACACATTGACTCTGGCACTCGGATTGACACCAATATTTTCAATTAACGAATTTTGAAAAAAATCCAAGGGTACCCCCTTTGTTGATTTTATGACAAAAGTTTTCAAAGAAGAAATTGTTTTCTTCGGTTTTCCAGCGTTAGTAGATATACCTAGTCCAGCTATAGTATTTTTACTACAAAAACGTTATTACGTAGGTCAAAATTTTTGACGTAAGAGAACTGTCAAAACATAAGAATGTGACTTTTCATTATTGCTATGTTTATTATAAACACGGCAATAATGAAAAGTCACATTCTAATGTTTTGACAGTTCTCTTACGTCAAAAATTTTGACCTACGTAATAACGTTTTTGTAGTAAAAATACTATAGTCCCAAAAAGTGCTACAGTTTAACTCTTGAAGTTAAGTTGGAGATATTATGTTTTTTTTAATTTTTAGAAACTGATACATTTATCTCTTTAACGGAAGGTTTTTTCTTACGAATCGTAACTCGTAGAGAAATTCTGCGAACAGCAGAATAACGAGAGGAAAATTTTATGTAAGAAAAGTGCTACACATTGACTCTGGCACTCGAATTGACACCAATATGTCCAATTAACGAATTTTGAAAAAAATCCAAGGGTACCCCCTTTGTTGACTTTATGACAAAAGTTTTCAAAGAAGAAATTGTTTTCTTCGGTTTTCCGGCGTTACTAGATACACCTGGTCCAGCTAGTCCCAAAAAGTGCAACAGTTTAACTCTTGAAGTTAAGTTGGAGATATTATGTTTTTTGTTAATTTTTAGAAACTGATACATTTATCCCTTTAACGGAATTTTTTTTCTTACGAATCGTAACTCGTAGAGAAATTCTGCGAACAGCAGAATAACGAGAGGAAAATTTTATGTAAGAAAAGTGCTACACATTGACTCTGGCACTCGAATTGACACCAATATGTCCAATTAACGAATTTTGAATAAAATCCAAGGGTACCCACTTTGTTGATTTTATGACAAAAGTTTTCAAAGAAGAAATTGTTTTCTCCGGTTGTCCGGCGTTATTAGGTACACCTGGTCCAGCAAGTCCCAAAAAGTGCAACAGTTTAACTCTTGAAGTTAAGTTTGAGATATTATGATTTTTTTAATTTTTAGAAACTGATACATTTATCTCTTTAACGGAAGGTTTTTCTTACGAATCGTAACTCGTAGAGAAATTCTGCGAACAGCAGAATAACGAGAGGAAAATTTTATGTAAGAAAAGTGCTACACATTGACTCTGGCGCTCGAATTGACACCAATATGTCCAATTAACGAATTTTGAAAAAAATCCTTTGTTGATTTTATGACAAAAGTTTTCAAAGACGAAATTGTTTCTTCGGTTTTCCGGCGTTAGTAGGTACACCTGGTCCAGCTAGTCCCAAAAAGTGCAACAGTTTAACTCTTGAAGTTAAGTTGGAGATATTATGATTTTTTTAATTGTTGGAAATTGATACAGTTATCTCTTTAAAGGAAGCTTTTTTCTTACGAACCGTAACTCGCAGAGAACTTCTGCGGACAGCAGAAGAACGAGAGGAAAATTTTATGTAAGAAAAGTGCTACACATTGACTCTGGCACTCGAATTGACACCAATATGTCCAATTAACGAATTTTGCAAAAAATCCAAGGGTACCCCCTTTGTTGACTTTATGACAAAAGTTTTCAAAGAAGAAATTGTTTTCTTCGGTTTTCCGGCGTTACTAGATACACCTGGTCCAGCTAGTCCCAAAAAGTGCAACAGTTTAACTCTTGAAGTTAAGTTGGAGATATTATGTTTTTTGTTAATTTTTAGAAACTGATACATTTATCTCTTTAACGGAATTTTTTTTCTTACTAATCGTAACTCGTAGAGAAATTCTGCGAACAGCAGAATAACGAGAGGAAAATTTTATGTAAGAAAAGTGCTACACATTGACTCTGGCACTCGAATTGACACCAATATGTCCAATTAACGAATTTTGAAAAAAATCCAAGGGTACCCACTTTGTTGATTTTATGACAAAAGTTTTCAAAGAAGAAATTGTTTTCTCCGGTTTTCCGGCGTTAGTAGGTACACCTGGTCCAGCAAGTCCCAAAAATTGCAACAGTTTAACTCTTGAAGTTAAGTTTGAGATATTATGATTTTTTTAATTTTTGGAAATTGATACATTTATCTCTTTAACGGAAGCTTTTCTTTTACGAATCGTAACTCGTAGAGAAATTCTGCGAACAGCAGAATAACGAGAGGAAAATTTTATGTAAGAAAAGTGCTACACATTGACTCTGGCACTCGAATTGACACCAATATGTCCAGTTAACGAATTTTGAAAAAAATCCAAGGGTACCCCCTTTGTTGATTTTATGACAAAAGTTTTCAAAGAAGAAATTGTTTTCTTCGGTCTTCCGGCGTTAGTAGGTACACCTGGTCCAGTTAGTCCCAAAAAGTGCAACAGTTTAACGCTTGAAGTTAAGTTGGAGGTATTATGATTTTTTTAATTGTTGGAAATTGATACAGTTATCTCTTTAAAGGAAGCTTTTTTCTTACGAACCGTAACTCCCAGAGAACTTCTGCGGACAGCAGAAGAACGAAAGGAAAATTTCATGTAAGAAAAGTGCTACACATTGACTCTGGCACTCGAATTGACACCAATATTTTCAATTAACGAATTTTGAAAAAAATCCAAGGGTACCCCCTTTGTTGATTTTATGACAAAAGTTTTCAAAGAAGAAATTGTTTTCTTCGGTTTTCCAGCGTTAGTAGATATACCTAGTCCAGCTATAGTATTTTTACTACAAAAACGTTATTACGTAGGTCAAAATTTTTGACGTAAGAGAACTGTCAAAACATAAGAATGTGACTTTTCATTATTGCTATGTTTATTATAAACACGGCAATAATGAAAAGTCACATTCTAATGTTTTGACAGTTCTCTTACGTCAAAAATTTTGACCTACGTAATAACGTTTTTGTAGTAAAAATACTATAGTCCCAAAAAGTGCTACAGTTTAACTCTTGAAGTTAAGTTGGAGATATTATGTTTTTTTTAATTTTTAGAAACTGATACATTTATCTCTTTAACGGAAGGTTTTTTCTTACGAATCGTAACTCGTAGAGAAATTCTGCGAACAGCAGAATAACGAGAGGAAAATTTTATGTAAGAAAAGTGCTACACATTGACTCTGGCACTCGAATTGACACCAATATGTCCAATTAACGAATTTTGAAAAAAATCCAAGGGTACCCCCTTTGTTGACTTTATGACAAAAGTTTTCAAAGAAGAAATTGTTTTCTTCGGTTTTCCGGCGTTACTAGATACACCTGGTCCAGCTAGTCCCAAAAAGTGCAACAGTTTAACTCTTGAAGTTAAGTTGGAGATATTATGTTTTTTGTTAATTTTTAGAAACTGATACATTTATCCCTTTAACGGAATTTTTTTTCTTACGAATCGTAACTCGTAGAGAAATTCTGCGAACAGCAGAATAACGAGAGGAAAATTTTATGTAAGAAAAGTGCTACACATTGACTCTGGCACTCGAATTGACACCAATATGTCCAATTAACGAATTTTGAATAAAATCCAAGGGTACCCACTTTGTTGATTTTATGACAAAAGTTTTCAAAGAAGAAATTGTTTTCCCCGGTTGTCCGGCGTTATTAGGTACACCTGGTCCAGCAAGTCCCAAAAAGTGCAACAGTTTAACTCTTGAAGTTAAGTTTGAGATATTATGATTTTTTTAATTTTTAGAAACTGATACATTTATCTCTTTAACGGAAGGTTTTTCTTACGAATCGTAACTCGTAGAGAAATTCTGCGAACAGCAGAATAACGAGAGGAAAATTTTATGTAAGAAAAGTGCTACACATTGACTCTGGCGCTCGAATTGACACCAATATGTCCAATTAACGAATTTTGAAAAAAATCCTTTGTTGATTTTATGACAAAAGTTTTCAAAGACGAAATTGTTTCTTCGGTTTTCCGGCGTTAGTAGGTAAACCTGGTCCAGCTAGTCCCAAAAAGTGCAACAGTTTAACTCTTGAAGTTAAGTTGGAGATATTATGATTTTTTTAATTGTTGGAAATTGATACAGTTATCTCTTTAAAGGAAGCTTTTTTCTTACGAACCGTAACTCGCAGAGAACTTCTGCGGACAGCAGAAGAACGAGAGGAAAATTTTATGTAAGAAAAGTGCTACACATTGACTCTGGCACTCGAATTGACACCAATATGTCCAATTAACGAATTTTGCAAAAAATCCAAGGGTACCCCCTTTGTTGACTTTATGACAAAAGTTTTCAAAGAAGAAATTGTTTTCTTCGGTTTTCCGGCGTTACTAGATACACCTGGTCCAGCTAGTCCCAAAAAGTGCAACAGTTTAACTCTTGAAGTTAAGTTGGAGATATTATGTTTTTTGTTAATTTTTAGAAACTGATACATTTATCTCTTTAACGGAATTTTTTTTCTTACTAATCGTAACTCGTAGAGAAATTCTGCGAACAGCAGAATAACGAGAGGAAAATTTTATGTAAGAAAAGTGCTACACATTGACTCTGGCACTCGAATTGACACCAATATGTCCAATTAACGAATTTTGAAAAAAATCCAAGGGTACCCACTTTGTTGATTTTATGACAAAAGTTTTCAAAGAAGAAATTGTTTTCTCCGGTTTTCCGGCGTTAGTAGGTACACCTGGTCCAGCAAGTCCCAAAAATTGAAACAGTTTAACTCTTGAAGTTAAGTTTGAGATATTATGATTTTTTTAATTTTTGGAAATTGATACATTTATCTCTTTAACGGAAGCTTTTCTTTTACGAATCGTAACTCGTAGAGAAATTCTGCGAACAGCAGAATAACGAGAGGAAAATTTTATGTAAGAAAAGTGCTACACATTGACTCTGGCACTCGAATTGACACCAATATGTCCAATTAACGAATTTTGAACAAAATCCAAGGGAATAATAAAAAAAAAAATACCCCCTTTGTTGATTTTATGACAAAAGTTTTCAAAGAAGAAATTGTCTTCTTCGGTTTTCCGGCGTTACTAGATACACCTGGTCCAGCTAGTCCCAAAAAGTGCAACAGTTTAACTCTTGAAGTTATGTTGGAGATATTATGTTTTTTTTTAATTTTTAGAAACTGATACATTTATCTCTTTAACGGAAGGTTTTTTCTTACGAATCGTAACTCGTAGAGAAATTCTGCGAACAGCAGAATAACGAGAGGAAAATTTTATGTAAGAAAAGTGCTACACATTGACTCTGGCACTCGAATTGACACCAATATGTCCAGTTAACGAATTTTGAAAAAAATCCAAGGGTACCCCCTTTGTTGATTTTATGACAAAAGTTTTCAAAGAAGAAATTGTTTTCTTCGGTCTTCCGGCGTTAGTAGGTACACCTGGTCCAGTTAGTCCCAAAAAGTGCAACAGTTTAACTCTTGAAGTTAAGTTGGAGATATTATGATTTTTTTAATTGTTGGAAATTGATACAGTTATATCTTTAAAGGAAGCTTTTTTCTTACGAACCGTAACTCGCAGAGAACTTCTGCGGACAGCAGAAGAACGAAAGGAAAATTTCGTGTAAGAAAAGTGCTACATATTGACTCTGGCACTCGAATTGACACCAATATTTTCAATTAACGAATTTTGAAAAAAATCCAAGGGTACCCCCTTTGTTGATTTTATGACAAAAGTTTTCAAAGAAGAAATTGTTTTCTTCGGTTTTCCAGCGTTAGTAGATACACCTAGTCCAGCTAGTCCCAAAAAGTGCTACAGTTTAACTCTTGAAGTTAAGTTGGAGATATTATGTTTTTTTTTAATTTTTAGAAACTGATACATTTATCTCTTTAACGGAAGGTTTTTTCTTACGAATCGTAACTCGTAGAGAAATTCTGCGAACAGCAGAATAACGAGAGGAAAATTTTATGTAAGAAAAGTGCTACACATTGACTCTGGCACTCGAATTGACACCAATATGTCCAGTTAACGAATTTTGAAAAAAATCCAAGGCTACCCCCTTTGTTGATTTTATGACAAAAGTTTTCAAAGAAGAAATTGTTTTCTTCGGTTTTCCGGCGTTAGTAGATACACCTGGTCCAGCTAGTCCCAAAAAGTGCAACAGTTTAACTCTTGAAGTTAAGTTGGAGATATTATGATTTTTTTAATTGTTGGAAATTGATACATTTATCTCTTTAACGGAAGCTTTTTTCTTACGAACCGTAACTCGCAGAGAACTTCTGCGGATAGCAGAAGAACGAGGGGAAAATTTTATGTAAGAAAAGTGCTACACATTGACTCTGGCACTCGAATTGACACCAATATGTCCAGTTAACGAATTTTGAAAAAATCCAAGGGTACCCCCTTTGTTGATTTTATGACAAAAGTTTTCAAAGAAGAAATTGTTTTCTTCGGTTTTCCGGCGTTAGTAGATACACCTGGTCCAGCTAGTCCCAAAAAGTGCAACAGTTTAACTCTTGAAGTTAGGTTGGAGATATTATGATTTTTTTAATTGTTGGAAATTGATACATTTATCTCTTTAACGGAAGCTTTTTTCTTACGAACCGTAACTCGCAGATAACTTCTGGGGACAGCAGAAGAACGAAAGGAAAATTTTATGTAAGAAAAGTGATACACATTGACTCTGGCACTCGAATTGACACCAATATGTCCAATTAACGAATTTTGAAAAAAATCCAAGGGTACCCCCTTTGTTGATTTCACAAAAAGTTTTCAAAGAAGAAATTGTTTTCTTCGGTTTTCCGGCGTTACTAGATACACCTGGTCCAGCTAGTCCCAAAAAGTGCAAGAGTTTAACTCTTGAAGTTAAGTTGGAGATATTATGTTTTTTTTTTAATTTTTAGAAACTGATACATTTATCTCTTTAACGGAAGGTTCTTTCTTACGAATCGTAACTCGTAGAGAAATTCTGCGAACAGCAGAATAACGAGAGGAAAATTTTATGTAAGAAAAGTGCTACACATTGACTCTGGCACTCGAATTGACACCAATATGTCCAGTTAACGAATTTTGAAAAAAATCCAAGGGTACCCCCTTTGTTGATTTTATGACAAAAGTTTTCAAAGAAGAAATTGTTTTCTTCGGTTTTCCGGCGTTAGTAGATACACCTGGTCCAGCTAGTCCCAAAAAGTGCAACAGTTTAACTCTTGAAGTTAAGTTGGAGATACTATGATTTTTTTAATTGTTGGAAATTGATACATTTATCTCTTTAACGGAAGCTTTTTTCTTACGAACCGTAACTCGCAGAGAACATCTGCGGACAGCAGAAGAACGAGAGGAAAATTTTATGTAAGAAAAGTGCTACACATTGACTCTGGCACTCGAATTGACACCAATATGTCCAATTAACGAATTTTGAAAAAAATCCAAGGGTACCCCCTTTGTTGATTTTATGACAAAAGTTTTCAAAGAAGAAATTGTTTTCTTCGGTTTTCCGGCGTTAGTAGGTACACCTGGTCCAGCTAGTCCCAAAAAGTGCAACAGTTTAACTCTTGAAGTTAAGTTGGAGATATTATGATTTTTTTAATTGTTGGAAATTGATACATTTATCTCTTTAACGGAAGCTTTTTTCTTACGAACCGTAACTCGCAGAGAACTTCTGCGGACAGCAGAAGAACGAGAGGAAAATTTTATGTAAGAAAAGTGCTACACTTTGACTCTGGCACTCGAATTGACACCAATATGTCCAGTTAACGAATTTTGAAAAAATCCAAGGGTACCCCCTTTGTTGATTTTATGACAAAAGTTTTCAAAGAAGAAATTGTTTTCTTCGGTTTTCCGGCGTTAGTAGATACACCTGGTCCAGCTAGTCCCAAAAAGTGCAACAGTTTAACTCTTGAAGTTAAGTTGGAGATATTACGATTTTTTTAATTGTTGGAAATTGATACATTTATCTCTTTAACGGAAGCTTTTTTCTTACGAACCGTAACTCGCAGAAAACTTCTGCTAACAGCAGAAGAACGAGAGGAAAATTTTATGTAAGAAAAGTGCTACACATTGACTCTGGCACTCGAATTGACACCAATATGTCCAATTAACGAATTTTGAAAAAAATCCAAGGGTACCCCCTTTGTTGATTTTATGACAAAAGTTTTCAAAGAAGAAATTGTTTTCTTCGCTTTTCCGGCGTTACTAGATACACCTGGTCCAGCTGGTCGCAAAAAGTGCAACAGTTTAACTCTTGAAGTTAAGTTGGAGATATTATGATTTTTTTAATTGTTGGAAATTGATACATTTATCTCTTTAACGGAAGCTTTTTTCTTACGAACCGTAACTCGCAGAGAACTTCTGGGGACAGCAGAAGAACGAAATAAAAATTTTATGTAAGAAAAGTGCTACACATTGACTCTGGCACTCGAATTGACACCAATATGTCCAATTAACGAATTTTGAAAAAAATCCAAGGGTACCCCCTTTGTTGATTTTATAACAAAAGTTTTCAAAGAAGAAATTGTTTTCTTCGGTTTTCCGGCGTTACTAGATACGCCTGGTCCAGCTAGTCCCAAAAAGTGCAACAGTTTAACTCTTGAAGTTAAGTTGGAGATATTATGTTTTTTTTTAATTTTTAGAAACTGATACATTTATCTCTTTAATGGAAGGTTCTTTCTTACGAATCGTAACTCGTAGAGAAATTCTGCGAACAGCAGAATAACGAGAGGAAAATTTTATGTAAGAAAAGTGCTACACATTGACTCTGGCACTCGAATTGACACCAATATGTCCAATTAACGAATTTTGAAAAAAATCCAAGGGTACCACCTCTGTTGATTTTATGACAAAAGTTTTCAAAGAAGAAATTGTTTTCTCCGGTTTTCAGGCGTTAGTAGGTACACCTGGTCCAGCTAGTCCCTAAAAGTGCAACAGTTTAGCCCTTGAAGTTAAGTTTGAGATATTATGATTTTTTTAATTTTTGGAAATTGATACATTTATCTCTTTAACGGAAGCGTTTTTCTTACAAATCGTAACTCGTAGAGAAATTCTGCGAACAGCAGAATAACGAGAGGAAAATTTTATGTAAGAAAAGTGCTACACATTGACTCTGGCACTCGAATTGACACCAATATATCCAATTAACGAATTTTGAAAAAAATCCAAGGGTACCCCCTTTGTTGACTTTATGACAAAAGTTTTCTAAGAAGAAATTGTTTTCTTCGGTTTTCCGGCGTTACTAGATACACCTGGTCCAGCTAGTCCCAAAAAGAGCAACAGTTTAACTTTTGAAGTTAAGTTGGAGATATTATGTTTTTTGTTAAATTTTAGAAACTGATACATTTATCTCTTTAACGGAATTTTTTTTCTTACGAATCGTAACTCGTAGAGAAATTCTGCGAACAGCAGAATAACGAGAGGAAAATTTTATGTAAGAAAAGTGCTACACATTGACTCTGGCACTCGAATTGACACCAATATGTCCAATTAACGAATTTTGAAAAAAATCCAAAAAAAAAAAAAAAATCAAAAAACTTTGTTGATTTTATGACAAAAGTTTTCAAAGAAGAAATTGTTTTCTCCGGTTTTCCGGCGTTAGTAGGTACACCTGGTCCAGCAAGTCCCAAAAATTGCAACAGTTTAACTCTTGAAGTTAAGTTTGAGATATTATGATTTTTTTAATTTTTGGAAATTGATACATTTATCTCTTTAACGGAAGCTTTTCTTTTACGAATCGTAACTCGTAGAGAAATTCTGCGAACAGCAGAATAACGAGAGGAAAATTTTATGTAAGAAAAGTGCTACACATTGACTCTGGCACTCGAATTGACACCAATATGTCCAATTAACGAATTTTGAAAAAAAAATCCAAGGGAATAATAAAAAAAAATACCCCCTTTGTTGATTTTATGACAAAAGTTTTCAAAGAAGAAATTGTCTTCTTCGGTTTTCCGGCGTTACTAGATACACCTGGTCCAGCTAGTCCCAAAAAGTGCAACAGTTTAACTCTTGAAGTTAAGTTGGAGATATTATGTTTTTTTTAATTTTTAGAAACTGATACATTTATCTCTTTAACGGAAGGTTTTTTCTTACGAATCGTAACTCGTAGAGAAATTCTGCGAACAGCAGAATAACGAGAGGAAAATTTTATGTAAGAAAAGTGCTACACATTGACTCTGGCACTCGAATTGACACCAATATGTCCAGTTAACGAATTTTGAAAAAAATCCAAGGGTACCCCCTTTGTTGATTTTATGACAAAAGTTTTCAAAGAAGAAATATTATGATTTTTTTAATTGTTGGAAATTGATACATTTATCTCTTTAACGGAAGCTTTTTTCTTACGAACCGTAACTCGCAGAGAACTTCTGGGGACAGCAGAAGAACGAAATAAAAATTTTATGTAAGAAAAGTGCTACATATTGACTCTGGCACTCGAATTGACACCAATATGTCCAATTAACGAATTTTGAAAAAAATCCAAGGGTACCCCCTTTGTTGATTTTATAACAAAAGTTTTCAAAGAAGAAATTGTTTTCTTCGGTTTTCCGGCGTTACTAGATACGCCTGGTCCAGTTAATCCCAAAAAGTGCAACAGTTTAACTCTTGAAGTTAAGTTGGAGATATTATGTTTTATTTTAATTTTTAGAAACTGATACATTTATCTCTTTAACGGAAGGTTCTTTCTTACGAATCGGAGCTCGTAGAGAAATTCTGCGAACAGCAGAATAACGAAAGGAAAATTTTATGTAAGAAAAGTGCTACACATTGACTCTGGCACTCGAATTGACACCAATATGTCCAATTAACGAATTTTGAAAAAAATCCAAGGGTACCACCTCTGTTGATTTTATGACAAAAGTTTTCAAAGAAGAAATTGTTTTCTCCGGTTTTCAGGCGTTAGTAGGTACACCTGGTCCAGCTAGTCCCTAAAAGTGCAACAGTTTAACCCTTGAAGTTAAGTTGGAGATATTATGATTTTTTTAATTGTTGGAAATTGATACATTTATCTCTTTAACGGAAGCTTTTTTCTTACGAACCGTAACTCGCAGAGAACTTCTGGGGACAGCAGAAGAACGAAATAAAAATTTTATGTAAGAAAAGTGCTACACATTGACTCTGGCACTCGAATTGACACCAATATGTCCAATTATCGAATTTTGAAAAAAATCCAAGGGTACCCCCTTTGTTGATTTTATGACAAAAGTTTTCAAAGAAGAAATTGTTTTCTTCGGTTTTCCAGCGTTAGTAGATACACCTAGTCCAGCTAGTCCCAAAAAGTGCTACAGTTTAACTCTTGAAGTTAAGTTGGAGATATTATGTTTTTTTTAATTTTTAGAAACTGATACATTTATCTCTTTAACGGAAGGTTTTTTCTTATGAATCGTAACTCGTAGAGAAATTCTGCGAACAGCAGAATAACGAGAGGAAAATTTTATGTAAGAAAAGTGCTACATATTGACTCTGGCGCTCGAATTGACACCAATATGTCCAGTTAACGAATTTTGAAAAAAATCCAAGGGTACCCCCTCTGTTGATTTTATGACAAAAGTTTTCAAAGACGAAATTGTTTCTTCAGTTTTCCGGCGTTAGTAGGTACACCTGGTCCAGCTAGTCCCAAAAAGTGCAACAGTTTAACTCTTGAAGTTAAGTTGGAGATATTATGATTTTTTTAATTGTTGGAAATTGATACATTTATCTCTTTAACGGAAGCTTTTTTCTTACGAACCGTAACTCGCAGAGAACTTCTGCGGACAGCAGAAGAACGAGAGGAAAATTTTATGTAAGAAAAGTGCTACACATTGACTCTGGCACTCGAATTGACACCAATATGTCCAATTAACGAATTTTGAAAAAAATCCAAGGGTACCCCCTTTGTTGATTTTATGACAAAAGTTTTCAAAGAAGAAATTGTTTTCTTCGCTTTTCCGGCGTTACTAGATACACCTGGTCCAGCTGGTCGCAAAAAGTGCAACAGTTTAACTCTTGAAGTTAAGTTGGAGATATTATGATTGTTTTAATTGTTGGAAATTGATACATTTATCTCTTTAACGGAAGCTTTTTTCTTACGAACCGTAACTCGCAGAGAACTTCTGGGGACAGCAGAAGAACGAAATAAAAATTTTATGTAAGAAAAGTGCTACACATTGACTCTGGCACTCGAATTGACACCAATATGTCCAATTAACGAATTTTGAAAAAAATCCAAGGGTACCCCCTTTGTTGATTTTATGACAAAAGTTTTCAAAGAAGAAATTGTTTTCTTCGGTTTTCCGGCGTTAGTAGATACACCTGGTCCAGCTAGTCCCAAAAAGTGCAACAGTTTAACTCTTGAAGTTAAGTTGGAGATATTATGATTTTTTTAATAGTTGGAAATTGATACATTTATCTCTTTAACGGAAGCTTTTTTCTTACGAACCGTAACTCGCAGAGAACTTCTGCGGACAGCAGAAAAACGAGAGGAAAATTTTATGTGAGAAAAGTGCTACACATTGACTCTGGCACTCGAATTGACACCAATATGTCCAATTAACGAATTTTGAAAAAAATCCAAGGGTACCCCCTTTGTTGATTTTATGACAAAAGTTTTCAAAGAAGAAATTGTTTTCTTCGGTTTTCCGGCGTTAGTAGGTACACCTGGTCCAGCTAGTCACAAAAAGTGCAACAGTTTAACTCTTGAAGTTAAGTTGGAGATATTATGATTTTTTTAATTGTTGGAAATTGATACATTTATCTCTTTAACGGAAGCTTTTTTCTTACGAACTGTAACTCGCAGAGAACTTCTGCGGACAGCAGAAGAACGAGAGGAAAATTTTATGTACGAAAAGTGCTACACATTGACTCTGGCACTCGAATTGACACCAATATGTCCAGTTAACGAATTTTGAAAAAATCCAAGGGTACCCCCTTTGTTGATTTTATGACAAAAGTTTTCAAAGAAGAAATTGTTTTCTTCGGTTTTCCGGCGTTAGTAGATACACCTGGTCCAGCTAGTCCCAAAAAGTGCAACAGTTTAACTCTTGAAGTTAAGTTGGAGATATTACGATTTTTTTAATTGTTGGAAATTGATACATTTATCTCTTTAACGGAAGCTTTTTTCTTACGAACCGTAACTCGCAGAAAACTTCTGCGGACAGCAGAAGAACGAGAGGAAAATTTTATGTAAGAAAAGTGCTACACATTGACTCTGGCACTCGAATTGACACCAATATGTCCAATTAACGAATTTTGAAAAAAATCCAAGGGTACCCCCTTTGTTGATTTTATGACAAAAGTTTTCAAAGAAGAAATTGTTTTCTTCGCTTTTCCGGCGTTACTAGATACACCTGGTCCAGCTGGTCGCAAAAAGTGCAACAGTTTAACTCTTGAAGTTAAGTTGGAGATATTATGATTTTTTTAATTGTTGGAAATTGATACATTTATCTCTTTAACGGAAGCTTTTTTCTTACGAACCGTAACTCGCAGAGAACTTCTGGGGACAGCAGAAGAACGAAATAAAAATTTTATGTAAGAAAAGTGCTACACATTGACTCTGGCACTCGAATTGACACCAATATGTCCAATTAACGAATTTTGAAAAAAATCCAAGGGATTTTATAACAAAAGTTTTCAAAGAAGAAATTGTTTTCTTCGGTTTTCCGGCGTTACTAGATACGCCTGGTCCAGCTAGTCCCAAAAAGTGCAACAGTTTAACTCTTGAAGTTAAGTTGGAGATATTATGTTTTTTTTTAATTTTTAGAAACTGATACATTTATCTCTTTAACGGAAGGTTCTTTCTTACGAATCGTAACTCGTAGAGAAATTCTGCGAACAGCAGAATAACGAAAGGAAAATTTTATGTAAGAAAAGTGCTACACATTGACTCTGGCACTTTGTTGGAAATATACCATTGTTGGAAATTGATACATTTATCTCTTTAACGGAAGCTTTTTTCTTACGAACCGTAACTCGCAGAGAACTTCTGCGGACAGCAGAAGAACGAGAGGAAAATTTTATGTACGAAAAGTGCTACACATTGACTCTGGCACTCGAATTGACACCAATATGTCCAATTAACGAATTTTGAAAAAAATCCAAGGGTACCCCCTTTGTTGATTTTATGACAAAAGTTTTCAAAGAAGAAATTGTTTTCTTCGGTTTTCCAGCGTTAGTAGATACACCTAGTCCAGCTAGTCCCAAAAAGTGCAACAGTTTAACTCTTGAAGTTAAGTTGGAGATATTATGTTTTTTTTAATTTTTAGAAACTGATACATTTATCTCTTTAACGGAAGGTTTTTTCTTACGAATCGTAACTCGTAGAGAAATGCTGCGAACAGCAGAATAACGAGAGGAAAATTTTATGTAAGAAAAGTGCTACACATTGACTCTGGCGCTCGAATTGACACCAATATGTCCAGTTAACGAATTTTGAAAAAAATCCAAGGGTACCCCCTCTGTTGATTTTATGACAAAAGTTTTCAAAGACGGAATTGTTTCTTCAGTTTTCCGGCGTTAGTAGGTACACCTGGTCCAGCTAGTCCCAAAAAGTGCAACAGTTTAACTCTTGAAGTTAAGTTGGAGATATTATGATTTTTTTAATTGTTGGAAATTGATACATTTATCTCTTTAACGGAAGCTTTTTTCTTACGAACCGTAACTCGCAGAGAACTTCTGCGGACAGCAGAAGAACGAGAGGAAAATTTTATGTAAGAAAAGTGCTACACATTGACTCTGGCACTCGAATTGACACCAATATGTCCAATTAACGAATTTTGAAAAAAATCCAAGGGTACCGCCTTTGTTGCTTTTATGACAAAAGTTTTCAAAGAAGAAATTGTTTTCTTCGCTTTTCCGGCGTTACTAGATACACCTGGTCCAGCTGGTCGCAAAAAGTGCAACAGTTTAACTCTTGAAGTTAAGTTGGAGATATTATGATTGTTTTAATTGTTGGAAATTGATACATTTATCTCTTTAACGGAAGCTTTTTTCTTACGAACCGTAACTCGCAGAGAACTTCTGGGGACAGCAGAAGAACGAAATAAAAATTTTATGTAAGAAAAGTGCTACACATTGACTCTGGCACCCGAATTGACACCAATATGTCCAATTAACGAATTTTGAAAAAAATCCAAGGGTACCCCCTTTGTTGATTTTATGACAAAAGTTTTCAAAGAAGAAATTGTTTTCTTCGGTTTTCCGGCGTTACTAGATACACCTGGTCCAGCTAGTCCCAAAAAGTGCAACAGTTTAACTCTTGAAGTTAAGTTGGAGATACTATGATTTTTTTAATTGTTGGAAATTGATACATTTATCTCTTTAACGGAAGCTTTTTTCTTACGAACCGTAACTCGCAGAGAACTTCTGCGGACAGCAGAAAAACGAGAGGAAAATTTTATGTGAGAAAAGTGCTACACATTGACTCTGGCACTCGAATTGACACCAATATGTCCAATTAACGAATTTTGAAAAAAATCCAAGGGTACCCCCTTTGTTGATTTTATGACAAAAGTTTTCAAAGAAGAAATTGTTTTCTTCGGTTTTCGGGCGTTAGTAGGTACACCTGGTCCAGCTAGTCCCAAAAAGTGCAACAGTTTAACTCTTGAAGTTAAGTTGGAGATATTATGATTTTTTTAATTGTTGGAAATTGATACATTTATCTCTTTAACGGAAGCTTTTTTCTTACGAACCGTAACTCGCAGAGAACTTCTGCGGACAGCAGAAGAACGAGAGGAAAATTTTATGTAAGAAAAGTGCTACACATTGACTCTGGCACTCGAATTGACACCAATATGTCCAGTTAACGAATTTTGAAAAAATCCAAGGGTACCCCCTTTGTTGATTTTATGACAAAAGTTTTCAAAAAGAAATTGTTTTCTTCGGTTTTCCGGCGTTAGTAGATACACCTGGTCCAGCTAGTCCCTAAAAGTGCAACAGTTTAACTCTTGAAGTTAAGTTGGAGATATTACGATTTTTTTAATTGTTGGAAATTGATACATTTATCTCTTTAACGGAAGCTTTTTTCTTACGAAACGTAACTCGCAGAAAACTTCTGCGGACAGCAGAAGAACGAGAGGAAAATTTTATGTAAGAAAAGTGCTACACATTGACTCTGGCACTCGAATTGACACCAATATGTCCAATTAACGAATTTTGAAAAAATCCAAGGGTACCCCCTTTGTTGATTTTATGACAAAAGTTTTCAAAGAAGAAATTGTTTTCTTCGCTTTTCCGGTGTTACTAGATACACCTGGTCCAGCTGGCCGCAAAAAGTGCAACAGTTTAACTCTTGAAGTTAAGTTGGAGATATTATGATTGTTTTAATTGTTGGAAATTGATACATTTATCTCTTTAACGGAAGCTTTTTTCTTACGAACCGTAACTCGCAGAGAACTTCTGGGGACAGCAGAAGAACGAAATAAAAATTTTATGTAAGAAAATTGCTACACATTGACTCTGGCACCCGAATTGACACCAATATGTCCAATTAACGAATTTTGAAAAAAATCCAAGGGTACCCCCTTTGTTGATTTTATGACAAAAGTTTTCAAAGAAGAAATTGTTTTCTTCGGTTTTCCGGCGTTACTAGATACACCTGGTCCAGCTAGTCCCAAAAAGTGCAACAGTTTAACTCTTGAAGTTAAGTTGGAGATATTATGATTTTTTTAATTGTTGGAAATTGATACATTTATCTCTTTAACGGAAGCTTTTTTCTTACGAACCGTAACTCGCAGAGATCTTCTGCGGACAGCAGAAAAACGAGAGGAAAATTTTATGTGAGAAAAGTGCTACACATTGACTCTGGCACTCGAATTGACACCAATATGTCCAATTAACGAATTTTGAAAAAAATCCAAGGGTACCCCCTTTGTTGATTTTATGACAAAAGTTTTCAAAGAAGAAATTATTTTCTTCGGTTTTCCGGCGTTAGTAGGTACACCTGGTCCAGCTAGTCCCAAAAAGTGCAACAGTTTAACTCTTGAAGTTAAGTTGGAGATATTATGATTTTTTTAATTGTTGGAAATTGATACATTTATCTCTTTAACGGAAGCTTTTTTCTTACGAACCGTAACTCGCAGAGAACTTCTGCGGACAGCAGAAGAACGAGAGGAAAATTTTATGTAAGAAAAGTGCTACACATTGACTCTGGCACTCGAATTGACACCAATATGTCCAATTAACGAATTTTGAAAAAAATCCAAGGGTACCCCCTTTGTTGATTTTATGACAAAAGTTTTCAAAGAAGAAATTGTTTTCTTCGCTTTTCCGGCGTTACTAGATACACCTGGTCCAGCTGGTCGCAAAAAGTGCAACAGTTTAACTCTTGAAGTTAAGTTGGAGATATTATGATTTTTTTAATTGTTGGAAATTGATACATTTATCTCTTTAACGGAAGCTTTTTTCTTACGAACCATAACTCGCAGAGAACTTCTGGGGACAGCAGAAGAACGAAATAAAAATTTTATGTAAGAAAAGTGCTACACATTGACTCTGGCACTCGAATTGACACCAATATGTCCAATTAACGAATTTTGAAAAAAATCCAAGGGTACCCCCTTTGTTGATTTTATAACAAAAGTTTTCAAAGAAGAAATTGTTTTCTTCGGTTTTCCGGCGTTACTAGGTACGCCTGGTCCAGCTAGTCCCAAAAAGTGCAACAGTTTAACTCTTGAAGTTAAGTTGGAGATATTATGTTTTTTTTTTTTTAATTTTTAGAAACTGATACATTTATCTCTTTAACGGAAGGTTCTTTCTTACGAATCGTAACTCGTAGAGAAATTCTGCGAACAGCAGAATAACGAAAGGAAAATTTTATGTAAGAAAAGTGCTACACATTGACTCTGGCACTCGAATTGACACCAATATGTCCAATTAACGAATTTTGAAAAAAATCCAAGGGTACCCCCTTTGTTGATTTTATGACAAAAGTTTTCAAAGACGAAATTGTTTTCTTCGGTTTTCCGGCGTTAGTAGATACACCTGGTCCAGCTAGTCCCAAAAAGTGCAACAGTTTAACTCTTGAAGTTAAGTTGGAGATATTACGATTTTTTTAATTGTTGGAAATTGATACATTTATCTCTTTAACGGAAGCTTTTTTCTTACGAAACGTAACTCGCAGAAAACTTCTGCGGACAGCAGAAGAACGAGAGGAAAATTTTATGTAAGAAAAGTGCTACACATTGACTCTGGCACTCGAATTGACACCAATATGTCCAGTTAACGAATTTTGAAAAAATCCAAGGGTACCCCCTTTGTTGATTTTATGACAAAAGTTTTCAAAGAAGAAATTGTTTTCTTCGGTTTTCCGGCGTTAGTAGATACACCTGGTCCAGCTAGTCCCAAAAAGTGCAACAGTTTAACTCTTGAAGTTAAGTTGGAGATATTACGATTTTTTTAATTGTTGGAAATTGATACATTTATCTCTTTAACGGAAGCTTTTTTCTTACGAAACGTAACTCGCAGAAAACTTCTGCGGACAGCAGAAGAACGAGAGGAAAATTTTATGTAAGAAAAGTGCTACACATTGACTCTGGCACTCGAATTGACACCAATATGTCCAATTAACGAATTTTGAAAAAAATCCAAGGGTACCCCCTTTGTTGATTTTATGACAAAAGTTTTCAAAGAAGAAATTGTTTTCTCCGGTTTTCAGGCGTTAGTAGGTACACCTGGTCCAGCTAGTCCCTAAAAGTGCAACAGTTTAACCCTTGAAGTTAAGTTGGAGATATTATGATTTTTTTAATTGTTGGAAATTGATACATTTATCTCTTTAACGGAAGCTTTTTTCTTAAGAACCGTAACTCGCAGAGAACTTCTGGGGACAGCAGAAGAACGAAATAAAAATTTTATGTAAGAAAAGTGCTACACATTGACTCTGGCACTCGAATTGACACCAATATGTCCAATTATCGAATTTTGAAAAAAATCCAAGGGTACCCCCTTTGTTGATTTTATGACAAAAGTTTTCAAAGAAGAAATTGTTTTCTTCGGTTTTCCAGCGTTAGTAGATACACCTAGTCCAGCTAGTCCCAAAAAGTGCTACAGTTTAACTCTTGAAGTTAAGTTGGAGATATTATGTTTTTTTTAATTTTTAGAAACTGATACATTTATCTCTTTAACGGAAGGTTTTTTCTTATGAATCGTAACTCGTAGAGAAATTCTGCGAACAGCAGAATAACGAGAGGAAAATTTTATGTAAGAAAAGTGCTACACATTGACTCTGGCACTCGAATTGACACCAATATGTCCAGTTAACGAATTTTGAAAAAAATCCAAGGGTACCCCCTCTGTTGATTTTATGACAAAAGTTTTCAAAGACGAAATTGTTTCTTCAGTTTTCCGGCGTTAGTAGGTACACCTGGTCCAGCTAGTCCCAAAAAGTGCAACAGTTTAACTCTTGAAGTTAAGTTGGAGATATTATGATTTTTTTAATTGTTGGAAATTGATACATTTATCTCTTTAACGGAAGCTTTTTTCTTACGAACCGTAACTCGCAGAGAACTTCTGGGGACAGCAGAAGAACGAAATAAAAATTTTATGTAAGAAAAGTGCTACACATTGACTCTGGCACTCGAATTGACACCAATATGTCCAATTAACGAATTTTGAAAAAAATCCAAGGGTACCCCCTTTGTTGATTTTATGACAAAAGTTTTCAAAGAAGAAATTGTTTTCTTCGCTTTTCCGGCGTTACTAGATACACCTGGTCCAGCTGGTCGCAAAAAGTGCAACAGTTTAACTCTTGAAGTTAAGTTGGAGATATTATGATTTTTTTAATTGTTGGAAATTGATACATTTATCTCTTTAACGGAAGCTTTTTTCTTACGAACCATAACTCGCAGAGAACTTCTGGGGACAGCAGAAGAACGAAATAAAAATTTTATGTAAGAAAAGTGCTACACATTGACTCTGGCACTCGAATTGACACCAATATGTCCAATTAACGAATTTTGAAAAAAATCCAAGGGTACCCCCTTTGTTGATTTTATGACAAAAGTTTTCAAAGAAGAAATTGTTTTCTTCGGTTTTCCGGCGTTAGTAGATACACCTGGTCCAGCTAGTCCCAAAAAGTGCAACAGTTTAACTCTTGAAGTTAAGTTGGAGATATTATGATTTTTTTAATAGTTGGAAATTGATACATTTATCTCTTTAACGGAAGCTTTTTTCTTACGAACCGTAACTCGCAGAGAACTTCTGCGGACAGCAGAAGAACGAGAGGAAAATTTTATGTAAGAAAAGTGCTACACATTGACTCTGGCACTCGAATTGACACCAATATGTCCAATTAACGAATTTTGAAAAAAATCCAAGGGTACCCCCTTTGTTGATTTTATGACAAAAGTTTTCAAAGAAGAAATTGTTTTCTTCGCTTTTCCGGCGTTACTAGATACACCTGGTCCAGCTGGTCGCAAAATGTGCAACAGTTTAACTCTTGAAGTTAAGTTGGAGATATTATGATTTTTTGTAATTGTTGGAAATTGATACATTTATCTCTTTAACGGAAGCTTTTTTCTTACGAACCGTAACTCGCAGAAAACTTCTGCGGACAGCAGAAGAACGAGAGGAAAATTTTATGTAAGAAAAGTGCTACACATTGACTCTGGCACTCGAATTGACACCAATATGTCCAATTAACGAATTTTGAAAAAAATCCAAGGGTACCCCCTTTGTTGATTTTATGACAAAAGTTTTCAAAGAAGAAATTGTTTTCTTCGCTTTTCCGGCGTTACTAGATACACCTGGTCCAGCTGGTCGCAAAAAGTGCAACAGTTTAACTCTTGAAGTTAAGTTGGAGATATTACGATTTTTTTAATTGTTGGAAATTGATACATTTATCTCTTTAACGGAAGCTTTTTTCTTACGAACCGTAACTCGCAGAGAACTTCTGGGGACAGCAGAAGAACGAAATAAAAATTTTATGTAAGAAAAGTGCTACACATTGACTCTGGCACTCGAATTGACACCAATATGTCCAATTAACGAATTTTGAAAAAAATCCAAGTGTAACCCTTATAGTAGGGTTATTTTTTTTTTGGTACTAAAATTTGATTGATGAAGAGAAAGGAGTAGTGAGAAACGGCTTAACAAGTTAAAATTAGAATGAAGATAACAAATTAATTATGAGGATGAGGATGAGACGTAAAAGCTCAGGAAGTGGAGATCGGCTTATTTTCGTGCTGTTGTTTAGGGGAGAAAGAGATAGTGATAAAGGAAGAAACCAGAAAAATTAAAAAGTAATGAAATACTTAAAAGAAAAGAACTGACCTATGATCAATAAACCAAAGATGGGCGCCAGAAGTAAATGCCTTTTAGAGCCTTTACTTCGTTGATAGAACAGTGTGGGAGACTAGAAAAGAGAGAGAGAGAGATATATAGAGAGAGAGATATAGAGAGAGAGATATAGAGAGAGATATATATAGAGAGAGAGAGAGATATAGAGAGAGAGAGAGAGAGGGAAAGAGAGAGAGAGAAAGAGAGAGAGAAATAAGGAGAAAGATATAAACAATCCAAATAACTTAATCCTGAAATAAAATATTATATGAACACATATAGTTGAGAGATATCAGGTGCAGGTGAAATGATACAAACCCAATAGGTATACCTTATTTTTATTGTGTAAAAAAAAATACCTAGATATATGTAAAGTAAGATTTTGGTAACTAATGTATATATATATAATGTAAAATTTCTAGCTAAAAATATAAATAATGTATAATAATGTAAAACATTGGCTTGCAAGATGAATATATAATAGTAAAATTTAATTAATAATATAAATAATGAATATGAGTAATGTTAAAATTTTGGTTGCCAAGATATAAGCAGATAACGTAAAAGTTTCCGACTATTAAATGATTTCTATGAGTTTACGTTTCTTTCAGATACAAACAATAAAGAGACAGAAAAACAATAGTGAGTGCTAGTCAACAGAACCAGATGATATTCTTCATAAGACCGTATTAATATACTTGTATATTATCTACCACAATACCTAAGTTATTATGTAATGAACGCTATAGAGACCAATGCTTTAGGTCTATAAGTACTTATGTTCCCTTACATGCATTGCGATTTAGATGAAAAATTGACAAAATATTATTTGTTGTGTAGACACAACCGATAGTAAAAGATATGATAAGGGAAGTTAAACAAATAATCTAGTACTTAACAACAAATGTCCAATAAATATATAATATATTGCGGAACACAATTCGGTCTATAAATGAGAACATTAATTAAGTACACTTATCTTTGTTCCAATCTAGATGAAATTCCTTCAGCTCTAATTCCAAGTGTTGGCTTATGGACGTGCCGGTTTATCAGACGGTAAGCGGCTCTATGAGTATACACATCTTAGGGAAGATTTACGTTCCAGATAATTAATAGGAATGTTATTCTTAGTGCATTTTCCATATAAGTTGTCTTTGTGGGATATTAAAAGCTTGGTTCTATTTTATAATTCTCTAGGTACGGCTAAAAAGAGAGGTTCTCATTAGGTATCTAGAAATTTTTTCCAGGATACAAGGTGAGACAGACCGGTTACAAAAGATAACCGAACATATTCTTCCACATAAATGGGAAGGTCATTTATCCAAAATGAAATTACATTATTACTTAAGTAATATATTTCTAAAAGTAGCTTTGCTAGATTTGACTTTTTAAGGTATAAAATTATTCATTTTGATATATGTGTTTCCTAAATTTCCAAAAGAAATTTTTAAAATAAAATCACTTACCAGACGTTCATTTTAGGTATATTATATCTTTACAGATATATTTAGCTTGCTTTGTAATTGCAATTCCAAAATAGATTTATTGAATATCTCCTATTCTTTTATGTATGACATCTGCCGTTTTTTCTCCAACACATATTTGTCTGTATTTGACCTTCTTAAGTCGTTGGTTAGCTAGCACTAATTCTGTTTTCATTTTCCTACCTCGATCGTAAGGTAACTTTTTGTTATTCGATGTTAATTATTACGGTTGTCGGGAGTGGCTACTCGTAAACGTAGCGGAACGCTACATTCCCCCTCCACTCGATATAATTTTCCTTCAGAAAATTATTCTGGCAAAAACCAAAACGAAGTTTATTCTTGGCAGGGTTAGTACTTTAATATGGGTCAGGAGTAGTAGCTCCTAGCAGTTGTAGCTGTAGTTACAGTCACAACCACTCCACAAAGTTAAAGATAGGATTAGTACATCAACTAACTAATCTAATCTAACCTAAAACATTAATTTTGAATTTGGCTCAAAGTGGGTAAACATCCACATGATACCACATATTTACACAAGGGAAATAAAAGGCAACACTTCTCATGCTTCCGAGCATGGAAGAGTGCGGGCACAAAAGTATGACACACTTGTGTGGATCCAACACAAGAGTGCATCAAGGTAAGTTCCCAAGATTCCGGAACCGGTATGGTTTACGGAGATCGCGAGAAAGGAACTTTTCCTTCCTTAACGTAGACAAGGACTAGTCTGATGATCTGCATCCAGACTTTATTTACGAATGAACCGTATACTAGGTATCTTAAAGTTTACTAATAGTTATTCTTGTTGTACCATTACTTACATCAATTAAACTTATTAAATCGTTCACATTAAAGGCTTAGATTACACGTAACCCCAAATTGTGATCAACGTGAACTAAAGGTACTAGAAAAAAATATTCCTGACTAAAACAAAGTATCCACCCAACTACATAAAGAACCATTAAATTTGGCCTTACTCACTATCGGACTCACTATCGATTTGGATATTAGCACCTAAGTTAATCCAAAGATGAACACAAAATTTATTGTTGACATATTCAACCGAGAGTAACCAGGATATTCTCCAACCGATTCAAAACATGGTATCAAAGATAACTTAAGGTAAGGAAATAGAGATGTAACATAACTCTCTTAGGTAAGATAAGATAAGATAAGATAAAGTGAAGTACGATACGCTAAGTTAAATATATTATATATCCAATGCAGATATAAACCAGGTAGTTAAGAATGCACAGCAAAACAAAAAATGGACAAACAAAACAGTTCCACAAATGGATAGCCATTATCGTATCCATCCAAATATGGTTCCGTCAGTATAATTCATAATCCATTCCCGAATTGACTTAATATAATCACAGGTAATAATCATTGAAAGGTAACCTAAAGATAACCTAACTTAATATCTGTATCCGATAAATCTATAGCCTAAGGCTACAGCTGATTTCAGTGTACGATATACCAAAACGTTTGATAATCAGTGTATTTTTATACTAACACATGTATAAGCATCAACACAAGTAAGTTCTTAACTACAATTTCTCAAAGGTAAAACTAAAATTTAAGAACCAAAATCAAACAATTTCATCTGAAACCGTATATTTATAGATCAGTTCCTAAAATCAATGACAGAAGAGGTCCGAACTGGACTACTATAGTGGACCAATGCGTAAGAAAACGAAAACCAAATATTAGAGTAGTCACTAAACAACAGCTAATGAATGTATTTTCCAAAATTATTGATATAACAACCATCAACGAAATTAATATTAAAGGTATTGGGTTATCGCCTTGTACAAGAAAAAAATCCATTGTATAACTTGATGAAGACTTAATCTATGCTACAGAACCGAAGATGGTCAACGACCATATTCGCCACATAGCGACTCCAGGTAAAAGTACATCCATCACAAAATATAGCATGGATTACGAAATCCGCTAACGATCTAGTCCGGAATTTGATCAACGAATTCGAACCCACGTATTATGCTTAGATACACCTATATACCCATATACAACAAAATTTACTAATAAAAGTGAAAAGACAATATTTAAAAGCAATTTACCTATAACAGTCTAATATTTTGAGAAGTGATAATAATGGAATACCCTGTATAATGCATTTATTACACCAGACAAATGTTATGACATTCCCTGTGCAAACGCTGAGTCCATAATATATGTGAACACTTAACTATCAAGGTAAAATCAAGAGCAGAGGTAAAAATAATAATTACCAAATAGCAAAAATAAGAGTTTTTTTAGGAAACTAGCAAGTTGCAGACTGCGATAAAAGGTTCCAAAATTAATGCAGAACGCAAGTTAATACCTAATCATCCTCTGAGGTCGAGGACTCAGAATCCATGACTGTTTTATCAGGTAGGAGATCTTTGACATGAAAACGACCAATTCGTTTATTGGACGAATTGTCTTTTAGTTCATAGACAAGAGGCGATATGACTTTTAAAACCGTACATGGAATATACTTCTGACAAAATTTCGCCGCTATGGCATCATTTTTACTTGATTTCACAAAATTTCGTTTTAGGACTCGGTCTCCAGGATAAAAACGTAACGGTCTTTTCCTTAAATTATAATATTTCTGGGAACGTAAATAAGAAGATTTCAATCTCTTCCGAATATCGGCAAATATAGGGGGTAGGTTTTGGAGATCCTCTAGTCGATGAAGATTCTCAGAAACTTGTGGTAAAGTAGTTGCATTATCGGAAATTAAACCAAAATAATCGCCTGAGAGAGGAACATTTCGACCAAAGTTAAGATACGCGGGAGAACATTTAGTGACCTCGTGAGTGGAAGTCCTTATGGCTTGGGCAACAGAATGAATGTATTGATCCCACGACCTATGGTCCTCAAATGTATAAGACCTTAAAGCGGTAACAATACTACGATTTACACGTTCTGAGTGGTTCGCTTGAGGGTGATATGCAGCATTATAGAAAATCTTCTGCACCCTATATTTGGACATAAGAGTCTTGAAAGCGTTCGAGATAAATTGGGGCCCATTGTCACAGGAGACAATTTGAGGAACACCAAATACTAAAAATACTTGTTCTTCCAAATACTTAATAATTGCTGGGACTGTGGCTTTCCGAAGAGGGCAAACCAAAGGAAATTTGGTGAAATAGTCCACTACTACGAGACAATAAGTATTTCCTGTATAGCTACGAGGGTATGGACCAATTAAATCGAGAGAAATCATCTGCCAAGGGAAATTAATATTTCTAAAAGAACCCATAAGACCAGCTTGTGGTAAGTTACTTGGTTTACAAGTAGCACAAACTATGCATTTAGAGATGTACCTTTTAATGGATTTGCGCATGCCAGGCCAATAATATAACTCAGCAATACGGTGGTAAGTTTTATAGAAACCAAAATGGCCAGCAGTAACTTCGTCATGACACATACGCAAAATATTTTCCCTGTTTGGCGTAGGTACAACTATTTTCCATTCGGTCATATTCGATAATACCTCAACAGGACTTAAAATGTGTTTGTACAGCACATTGTTCTCCACCTTAAAATCGGGATATCTTTGTGGGTCTTGAGTAACCTTATCGACCATATTTTGATACCACGCATCAGGAGTTAATGAAGATAGATCTAAAACATTAATATCAAAAACACGGGAAAGAGCATCAGCAACCACTACTCCGGCTGCCTTTCGATGGACAATCTTATACGAATAGGCAGTCAGTTTACATATCCATCGGGAAAGTCTCTGAGAAGGGTTTTTCATGCTGTGAAGCCATACCAAAGAACTATGGTCCGTAATTATCGTGAACTTACGACCCTCTAAATAATAACGAAAAGCTTCTAAACCCTGAATAATAGCTAATAGTTCTTTCTCCGTAGTCGAATAGTTTTTCTGCGCCTTATTCAGTTTCTTACTTGTATAAGCTATTGGGTGTTCAGAGCCATCTTTCACCTGAAATAGCACGCCACCAGAAGCGGTGTTAGAACAATCGGTCATCAGATAAAAATGTTCGTTAAAATTAGGTGAGATCATGACTGGAGCGCTCGTTAGTGCATCTTTAACGCGCCTAAACGCTTCATCGGCCTCAGGAGTCCAAATAATCGTTTGGCCTTTTTTCCTATCCTTCAGAAGATCAGTAAGGGGTGATAGTAAGGTAGAATAAGACGGAACAAACCGACGATAATATCCACACATGCCTAAAATTCTGCGAACTTGGGTGGTAGTTTTTGGGATGGGAAAATCTCTTATAGCGGCGACCTTTTCAGGGTCTGTCCTAAGACCCTGGTTATCAACCATATAGCCTAAAAACTTCAAACTTGGTCGACAAAATTGACATTTATCAAGATTAACCGTTAAATTGGCCTCTTTTAACCGGACAAATAATTTATTCAAAATTTCGATATGAGTAGAAAAATCCGGGGTGACTACCAAGATATCATCAAGATAATAAAACACGTAGGGCTCTAACTGAGGACCTATTACTATATCCATGAGACGACACATAGTTTGGGGAGCAGATACTAACCCAAAAGGCATTGTTACAAATTGAAACAATCCTTTACCATTGACGGCAAAAGCGGTATATTTCCTACTTTCAGTACTAAGAGGTATTTGTAAAAAAGCTTTTGAAAGATCTATAGACGATATGAACTTCGAGTTTTGAAGTTTGCTCAAGATAATATCAATTCGAGGGATCGGGTAAGCATCCCGATTTACTGTGATGCTGTTTAACTTACGTCCATCAAAACAGACCCTAAATGATCCATTCTTTTTTTTCGTGAGCCATAATGGACTACTATAGGAAGAGGTAGACGGTTCGATGATATTAAGTTTAAGCATTTCATCAATCTCTTGGTCTAAATCTTTTTGCCACGCTTGGGGTATCGGATATTGGTATTGCCTAAATGGTGTGGGATTATTCACTTCAATAGAATGGGAAAGCAAGGTAGTACGGCCTAACTTATCCGTAGAGGAGATAGAATTAAACTTGGAGATAGTTTCTTGTAACTGATTTTGTTCCTCATTTGATAAACTAGAAAAATCTTGTACGGCATTCAAGCTCGAAATATTAAATGAAGATATAGACATAGAAAAATCAGAGCAGTTAAGTGTGCTATTAAAAACATTAAGAAAGTCCATTCCAAGGATAATTGAATTTTGCACTGAGGGGATAACATAAAAAGTAACATTTCTGCGGATATTCGCTACAGAGACTTCTGTTACGAATTTGCCCGTGATGGGTTGTACAGTGCCATCAGCAGTCGATACTTGAAGAGAAGAAATCGGGTTAACTTTGACTTTATCGTTGTCTATTAAACGAAGAGATAAAGAACCTAGTAAAGATATGTTTGAACCACTGTCCAGAAGTGCTAAACAAGATTGACCTAATACTTCGATAGGGAGATACGGACGATTATCGTTATGTTTCCTAACTAATAGAGAATTTAAATCTAAGGTTGTTTTATCAATCACTATGGTGTTGCCAGAAAATTGAGATAAAGGTAGACAGGTATCTCCTTCCTTAATTTTTCTGGAAGAAGAAGGTAAAGGTAACGGAATTAACGCAGAGTTAAGTTCTTGCTCGAGACAAGGAGATGGGAGATTTAATGAAGATACTGAGAAAGAAACACTATCATTATCTGATTCGACATTAAAGGGTGTCTGCTTCAGAAAACTTAATCTTGAGATAGGTTGTTGTTTGAAGTTGTTGTCTTTTTTGGACGAAATACCTTTCCCTTTTCGACTGGTAGAAGGTACGGGAGGGCTTGACGTGTTGAGTCCTGTATTGTTTATGGAAGTTACGGAATTCCCTGATGGAGAGACTGTCAGAGGAGGGCTCAGGGTACAATCCTCTAAACGACCGTTTCCCTGACAATTCCTACACCTGGGTTTAGTGGTACTTTCAAGGCCACACCCAAAACAAAAGGGACGCAATCTGGGGTTTGGGCATGCAGAGAAGGCATGTCCCTGAGTATAACAATTCCAACATACGATCGTGGAGGTAACGGTAGATACATTGTGTTTCGGTACTTTATTTTGCCATGATCGATTTCGTGAAAAGGAATTCTGACTAGAAGACGGGAAAGGACGAGACGAAACTACAGTTGAGGGTTGATTAGACCAAGAAAATGTTTCTTCTAACCGCTTACATTTTTCCGTAAGTTCGTCGATACTACGGATTTCTACAAGAGCTAGTTGAGAGTGATATGAGGGTAACAAAGATTTCATGATGATTCTTACCTTTTCGGATTCCGTGAGAGGAATGTCAAGACGACTACACAACCCAAGGATGTTGTTGATAAACATAGTAACGGGTTCATTCTGGAGTTGTTTCCGCTTTTTAATGTCATCCAAAAGATCATCTTGGTAGGAATATGGTAGGAAATCAGCTTTAAGTTTTGCACCAGATCTTTCCAGCAAGAAAGGTTAGAGCGATTATTCATAAACCAAGTGAACGCAGGACCGGTAAACAACTCGGCGGAGGCTGCAAATAAGTCATCCTCTGGAATACATCTAGAGATTCGCAAACATTCAACTTTCTCTAAGAAAGCGACAACAGTATCACGATCACCTGTACCAGAAAAAGAAATACCCCATTTATGAACTTGGGCAGATTTAGAAAATGGGA
This sequence comes from Diabrotica virgifera virgifera, assembly GCF_917563875.1. Lineage (NCBI taxonomy): Eukaryota > Metazoa > Arthropoda > Insecta > Coleoptera > Chrysomelidae > Diabrotica > Diabrotica virgifera. Next base: position 132,070,801 of record NC_065448.1, read on the forward strand.
AGGGTGACGCATTGTGTATGGGTGCATTTGGAGTGGAGGTAGCAGCTGGGTTTCCCCGAGCATCGAGGTCACCTTCAATATCCAAGATTTTGATTGCGACGGTTTTCTGGTATAATTCCTGTTCATCGGTATCACACTCTAAGCGACTTACTCGTTCAGATAAATGAGCTACTCTAGACGACAATCTAGCAAAAGTAGGATCCAGTATTGTACCCCTGAATATCCCGATTTTCTGGGTAAGGTCTTTCAGTGTGTCCTCAATCTCCTCCTTATGTTTGTCAAAGGGAATACAGGAGGAAGAAATTTGCCGAAAACTCCTATTTTCCTTCTCCTGTCGCAGAGCTCCACGCAATATTTTGCGTTTAGCCTCGACGGTAGGATATTCAGTAACATCAATACTTCGGATTTTAAGCTCGTAATCTAACTCTTTTACCAGTAAATGATCAACTTTAAAAGTGGACATTTTAAAAAAGAAACTTTCAGTATCAAGACAAAACACCCCAATGAAGTTTAGATAGATAAACTCAATAAAAAAATTTTACAACTGGCACAAAGCCCGCAAATTTAATCGCATACAGTAATCTAAAATTGAGATAGAAATCAGAACCTAATAAACATATATCTATAGCGCAAAATATATAATTGTGTGGATACAATTGTCAGTACAGGATATCATAATAATTATAAGATACCAAAAAATATGTAACGTATAAAAATGTAAAATTCAGTTTATTAAATATTAACGTCACCTTCAATAAACATTTATATTACCTTTTAACTTATGTTCGTATACCACCCAACAATTAATGCTATATCCTCAATTCTAAAATAATTTCCCTTACACCTGTATACTCTCTCAAAAAAAAAACAAAATGATACACTGCTACTATCAACTTTTTCTTTTTTTTTTTTATTCCAAAACAACAAACAAACTGTAAGTGATAATTCGCAATAACCAAATTGAATAAGAGAATGTAGTGTATCTAACACTAAATCACCACCTAAATGAAAACAACAGCCCCACGTTGGGCGCCACTTTGTAACCCTTATAGTAGGGTTATTTTTTTTTTTGGTACTAAAATTTGATTGATGAAGAGAAAGGAGTAGTGAGAAACGGCTTAACAAGTTAAAATTAGAATGAAGATAACAAATTAATTATGAGGATGAGGATGAGACGTAAAAGCTCAGGAAGTGGAGATCGGCTTATTTTCGTGCTGTTGTTTAGGGGAGAAAGAGATAGTGATAAAGGAAGAAACCAGAAAAATTAAAAAGTAATGAAATACTTAAAAGAAAAGAACTGACCTATGATCAATAAACCAAAGATGGGCGCCAGAAGTAAATGCCTTTTAGAGCCTTTACTTCGTTGATAGAACAGTGTGGGAGACTAGAAAAGAGAGAGAGAGAGATATATAGAGAGAGAGATATAGAGAGAGAGATATAGAGAGAGATATATATAGAGAGAGAGAGAGATATAGAGAGAGAGAGAGAGAGGGAAAGAGAGAGAGAGAAAGAGAGAGAGAAATAAGGAGAAAGATATAAACAATCCAAATAACTTAATCCTGAAATAAAATATTATATGAACACATATAGTTGAGAGATATCAGGTGCAGGTGAAATGATACAAACCCAATAGGTATACCTTATTTTTATTGTGTAAAAAAAAATACCTAGATATATGTAAAGTAAGATTTTGGTAACTAATGTATATATATATAATGTAAAATTTCTAGCTAAAAATATAAATAATGTATAATAATGTAAAACATTGGCTTGCAAGATGAATATATAATAGTAAAATTTAATTAATAATATAAATAATGAATATGAGTAATGTTAAAATTTTGGTTGCCAAGATATAAGCAGATAACGTAAAAGTTTCCGACTATTAAATGATTTCTATGAGTTTACGTTTCTTTCAGATACAAACAATAAAGAGACAGAAAAACAATAGTGAGTGCTAGTCAACAGAACCAGATGATATTCTTCATAAGACCGTATTAATATACTTGTATATTATCTACCACAATACCTAAGTTATTATGTAATGAACGCTATAGAGACCAATGCTTTAGGTCTATAAGTACTTATGTTCCCTTACATGCATTGCGATTTAGATGAAAAATTGACAAAATATTATTTGTTGTGTAGACACAACCGATAGTAAAAGATATGATAAGGGAAGTTAAACAAATAATCTAGTACTTAACAACAAATGTCCAATAAATATATAATATATTGCGGAACACAATTCGGTCTATAAATGAGAACATTAATTAAGTACACTTATCTTTGTTCCAATCTAGATGAAATTCCTTCAGCTCTAATTCCAAGTGTTGGCTTATGGACGTGCCGGTTTATCAGACGGTAAGCGGCTCTATGAGTATACACATCTTAGGGAAGATTTACGTTCCAGATAATTAATAGGAATGTTATTCTTAGTGCATTTTCCATATAAGTTGTCTTTGTGGGATATTAAAAGCTTGGTTCTATTTTATAATTCTCTAGGTACGGCTAAAAAGAGAGGTTCTCATTAGGTATCTAGAAATTTTTTCCAGGATACAAGGTGAGACAGACCGGTTACAAAAGATAACCGAACATATTCTTCCACATAAATGGGAAGGTCATTTATCCAAAATGAAATTACATTATTACTTAAGTAATATATTTCTAAAAGTAGCTTTGCTAGATTTGACTTTTTAAGGTATAAAATTATTCATTTTGATATATGTGTTTCCTAAATTTCCAAAAGAAATTTTTAAAATAAAATCACTTACCAGACGTTCATTTTAGGTATATTATATCTTTACAGATATATTTAGCTTGCTTTGTAATTGCAATTCCAAAATAGATTTATTGAATATCTCCTATTCTTTTATGTATGACATCTGCCGTTTTTTCTCCAACACATATTTGTCTGTATTTGACCTTCTTAAGTCGTTGGTTAGCTAGCACTAATTCTGTTTTCATTTTCCTACCTCGATCGTAAGGTAACTTTTTGTTATTCGATGTTAATTATTACGGTTGTCGGGAGTGGCTACTCGTAAACGTAGCGGAACGCTACACAAGGGTACCCCCTTTGTTGATTTTATGACAAAAGTTTTCAAAGAAGAAATTGTTTTCTTCGCTTTTCCGGCGTTACTAGATACACCTGGTCCAGCTGGTCGCAAAAAGTGCAACAGTTTAACTCTTGAAGTTAAGTTGGAGATATTATGATTTTTTTAATTGTTGGAAATTGATACATTTATCTCTTTAACGGAAGCTTTTTTCTTACGAACCATAACTCGCAGAGAACTTCTGGGGACAGCAGAAGAACGAAATAAAAATTTTATGTAAGAAAAGTGCTACACATTGACTCTGGCACTCGAATTGACACCAATATGTCCAGTTAACGAATTTTGAAAAAATCCAAGGGTACCCCCTTTGTTGATTTTATGACAAAAGTTTTCAAAGAAGAAATTGTTTTCTTCGGTTTTCCGGCGTTAGTAGATACACCTGGTCCAGCTAGTCCCAAAAAGTGCAACAGTTTAACTCTTGAAGTTAAGTTGGAGATATTACGATTTTTTTAATTGTTGGAAATTGATACATTTATCTCTTTAACGGAAGCTTTTTTCTTACGAAACGTAACTCGCAGAAAACTTCTGCGGACAGCAGAAGAACGAGAGGAAAATTTTATGTAAGAAAAGTGCTACACATTGACTCTGGCACTCGAATTGACACCAATATGTCCAATTAACGAATTTTGAAAAAAATCCAAGGGTACCCCCTTTGTTGATTTTATGACAAAAGTTTTCAAAGAAGAAATTGTTTTCTCCGGTTTTCAGGCGTTAGTAGGTACACCTGGTCCAGCTAGTCCCTAAAAGTGCAACAGTTTAACCCTTGAAGTTAAGTTGGAGATATTATGATTTTTTTAATTGTTGGAAATTGATACATTTATCTCTTTAACGGAAGCTTTTTTCTTACGAACCGTAACTCGCAGAGAACTTCTGGGGACAGCAGAAGAACGAAATAAAAATTTTATGTAAGAAAAGTGCTACACATTGACTCTGGCACTCGAATTGACACCAATATGTCCAATTATCGAATTTTGAAAAAAATCCAAGGGTACCCCCTTTGTTGATTTTATGACAAAAGTTTTCAAAGAAGAAATTGTTTTCTTCGGTTTTCCAGCGTTAGTAGATACACCTAGTCCAGCTAGTCCCAAAAAGTGCTACAGTTTAACTCTTGAAGTTAAGTTGGAGATATTATGTTTTTTTTAATTTTTAGAAACTGATACATTTATCTCTTTAACGGAAGGTTTTTTCTTATGAATCGTAACTCGTAGAGAAATTCTGCGAACAGCAGAATAACGAGAGGAAAATTTTATGTAAGAAAAGTGCTACACATTGACTCTGGCGCTCGAATTGACACCAATATGTCCAGTTAACGAATTTTGAAAAAAATCCAAGGGTACCCCCTCTGTTGATTTTATGACAAAAGTTTTCAAAGACGAAATTGTTTCTTCAGTTTTCCGGCGTTAGTAGGTACACCTGGTCCAGCTAGTCCCAAAAAGTGCAACAGTTTAACTCTTGAAGTTAAGTTGGAGATATTATGATTTTTTTAATTGTTGGAAATTGATACATTTATCTCTTTAACGGAAGCTTTTTTCTTACGAACCGTAACTCGCAGAGAACTTCTGCGGACAGCAGAAGAACGAGAGGAAAATTTTATGTAAGAAAAGTGCTACACATTGACTCTGGCACTCGAATTGACACCAATATGTCCAATTAACGAATTTTGAAAAAAATCCAAGGGTACCCCCTTTGTTGATTTTATGACAAAAGTTTTCAAAGAAGAAATTGTTTTCTTCGCTTTTCCGGCGTTACTAGATACACCTGGTCCAGCTGGTCGCAAAAAGTGCAACAGTTTAACTCTTGAAGTTAAGTTGGAGATATTATGATTGTTTTAATTGTTGGAAATTGATACATTTATCGCTTTAACGGAAGCTTTTTTCTTACGAACCGTAACTCGCAGAGAACTTCTGGGGACAGCAGAAGAACGAAATAAAAATTTTATGTAAGAAAAGTGCTACACATTGACTCTGGCACTCGAATTGACACCAATATGTCCAATTAACGAATTTTGAAAAAAATCCAAGGGTACCCCCTTTGTTGATTTTATGACAAAAGTTTTCAAAGAAGAAATTGTTTTCTTCGGTTTTCCGGCGTTAGTAGATACACCTGGTCCAGCTAGTCCCAAAAAGTGCAACAGTTTAACTCTTGAAGTTAAGTTGGAGATATTATGATTTTTTTAATAGTTGGAAATTGATACATTTATCTCTTTAACGGAAGCTTTTTTCTTACGAACCGTAACTCGCAGAGAACTTCTGCGGACAGCAGAAAAACGAGAGGAAAATTTTATGTGAGAAAAGTGCTACACATTGACTCTGGCACTCGAATTGACACCAATATGTCCAATTAACGAATTTTGAAAAAAATCCAAGGGTACCCCCTTTGTTGATTTTATGACAAAAGTTTTCAAAGAAGAAATTGTTTTCTTCGGTTTTCCGGCGTTAGTAGGTACACCTGGTCCAGCTAGTCCCAAAAAGTGCAACAGTTTAACTCTTGAAGTTAAGTTGGAGATATTATGATTTTTTTAATTGTTGGAAATTGATACATTTATCTCTTTAACGGAAGCTTTTTTCTTACGAACCGTAACTCGCAGAGAACTTCTGCGGACAGCAGAAGAACGAGAGGAAAATTTTATGTAAGAAAAGTGCTACACATTGACTCTGGCACTCGAATTGACACCAATATGTCCAGTTAACGAATTTTGAAAAAATCCAAGGGTACCCCCTTTGTTGATTTTATGACAAAAGTTTTCAAAGAAGAAATTGTTTTCTTCGGTTTTCCGGCGTTAGTAGATACACCTGGTCCAGCTAGTCCCAAAAAGTGCAACAGTTTAACTCTTGAAGTTAAGTTGGAGATATTACGATTTTTTTAATTGTTGGAAATTGATACATTTATCTCTTTAACGGAAGCTTTTTTCTTACGAACCATAACTCGCAGAGAACTTCTGGGGACAGCAGAAGAACGAAATAAAAATTTTATGTAAGAAAAGTGCTACACATTGACTCTGGCACTCGAATTGACACCAATATGTCCAATTAACGAATTTTGAAAAAAATCCAAGGGTACCCCCTTTGTTGATTTTATAACAAAAGTTTTCAAAGAAGAAATTGTTTTCTTCGGTTTTCCGGCGTTACTAGGTACGCCTGGTCCAGCTAGTCCCAAAAAGTGCAACAGTTTAACTCTTGAAGTTAAGTTGGAGATATTATGTTTTTTTTTTTAATTTTTAGAAACTGATACATTTATCTCTTTAACGGAAGGTTCTTTCTTACGAATCGTAACTCGTAGAGAAATTCTGCGAACAGCAGAATAACGAAAGGAAAATTTTATGTAAGAAAAGTGCTAAACATTGACTCTGGCACTCGAATTGACACCAATATGTCCAATTAACGAATTTTGAAAAAAATCCAAGGGTACCCCCTTTGTTGATTTTATGACAAAAGTTTTCAAAGACGAAATTGTTTTCTTCGGTTTTCCGGCGTTAGTAGATACACCTGGTCCAGCTAGTCCCAAAAAGTGCAACAGTTTAACTCTTGAAGTTAAGTTGGAGATATTACGATTTTTTTAATTGTTGGAAATTGATACATTTATCTCTTTAACGGAAGCTTTTTTCTTACGAAACGTAACTCGCAGAAAACTTCTGCGGACAGCAGAAGAACGAGAGGAAAATTTTATGTAAGAAAAGTGCTACACATTGACTCTGGCACTCGAATTGACACCAATATGTCCAGTTAACGAATTTTGAAAAAATCCAAGGGTACCCCCTTTGTTGATTTTATGACAAAAGTTTTCAAAGAAGAAATTGTTTTCTTCGGTTTTCCGGCGTTAGTAGATACACCTGGTCCAGCTAGTCCCAAAAAGTGCAACAGTTTAACTCTTGAAGTTAAGTTGGAGATATTACGATTTTTTTAATTGTTGGAAATTGATACATTTATCTCTTTAACGGAAGCTTTTTTCTTACGAAACGTAACTCGCAGAAAACTTCTGCGGACAGCAGAAGAACGAGAGGAAAATTTTATGTAAGAAAAGTGCTACACATTGACTCTGGCACTCGAATTGACACCAATATGTCCAATTAACGAATTTTGAAAAAAATCCAAGGGTACCCCCTTTGTTGATTTTATGACAAAAGTTTTCAAAGAAGAAATTGTTTTCTCCGGTTTTCAGGCGTTAGTAGGTACACCTGGTCCAGCTAGTCCCTAAAAGTGCAACAGTTTAACCCTTGAAGTTAAGTTGGAGATATTATGATTTTTTTAATTGTTGGAAATTGATACATTTATCTCTTTAACGGAAGCTTTTTTCTTACGAACCGTAACTCGCAGAGAACTTCTGGGGACAGCAGAAGAACGAAATAAAAATTTTATGTAAGAAAAGTGCTACACATTGACTCTGGCACTCGAATTGACACCAATATGTCCAATTATCGAATTTTGAAAAAAATCCAAGGGTACCCCCTTTGTTGATTTTATGACAAAAGTTTTCAAAGAAGAAATTGTTTTCTTCGGTTTTCCAGCGTTAGTAGATACACCTAGTCCAGCTAGTCCCAAAAAGTGCTACAGTTTAACTCTTGAAGTTAAGTTGGAGATATTATGTTTTTTTTAATTTTTAGAAACTGATACATTTATCTCCTTAACGGAAGGTTTTTTCTTATGAATCGTAACTCGTAGAGAAATTCTGCGAACAGCAGAATAACGAGAGGAAAATTTTATGTAAGAAAAGTGCTACACATTGACTCTGGCGCTCGAATTGACACCAATATGTCCAGTTAACGAATTTTGAAAAAAATCCAAGGGTACCCCCTCTGTTGATTTTATGACAAAAGTTTTCAAAGACGAAATTGTTTCTTCAGTTTTCCGGCGTTAGTAGGTACACCTGGTCCAGCTAGTCCCAAAAAGTGCAACAGTTTAACTCTTGAAGTTAAGTTGGAGATATTATGATTTTTTTAATTGTTGGAAATTGATACATTTATCTCTTTAACGGAAGCTTTTTTCTTACGAACCGTAACTCGCAGAGAACTTCTGCGGACAGCAGAAGAACGAGAGGAAAATTTTATGTAAGAAAAGTGCTACACATTGACTCTGGCACTCGAATTGACACCAATATGTCCAATTAACGAATTTTGAAAAAAATCCAAGGGTGCCCCCTTTGTTGATTTTATGACAAAAGTTTTCAAAGAAGAAATTGTTTTCTTCGCTTTTCCGGCGTTACTAGATACACCTGGTCCAGCTGGTCGCAAAAAGTGCAACAGTTTAACTCTTGAAGTTAAGTTGGAGATATTATGATTGTTTTAATTGTTGGAAATTGATACATTTATCTCTTTAACGGAAGCTTTTTTCTTACGAACCGTAACTCGCAGAGAACTTCTGGGGACAGCAGAAGAACGAAATAAAAATTTTATGTAAGAAAAGTGCTACACATTGACTCTGGCACTCGAATTGACACCAATATGTCCAATTAACGAATTTTGAAAAAAATCCAAGGGTACCCCCTTTGTTGATTTTATGACAAAAGTTTTCAAAGAAGAAATTGTTTTCTTCGGTTTTCCGGCGTTAGTAGATACACCTGGTCCAGCTAGTCCCAAAAAGTGCAACAGTTTAACTCTTGAAGTTAAGTTGGAGATATTATGATTTTTTTAATAGTTGGAAATTGATACATTTATCTCTTTAACGGAAGCTTTTTTCTTACGAACCGTAACTCGCAGAGAACTTCTGCGGACAGCAGAAAAACGAGAGGAAAATTTTATGTGAGAAAAGTGCTACACATTGACTCTGGCACTCGAATTGACACCAATATGTCCAATTAACGAATTTTGAAAAAAATCCAAGGGTACCCCCTTTGTTGATTTTATGACAAAAGTTTTCAAAGAAGAAATTGTTTTCTTCGGTTTTCCGGCGTTAGTAGGTACACCTGGTCCAGCTAGTCCCAAAAAGTGCAACAGTTTAACTCTTGAAGTTAAGTTGGAGATATTATGATTTTTTTAATTGTTGGAAATTGATACATTTATCTCTTTAACGGAAGCTTTTTTCTTACGAACCGTAACTCGCAGAGAACTTCTGCGGACAGCAGAAGAACGAGAGGAAAATTTTATGTAAGAAAAGTGCTACACATTGACTCTGGCACTCGAATTGACACCAATATGTCCAGTTAACGAATTTTGAAAAAATCCAAGGGTACCCCCTTTGTTGATTTTATGACAAAAGTTTTCAAAGAAGAAATTGTTTTCTTCGGTTTTCCGGCGTTAGTAGATACACCTGGTCCAGCTAGTCCCAAAAAGTGCAACAGTTTAACTCTTGAAGTTAAGTTGGAGATATTACGATTTTTTTAATTGTTGGAAATTGATACATTTATCTCTTTAACGGAAGCTTTTTTCTTACGAAACGTAACTCGCAGAAAACTTCTGCGGACAGCAGAAGAACGAGAGGAAAATTTTATGTAAGAAAAGTGCTACACATTGACTCTGGCACTCGAATTGACACCAATATGTCCAATTAACGAATTTTGAAAAAAATCCAAGGGATTTTATAACAAAAGTTTTCAAAGAAGAAATTGTTTTCTTCGGTTTTCCGGCGTTACTAGATACGCCTGGTCCAGCTAGTCCCAAAAAGTGCAACAGTTTAACTCTTGAAGTTAAGTTGGAGATATTATGTTTTTTTTTAATTTTTAGAAACTGATACATTTATCTCTTTAACGGAAGGTTCTTTCTTACGAATCGTAACTCGTAGAGAAATTCTGCGAACAGCAGAATAACGAAAGGAAAATTTTATGTAAGAAAAGTGCTACACATTGACTCTGGCACTTTGTTGGAAATATACCATTGTTGGAAATTGATACATTTATCTCTTTAACGGAAGCTTTTTTCTTACGAACCGTAACTCGCAGAGAACTTCTGCGGACAGCAGAAGAACGAGAGGAAAATTTTATGTACGAAAAGTGCTACACATTGACTCTGGCACTCGAATTGACACCAATATGTCCAATTAACGAATTTTGAAAAAAATCCAAGGGTACCCCCTTTGTTGATTTTATGACAAAAGTTTTCAAAGAAGAAATTGTTTTCTTCGGTTTTCCAGCGTTAGTAGATACACCTAGTCCAGCTAGTCCCAAAAAGTGCAACAGTTTAACTCTTGAAGTTAAGTTGGAGATATTATGTTTTTTTTAATTTTTAGAAACTGATACATTTATCTCTTTAACGGAAGGTTTTTTCTTACGAATCGTAACTCGTAGAGAAATTCTGCGAACAGCAGAATAACGAGAGGAAAATTTTATGTAAGAAAAGTGCTACACATTGACTCTGGCGCTCGAATTGACACCAATATGTCCAGTTAACGAATTTTGAAAAAAATCCAAGGGTACCCCCTCTGTTGATTTTATGACAAAAGTTTTCAAAGACGAAATTGTTTCTTCAGTTTTCCGGCGTTAGTAGGTACACCTGGTCCAGCTAGTCCCAAAAAGTGCAACAGTTTAACTCTTGAAGTTAAGTTGGAGATATTATGATTTTTTTAATTGTTGGAAATTGATACATTTATCTCTTTAACGGAAGCTTTTTTCTTACGAAACGTAACTCGCAGAGAACTTCTGCGGACAGCAGAAGAACGAGAGGAAAATTTTATGTAAGAAAAGTGCTACACATTGACTCTGGCACTCGAATTGACACCAATATGTCCAATTAACGAATTTTGAAAAAAATCCAAGGGTACCCCCTTTGTTGATTTTATGACAAAAGTTTTCAAAGAAGAAATTGTTTTCTTCGCTTTTCCGGCGTTACTAGATACACCTGGTCCAGCTGGTCGCAAAAAGTGCAACAGTTTAACTCTTGAAGTTAAGTTGGAGATATTATGATTTTTTTAATTGTTGGAAATTGATACATTTATCTCTTTAACGGAAGCTTTTTTCTTACGAACCGTAACTCGCAGAGAACTTCTGCGGACAGCAGAAAAACGAGAGGAAAATTTTATGTGAGAAAAGTGCTACACATTGACTCTGGCACTCGAATTGACACCAATATGTCCAATTAACGAATTTTGAAAAAAATCCAAGGGTACCCCCTTTGTTGATTTTATGACAAAAGTTTTCAAAGAAGAAATTGTTTTCTTCGGTTTTCCGGCGTTAGTAGGTACACCTGGTCCAGCTAGTCCCAAAAAGTGCAACAGTTTAACTCTTGAAGTTAAGTTGGAGATATTATGATTTTTTTAATTGTTGGAAATTGATACATTTATCTCTTTAACGGAAGCTTTTTTCTTACGAACCGTAACTCGCAGAGAACTTCTGCGGACAGCAGAAGAACGAGAGGAAAATTTTATGTAAGAAAAGTGCTACACATTGACTCTGGCACTCGAATTGACACCAATATGTCCAGTTAACGAATTTTGAAAAAATCCAAGGGTACCCCCTTTGTTGATTTTATGACAAAAGTTTTCAAAGAAGAAATTGTTTTCTTCGCTTTTCCGGTGTTACTAGATACACCTGGTCCATCTGGCCGCAAAAAGTGCAACAGTTTAACTCTTGAAGTTAAGTTGGAGATATTATGATTGTTTTAATTGTTGGAAATTGATACATTTATCTCTTTAACGGAAGCTTTTTTCTTACGAACCGTAACTCGCAGAGAACTTCTGGGGACAGCAGAAGAACGAAATAAAAATTTTATGTAAGAAAATTGCTACACATTGACTCTGGCACCCGAATTGACACCAATATGTCCAATTAACGAATTTTGAAAAAAATCCAAGGGTACCCCCTTTGTTGATTTTATGACAAAAGTTTTCAAAGAAGAAATTGTTTTCTTCGGTTTTCCGGCGTTACTAGATACACCTGGTCCAGCTAGTCCCAAAAAGTGCAACAGTTTAACTCTTGAAGTTAAGTTGGAGATATTATGATTTTTTTAATTGTTGGAAATTGATACATTTATCTCTTTAACGGAAGCTTTTTTCTTACGAACCGTAACTCGCAGAGATATTCTGCGGACAGCAGAAAAACGAGAGGAAAATTTTATGTGAGAAAAGTGCTACACATTGACTCTGGCACTCGAATTGACACCAATATGTCCAATTAACGAATTTTGAAAAAAATCCAAGGGTACCCCCTTTGTTGATTTTATGACAAAAGTTTTCAAAGAAGAAATTGTTTTCTTCGGTTTTCCGGCGTTAGTAGGTACACCTGGTCCAGCTAGTCCCAAAAAGTGCAACAGTTTAACTCTTGAAGTTAAGTTGGAGATATTATGATTTTTTTAATTGTTGGAAATTGATACATTTATCTCTTTAACGGAAGCTTTTTTCTTACGAACCGTAACTCGCAGTGAACTTCTGCGGACAGCAGAAGAACGAGAGGAAAATTTTATGTAAGAAAAGTGCTACACATTGACTCTGGCACTCGAATTGACACCAATATGTCCAGTTAACGAATTTTGAAAAAATCCAAGGGTACCCCCTTTGTTGATTTTATGACAAAAGTTTTCAAAGAAGAAATTGTTTTCTTCGGTTTTCCGGCGTTAGTAGATACACCTGGTCCAGCTAGTCCCAAAAAGTGCAACAGTTTAACTCTTGAAGTTAAGTTGGAGATATTACGATTTTTTTAATTGTTGGAAATTGATACATTTATCTCTTTAACGGAAGCTTTTTTCTTACGAAACGTAACTCGCAGAAAACTTCTGCGGACAGCAGAAGAACGAGAGGAAAATTTTATGTAAGAAAAGTGCTACACATTGACTCTGGCACTCGAATTGACACCAATATGTCCAATTAACGAATTTTGAAAAAAATCCAAGGGTACCCCCTTTGTTGATTTTATGACAAAAGTTTTCAAAGAAGAAATTGTTTTCTTCGCTTTTCCGGCGTTACTAGGTACGCCTGGTCCAGCTAGTCCCAAAAAGTGCAACAGTTTAACTCTTGAAGTTAAGTTGGAGATATTATGTTTTTTTTTTTAATTTTTAGAAACTGATACATTTATCTCTTTAACGGAAGGTTCTTTCTTACGAACCATAACTCGCAGAGAACTTCTGGGGACAGCAGAAGAACGAAATAAAAATTTTATGTAAGAAAAGTGCTAGACATTGACTCTGGCACTCGAATTGACACCAATATGTCCAATTAACGAATTTTGAAAAAAATCCAAGGGTACCACCTCTGTTGATTTTATGACAAAAGTTTTCAAAGAAGAAATTGTTTTCTCCGGTTTTCAGGCGTTAGTAGGTACACCTGGTCCAGCTAGTCCCTAAAAGTGCAACAGTTTAACCCTTGAAGTTAAGTTTGAGATATTATGATTTTTTTAATTTTTGGAAATTGATACACTTATCTCTTTAACGGAAGCTTTTTTCTTACAAATCGTAACTCGTAGAGAAATTCTGCGAACAGCAGAAAAACGAGAGGAAAATTTTATGTAAGAAAAGTGCTACACATTGACTCGGGCACTCGAATTGACACCAATATGTCCAATTAACGAATTTTGAAAAAAATCCAAGGGTACCTCCTTTGTTGATTTTATGACAAAAGTTTTCAAAGAAGAAATTGTTTTCTTCGGTTTTCCGGCGTTACTAGATACACCTGGTCCAGCTAGTCCCAAAAAGTGCAACAGTTTAACTTTTGAAGTTAAGTTGGAGATATTAAGTTTTTTGTTAATTTTTAGAAACTGATACATTTATCTCTTTAACGGAATTTTTTTTCTTACGAATCGTAACTCGTAGAGAAATTCTGCGAACAGCAGAATAACGAGAGGAAAATTTTATGTAAGAAAAGTGCTACACATTGACTCTGGCACTCGAATTGACACCAATATGTCCAATTAACGAATTTTGAAAAAAATCCAAGGGTACCCACTTTGTTGATTTTATGACAAAAGTTTTCAAAGAAGAAATTGTTTTCTCCGGTTTTCTGGCGTTAGTAGGTACACCTGGTCCAGCAAGTCCCAAAAATTGCAACAGTTTAACTCTTGAAGTTAAGTTTGAGATATTATGATTTTTTTAATTTTTGGAAATTGATACATTTATCTCTTTAACGGAAGCTTTTCTTTTACGAGTCGTAACTCGTAGAGAAATTCTGCGAACAGCAGAATAACGAGAGGAAAATTTTATGTAAGAAAAGTGCTACACATTGACTCTGGCACTCGAATTGACACCAATATGTCCAATTAACGAATTTTGAAAAAAATCCAAGGGAATAATAAAAAAAAAATACCCCCTTTGTTGATTTTATGACAAAAGTTTTCAAAGAAGAAATTGTCTTCTTCGGTTTTCCGGCGTTACTAGATACACCTGGTCCAGCTAGTCCCAAAAAGTGCAACAGTTTAACTCTTGAAGTTAAGTTGGAGATATTATGTTTTTTTTAATTTTTAGAAACTGATACATTTATCTCTTTAACGGAAGGTTTTTTCTTACGAATCGTAACTCGTAGAGAAATTCTGCGAACAGCAGAATAACGAGAGGAAAATTTTATGTAAGAAAAGTGCTACACATTGACTCTGGCACTCGAATTGACACCAATATGTCCAGTTAACGAATTTTGAAAAAAATCCAAGGGTACCCCCTTTGTTGATTTTATGACAAAAGTTTTCAAAGAAGAAATTGTTTTCTTCGGTCTTCCGGCGTTAGTAGGTACACCTGGTCCAGTTAGTCCCAAAAAGTGCAACAGTTTAACTCTTGAAGTTAAGTTGGAGATATTATGATTTTTTTAATTGTTGGAAATTGATACAGTTATATCTTTAAAGGAAGCTTTTTTCTTACGAACCGTAACTCGCAGAGAACTTCTGGGGACAGCAGAAGAACGAAATAAAAATTTTATGTAAGAAAAGTGCTACACATTGACTCTGGCACTCGAATTGACACCAATATGTCCAATTAACGAATTTTGAAAAAAATCCAAGGGTACCCCCTTTGTTGATTTTATGACAAAAGTTTTCAAAGAAGAAATTGTTTTCTTCGCTTTTCCGGCGTTACTAGATACACCTGGTCCAGCTGGTCGCAAAAAGTGCAACAGTTTAACTCTTGAAGTTAAGTTGGAGATATTATGATTTTTTTAATTGTTGGAAATTGATACATTTATCTCTTTAACGGAAGCTTTTTTCTTACGAACCATAACTCGCAGAGAACTTCTGGGGACAGCAGAAGAACGAAAAAAAAATTTTATGTAAGAAAAGTGCTACACATTGACTCTGGCACTCGAATTGACACCAATATGTCCAATTAACGAATTTTGAAAAAAATCCAAGGGTACCCCCTTTGTTGATTTTATAACAAAAGTTTTCAAAGAAGAAATTGTTTTCTTCGGTTTTCCGGCGTTACTAGGTACGCCTGGTCCAGCTAGTCCCAAAAAGTGCAACAGTTTAACTCTTGAAGTTAAGTTGGAGATATTATGTTTTTTTTTTAATTTTTAGAAACTGATACATTTATCTCTTTAACGGAAGGTTCTTTCTTACGAATCGTAACTCGTAGAGAAATTCTGCGAACAGCAGAATAACGAAAGGAAAATTTTATGTAAGAAAAGTGCTACACATTGACTCGGGCACTCGAATTGACACCAATATGTCCAATTAACGAATTTTGAAAAAAATCCAAGGGTACCTCCTTTGTTGATTTTATGACAAAAGTTTTCAAAGAAGAAATTGTTTTCTTCGCTTTTCCGGCGTTACTAGATACACCTGGTCCAGCTGGTCGCAAAAAGTGAAACAGTTTAACTCTTGAAGTTAAGTTGGAGATATTATGATTTTTTTAATTGTTGGAAATTGATACATTTATCTCTTTAACGGAAGCTTTTTTCTTACGAACCGTAACTCGCAGATAACTTCTGGGGACAGCAGAAGAACGAAAGGAAAATTTTATGTAAGAAAAGTGCTACACATTGACTCTGGCACTCGAATTGACACCAATATGTCCAATTAACGAATTTTGAAAAAAATCCAAGGGTGCCCCCTTTGTTGATTTCACAAAAAGTTTTCAAAGAAGAAATTGTTTTCTTCGGTTTTCCGGCGTTACTAGATACACCTGGTCCAGCTAGTCCCAAAAAGTGCAAGAGTTTAACTCTTGAAGTTAAGTTGGAGATATTATGTTTTTTTTAATTTTTAGAAACTGATACATTTATCTCTTTAACGGAAGGTTCTTTCTTACGAATCGTAACTCGTAGAGAAATTCTGCGAAAAGCAGAATAACGAGAGGAAAATTTTATGTAAGAAAAGTGCTACACATTGACTCTGGCACTCGAATTGACACCAATATGTCCAGTTAACGAATTTTGAAAAAAATCCAAGGGTACCCCCTTTGTTGAATTTATGACAAAAGTTTTCAAAGAAGAAATTGTTTTCTTCGGTTTTCCGGCGTTAGTAGATACACCTGGTCCAGCTAGTCCCAAAAAGTGCAACAGTTTAACTCTTGAAGTTAAGTTGGAGATATTATGATTTTTTTAATTGTTGGAAATTGATACATTTATCTCTTTAACGGAAGCTTTTTTCTTACGAACCGTAACTCGCAGAGAACTTCTGCGGACAGCAGAACAAGGAGAGGAAAACTTTATGTAAGAAAAGTGCTACACATTGACTCTGGCACTCGAATTGACACCAATATGTCCAATAAACGAATTTTGAAAAAAATCCAAGGGTACCCCCTCTGTTGATTTTATGACAAAAGTTTTCAAAGAAGAAATTGTTTTCTCCGGTTTTCAGGTGTTAGTAGGTACACCTGGTCCAGCTAGTCCCTAAAAGTGCAACAGTTTAACTCTTGAAGTTAAGTTTGAGATATTATGATTTTTTTAATTTTTGGAAATTGATACATTTATCTCTTTAACGGAAGCTTTTTTCTTACGAATCGTAACTCGTAGAGAAATTCTGCGAAAAGCAGAATAACGAGAGGAAAATTTTATGTAAGAAAACATTGACTCTGGCACTCGAATTGACACCAATATTTTCAATTAACGAATTTTGAAAAAAATCCAAGGGTACCCCCTTTGTTGATTTTATGACAAAAGTTTTCAAAGAAGAAATTGTTTTCTTCGGTTTTCCGGCGTTACTAGATACACCTGGTCCAGCTAGTCCCAAAAAGTGCAACAGTTTAACTCTTGAAGTTAAGTTGGAGATATTATGATTTTTTTAATTGTTGGAAATTGATACATTTATCTCTTTAACGGAAGCTTTTTTCTTACGAACCGTAACTCGCAGAGAACTTCTGCGGACAGCAGAAAAACGAGAGGAAAATTTTATGTGAGAAAAGTGCTACACATTGACTCTGGCACTCGAATTGACACCAATATGTCCAATTAACGAATTTTGAAAAAAATCTAAGGGTACCCCCTTTGTTGATTTTATGACAAAAGTTTTCAAAGAAGAAATTGTTTTCTTCAGTTTTCCGGCGTTACTAGATACACCTGGTCCAGCTAGTCCCAAAAAGTGCAACAGTTTAACTCTTGAAGTTAAGTTGGAGATATTAAGATTTTTTTAATTGTTGGAAATTGATACATTTATCTCTTTAACGGAAGCTTTTTTCTTACGAACCGTAACTCGCAGAGAACTTCTGCGGACAGCAGAAAAACGAGAGGAAAATTTTATGTAAGAAAAGTGCTACACATTGACTCTGGCACTCGAATTGACACCAATATGTCCAATTAACGAATTTTGAAAAAAATCCAAGCGTACCCCCTTTGTTGATTTTATGACAAAAGTTTTCAAAGAAGAAATTGTTTTCTTCGCTTTTCCGGCGTTACTAGATACACCTGGTCCAGCTGGTCGCAAAAAGTGCAACAGTTTAACTCTTGAAGTTAAGTTGGAGATATTATGATTGTTTTAATTGTTGGAAATTGATACATTTATCTCTTTAACGGAAGCTTTTTTCTTACGAACCGTAACTCGCAGAGAACTTCTGCGGACAGCAGAAGAACGAAAGGAAAATTTCATGTAAGAAAAGTGCTACACATTGACTCTGGCACTCGAATTGACACCAATATTTTCAATTAACGAATTTTGAAAAAAATCCAAGGGTACCCCCTTTGTTGATTTTATGACAAAAGTTTTCAAAGAAGAAATTGTTTTCTTCGGTTTTCCAGCGTTAGTAGATACACCTAGTCCAGCTAGTCCCAAAAAGTGCTACAGTTTAACTCTTGAAGTTAAGTTGGAGATATTATGTTTTTTTTTAATTTTTAGAAACTGATACATTTATCTCTTTAACGTAAGGTTTTTTCTTACGAATCGTAACTCGTAGAGAAATTCTGCGAACAGCAGAATAACGAGAGGAAAATTTTATGTAAGAAAAGTGCTACACATTGACTCTGGCGCTCGAATTGACACCAATATGTCCAGTTAACGAATTTTGAAAAAAATCCAAGGGTACCCCCTTTGTTGATTTTATGACAAAAGTTTTCAAAGACGAAATTGTTTCTTCAGTTTTCCGGCGTTAGTAGGTACACCTGGTCCAGCTAGTCCCAAAAAGTGCAACAGTTTAACTCTTGAAGTTAAGTTGGAGATATTATGATTTTTTTAATTGTTGGAAATTGATACATTTATCTCTTTAACGGAAGCTTTTTTCTTACGAACCGTAACACGCAGAGAACTTCTGCGGATAGCAGAAAAACGAGAGGAAAATTTTATGTAAGAAAAGTGCTACACATTGACTCTGGCACTCGAATTGACACCAATATGTCCAGTTAACAAATTTTGAAAAAATCCAAGGGTACCCCCTTTGTTGATTTTATGACAAAAGTTTTCAAAGAAGAAATTGTTTTCTTCGGTTTTCCGGCGTTAGTAGATACACCTGGTCCAGCTAGTCCCAAAAAGTGCAACAGTTTAACTCTTGAAGTTAGGTTGGAGATATTATGATTTTTTTAATTGTTGGAAATTGATACATTTATCTCTTTAACTGAAGCTTTTTTCTTACGAACCGTAACTCGCAGAGAACTTCTACGGCAGCAGAAGAACGAGAGGAAAATTTTATGTAAGAAAAGTGCTACACATTGACTCTGGCACTCGAATTGACACCAATATGTCCAATTAACGAATTTTGAAAAAAATCCAAGGGTACCCCCTTTGTTGATTTCACAAAAAGTTTTCAAAGAAGAAATTGTTTTCTTCGGTTTTCCGGCGTTACTAGATACACCTGGTCCAGCTAGTTCCAAAAAGTGCAAGAGTTTAACTCTTGAAGTTAAGTTGGAGATATTATGTTTTTTTTAATTTTTAGAAACTGATACATTTATCTCTTTAACGGAAGGTTCTTTCTTACGAATCGTAACTCGTAGAGAAATTCTGCGAACAGCAGAATAACGAGAGGAAAATTTTATGTAAGAAAAGTGCTACACATTGACTCTGGCACTCGAATTGACACCAATATGTCCAGTTAACGAATTTTGAAAAAAATCCAATGGTACCCCCTTTGTTGATCTTATGACAAAAGTTTTCAAAGAAGAAATTGTTTTCTTCGGTTTTCCGGCGTTAGTAGATACACCTGGTCCAGCTAGTCCCAAAAAGTGCAACAGTTTAACTCTTGAAGTTAAGTTGGAGATATTATGATTTTTTTAATTGTTGGAAATTGATACATTTATCTCTTTAACGGATGCTTTTTTCTTACGAACCGTAACTCGCAGAGAACTTCTGCGGAAAGCAGAAGAACGAGAGGAAAATTTTATGTAAGAAAAGTGCTACACATTGACTCTGGCACTCCAATTGACACCAATATGTCCAATTAACGAATTTTGAAAAAAATCCAAGGGTACCCCCTCTGTTGATTTTATGACAAAAGTTTTCAAAGAAGAAATTGTTTTCTCCGGTTTTCAGGCGTTAGTAGGTACACCTGGTCCAGCTAGTCCCTAAAAGTGCAACAGTTTAACTCTTAAAGTTAAGTTTGAGATATTATGATTTTTTTAATTTTTGGAAATTGATACATTTATCTCTTTAACGGAAGCTTTTTTCTTACGAATCGTAACTCGTAGAGAAATTCTGCGAAAAGCAGAATAACGAGAGGAAAATTTTATGTAAGAAAACATTGACTCTGGCACTCGAATTGACACCAATATTTTCAATTAACGAATTTTGAAAAAAATCCAAGGGTACCCCCTCTGTTGATTTTATGACAAAAGTTTTCAAAGAAGAAATTGTTTTCTCCGGTTTTCAGGCGTTAGTTGGTACACCTGGTCCAGCTAGTCCCTAAAAGTGCAACAGTTTAACTCTTAAAGTTAAGTTTGAGATATTATGATTTTTTTAATTTTTGGAAATTGATACATTTATCTCTTTAACGGAAGCTTTTTTCTTACGAATCGTAACTCGTAGAGAAATTCTGCGAACAGCAGAATAACGAGAGGAAAATTTTATGTAAGAAAAGTGCTACACATTGACTCTGGCACTCGAATTGACACCAATATGTCCAGTTAACGAATTTTGAAAAAAATCCAATGGTACCCCCTTTGTTGATTTTATGACAAAAGTTTTCAAAGAAGAAATTGTTTTCTTCGGTTTTCCGGCGTTACTAGATACACCTGGTCCAGCTAGTCCCAAAAAGTGCAACAGTTTAACTCTTGAAGTTAAGTTGGAGATATTATGATTTTTTTAATTGTTGGAAATTGATACATTTATCTCTTTAACGGAAGCTTTTTTCTTACGAACCGTAACTCGCAGAGAACTTCTGCGGACAGCAGAAAAACGAGAGGAAAATTTTATGTGAGAAAAGTGCTACACATTGACTCTGGCACTCGAATTGACACCAATATGTCCAATTAACGAATGTTGAAAAAAATCTAAGGGTACCCCCTTTGTTGATTTTATGACAAAAGTTTTCAAAGAAGAAATTGTTTTCTTCAGTTTTCCGGCGTTACTAGATACACCTGGTCCAGCTAGTCCCAAAAAGTGCAACAGTTTAACTCTTGAAGTTAAGTTGGAGATATTATGATTTTTTTAATTGTTGGAAATTGATACATTTATCTCTTTAACGGAAGCTTTTTTCTTACGAACCGTAACTCGCAGAGAACTTCTGCGGAGAGCAGAAGAACGAAAGGAAAATTTTATGTAAGAAAAGTGCTACACATTGACTCTGGCACTCGAATTGACACCAATATGTCCAATTAACGAATTTTGAAAAAAATCCAAGGGTACCCCCTTTGTTGATTTTAAAAGTTTTCAAAGAAGAAATTGTTTTCTTCGCTTTTCCGGCGTTACTAGATACACCTGGTCCAGCTGGTCGCAAAAAGTGCAACAGTTTAACTCTTGAAGTTAAGTTGGAGATATTATGATTGTTTTAATTGTTGGAAATTGATACATTTATCTCTTTAACGGAAGCTTTTTTCTTACGAACCGTAACTCGCAGAGAACTTCTGGGGACAGCAGAAGAACGAAATAAAAATTTTATGTAAGAAAAGTGCTACACATTGACTCTGGCACTCGAATTGACACCAATATGTCCAATTAACGAATTTTGAAAAAAATCCAAGGGTACCCCCTTTGTTGATTTTATGACAAAAGTTTTCAAAGAAGAAATTGTTTTCTTCGGTTTTCCGGCGTTACTAGATACACCTGGTCCAGCTAGTCCCAAAAAGTGCAACAGTTTAACTCTTGAAGTTAAGTTGGAGATATATTGATTTTTTTAATTGTTGGAAATTGATACATTTATCTCTTTAACGGAAGCTTTTTTCTTACGAACCGTAACTCGCAGACAACTTCTGCGGACAGCAGAAAAACGAGAGGAAAATTTTATGTGAGAAAAGTGCTACACATTGACTCTGGCACTCGAATTGACACCAATATGTCCAATTAACGAATTTTGAAAAAAATCCAAGGGTACCCCCTTTGTTGATTTTATGACAAAAGTTTTCAAAGAAGAAATTGTTTTCTTCGGTTTTCCGGCGTTAGTAGGTACACCTGGTCCAGCTAGTCCCAAAAAGTGCAACAGTTTAACTCTTGAAGTTAAGTTGGAGATATTATGATTTTTTTAATTGTTGGAAATTGATACATTTATCTCTTTAACGGAAGCTTTTTTCTTACGAACCGTAACTCGCAGAGAACTTCTGCGGACAGCAGAAAAACGAGAGGAAAATTTTATGTGAGAAAAGTGCTACACATTGACTCTGGCACTCGAATTGACACCAATATGTCCAATTAACGAATTTTGAAAAAAATCCAAGGGTACCCCTTTGTTGATTTTATGACAAAAGTTTTCAAAGAAGAAATTGTTTTCTTCGGTATTCCGGCGTTAGTAGGTACACCTGGTCCAGCTAGTCCCAAAAAGTGCAACAGTTTAACTCTTGAAGTTAAGTTGGAGATATTATGATTTTTTTAATTGTTGGAAATTGATACATTTATCTCTTTAACGGAAGCTTTTTTCTTACGAACCGTAACTCGCAGAGAACTTCTGCGGACAGCAGAAGACCGAGAGGAAAATTTTATGTAAGAAAAGTGCTACACATTGACTCTGGCACTCGAATTGACACCAATATGTCCAATTAACGAATTTTGAAAAAAATCCAAGGGTACCCCCTTTGTTGATTTTATGACAAAAGTTTTCAAAGAAGAAATTGTTTTCTTCGCTTTTCCGGCGTTACTAGATACACCTGGTCCAGCTGGTCGCAAAAAGTGCAACAGTTTAACTCTTGAAGTTAAGTTGGAGATATTATGATTTTTTTAATTGTTGGAAATTGATACATTTATCTCTTTAACGGAAGCTTTTTTCTTACGAACCGTAAATCGCAGAGAACTTCTGCGGACAGCAGAAGAACGAGAGGAAAATTTTATGTAAGAAAAGTGCTACACATTGACTCTGGCACTCGAATTGACACCAATATGTCCAATTAACGAATTTTGAAAAAAATCCAAGGGTACCCCCTTTGTTGATTTTATGACAAAAGTTTTCAAAGAAGAAATTGTTTTCTTCGGTTTTCCGGCGTTAGTAGATACACCTGGTCCAGCTAGTCCCAAAAAGTGCAACAGTTTAACTCTTGAAGTTAAGTTGGAGATATTATGATTTTTTTAATTTTTGGAAATTGATACATTTATCTCTTTAACGGAAGCTATTTTCTTACGAATCGTAACTCGTAGAGAAATTCTGCGAAAAGCAGAATAACGAGAGGAAAATTTTATGTAAGAAAACATTGACTCTTGCACTCGAATTGACACCAATATTTTCAATTAACGAATTTTGAAAAAAATCCAAGGGTACCCCCTTTGTTGATTTTATGACAAAAGTTTTCAAAGAAGAAATTGTTTTCTTCGGTTTTCCGGCGTTACTAGATACACCTGGTCCAGCTAGTCCCAAAAAGTGCAACAGTTTAACTCTTGAAGTTAAGTTGGAGATATTATGATTTTTTTAATTGTTGGAAATTGATACATTTATCTCTTTAACGGAAGCTTTTTTCTTACGAACCGTAACTCGCAGAGAACTTCTGCGGACAGCAGAAAAACGAGAGGAAAATTTTATGTGAGAAAAGCGCTACACATTGACTCTGGCACTCGAATTGACACCAATATGTCCAATTAACGAATTTTGAAAAAAATCTAAGGGTACCCCCTTTGTTGATTTTATGACAAAAGTTTTCAAAGAAGAAATTGTTTTCTTCAGTTTTCCGGCGTTACTAGATACACCTGGTCCAGCTAGTCCCAAAAAGTGCAACAGTTTAACTCTTGAAGTTAAGTTGGAGATATTATGATTTTTTTAATTGTTGGAAATTGATACATTTATCTCTTTAACGGAAGCTTTTTTCTTACGAACCGTAACTCGCAGAGAACTTCTGCGGAGAGCAGAAGAACGAGACGAAAATTTTATGTAAGAAAAGTGCTACACATTGACTCTGGCACTCGAATTGACACCAATATGTCCAATTAACGAATTTTGAAAAAAATCCAATCCCTTTGTTGATTTTATGACAAAAGTTTTCAAAGAAGAAATTGTTTTCTTCGGTTTTCCGGCGTTAGTAGGTACACCTGGTCCAGCTAGTCCCAAAAAGTGCAACAGTTTAACTCTTGAAGTTAAGTTGGAGATATTATGATTTTTTTAATTGTTGGAAATTGATACATTTATCTCTTTAACGGAAGCTTTTTTCTTACGAACCGTAACTCGCAGAGAACTTCTGCGGGCAGCAGAAGACCGAGAGGAAAATTTTATGTAAGAAAAGTGCTACACATTGACTCTGGCACTCGAATTGACACCAATATGTCCAGTTAACCAATTTTGAAAAAATCCAAGGGTACCCCCTTTGTTGATTTTATGACAAAAGTTTTCAAAGAAGAAATTGTTTTCTTCGGTTTTCCGGCGTTAGTAGATACACCTGGTCCAGCTAGTCCCAAAAAGTGCAACAGTTTAACTCTTGAAGTTAAGTTGGAGATATTACGATTTTTTTAATTGTTGGAAATTGATACATTTATCTCTTTAACGGAAGCTTTTTTCTTACGAACCGTAACTCGCAGAGAACTTCTGCGGACAGCAGAAGAACGAGAGGAAAATTTTATGTAAGAAAAGTGCTACACATTGACTCTGGCACTCGAATTGACACCAATATGTCCAATTAACGAATTTCGAAAAAAATCCAAGGGTACCCCCTTTGTTCATTTTATGACAAAAGTTTTCAAAGAAGAAATTGTTTTCTTCGCTTTTCCGGCGTTACTAGATACACCTGATCCAGCTGGTCGCAAAAAGTGCAACAGTTTAACTCTTGAAGTTAAGTTGGAGATATTATGATTTTTTTAATTGTTGGAAATTGATACATTTATCTCTTTAACGGAAGCTTTTTTCTTACGAACCGTAACTCGCAGAGAACTTCTGCGGACAGCAGAAGAACGAGAGGAAAATTTTATGTGAGAAAAGTGCTACACATTGACTCTGGCACTCGAATTGACACCAATATGTCCAATTAACGAATTTTGAAAAAAATCCAATCCCTTTGTTGATTTTATGACAAAAGTTTTCAAAGAAGAAATTGTTTTCTTCGGTTTTCCGGCGTTAGTAGATACACCTGGTCCAGCTAGTCCCAAAAAGTGCAACAGTTTAACTCTTGAAGTTAAGTTGGAGATATTATGATTTTTTTAATTGTTGGAAATTGATACATTTATCTCTTTAACGGAAGCTTTTTTCTTACGAACCGTAACTCGCAGAGAACTTCTGCGGACAGCAGAAAAACGAGAGGAAAATTTTATGTAAGAAAACATTGACTCTGGCACTCGAATTGACACCAATATTTTCAATTAACGAATTTTGAAAAAAATCCAAGGGTACCCCCTTTGTTGATTTTATGACAAAAGTTTTCAAAGAAGAAATTGTTTTCTTCGGTTTTCCGGCGTTACTAGATACACCTGGTCCAGCTAGTCCCAAAAAGTGCAACAGTTTAACTCTTGAAGTTAAGTTGGAGATATTATGATTTTTTTAATTGTTGGAAATTGATACATTTATCTCTTTAACGGAAGCTTTTTTCTTACGAACCGTAACTCGCAGAGAACTTCTGCGGACAGCAGAAAAACGAGAGGAAAATTTTATGTGAGAAAAGCGCTACACATTGACTCTGGCACTCGAATTGACACCAATATGTCCAATTAACGAATTTTGAAAAAAATCTAAGGGTACCCCCTTTGTTGATTTTATGACAAAAGTTTTCAAAGAAGAAATTGTTTTCTTCAGTTTTCCGGCGTTACTAGATACACCTGGTCCAGCTAGTCCCAAAAAGTGCAACAGTTTAACTCTTGAAGTTAAGTTGGAGATATTATGATTTTTTTAATTGTTGGAAATTGATACATTTATCTCTTTAACGGAAGCTTTTTTCTTACGAACCGTAACTCGCAGAGAACTTCTGCGGACAGCAGAAAAACGAGAGGAAAATTTTATGTGAGAAAAGTGCTACACATTGACTCTGGCACTCGAATTGACACCAATATGTCCAATTAACGAATTTTGAAAAAAATCTAAGGGTACCCCCTTTGTTGATTTTATGACAAAAGTTTTCAAAGAAGAAATTGTTTTCTTCAGTTTTCCGGCGTTACTAGATACACCTGGTCCAGCTAGTCCCAAAAAGTGCAACAGTTTAACTCTTGAAGTTAAGTTGGAGATATTATGATTTTTTTAATTGTTGGAAATTGATACATTTATCTCTTTAACGGAAGCTTTTTTCTTACGAACCGTAACTCGCAGAGAACTTCTGCGGAGAGCAGAAGAACGAAAGGAAAATTTTATGTAAGAAAAGTGCTACACATTGACTCTGGCACTCGAATTGACACCAATATGTCCAATTAACGAATTTTGAAAAAAATCCAAGGGTACCCCCTCTGTTGATTTTATGACAAAAGTTTTCAAAGAAGAAATTGTTTTCTCCGGTTTTCAGGCGTTAGTTGGTACACCTGGTCCAGCTAGTCCCTAAAAGTGCAACAGTTTAACTCTTGAAGTTAAGTTGGAGATATTATGATTTTTTTAATTTTTGGAAATTGATACATTTATCTCTTTAACGGAAGCTTTTTTCTTACGAATCGTAACTCGTAGAGAAATTCTGCGAACAGCAGAATAACGAGAGGAAAATTTTATGTAAGAAAAGTGCTACACATTGACTCTGGCACTCGAATTGACACCAATATGTCCAGTTAACGAATTTTGAAAAAAATCCAATGGTACCCCCCTTTGTTGATTTTATGACAAAAGTTTTCAAAGAAGAAATTGTTTTCTTCGGTTTTCCGGCGTTACTAGATACACCTGGTCCAGCTAGTCCCAAAAAGTGCAACAGTTTAACTCTTGAAGTTAAGTTGGAGATATTATGATTTTTTTAATTGTTGGAAATTGATACATTTATCTCTTTAACGGAAGCTTTTTTCTTACGAACCGTAACTCGCAGAGAACTTCTGCGGACAGCAGAAAAACGAGAGGAAAATTTTATGTGAGAAAAGTGCTACACATTGACTCTGGCACTCGAATTGACACCAATATGTCCAATTAACGAATTTTGAAAAAAATCTAAGGGTACCCCCTTTGTTGATTTTATGACAAAAGTTTTCAAAGAAGAAATTGTTTTCTTCAGTTTTCCGGCGTTACTAGATACACCTGGTCCAGCTAGTCCCAAAAAGTGCAACAGTTTAACTCTTGAAGTTAAGTTGGAGATATTATGATTTTTTTAATTGTTGGAAATTGATACATTTATCTCTTTAACGGAAGCTTTTTTCTTACGAACCGTAACTCGCAGAGAACTTCTGCGGAGAGCAGAAGAACGAAAGGAAAATTTTATGTAAGAAAAGTGCTACACATTGACTCTGGCACTCGAATTGACACCAATATGTCCAATTAACGAATTTTGAAAAAAATCCAAGGGTACCCCCTTTGTTGATTTTATGACAAAAGTTTTCAAAGAAGAAATTGTTTTCTTCGCTTTTCCGGCGTTACTAGATACACCTGGTCCAGCTGGTCGCAAAAAGTGCAACAGTTTAACTCTTGAAGTTAAGTCGGAGATATTATGATTGTTTTAATTGTTGGAAATTGATACATTTATCTCTTTAACGGAAGCTTTTTTCTTACGAACCGTAACTCGCAGAGAACTTCTGGGGACAGCAGAAGAACGAAATAAAAATTTTATGTAAGAAAAGTGCTACACATTGACTCTGGCACTCGAATTGACACCAATATGTCCAATTAACGAATTTTGAAAAAAATCCAAGGGTACCCCCTTTGTTGATTTTATGACAAAAGTTTTCAAAGAAGAAATTGTTTTCTTCGGTTTTCCGGCGTTACTAGATACACCTGGTCCAGCTAGTCCCAAAAAGTGCAACAGTTTAACTCTTGAAGTTAAGTTGGAGATATATTGATTTTTTTAATTGTTGGAAATTGATACATTTATCTCTTTAACGGAAGCTTTTTTCTTACGAACCGTAACTCGCAGACAACTTCTGCGGACAGCAGAAAAACGAGAGGAAAATTTTATGTGAGAAAAGTGCTACACATTGACTCTGGCACTCGAATTGACACCAATATGTCCAATTAACGAATTTTGAAAAAAATCCAAGGGTACCCCCTTTGTTGATTTTATGACAAAAGTTTTCAAAGAAGAAATTGTTTTCTTCGGTTTTCCGGCGTTAGTAGGTACACCTGGTCCAGCTAGTCCCAAAAAGTGCAACAGTTTAACTCTTGAAGTTAAGTTGGAGATATTATGATTTTTTTAATTGTTGGAAATTGATACATTTATCTCTTTAACGGAAGCTTTTTTCTTACGAACCGTAACTCGCAGAGAACTTCTGCGGACAGCAGAAAAACGAGAGGAAAATTTTATGTGAGAAAAGTGCTACACATTGACTCTGGCACTCGAATTGACACCAATATGTCCAATTAACGAATTTTGAAAAAATCCAAGGGTACCCCCTTTGTTGATTTTATGACAAAAGTTTTCAAAGAAGAAATTGTTTTCTTCGGTTTTCCGGCGTTAGTAGGTACACCTGGTCCAGCTAGTCCCAAAAAGTGCAACAGTTTAACTCTTGAAGTTAAGTTGGAGATATTATGATTTTTTTAATTGTTGGAAATTGATACATTTATCTCTTTAACGGAAGCTTTTTTCTTACGAACCGTAACTCGCAGAGAACTTCTGCGGACAGCAGAAGACCGAGAGGAAAATTTTATGTAAGAAAAGTGCTACACATTGACTCTGGCACTCGAATTGACACCAATATGTCCAATTAACGAATTTTGAAAAAAATCCAAGGGTACCCCCTTTGTTGATTTTATGACAAAAGTTTTCAAAGAAGAAATTGTTTTCTTCGCTTTTCCGGCGTTACTAGATACACCTGGTCCAGCTGGTCGCAAAAAGTGCAACAGTTTAACTCTTGAAGTTAAGTTGGAGATATTATGATTTTTTTAATTGTTGGAAATTGATACATTTATCTCTTTAACGGAAGCTTTTTTCTTACGAACCGTAAATCGCAGAGAACTTCTGCGGACAGCAGAAGAACGAGAGGAAAATTTTATGTAAGAAAAGTGCTACACATTGACTCTGGCACTCGAATTGACACCAATATGTCCAATTAACGAATTTTGAAAAAAATCCAAGGGTACCCCCTTTGTTGATTTTATGACAAAAGTTTTCAAAGAAGAAATTGTTTTCTTCGGTTTTCCGGCGTTAGTAGATACACCTGGTCCAGCTAGTCCCAAAAAGTGCAACAGTTTAACTCTTGAAGTTAAGTTGGAGATATTATGATTTTTTTAATTTTTGGAAATTGATACATTTATCTCTTTAACGGAAGCTATTTTCTTACGAATCGTAACTCGTAGAGAAATTCTGCGAAAAGCAGAATAACGAGAGGAAAATTTTATGTAAGAAAACATTGACTCTTGCACTCGAATTGACACCAATATTTTCAATTAACGAATTTTGAAAAAAATCCAAGGGTACCCCCTTTGTTGATTTTATGACAAAAGTTTTCAAAGAAGAAATTGTTTTCTTCGGTTTTCCGGCGTTACTAGATACACCTGGTCCAGCTAGTCCCAAAAAGTGCAACAGTTTAACTCTTGAAGTTAAGTTGGAGATATTATGATTTTTTTAATTGTTGGAAATTGATACATTTATCTCTTTAACGGAAGCTTTTTTCTTACGAACCGTAACTCGCAGAGAACTTCTGCGGACAGCAGAAAAACGAGAGGAAAATTTTATGTGAGAAAAGCGCTACACATTGACTCTGGCACTCGAATTGACACCAATATGTCCAATTAACGAATTTTGAAAAAAATCTAAGGGTACCCCCTTTGTTGATTTTATGACAAAAGTTTTCAAAGAAGAAATTGTTTTCTTCAGTTTTCCGGCGTTACTAGATACACCTGGTCCAGCTAGTCCCAAAAAGTGCAACAGTTTAACTCTTGAAGTTAAGTTGGAGATATTATGATTTTTTTAATTGTTGGAAATTGATACATTTATCTCTTTAACGGAAGCTTTTTTCTTACGAACCGTAACTCGCAGAGAACTTCTGCGGAGAGCAGAAGAACGAGACGAAAATTTTATGTAAGAAAAGTGCTACACATTGACTCTGGCACTCGAATTGACACCAATATGTCCAATTAACGAATTTTGAAAAAAATCCAAGGGTACCCCCTTTGTTGATTTTATGACAAAAGTTTTCAAAGAAGAAATTGTTTTCTTCGCTTTTCCGGCGTTACTAGATACACCTGGTCCAGCTGGTCGCAAAAAGTGCAACAGTTTAACTCTTGAAGTTAAGTTGGAGATATTATGATTGTTTTAATTGTTGGAAATTGATACATTTATCTCTTTAACGGAAGCTTTTTTCTTACGAACCGTAACTCGCAGAGAACTTCTGGGGAGAGCAGAAGAACGAAATAAAAATTTTATGTAAGAAAAGTGCTACACATTGACTCTGGCACTCGAATTGACACCAATATGTCCAATTAACGAATTTTGAAAAAAATCCATGGGTACCCCCTTTGTTGATTTTATGACAAAAGTTTTCAAAGAAGAAATTGTTTTCTTCGGTTTTCCGGCGTTACTAGATACACCTGGTCCAGCTAGTCCCAAAAAGTGCAACAGTTTAACTCTTGAAGTTAAGTTGGAGATATTATGATTTTTTTAATTGTTGGAAATTGATACATTTATCTCTTTAACGGAAGCTTTTTTCTTACGAACCGTAACTCGCAGAGAACTTCTGCGGACAGCAGAAAAACGAGAGGAAAATTTTATGTGAGAAAAGTGCTACACATTGACTCTGGCACTCGAATTGACACCAATATGTCCAATTAACGAATTTTGAAAAAAATCCAATCCCTTTGTTGATTTTATGACAAAAGTTTTCAAAGAAGAAATTGTTTTCTTCGGTTTTCCGGCGTTAGTAGGTACACCTGGTCCAGCTAGTCCCAAAAAGTGCAACAGTTTAACTCTTGAAGTTAAGTTGGAGATATTATGATTTTTTTAATTGTTGGAAATTGATACATTTATCTCTTTAACGGAAGCTTTTTTCTTACGAACCGTAACTCGCAGAGAACTTCTGCGGACAGCAGAAGACCGAGAGGAAAATTTTATGTAAGAAAAGTGCTACACATTGACTCTGGCACTCGAATTGACACCAATATGTCCAGTTAACCAATTTTGAAAAAATCCAAGGGTACCCCCTTTGTTGATTTTATGACAAAAGTTTTCAAAGAAGAAATTGTTTTCTTCGGTTTTCCGGCGTTAGTAGATACACCTGGTCCAGCTAGTCCCAAAAAGTGCAACAGTTTAACTCTTGAAGTTAAGTTGGAGATATTACGATTTTTTTAATTGTTGGAAATTGATACATTTATCTCTTTAACGGAAGCTTTTTTCTTACGAACCGTAACTCGCAGAGAACTTCTGCGGACAGCAGAAGAACGAGAGGAAAATTTTATGTAAGAAAAGTGCTACACATTGACTCTGGCACTCGAATTGACACCAATATGTCCAATTAACGAATTTCGAAAAAAATCCAAGGGTACCCCCTTTGTTCATTTTATGACAAAAGTTTTCAAAGAAGAAATTGTTTTCTTCGCTTTTCCGGCGTTACTAGATACACCTGATCCAGCTGGTCGCAAAAAGTGCAACAGTTTAACTCTTGAAGTTAAGTTGGAGATATTATGATTTTTTTAATTGTTGGAAATTGATACATTTATCTCTTTAACGGAAGCTTTTTTCTTACGAACCGTAACTCGCAGAGAACTTCTGCGGACAGCAGAAGAACGAGAGGAAAATTTTATGTGAGAAAAGTGCTACACATTGACTCTGGCACTCGAATTGACACCAATATGTCCAATTAACGAATTTTGAAAAAAATCCAATCCCTTTGTTGATTTTATGACAAAAGTTTTCAAAGAAGAAATTGTTTTCTTCGGTTTTCCGGCGTTAGTAGGTACACCTGGTCCAGCTAGTCCCAAAAAGTGCAACAGTTTAACTCTTGAAGTTAAGTTGGAGATATTATGATTTTTTTAATTTTTGGAAATTGATACATTTATCTCTTTAACGGAAGCTATTTTCTTACGAATCGTAACTCGTAGAGAAGTTCTGCGAAAAGCAGAATAACGAGAGGAAAATTTTATGTAAGAAAACATTGACTCTGGCACTCGAATTGACACCAATATTTTCAATTAACGAATTTTGAAAAAAATCCAAGGGTACCCCCTTTGTTGATTTTATGACAAAAGTTTTCAAAGAAGAAATTGTTTTCTTCGGTTTTCCGGCGTTACTAGATACACCTGGTCCAGCTAGTCCCAAAAAGTGCAACAGTTTAACTCTTGAAGTTAAGTTGGAGATATTATGATTTTTTTAATTGTTGGAAATTGATACATTTATCTCTTTAACGGAAGCTTTTTTCTTACGAACCGTAACTCGCAGAGAACTTCTGCGGACAGCAGAAAAACGAGAGGAAAATTTTATGTGAGAAAAGCGCTACACATTGACTCTGGCACTCGAATTGACACCAATATGTCCAATTAACGAATTTTGAAAAAAATCTAAGGGTACCCCCTTTGTTGATTTTATGACAAAAGTTTTCAAAGAAGAAATTGTTTTCTTCAGTTTTCCGGCGTTACTAGATACACCTGGTCCAGCTAGTCCCAAAAAGTGCAACAGTTTAACTCTTGAAGTTAAGTTGGAGATATTATGATTTTTTTAATTGTTGGAAATTGATACATTTATCTCTTTAACGGAAGCTTTTTTCTTACGAACCGTAACTCGCAGAGAACTTCTGCGGAGAGCAGAAGAACGAGACGAAAATTTTATGTAAGAAAAGTGCTACACATTGACTCTGGCACTCGAATTGACACCAATATGTCCAATTAACGAATTTTGAAAAAAATCCAAGGGTACCCCCTTTGTCGATTTTATGACAAAAGTTTTCAAAGAAGAAATTGTTTTCTTCGCTTTTCCGGCGTTACTAGATACACCTGGTCCAGCTGGTCGCAAAAAGTGCAACAGTTTAACTCTTGAAGTTAAGTTGGAGATATTATGATTGTTTTAATTGTTGGAAATTGATACATTTATCTCTTTAACGGAAGCTTTTTTCTTACGAACCGTAACTCGCAGAGAACTTCTGGGGAGAGCAGAAGAACGAAATAAAAATTTTATGTAAGAAAAGTGCTACACATTGACTCTGGCACTCGAATTGACACCAATATGTCCAATTAACGAATTTTGAAAAAAATCCAAGGGTACCCCCTTTGTTGATTTTATGACAAAAGTTTTCAAAGAAGAAATTGTTTTCTTCGGTTTTCCGGCGTTACTAGATACACCTGGTCCAGCTAGTCCCAAAAAGTGCAACAGTTTAACTCTTGAAGTTAAGTTGGAGATATTATGATTTTTTTAATTGTTGGAAATTGATACATTTATCTCTTTAACGGAAGCTTTTTTCTTACGAACCGTAACTCGCAGAGAACTTCTGCGGACAGCAGAAAAACGAGAGGAAAATTTTATGTGAGAAAAGTGCTACACATTGACTCTGGCACTCGAATTGACACCAATATGTCCAATTAACGAATTTTGAAAAAAATCCAATCCCTTTGTTGATTTTATGACAAAAGTTTTCAAAGAAGAAATTGTTTTCTTCGGTTTTCCGGCGTTAGTAGGTACACCTGGTCCAGCTAGTCCCAAAAAGTGCAACAGTTTAACTCTTGAAGTTAAGTTGGAGATAT
Organism: Diabrotica virgifera virgifera; assembly: GCF_917563875.1. Lineage (NCBI taxonomy): Eukaryota > Metazoa > Arthropoda > Insecta > Coleoptera > Chrysomelidae > Diabrotica > Diabrotica virgifera. The sequence continues at coordinate 132,104,437 of NC_065448.1, forward strand.
TATGATTTTTTTAATTGTTGGAAATTGATACATTTATCTCTTTAACGGAAGCTTTTTTCTTACGAACCGTAACTCGCAGAGAACTTCTGCGGACAGCAGAAGACCGAGAGGAAAATTTTATGTAAGAAAAGTGCTACACATTGACTCTGGCACTCGAATTGACACCAATATGTCCAGTTAACCAATTTTGAAAAAATCCAAGGGTACCCCCTTTGTTGATTTTATGACAAAAGTTTTCAAAGAAGAAATTGTTTTCTTCGGTTTTCCGGCGTTAGTAGATACACCTGGTCCAGCTAGTCCCAAAAAGTGCAACAGTTTAACTCTTGAAGTTAAGTTGGAGATATTACGATTTTTGTAATTGTTGGAAATTGATACATTTATCTCTTTAACGGAAGCTTTTTTCTTACGAACCGTAACTCGCAGAGAACTTCTGCGGACAGCAGAAGAACGAGAGGAAAATTTTATGTAAGAAAAGTGCTACACATTGACTCTGGCACTCGAATTGACACCAATATGTCCAATTAACGAATTTCGAAAAAAATCCAAGGGTACCCCCTTTGTTCATTTTATGACAAAAGTTTTCAAAGAAGAAATTGTTTTCTTCGCTTTTCCGGCGTTACTAGATACACCTGATCCAGCTGGTCGCAAAAAGTGCAACAGTTTAACTCTTGAAGTTAAGTTGGAGATATTATGATTTTTTTAATTGTTGGAAATTGATACATTTATCTCTTTAACGGAAGCTTTTTTCTTACGAACCGTAACTCGCAGAGAACTTCTGCGGACAGCAGAAGAACGAGAGGAAAATTTTATGTAAGAAAAGTGCTACACATTGACTCTGGCACTCGAATTGACACCAATATGTCCAATTAACGAATTTTGAAAAAAATCCAAGGGTACCCCCTTTGTTGATTTTATGACAAAAGTTTTCAAAGAAGAAATTGTTTTCTTCGGTTTTCCGGCGTTAGTAGATACACCTGGTCCAGCTAGTCCCAAAAAGTGCAACAGTTTAACTCTTGAAGTTAAGTTGGAGATATTACGATTTTTTTAATTGTTGGAAATTGATACATTTATCTCTTTAACGGAAGCTTTTTTCTTACGAACCGTAACTCGCAGAGAACTTCTGCGGACAGTAGAAGAACGAGAGGAAAATTTTATGTAAGAAAAGTGCTACACATTGACTCTGGCACTCGAATTGACACCAATATGTCCAATTAACGAATTTTGAAAAAAATCCAAGGGTACCCCCTTTGTTGATTTTATGACAAAAGTTTTCAAAGAAGAAATTGTTTTCTTCGCTTTTCCGGCGTTACTAGATACACCTGGTCCAGCTGGTCGCAAAAAGTGCAACAGTTTAACTCTTGAAGTTAAGTTGGAGATATTATGATTTTTTTAATTGTTGGAAATTGATACATTTATCTCTTTAACGGAAGCTTTTTTCTTACGAACCGTAACTCGCAGAGAACTTCTGGGGACAGCAGAAGAACGAAATAAAAATTTTATGTAAGAAAAGTGCTACACATTGACTCTGGCACTCGAATTGACACCAATATGTCCAATTAACGAATTTTGAAAAAAATCCAAGGGTACCCTCTTTGTTGATTTTATAACAAAAGTTTTCAAAGAAGAAATTGTTTTCTTCGGTTTTCCGGCGTTACTAGATACGCCTGGTCCAGCTAGTCCCAAAAAGTGCAACAGTTTAACTCTTGAAGTTAAGTTGGAGATATTATGTTTTTTTTTAATTTTTAGAAACTGATACATTTATCTCTTTAACGGAAGGTTCTTTCTTACGAATCGTAACTCGTAGAGAAATTCTGCGAACAGCAGAATAACGAGAGGAAAATTTTATGTAAGAAAAGTGCTACACATTGACTCTGGCACTCGAATTGACACCAATATGTCCAGTTAACGAATTTTGAAAAAAATCCAAGGGTACCCCCTTTGTTGATTTTATGACAAAAGTTTTCAAAGAAGAAATTGTTTTCTTCGGTCTTCCGGCGTTAGTAGGTACACCTGGTCCAGTTAGTCCCAAAAAGTGCAACAGTTTAACTCTTGAAGTTAAGTTGGAGATATTATGATTTTTTTAATTGTTGGAAATTGATACATTTATCTCTTTAACGGAAGCTTTTTTCTTACGAACCGTAACTCGCAGAGAACTTCTGCGGACAGCAGAAGACCGAGAGGAAAATTTTATGTAAGAAAAGTGCTACACATTGACTCTGGCACTCGAATTGACACCAATATGTCCAGTTAACGAATTTTGAAAAAAATCCAAGGGTACCCCCTTTGTTGATTTTATGACAAAAGTTTTCAAAGAAGAAATTGTTTTCTTCGCTTTTCCGGCGTTAGTAGATACACCTGGTCCAGCTAGTCCCAAAAAGTGCAACAGTTTAACTCTTGATGTTAAGTTGGAGATATTATGATTTTTTTAATTGTTGGAAATTGATACATTTATCTCTTTAACGGAAGCTTTTTTCTTACGAACCGTAAATCGCAGAGAACTTCTGCGGACAGCAGAAGAACGAGAGGAAAATTTTATGTAAGAAAAGTGCTACACATTGACTCTGGCACTCGAATTGACACCAATATGTCCAATTAACGAATTTTGAAAAAAATCCAAGGGTACCCCCTTTGTTGATTTTATGACAAAAGTTTTCAAAGAAGAAATTGTTTTCTTCGGTTTTCCGGCGTTAGTAGATACACCTGGTCCAGCTAGTCCCAAAAAGTGCAACAGTTTAACTCTTGAAGTTAAGTTGGAGATATTATGATTTTTTTAATTTTTGGAAATTGATACATTTATCTCTTTAACGGAAGCTTTTTTCTTACGAATCGTAACTCGTAGAGAAATTCTGCGAAAAGCAGAATAACGAGAGGAAAATTTTGTGTAAGAAAACATTGACTCTGGCACTCGAATTGACACCAATATTTTCAATTAACGAATTTTGAAAAAAATCCAAGGGTACCCCCTTTGTTGATTTTATGACAAAAGTTTTCAAAGAAGAAATTGTTTTCTTCGGTTTTCCGGCGTTACTAGATACACCTGGTCCAGCTAGTCCCAAAAAGTGCAACAGTTTAACTCTTGAAGTTAAGTTGGAGATATTATGATTTTTTTAATTGTTGGAAATTGATACATTTATCTCTTTAACGGAAGCTTTTTTCTTACGAACCGTAACTCGCAGAGAACTTCTGCGGACAGCAGAAAAACGAGAGGAAAATTTTATGTGAGAAAAGCGCTACACATTGACTCTGGCACTCGAATTGACACCAATATGTCCAATTAACGAATTTTGAAAAAAATCTAAGGGTACCCCCTTTGTTGATTTTATGACAAAAGTTTTCAAAGAAGAAATTGTTTTCTTCAGTTTTCCGGCGTTACTAGATACACCTGGTCCAGCTAGTCCCAAAAAGTGCAACAGTTTAACTCTTGAAGTTAAGTTGGAGATATTATGATTTTTTTAATTGTTGGAAATTGATACATTTATCTCTTTAACGGAAGCTTTTTTCTTACGAACCGTAACTCGCAGAGAACTTCTGCGGAGAGCAGAAGAACGAGAGGAAAATTTTATGTAAGAAAAGTGCTACACATTGACTCTGGCACTCGAATTGACACCAATATGTCCAATTAACGAATTTTGAAAAAAATCCAAGGGTACCCCCTTTGTTGATTTTATGACAAAAGTTTTCAAAGAAGAAATTGTTTTCTTCGCTTTTCCGGCGTTACTAGATACACCTGGTCCAGCTGGTCGCAAAAAGTGCAACAGTTTAACTCTTGAAGTTAAGTTGGAGATATTATGATTGTTTTAATTGTTGGAAATTGATACATTTATCTCTTTAACGGAAGCTTTTTTCTTACGAACGGTAACTCGCAGAGAACTTCTGGGGACAGCAGAAGAACGAAATAAAAATTTTATGTAAGAACAGTGCTACACATTGACTCTGGCACTCGAATTGACACCAATATGTCCAATTAACGAATTTTGAAAAAAATCCAAGGGTACCCCCTTTGTTGATTTTATGACAAAAGTTTTCAAAGAAGAAATTGTTTTCTTCGGTTTTCCGGCGTTACTAGATACACCTGGTCCAGCTAGTCCCAAAAAGTGCAACAGTTTAACTCTTGAAGTTAAGTTGGAGATATTATGATTTTTTTAATTGTTGGAAATTGATACATTTATCTCTTTAACGGAAGCTTTTTTCTTACGAACCGTAACTCGCAGAGAACTTCTGCGGACAGCAGAAAAACGAGAGGAAAATTTTATGTGAGAAAAGTGCTACACATTGACTCTGGCACTCGAATTGACACCAATATGTCCAATTAACGAATTTTGAAAAAAATCCAAGGGTACCCCCTTTGTTGATTTTATGACAAAAGTTTTCAAAGAAGAAATTGTTTTCTTCGGTTTTCCGGCGTTAGTAGGTACACCTGGTCCAGCTAGTCCCAAAAAGTGCAACAGTTTAACTCTTGAAGTTAAGTTGGAGATATTATGATTTTTTTAATTGTTGGAAATTGATACATTTATCTCTTTAACGGAAGCTTTTTTCTTACGAACCGTAACTCGCAGAGAACTTCTGCGGACAGCAGAAGACCGAGAGGAAAATTTTATGTAAGAAAAGTGCTACACATTGACTCTGGCACTCGAATTGACACCAATATGTCCAGTTAACGAATTTTGAAAAAATCCAAGGGTACCCCCTTTGTTGATTTTATGACAAAAGTTTTCAAAGAAGAAATTGTTTTCTTCGGTTTTCCGGCGTTAGTAGATACACCTGGTCCAGCTAGTCCCAAAAAGTGCAACAGTTTAACTCTTGAAGTTAAGTTGGAGATATTACGATTTTTTTAATTGTTGGAAATTGATACATTTATCTCTTTAACGGAAGCTTTTTTCTTACGAACCGTAACTCGCAGAGAACTTCTGCGGACAGCAGAAGAACGAGAGGAAAATTTTATGTAAGAAAAGTGCTACACATTGACTCTGGCACTCGAATTGACACCAATATGTCCAATTAACGAATTTTGAAAAAAATCCAAGGGTACCCCCTTTGTTGATTTTATGACAAAAGTTTTCAAAGAAGAAATTGTTTTCTTCGCTTTTCCGGCGTTACTAGATACACCTGATCCAGCTGGTCGCAAAAAGTGCAACAGTTTAACTCTTGAAGTTAAGTTGGAGATATTATGATTTTTTTAATTGTTGGAAATTGATACATTTATCTCTTTAACGGAAGCTTTTTTCTTACGAACCGTAACTCGCAGAGAACTTCTGCGGACAGCAGAAGAACGAGAGGAAAATTTTATGTAAGAAAAGTGCTACACATTGACTCTGGCACTCGAATTGACACCAATATGTCCAATTAACGAATTTTGAAAAAAATCCAAGGGTACCCCCTTTGTTGATTTTATGACAAAAGTTTTCAAAGAAGAAATTGTTTTCTTCGGTTTTCCGGCGTTAGTAGATACACCTGGTCCAGCTAGTCCCAAAAAGTGCAACAGTTTAACTCTTGAAGTTAAGTTGGAGATATTACGATTTTTTTAATTGTTGGAAATTGATACATTTATCTCTTTAACGGAAGCTTTTTTCTTACGAACCGTAACTCGCAGAGAACTTCTGCGGACAGTAGAAGAACGAGAGGAAAATTTCATGTAAGAAAAGTGCTACACATTGACTCTGGCACTCGAATTGACCCCAATATGTCCAATTAACGAATTTTGAAAAAAATCCAAGGGTACCCCCTTTGTTGATTTTATGACAAAAGTTTTCAAAGAAGAAATTGTTTTCTTCGCTTTTCCGGCGTTACTAGATACACCTGGTCCAGCTGGTCGCAAAAAGTGCAACAGTTTAACTCTTGAAGTTAAGTTGGAGATATTATGATTTTTTTAATTGTTGGAAATTGTTACATTTATCTCTTTAACGGAAGCTTTTTTCTTACGAACCGTAACTCGCAGAGAACTTCTGGGGACAGCAGAAGAACGAAATAAAAATTTTATGTAAGAAAAGTGCTACACATTGACTCTGGCACTCGAATTGACACCAATATGTCCAATTAACGAATTTTGAAAAAAATCCAAGGGTACCCCCTTTGTTGATTTTATAACAAAAGTTTTCAAAGAAGAAATTGTTTTCTTCGGTTTTCCGGCGTTACTAGATACGCCTGGTCCAGCTAGTCCCAAAAAGTGCAACAGTTTAACTCTTGAAGTTAAGTTGGAGATATTATGATTTTTTTAATTGTTGGAAATTGATACAGTTATATCTTTAAAGGAAGCTTTTTTCTTACGAACCGTAACTCGCAGAGAACTTCTGCGGACAGCAGAAGAACGAAAGGAAAATTTCATGTAAGAAAAGTGCTACACATTGACTCTGGCACTCGAATTGACACCAATATTTTCAATTAACGAATTTTGAAAAAAATCCAAGGGTACCCCCTTTGTTGATTTTATGACAAAAGTTTTCAAAGAAGAAATTGTTTTCTTCGGTTTTCCAGCGTTAGTAGATACACCTAGTCCAGCTAGTCCCAAAAAGTGCTACAGTTTAACTCTTGAAGTTAAGTTGGAGATATTATGTTTTTTTTAATTTTTAGAAACTGATACATTTATCTCTTTAACGGAAGGTTTTTTCTTACGAATCGTAACTCGAAGAGAAATTCTGCGAACAGCAGAATAACGAGAGGAAAATTTTATCTAAGAAAAGTGCTACACATTGACTCTGGCGCTCGAATTGACACCAATATGTCCAGTTAACGAATTTTGAAAAAAATCCAAGGGTACCCTCTTTGTTGATTTTATAACAAAAGTTTTCAAAGAAGAAATTGTTTTCTTCGGTTTTCCGGCGTTACTAGATACGCCTGGTCCAGCTAGTCCCAAAAAGTGCAACAGTTTAACTCTTGAAGTTAAGTTGGAGATATTATGTTTTTTTTTAATTTTTAGAAACTGATACATTTATCTCTTTAACGGAAGGTTCTTTCTTACGAATCGTAACTCGTAGAGAAATTCTGCGAACAGCAGAATAACGAGAGGAAAATTTTATGTAAGAAAAGTGCTACACATTGACTCTGGCACTCGAATTGACACCAATATGTCCAGTTAACGAATTTTGAAAAAAATCCAAGGGTACCCCCTTTGTTGATTTTATGACAAAAGTTTTCAAAGAAGAAATTGTTTTCTTCGGTCTTCCGGCGTTAGTAGGTACACCTGGTCCAGTTAGTCCCAAAAAGTGCAACAGTTTAACTCTTGAAGTTAAGTTGGAGATATTATGATTTTTTTAATTGTTGGAAATTGATACAGTTATATCTTTAAAGGAAGCTTTTTTCTTACGAACCGTAACTCGCAGAGAACTTCTGCGGACAGCAGAAGAACGAAAGGAAAATTTCATGTAAGAAAAGTGCTACACATTGACTCTGGCACTCGAATTGACACCAATATTTTCAATTAACGAATTTTGAAAAAAATCCAAGGGTACCCCCTTTGTTGATTTTATGACAAAAGTTTTCAAAGAAGAAATTGTTTTCTTCGGTTTTCCAGCGTTAGTAGATACACCTAGTCCAGCTAGTCCCAAAAAGTGCTACAGTTTAACTCTTGAAGTTAAGTTGGAGATATTATGTTTTTTTTAATTTTTAGAAACTGATACATTTATCTCTTTAACGGAAGGTTTTTTCTTACGAATCGTAACTCGAAGAGAAATTCTGCGAACAGCAGAATAACGAGAGGAAAATTTTATCTAAGAAAAGTGCTACACATTGACTCTGGCGCTCGAATTGACACCAATATGTCCAGTTAACGAATTTTGAAAAAAATCCAAGGGTACCCCCTCTGTTAATTTTATGACAAAAGTTTTCAAAGACGAAATTGTTTCTTCAGTTTTCCGGCGTTAGTAGGTACACCTGGTCCAGCTAGTCCCAAAAAGTGCAACAGTTTAACTCTTGAAGTTAAGTTGGAGATATTATGATTTTTTTAATTGTTGGAAATTGATACATTTATCTCTTTAACGGAAGCTTTTTTCTTACGAACCGTAACACGCAGAGAACTTCTGCGGATAGCAGAAAAACGAGAGGAAAATTTTATGTAAGAAAAGTGCTACACATTGACTCTGGCACTCGAATTGACACCAATATGTCCAGTTAACGAATTTTGAAAAAATCCAAGGGTACCCCCTTTGTTGATTTTATGACAAAAGTTTTCAAAGAAGAAATTGTTTTCTTCGGTTTTCCGGCGTTAGTAGATACACCTGGTCCAGCTAGTCCCAAAAAGTGCAACAGTTTAACTCTTGAAGTTAGGTTGGAGATATTATGATTTTTTTAATTGTTGGAAATTGATACATTTATCTCTTTAACGGAAGCTTTTTTCTTACGAACCGTAACTCGCAGAGAACTTCTACGGACAGCAGAAGAACGAGAGGAAAATTTTATGTAAGAAAAGTGCTACACATTGACTCTGGCACTCGAATTGACACCAATATGTCCAATTAACGAATTTTGAAAAAAATCCAAGGGTATCCCTTTGTTGATTTTATGACAAAAGTTTTCAAAGAAGAAATTGTTTTCTTCGCTTTTCCGGCGTTACTAGATACACCTGGTCCAGCTGGTCGCAAAAAGTGAAACAGTTTAACTCTTGAAGTTAAGTTGGAGATATTATGATTTTTTTAATTGTTGGAAATTGATACATTTATCTCTTTAACGGAAGCTTTTTTCTTACGAACAGTAACTCGCAGATAACTTCTGGGGACAGCAGAAGAACGAAAGGAAAATTTTATGTAAGAAAAGTGCTACACATTGACTCTGGCACTCGAATTGACACCAATATGTCCAATTAACGAATTTTGAAAAAAATCCAAGGGTACCCCCTTTGTTGATTTCACAAAAAGTTTTCAAAGAAGAAATTGTTTTCTTCGGTTTTCCGGCGTTACTAGATACACCTGGTCCAGCTAGTCCCAAAAAGTGCAAGAGTTTAACTCTTGAAGTTAAGTTGGAGATATTATGTTTTTTTTAATTTTTAGAAACTGATACATTTATCTCTTTAACGGAAGGTTCTTTCTTACGAGTCGTAACTCGTAGAGAAATTCTGCGAACAGCAGAATAATGAGAGGAAAATTTTATGTAAGAAAAGTGCTACACATTGACTCTGGCACTCGAATTGACACCAATATGTCCAGTTAACGAATTTTGAAAAAAATCCAAGGGTACCCCCTTTGTTGATTTTATGACAAAAGTTTTCAAAGAAGAAATTGTTTTCTTCGGTTTTCCGGCGTTAGTAGATACACCTGGTCCAGCTAGTCCCAAAAAGTGCAACAGTTTAACTCTTGAAGTTAAGTTGGAGATATTATGATTTTTTTAATTGTTGGAAATTGATACATTTATCTCTTTAACGGATGCTTTTTTCTTACGAACCGTAACTCGCAGAGAACTTCTGCGGACAGCAGAAGAACGAGAGGAAAATTTTATGTAAGAAAAGTGCTACACATTGACTCTGGCACTCGAATTGACACCAATATGTCCAATTAACGAATTTTGAAAAAAATCCAAGGGTACCCCCTCTGTTGATTTTATGACAAAAGTTTTCAAAGAAGAAATTGTTTTCTCCGGTTTTCAGGCGTTAGTAGGTACACCTGGTCCAGCTAGTCCCTAAAGGTGCAACAGTTTAACTCTTAAAGTTAAGTTTGAGATATTATGATTTTTTTAATTTTTGGAAATTGATACATTTATCTCTTTAACGGAAGCTTTTTTCTTACGAATCGTAACTCGTAGAGAAATTCTGCGAAAAGCAGAATAACGAGAGGAAAATTTTATGTAAGAAAACATTGACTCTGGCACTCGAATTGACACCAATATTTTCAATTAACGAATTTTGAAAAAAATCCAAGGGTACCCCCTTTGTTGATTTTATGACAAAAGTTTTCAAAGAAGAAATCGTTTTCTTCGGTTTTCCGGCGTTACTAGATACACCTGGTCCAGCTAGTCCCAAAAAGTGCAACAGTTTAACTCTTGAAGTTAAGTTGGAGATATTATGATTTTTTTAATTGTTGGAAATTGATACATTTATCTCTTTAACGGAAGCTTTTTTCTTACGAACCGTAACTCGCAGAGAACTTCTGCGGACAGCGGAAAAACGAGAGGAAAATTTTATGTGAGAAAAGTGCTACACATTGACTCTGGCACTCGAATTGACACCAATATGTCCAATTAACGAATTTTGAAAAAAATCTAAGGGTACCCCCTTTGTTGATTTTATGACAAAAGTTTTCAAAGAAGAAATTGTTTTCTTCAGTTTTCCGGCGTTACTAGATACACCTGGTCCAGCTAGTCCCAAAAAGTGCAACAGTTTAACTCTTGAAGTTAAGTTGGAGATATTATGATTTTTTTAATTGTTGGAAATTGATACATTTATCTCTTTAACGGAAGCTTTTTTCTTACGAACCGTAACTCGCAGAGAACTTCTGCGGAGAGCAGAAGAACGAGAGGAAAATTTTATGTAAGAAAAGTGCTAGACATTGACTCTGGCACTCGAATTGACACCAATATGTCCAATTAACGAATTTTGAAAAAAATCCAAGGGTACCCCCTTTGTTGATTTTATGACAAAAGTTTTCAAAGAAGAAATTGTTTTCTTCGGTTTTCCGGCGTTACTAGATACACCTGGTCCAGCTGGTCGCAAAAAGTGCAACAGTTTAACTCTTGAAGTTAAGTTGGAGATATTATGATTGTTTTAATTGTTGGAAATTGATACATTTATCTCTTTAACGGAAGCTTTTTTCTTACGAACCGTAACTCGCAGAGAACTTCTGGGGACAGCAGAAGAACGAAATAAAAATTTTATGTAAGAAAAGTGCTACACATTGACTCTGGCACTTGAATTGACACCAATATGTCCAATTAACGAATTTTGAAAAAAATCCAAGGGTACCCCCTTTGTTGATTTTATGACAAAAGTTTTCAAAGAAGAAATTGTTTTCTTCGGTTTTCCGGCGTTACTAGATACACCTGGTCCAGCTAGTCCCAAAAAGTGCAACAGTTTAACTCTTGAAGTTAAGTTGGAGATATTATGATTTTTTTAATTGTTGGAAATTGATACATTTATCTCTTTAACGGAAGCTTTTTTCTTACGAACCGTAACTCGCAGAGAACTTCTGCGGACAGCAGAAAAACGAGAGGAAAATTTTATGTGAGAAAAGTGCTACGCATTGACTCTGTCACTCGAATTGACACCAATATGTCCAATTAACGAATTTTGAAAAAAATCCAAGGGTACCCCCTTTGTTGATTTTATGACAAAAGTTTTCAAAGAAGAAATTGTTTTCTTCTGTTTTCCGGCGTTAGTAGGTACACCTGGTCCAGCTAGTCCCAAAAAGTGCAACAGTTTAACTCTTGAAGTTAAGTTGGAGATATTATGATTTTTTTAATTGTTGGAAATTGATACATTTATCTCTTTAACGGAAGCTTTTTTCTTACGAACCGTAACTCGCAGAGAACTTCTGCGGACAGCAGAAGAACGAGAGGAAAATTTTATGTAAGAAAAGTGCTACACATTGACTCTGGCACTCGAATTGACACCAATATGTCCAGTTAACAAATTTTGAAAAAATCCAAGGGTACCCCCTTTGTTGATTTTATGACAAAAGTTTTCAAAGAAGAAATTGTTTTCTTCGGTTTCCGGCGTTAGTAGATACACCTGGTCCAGCTAGTCCCAAAAAGTGCAACAGTTTAACTCTTGAAGTTAAGTTGGAGATATTACGATTTTTTTAATTGTTGGAAATTGATACATTTATCTCTTTAACGGAAGCTTTTTTCTTACGAACCGTAACTCGCAGAGAACTTCTGCGGACAGCAGAAGAACGAGAGGAAAATTTTATGTAAGAAAAGTGCTACATATTGACTCTGGCACTCGAATTGACACCAATATGTCCAATTAACGAATTTTGAAAAAAATCCAAGGGTACCCCCTTTGTTGATTTTATGACAAAAGTTTTCAAAGAAGAAATTGTTTTCTTCGCTTTTCCGGCGTTACTAGATACACCTGGTCCAGCTGGTCGCAAAAAGTGCAACAGTTTAACTCTTGAAGTTAAGTTGGAGATATTATGATTTTTTTAATTGTTGGAAATTGATACATTTATCTCTTTAACGGAAGCTTTTTTCTTACGAACCGTAACTCGCAGAGAACTTCTGCGGACAGCAGAAGAACGAGAGGAAAATTTTATGTAAGAAAAGTGCTACACATTGACTCTGGCACTCGAATTGACACCAATATGTCCAATTAACGAATTTTGAAAAAAATCCAAGGGTACCTACCCCCTTTGTTGATTTTATGACAAAAGTTTTCAAAGAAGAAATTGTTTTCTTCGGTTTTCCGGCGTTAGTAGATACACCTGGTCCAGCTAGTCCCAAAAAGTGCAACAGTTTAACTCTTGAAGTTAAGTTGGAGATATTACGATTTTTTTAATTGTTGGAAATTGATACATTTATCTCTTTAACGGAAGCTTTTTTCTTACGAACCGTAACTCGCAGAGAACTTCTGCGGACAGCAGAAGAACGAGAGGAAAATTTTATGTAAGAAAAGTGCTACACATTGACTCTGGCACTCGAATTGACACCAATATGTCCAATTAACGAATTTTGAAAAAAATCCAAGGGTACCCCCTTTGTTGATTTTATGACAAAAGTTTTCAAAGAAGAAATTGTTTTCTTCGCTTTTCCGGCGTTACTAGATACACCTGGTCCAGCTGGTCGCAAAAAGTGCAACAGTTTAACTCTTGAAGTTAAGTTGGAGATATTATGATTTTTTTAATTGTTGGAAATTGATACATTTATCTCTTTAACGGAAGCTTTTTTCTTACGAACCGTAACTCGCAGAGAACTTCTGGGGATAGCAGAAGAACGAAATAAAAATTTTATGTAAGAAAAGTGCTACACACTGACTCTGGCACTCGAATTGACACCAATATGTCCAATTAACGAATTTTGAAAAAAATCCAAGGGTACCCCCTTTGTTGATTTTATAACAAAAGTTTTCAAAGAAGAAATTGTTTTCTTCGGTTTTCCGGCGTTACTAGATACGCCTGGTCCAGCTAGTCCCAAAAAGTGCAACAGTTTAACTCTTGAAGTTAAGTTGGAGATATTATGTTTTTTTTTAATTTTTAGAAACTGATACATTTATCTCTTTAACGGAAGGTTCTTTCTTACGATTCGTAACTCGTAGAGAAATTCTGCGAACAGCAGAATAACGAGAGGAAAATTTTATGTAAGAAAAGTGCTACACATTGACTCTGGCACTCGAATTGACACCAATATGTCCAATTAACTAATTTTGAAAAAAATCCAAGTGTTGATTTTATGACAAAAGTTTTCAAAGAAGAAATTGTTTTCTCCGGTTTTCAGGCGTTAGTAGGTACACCTGGTCCAGCTAGTCCCTAAAAGTGCAACAGTTTAACCCTTGAAGTTAAGTTTGAGATATTATGATTTTTTTAATATTTGGAAATTGATACATTTATCTCTTTAACGGAAGCTTTTTTCTTACGAATCGTAACTCGTAGAGAAATTCTGCGAACAGCAGAATAACGAGAGGAAAATTTTATGTAAGAAAAGTGCTACACATTGACTCTGGCACTCGAATTGACACCAATATTTTCAATTAACCAATTTTGAAAAAAATCCAACCTTTGTTGATTTTATGACAAAAGTTTTCAAAGAAGAAATTGTTTTCTTCGGTTTTCCGGCGTTACTAGATACACCTGGTCTAGCTAGTCCCAAAAAGTGCAACAGTTTAACTCTTGAAGTTAAGTTGGAGATATTATGTTTTTTTTAATTTTTATTAATTATAAAATTATAAAATTAAATTTTAATTTAATTTATCTCTTTAACGGAAGGTTTTTTCTTACGAATCGTAACTCGTAGAGAAATTCTGCGAACAGCAGAATAACGAGAGGAAAATTTTATGTAAGAAAAGTGCTACAAATTGACTCTGGCACTCGAATTGACACCAATATGTCCAGTTAACGAATTTTGAAAAAAATCCAAGGGTACCCCCTTTGTTGATTTTATGACAAAAGTTTTCAAAGAAGAAATTGTTTTCTTCGGTCTTCCGGCGTTAGTAGGTATACCTGGTCCAGTTAGTCCCAAAAAGTGCAACAGTTTAACTCTTGAAGTTAAGTTGGAGATATTATGATTTTTTTAATTGTTGGAAATTGATACAGTTATCTCTTTAAAGGAAGCTTTTTTCTTACGAACCGTAACCCGCAGAGAACTTCTGCGGCCAGCAGAAGAACGAAAGGGAAATTTTATGTAAGAAAAGTGCTACACATTGACTCTGGCACTCGAATTGACACCAATATTTTCAATTAACGAATTTTGAAAAAAATCAAAGGGTACCCGCTTTGTTGATTTTATGACAAAACTTTCCAAAGAAGAAATTGTTTTCTTCGGTTTTCCAGCTTTAGTAGATATACCTAGTCCAGTTAGTCCCAAAAAGTGCTACAGTTTAACTCTTGAAGTTAAGTTGGAGATATTAAGTTTTTTTTAATTTTTAGAAACTGATACATTTATCTCTTTAACGGAAGGTTTTTTCTTACGAATCGTAACTCGTAGAGAAATTCTGCGAACAGCAGAATAACGAGAGGAAAATTTTATGTAAGAAAAGTGCTACACATTGACTCTGGCACTCGAACTGACACCAATATGTCCAATTAACGAATTTTGAAAAAAATCCAAGGGTACCCCCTCTGTTGATTTTATGACAAAAGTTTTCAAAGAAGAAATTGTTTTCTCCGGTTTTCAGGCGTTAGTAGGTACACCTGGTCCAGCTAGTCCCTAAAAGTTCAACAGTTTAACCCTTGAAGTTATGTTTGAGATATTATGATTTTTTTAATATTTGGAAATTGATACATTTATCTCTTTAACGGAAGCTTTTTTCTTACGAATCGTAACTCGTAGAGAAATTCTGCGAACAGCAGAATAACGAGAGGAAAATTTTATGTAAGAAAAGTGCTACACATTGACTCTGGCACTCGAATTGACACCAATATTTTCAATTAACCAATTTTGAAAAAAATCCAACCTTTGTTGATTTTATGACAAAAGTTTTCAAAGAAGAAATTGTTTTCTTCGGTTTTCCGGCGTTACTAGATACACCCGGTCCAGCTAGTCCCAAAAAGTGCAACAGTTTAACTCTTGAAGTTAAGTTTGAGATATTATGATTTTTTTAATTTTTGGAAATTGATACATTTATCTCTTTAACGGAAGCTTTTTTCTTACGAATCGTAACTCGTAGAGAAATTCTGCGAACAGCAGAATAACGAGAGGAAAATTTTATGTAAGAAAAGTGCTACACATTGACTCTGGCACTCGAATTGACACCAATATTTTCAATTAACCAATTTTGAAAAAAATCCAACCTTTGTTGATTTTATGACAAAAGTTTTCAAAGAAGAAATTGTTTTCTTCGGTATTCCGGCGTTACTAGATACACCTGGTCCAGCTAGTCCCAAAAAGTGCAACAGTTTAACTCTTGAAGTTAAGTCTGAGATATTATGATTTTTTTAATTTTTGGAAATTGATACATTTATCTCTTTAACGGAAGCTTTTTTCTTACGAATCGTAACTCGTAGAGAAATTCTGCGAACAGCAGAATAACGAGAGGAAAATTTTATGTAAGAAAAGTGCTACACATTGACTCTGGCACTCGAATTGACACCAATATTTTCAATTAACCAATTTTGAAAAAAATCCAACCTTTGTTGATTTTATGACAAAAGTTTTCAAAGAAGAAATTGTTTTCTCCGGTTTTCAGGCGTTAGTAGGTACACCTGGTCCAGCTAGTCCCTAATAGTGCAACAGTTTAACTCTTGAAGTTAAGTTTGAGATATTATGATTTTTTTAATTTTTGGAAATTGATACATTTATCTCTTTAACGGAAGCTTTTTTCTTACGAATCGTAACTCGTAGAGAAATTCTGCGAACAGCAGAATAACGAGAGGAAAATTTTATGTAAGAAAAGTGCTACACATTGACTCTGGCACTCGAATTGACACCAATATGTCCAGTTAACGAATTTTGAAAAAAATCCACGGGTACCCCCTTTGTTGAGTTCATGACAAAAGTTTTCAAAGAAGAAATTGTTTTCTTCGGTTTTCCGGCGTTACTAGATACACCTGGTCCAGCTGGTCGCAAAAAGTGCAACAGTTTAACTCTTGAAGTTATGTTGGAGATATTATGATTTTTTTAATTGTTGGAAATTGATACATTTATCTCTTTAACCGAAGCTTTTTTCTTACGAACCGTAACTCTCAGAGAACTTCTGGGGACAGCAGAAGAACGAAAGGAAAATTTTATGTAAGAAAAGTGCTACACATTGACTCTGGCACTCGAATTGACACCAATATTTTCAATTAACGAATTTTGAAAAAAATCCAAGGGTACCCCCTTTGTTGATTTTATGACAAAAGTTTTCAAAGAAGAAATTGTTTTCTCCGGTTTTCAGCCGTTAGTAGGTACACCTGGTCCAGCTAGTTCCTAAAAGTGCAACAGTTTAACTCTTGAAGTTAAGTTTGAGATATTATGATTTTTTTAATTTTTGGAAATTGATACATTTATCTCTTTAACGGAAGCTTTTTTCTTACGAATCGTAACTCGTAGAGAAATCCTGCGAACAGCAGAATAACGAGAGGAAAATTTTATGTAAGAAAAGTGCTACACATTGACTCTGGCACTCGAATTGACACCAATATTTTCAATTAACCAATTTTGAAAAAAATCCAAGGGTACCCCCTTTGTTGATTTTATGACAAAAGTATTCAAAGAAGAAATTGTTTTCTTCGGTTTTCCGGCGTTACTAAATACACCTGGTCCAGCTAGTCCCAAAAAGTGCAACAGTTTAACTCTTGAAGTTAAGTTGGAGATATTATATTTTTTTTTAATTTTTAGAAACTGATACATTTATCTCTTTAACGGAAGGTTTTTTCTTACGAATCGTAACTCGTAGAGAAATTCTGCGAACAGCAGAATAACGAGAGGAAAATTTTATGTAAGAAAAGTGCTACACATTGACTCTGGCACTCGAATTGACACCAATATGTCCAATTAACGAATTTTGAAAAAAATCCAAGGGTACCCCCTTTGTTGATTTTATGACAAAAGTTTTCAAAGAAGAAATTGTTTTCTTCGGTTTTCCGGCGTTACTAGATACGCCTGGTCCAGCTAGTCCCAAAAAGTGCAACAGTTTAACTCTTGAAGTTAAGTTGGAGATATTATGTTTTTTTTTAATTTTTAGAAACTGATACATTTATCTCTTTAACGGAAGGTTCTTTCTTACGAATCGTAACTCGTAGAGAAATTCTGCGAACAGCAGAATAACGAGAGGAAAATTTTATGTAAGAAAAGTGCTACACATTGACTCTGGCACTCGAATTGACACCAATATGTCCAATTAACGAATTTTGAAAAAAATCCAAGGGTACCCCCTCTGTTGATTTTATGACAAAAGTTTTCAAAGAAGAAATTGTTTTCTCCGGTTTTCAGGCGTTAGTAGGTACACCTGGTCCAGCTAGTCCCTAAAAGTTCAACAGTTTAACCCTTGAAGTTAAGTTTGAGATATTATGATTTTTTTAATATTTGGAAATTGATACATTTATCTCTTTAACGGAAGCTTTTTTCTTACGAATCGTAACTCGTAGAGAAATTCTGCGAACAGCAGAATAACGAGAGGAAAATTTTATGTAAGAAAAGTGCTACACATTGACTCTGGCACTCGAATTGACACCAATATTTTCAATTAACCAATTTTGAAAAAAATCCAACCTTTGTTGATTTTATGACAAAAGTTTTCAAAGAAGAAATTGTTTTCTTCGGTTTTCCGGCGTTACTAGATACACCTGGTCCAGCTAGTCCCAAAAAGTGCAACAGTTTAACTCTTGAAGTTAAGTTGGAGATATTATGTTTTTTTTAATTTTTATTAATTATAAAATTATAAAATTAAATTTTAATTTAATTTATCTCTTTAACGGAAGGTTTTTTCTTACGAATCGTAACTCGTAGAGAAATTCTGCGAACAGCAGAATAACGAGAGGAAAATTTTATGTAAGAAAAGTGCTACACATTGACTCTGGCACTCGAATTGACACCAATATGTCCAATTAACGAATTTTGAAAAAAATCCAAGGGTACCCCCTTTGTTGATTTTATGACAAAAGTTTTCAAAGACGAAATTGTTTCTTCAGTTTTCCGGCGTTAGTAGGTACACCTGGTCCAGCTAGTCCCAAAAAGTGTAACAGTTTAACTCTTGAAGTTAAGTTGGAGATATTATGATTTTTTTAATTGTTGGAAATTGATACATTTATCTCTTTAACGGAAGCTTTTTTCTTACGAACCGTAACTCGCAGAGAACTTCTGCGGACAGCAGAAGAACGAGAGGAAAATTTTATGTAAGAAAAGTGCTACACATTGACTCTGGCACTCGAATTGACACCAATATGTCCAATTAACGAATTTAGGAAAAAATCCAGGGGTACCCCCTCTGTTGATTTTATGACAAAAGTTTTCAAAGAAGAAATTGTTTTCTCCGGTTTTCAGGCGTTAGTAGGTACACCTGGTCCAGCTAGTCCCTAAAAGTGCAACAGTTTAACTCTTGAAGTTAAGTTTGAGATATTATGATTTTTTTAATTTTTGGAAATTGATACATTTATCTCTTTAACGGAAGCTTTTTTCTTACGAATCGTAACTCGTAGAGAAATTCTGCGAACAGCAGAATAACGAGAGGAAAATTTTATGTAAGAAAACATTGACTCTGGCACTCGAATTGACACCAATATTTTCAATTAACGAATTTTGAAAAAAATCCAAGGGTACCCCCTTTGTTGATTTTATGACAAAAGTTTTCAAAGAAGAAATTGTTTTCTTCGGTTTTCCGGCGTTACTAGATACACCTGGTCCAGCTAGTCCCAAAAAGTGCAACAGTTTAACTCTTGAAGTTAAGTTGGAGATATTATGATTTTTTTAATTGTTGGAAATTGATACATTTATCTCTTTAACGGAAGCTTTTTTCTTACGAACCGTAACTCGCAGAGAACTTCTGCGGACAGCAGAAAAACGAGAGGAAAATTTTATGTGAGAAAAGTGCCACACATTGACTCTGGCACTCGAATTGACACTAATATGTCCAGTTAACGAATTTTGAAAAAAATCCACGGGTACCCCCTTTGTTGATTTTATGACAAAAGTTTTCAAAGAAGAAATTGTTTTCTTCGGTTTTCCGGCGTTAGTAGATACACCTGGTCCAGCTGGTCGCAAAAAGTGCAACAGTTTAACTCTTGAAGTTAAGTTGGAGATATTATGATTTTTTTAATTGTTGGAAATTGATACATTGATCTCTTTAACGGAAGCTTTTTTCTTACGAACCGTAACTCGCAGAGAACTTCTGGGGACAGCAGAAGAACGAAATAAAAATTTTATGTAAGAAAAGTGCTACACATTGACTCTGGCACTCGAATTGACACCAATATGTCCAATTAACGAATTTTGAAAAAAATCCAAGGGTACCCCCTTTGTTGATTTTATGACAAAAGTTTTCAAAGAAGAAATTGTTTTCTTCGGTTTTCCGGCGTTACTAGATACGCCTGGTCCAGCTAGTCCCAAAAAGTGCAACAGTTTAACTCTTGAAGTTAAGTTGGAGATATTATGTTTTTTTTTAATTTTTAGAAACTGATACATTTATCTCTTTAACGGAAGGTTCTTTCTTACGAATCGTAACTCGTAGAGAAATTCTGCGAACAGCAGAATAACGAGAGGAAAATTTTATGTAAGAAAAGTGCTACACATTGACTCTGGCACTCGAATTGACACCAATATGTCCAATTAACGAATTTTGAAAAAAATCCAAGGGTACGCCCTCTGTTGATTTTATGACAAAAGTTTTCACAGAAGAAATTGTTTTCTCCGGTTTTTAGGCGTTAGTAGGTACACCTGGTCCAGCTAGTCCCTAATAGTGCCACAGTTTAACTCTTGAAGTTAAGTTTGAGATATTATGATTTTTTTAATTTTTGGAAATTGATACATTTATCTCTTTAACGGAAGCTTTTTTCTTACGAATCGTAACTCGTAGAGAAATTCTGCGAACAGGAGAATAACGAGAGGAAAATTTTATGTAAGAAAAGTGCTACACATTGACTCTGGCACTCGAATTGACACCAATATGTCCAATTAACGAATTTTGAAAAAAATCCAAGGGTACCCCCTTTGTTGATTTTATGACAAAAGTTTTCAAAGAAGAAATCGTTTTCTTCGGTTATCCGGCGTTACTAGATACGCCTGGTCCAGCTAGTCCCAAAAAGTGCAACAGTTTAACTCTTGAAGTTAAGTTGGAGATATTATGATTTTTTTAATTTTTAGAAACTGATACATTTATCTCTATAACGGAAGGTTTTTTCTTACGAATCGTAACTCGTAGAGAAATTCTGCGAACAGCAGAATAACGAGAGGAAAATTTTATGTAAGAAAAGTGCTACACATTGACTCTGGCACTCGAATTGACACCAATATGTCCAATTAACGAATTTTGAAAAAAATCCAAGGGTACCCCCTTTGTTGATTTTATGACAAAAGTTTTCAAAGACGAAATTGTTTCTTCAGTTTTCCGGCGTTAGTAGGTACACCTGGTCCAGCTAGTCCCTAATAGTGCCACAGTTTAACTCTTGAAGTTAAGTTTGAGATATTATGATTTTTTTAATTTTTGGAAATTGATACATTTATCTCTTTAACGGAAGCTTTTTTCTTACGAATCGTAACTCGTAGAGAAATTCTGCGAACAGCAGAATAACGAGAGGAAAATTTTATGTAAGAAAAGTGCTACACATTGACTCTGGCACTCGAATTGACAACAATATGTCCAATTAACGAATTTTGAAAAAAATCCAAGGGTACCCCCTTTGTTGATTTTATGACAAAAGTTTTCAAAGAAGAAATTGTTTTCTTCGGTTTTCCAGCGTTAGTAGATATACCTAGTCCAGTTAGTCCCAAAAAGTGCTACAGTTTAACTCTTGAAGTTAAGTTGGAGATATTAAGTTTTTTTTAATTTTTAGAAACTGATACATTTATCTCTTTAACGGAAGGTTTTTTCTTACGAATCGTAACTCGTAGAGAAATTCTGCGAACAGCAGAATAACGAGAGGAAAATTTTATGTAAGAAAAGTGCTACACATTGACTCTGGCACTCGAATTGACACCAATATGTCCAATTAACGAATTTTGAAAAAAATCCAAGGGTACCCCCTTTGTTGATTTTATGACAAAAGTTTTCAAAGACGAAATTGTTTCTTCAGTTTTCCGGCGTTAGTAGGTACACCTGGTCCAGCTAGTCCCAAAAAGTGTAACAGTTTAACTCTTGAAGTTAAGTTGGAGATATTATGATTTTTTTAATTGTTGGAAATTGATACATTTATCTCTTTAACGGAAGCTTTTTTCTTACGAACCGTAACTCGCAGAGAACTTCTGCGGACAGCAGAAGAACGAGAGGAAAATTTTATGTAAGAAAAGTGCTACACATTGACTCTGGCACTCGAATTGACACCAATATGTCCAATTAACGAATTTAGGAAAAAATCCAGGGGTACCCCCTCTGTTGATTTTATGACAAAAGTTTTCAAAGAAGAAATTGTTTTCTCCGGTTTTCAGGCGTTAGTAGGTACACCTGGTCCAGCTAGTCCCTAAAAGTGCAACAGTTTAACTCTTGAAGTTAAGTTTGAGATATTATGATTTTTTTAATTTTTGGAAATTGATACATTTATCTCTTTAACGGAAGCTTTTTTCTTACGAATCGTAACTCGTAGAGAAATTCTGCGAACAGCAGAATAACGAGAGGAAAATTTTATGTAAGAAAACATTGACTCTGGCACTCGAATTGACACCAATATTTTCAATTAACGAATTTTGAAAAAAATCCAAGGGTACCCCCTTTGTTGATTTTATGACAAAAGTTTTCAAAGAAGAAATTGTTTTCTTCGGTTTTCCGGCGTTACTAGATACACCTGGTCCAGCTAGTCCCAAAAAGTGCAACAGTTTAACTCTTGAAGTTAAGTTGGAGATATTATGATTTTTTTAATTGTTGGAAATTGATACATTTATCTCTTTAACGGAAGCTTTTTTCTTACGAACCGTAACTCGCAGAGAACTTCTGCGGACAGCAGAAAAACGAGAGGAAAATTTTATGTGAGAAAAGTGCCACACATTGACTCTGGCACTCGAATTGACACTAATATGTCCAGTTAACGAATTTTGAAAAAAATCCACGGGTACCCCCTTTGTTGATTTTATGACAAAAGTTTTCAAAGAAGAAATTGTTTTCTTCGGTTTTCCGGCGTTAGTAGATACACCTGGTCCAGCTGGTCGCAAAAAGTGCAACAGTTTAACTCTTGAAGTTAAGTTGGAGATATTATGATTTTTTTAATTGTTGGAAATTGATACATAGATCTCTTTAACGGAAGCTTTTTTCTTACGAACCGTAACTCGCAGAGAACTTCTGGGGACAGCAGAAGAACGAAATAAAAATTTTATGTAAGAAAAGTGCTACACATTGACTCTGGCACTCGAATTGACACCAATATGTCCAATTAACGAATTTTGAAAAAAATCCAAGGGTACCCCCTTTGTTGATTTTATGACAAAAGTTTTCAAAGAAGAAATTGTTTTCTTCGGTTTTCCGGCGTTACTAGATACGCCTGGTCCAGCTAGTCCCAAAAAGTGCAACAGTTTAACTCTTGAAGTTAAGTTGGAGATATTATGTTTTTTTTTAATTTTTAGAAACTGATACATTTATCTCTTTAACGGAAGGTTCTTTCTTACGAATCGTAACTCGTAGAGAAATTCTGCGAACAGCAGAATAACGAGAGGAAAATTTTATGTAAGAAAAGTGCTACACATTGACTCTGGCACTCGAATTGACACCAATATGTCCAATTAACGAATTTTGAAAAAAATCCAAGGGTACGCCCTCTGTTGATTTTATGACAAAAGTTTTCACAGAAGAAATTGTTTTCTCCGGTTTTCAGGCGTTAGTAGGTACACCTGGTCCAGCTAGTCCCTAATAGTGCCACAGTTTAACTCTTGAAGTTAAGTTTGAGATATTATGATTTTTTTAATTTTTGGAAATTGATACATTTATCTCTTTAACGGAAGCTTTTTTCTTACGAATCGTAACTCGTAGAGAAATTCTGCGAACAGCAGAATAACGAGAGGAAAATTTTATGTAAGAAAAGTGCTACACATTGACTCTGGCACTCGAATTGACACCAATATGTCCAATTAACGAATTTTGAAAAAAATCCAAGGGTACCCCCTTTGTTGATTTTATGACAAAAGTTTTCAAAGAAGAAATTGTTTTCTTCGGTTTTCCGGCGTTACTAGATACGCCTGGTCCAGCTAGTCCCAAAAAGTGCAACAGTTTAACTCTTGAAGTTAAGTTGGAGATATTATGTTTTTTTTTAATTTTTAGAAACTGATACATTTATCTCTTTATCGGAAGGTTCTTTCTTACGAATCGTAACTCGTAGAGAAATTCTGCGAACAGCAGAATAACGAGAGGAAAATTTTATGTAAGAAAAGTGCTACACATTGACTCTGGCACTCGAATTGACACCAATATGTCCAATTAACGAATTTTGAAAAAAATCCAAGGGTACCCCCTCTGTTGATTTTATGACAAAAGTTTTCAAAGAAGAAATTGTTTTCTCCGGTTTTCAGGCGTTAGTAGGTACACCTGGTCCAGCTAGTCCCTAAAAGTTCAACAGTTTAACCCTTGAAGTTAAGTTTGAGATATTATGATTTTTTTAATATTTGGAAATTGATACATTTATCTCTTTAACGGAAGCTTTTTTCTTACGAATCGTAACTCGTAGAGAAATTCTGCGAACAGCAGAATAACGAGAGGAAAATTTTATGTAAGAAAAGTGCTACACATTGACTCTGTCACTCGAATTGACACCAATATTTTCAATTAACCAATTTTGAAAAAAATCCAACCTTTGTTGATTTTATGACAAAAGTTTTCAAAGAAGAAATTGTTTTCTTCGGTTTTCCGGCGTTACTAGATACACCTGGTCCAGCTAGTCCCAAAAAGTGCAACAGTTTAACTCTTGAAGTTAAGTTGGAGATATTATGTTTTTTTTAATTTTTATTAATTATAAAATTATAAAATTAAATTTTAATTTAATTTATCTCTTTAACGGAAGGTTTTTTCTTACGAATCGTAACTCGTAGAGAAATTCTGCGAACAGCAGAATAACGAGAGGAAAATTTTATGTAAGAAAAGTGCTACAAATTGACTCTGGCACTCGAATTGACACCAATATGTCCAGTTAACGAATTTTGAAAAAAATCCAAGGGTACCCCTTTGTTGATTTTATGACAAAAGTTTTCAAAGAAGAAATTGTTTTCTTCGGTCTTCCGGCGTTAGTAGGTATACCTGGTCCAGTTAGTCCCAAAAAGTGCAACAGTTTAACTCTTGAAGTTAAGTTGGAGATATTATGATTTTTTTAATTGTTGGAAATTGATACAGTTATCTCTTTAAAGGAAGCTTTTTTCTTACGAACCGTAACCCGCAGAGAACTTCTGCGGCCAGCAGAAGAACGAAAGGAAAATTTTATGTAAGAAAAGTGCTACACATTGACTCTGGCACTCGAATTGACACCAATATTTTCAATTAACGAATTTTGAAAAAAATCAAAGGGTACCCCCTTTGTTGATTTTATGACAAAAGTTTTCAAAGAAGAAATTGTTTTCTTCGGTTTTCCAGCGTTAGTAGATATACCTAGTCCAGTTAGTCCCAAAAAGTGCTACAGTTTAACTCTTGAAGTTAAGTTGGAGATATTAAGTTTTTTTTAATTTTTAGAAACTGATACATTTATCTCTTTAACGGAAGGTTTTTTCTTACGAATCGTAACTCGTAGAGAAATTCTGCGAACAGCAGAATAACGAGAGGAAAATTTTATGTAAGAAAAGTGCTACACATTGACTCTGGCACTCGAATTGACACCAATATGTCCAATTAACGAATTTTGAAAAAAATCCAAGGGTACCCCCTTTGTTGATTTTATGACAAAAGTTTTCAAAGACGAAATTGTTTCTTCAGTTTTCCGGCGTTAGTAGGTACACCTGGTCCAGCTAGTCCCAAAAAGTGTAACAGTTTAACTCTTGAAGTTAAGTTGGAGATATTATGATTTTTTTAATTGTTGGAAATTGATACATTTATCTCTTTAACGGAAGCTTTTTTCTTACGAACCGTAACTCGCAGAGAACTTCTGCGGACAGCAGAAGAACGAGAGGAAAATTTTATGTAAGAAAAGTGCTACACATTGACTCTGGCACTCGAATTGACACCAATATGTCCAATTAACGAATTTTGGAAAAAATCCAGGGGTACCCCCTCTGTTGATTTTATGACAAAAGTTTTCAAAGAAGAAATTGTTTTCTCCGGTTTTCAGGCGTTAGTAGGTACACCTGGTCCAGCTAGTCCCTAAAAGTGCAACAGTTTAACTCTTGAAGTTAAGTTTGAGATATTATGATTTTTTTAATTTTTGGAAATTGATACATTTATCTCTTTAACGGAAGCTTTTTTCTTACGAATCGTAACTCGTAGAGAAATTCTGCGAACAGCAGAATAACGAGAGGAAAATTTTATGTAAGAAAACATTGACTCTGGCACTCGAATTGACACCAATATTTTCAATTAACGAATTTTGAAAAAAATCCAAGGGTACCCCCTTTGTTGATTTTATGACAAAAGTTTTCAAAGAAGAAATTGTTTTCTTCGGTTTTCCGGCGTTACTAGATACGCCTGGTCCAGCTAGTCCCAAAAAGTGCAACAGTTTAACTCTTGAAGTTAAGTTGGAGATATTATGTTTTTTTTTAATTTTTAGAAACTGATACATTTATCTCTTTAACGGAAGGTTCTTTCTTACGAATCGTAACTCGTAGAGAAATTCTGCGAACAGCAGAATAACGAGAGGAAAATTTTATGTAAGAAAAGTGCTACACATTGACTCTGGCACTCGAATTGACACCAATATGTCCAATTAACGAATTTTGAAAAAAATCCAAGGGTACCCCCTCTGTTGATTTTATGACAAAAGTTTTCAAAGAAGAAATTGTTTTCTCCGGTTTTCAGGCGTTAGTAGGTACACCTGGTCCAGCTAGTCCCTAAAAGTTCAACAGTTTAACCCTTGAAGTTAAGTTTGAGATATTATGATTTTTTTAATATTTGGAAATTGATACATTTATCTCTTTAACGGAAGCTTTTTTCTTACGAATCGTAACTCGTAGAGAAATTCTGCGAACAGCAGAATAACGAGAGGAAAATTTTATGTAAGAAAAGTGCTACACATTGACTCTGGCACTCGAATTGACACCAATATTTTCAATTAACCAATTTTGAAAAAATTCCAACCTTTGTTGATTTTATGACAAAAGTTTTCAAAGAAGAAATTGTTTTCTTCGGTTTTCCGGCGTTACTAGATACACCTGGTCCAGCTAGTCCCAAAAAGTGCAACAGTTTAACTCTTGAAGTTAAGTTGGAGATATTATGTTTTTTTTAATTTTTATTAATTATAAAATTATAAAATTAAATTTTAATTTAATTTATCTCTTTAACGGAAGGTTTTTTCTTACGAATCGTAACTCGTAGAGAAATTCTGCGAACAGCAGAATAACGAGAGGAAAATTTTATGTAAGAAAAGTGCTACAAATTGACTCTGGCACTCGAATTGACACCAATATGTCCAGTTAACGAATTTTGAAAAAAATCCAAGGGTACCCCTTTGTTGATTTTATGACAAAAGTTTTCAAAGAAGAAATTGTTTTCTTCGGTCTTCCGGCGTTAGTAGGTATACCTGGTCCAGTTAGTCCCAAAAAGTGCAACAGTTAAACTCTTGAAGTTAAGTTGGAGATATTATGATTTTTTTAATTGTTGGAAATTGATACAGTTATCTCTTTAAAGGAAGCTTTTTTCTTACGAACCGTAACCCGCAGAGAACTTCTGCGGCCAGCAGAAGAACGAAAGGAAAATTTTATGTAAGAAAAGTGCTACACATTGACTCTGGCACTCGAATTGACACCAATATTTTCAATTAACGAATTTTGAAAAAAATCAAAGGGTACCCCCTTTGTTGATTTTATGACAAAAGTTTTCAAAGAAGAAATTGTTTTCTTCGGTTTTCCAGCGTTAGTAGATATACCTAGTCCAGTTAGTCCCAAAAAGTGCTACAGTTTAACTCTTGAAGTTAAGTTGGAGATATTAAGTTTTTTTTAATTTTTAGAAACTGATACATTTATCTCTTTAACGGAAGGTTTTTTCTTACGAATCGTAACTCGTAGAGAAATTCTGCGAACAGCAGAATAACGAGAGGAAAATTTTATGTAAGAAAAGTGCTACACATTGACTCTGGCACTCGAATTGACACCAATATATCCAATTAACGAATTTTGAAAAAAATCCAAAAATCCCTTTGTTGATTTTATGACAAAAGTTTTCAAAGACGAAATTGTTTCTTCAGTTTTCCGGCGTTAGTAGGTACACCTGGTCCAGCTAGTCCCAAAAAGTGTAACAGTTTAACTCTTGAAGTTAAGTTGGAGATATTATGATTTTTTTAATTGTTGGAAATTGATACATTTATCTCTTTAACGGAAGCTTTTTTCTTACGAACCGTAACTCGCAGAGAACTTCTGCGGACAGCAGAAGAACGAGAGGAAAATTTTATGTAAGAAAAGTGCTACACATTGACTCTGGCACTCGAATTGACACCAATATTTTCAATTAACGAATTTTGAAAAAAATCCAAGGGTACCCCCTTTGTTGATTTTATGACAAAAGTTTTCAAAGAAGAAATTGTTTTCTTCGGTTTTCCGGCGTTAGTAGGTATACCTGGTCCAGTTAGTCCCAAAAAGTGCAACAGTTTAACTCTTGAAGTTAAGTTGGAGATATTATGGTTTTTTTAATTGTTGGAAATTGATACAGTTATCTCTTTAAAGGAAGCTTTTTTCTTACGAACCGTAACCCGCAGAGAACTTCTGCGGCCAGCAGAAGAACGAAAGGAAAATTTTATGTAAGAAAAGTGCTACACATTGACTCTGGCACTCGAATTGACACCAATATTTTCAATTAACGAATTTTGAAAAAAATCAAAGGGTACCCCCTTTGTTGATTTTATGACAAAAGTTTTCAAAGAAGAAATTGTTTTCTTCGGTTTTCCAGCGTTAGTAGATATACCTAGTCCAGTTAGTCCCAAAAATTGCTACAGTTTAACTCTTGAAGTTAAGTTGGAGATATTAAGTTTTTTTTAATTTTTAGAAACTGATACATTTATCTCTTTAACGGAAGGTTTTTTCTTACGAATCGTAACTCGTAGAGAAATTCTGCGAACAGCAGAATAACGAGAGGAAAATTTTATGTAAGAAAAGTGCTACACATTGACTCTGGCACTCGAATTGACACCAATATGTCCAATTAACGAATTTTGAAAAAAATCCAAGGGTACCCCCTTTGTTGATTTTATGACAAAAGTTTTCAAAGACGAAATTGTTTCTTCAGTTTTCCGGCGTTAGTAGGTACACCTGGTCCAGCTAGTCCCAAAAAGTGTAACAGTTTAACTCTTGAAGTTAAGTTGGAGATATTATGATTTTTTTAATTGTTGGAAATTGATACATTTATCTCTTTAACGGAAGCTTTTTTCTTACGAATCGTAACTCGTAGAGAAATTCTGCGAACAGCAGAATAACGAGAGGAAAATTTTATGTAAGAAAAGTGCTACACATTGACTCTGGCACTCGAATTGACACCAATATGTCCAATTAACGAATTTTGAAAAAAATCCAAGGGTACGCCCTCTGTGGATTTTATGACAAAAGTTTTCACAGAAGAAATTGTTTTCTCCGGTTTTCAGGCGTTAGTAGGTACACCTGGTCCAGCTAGTCCCTAATAGTGCCACAGTTTAACTCTTGAAGTTAAGTTTGAGATATTATGATTTTTTTAATTTTTGGAAATTGATACATTTATCTCTTTAACGGAAGCTTTTTTCTTACGAATCGTAACTCGTAGAGAAATTCTGCGAACAGCAGAATAACGAGAGGAAAATTTTATGTAAGAAAAGTGCTACACATTGACTCTGGCACTCGAATTGACACCAATATGTCCAATTAACGAATTTTGAAAAAAATCCAAGGGTACCCCCTTTGTTGATTTTATGACAAAAGTTTTCAAAGAAGAAATTGTTTTCTTCGGTTTTCCGGCGTTACTAGATACGCCTGGTCCAGCTAGTCCCAAAAAGTGCAACAGTTTAACTCTTGAAGTTAAGTTGGAGATATTATGTTTTTTTTTTAATTTTTAGAAACTGATACATTTATCTCTTTAACGGAAGGTTCTTTCTTACGAATCGTAACTCGTAGAGAAATTCTGCGAACAGCAGAATAACGAGAGGAAAATTTTATGTAAGAAAAGTGCTACACATTGACTCTGGCACTCGAATTGACACCAATATGTCCAATTAACGAATTTTGAAAAAAATCCAAGGGTACCCCCTCTGTTGATTTTATGACAAAAGTTTTCAAAGAAGAAATTGTTTTCTCCGGTTTTCAGGCGTTAGTAGGTACACCTGGTCCAGCTAGTCCCTAAAAGTTCAACAGTTTAACCCTTGAAGTTAAGTTTGAGATATTATGATTTTTTTAATATTTGGAAATTGATACATTTATCTCTTTAACGGAAGCTTTTTTCTTACGAATCGTAACTCGTAGAGAAATTCTGCGAACAGCAGAATAACGAGAGGAAAATTTTATGTAAGAAAAGTGCTACACATTGACTCTGGCACTCGAATTGACACCAATATTTTCAATTAACCAATTTTGAAAAAATTCCAACCTTTGTTGATTTTATGACAAAAGTTTTCAAAGAAGAAATTGTTTTCTTCGGTTTTCCGGCGTTACTAGATACACCTGGTCCAGCTAGTCCCAAAAAGTGCAACAGTTTAACTCTTGAAGTTAAGTTGGAGATATTATGTTTTTTTTAATTTTTATTAATTATAAAATTATAAAATTAAATTTTAATTTAATTTATCTCTTTAACGGAAGGTTTTTTCTTACGAATCGTAACTCGTAGAGAAATTCTGCGAACAGCAGAATAACGAGAGGAAAATTTTATGTAAGAAAAGTGCTACAAATTGACTCTGGCACTCGAATTGACACCAATATGTCCAGTTAACGAATTTTGAAAAAAATCCAAGGGTACCCCTTTGTTGATTTTATGACAAAAGTTTTCAAAGAAGAAATTGTTTTCTTCGGTCTTCCGGCGTTAGTAGGTATACCTGGTCCAGTTAGTCCCAAAAAGTGCAACAGTTAAACTCTTGAAGTTAAGTTGGAGATATTATGATTTTTTTAATTGTTGGAAATTGATACAGTTATCTCTTTAAAGGAAGCTTTTTTCTTACGAACCGTAACCCGCAGAGAACTTCTGCGGCCAGCAGAAGAACGAAAGGAAAATTTTATGTAAGAAAAGTGCTACACATTGACTCTGGCACTCGAATTGACACCAATATTTTCAATTAACGAATTTTGAAAAAAATCAAAGGGTACCCCCTTTGTTGATTTTATGACAAAAGTTTTCAAAGAAGAAATTGTTTTCTTCGGTTTTCCAGCGTTAGTAGATATACCTAGTCCAGTTATTCCCAAAAAGTGCTACAGTTTAACTCTTGAAGTTAAGTTGGAGATATTAAGTTTTTTTTAATTTTTAGAAACTGATACATTTATCTCTTTAACGGAAGGTTTTTTCTTACGAATCGTAACTCGTAGAGAAATTCTGCGAACAGCAGAATAACGAGAGGAAAATTTTATGTAAGAAAAGTGCTACACATTGACTCTGGCACTCGAATTGACACCAATATTTTCAATTAACGAATTTTGAAAAAAATCCAAGGGTACCCCCTTTGTTGATTTTATGACAAAAGTTTTCAAAGAAGAAATTGTTTTCTTCGGTTTTCCGGCGTTACTAGATACACCTGGTCCAGCTAGTCCCAAAAAGTGCAACAGTTTAACTCTTGAAGTTAAGTTGGAGATATTATGATTTTTTTAATTGTTGGAAATTGATACATTTATCTCTTTAACGGAAGCTTTTTTCTTACGAACCGTAACTCGCAGAGAACTTCTGCGGACAGCAGAAAAACGAGAGGAAAATTTTATGTGAGAAAAGTGCCACACATTGACTCTGGCACTCGAATTGACACTAATATGTCCAGTTAACGAATTTTGAAAAAAATCCACGGGTACCCCCTTTGTTGATTTTATGACAAAAGTTTTCAAAGAAGAAATTGTTTTCTTCGGTTTTCCGGCGTTAGTAGATACACCTGGTCCAGCTGGTCGCAAAAAGTGCAACAGTTTAACTCTTGAAGTTAAGTTGGAGATATTATGATTTTTTTAATTGTTGGAAATTGATACATAGATCTCTTTAACGGAAGCTTTTTTCTTACGAACCGTAACTCGCAGAGAACTTCTGGGGACAGCAGAAGAACGAAATAAAAATTTTATGTAAGAAAAGTGCTACACATTGACTCTGGCACTCGAATTGACACCAATATGTCCAATTAACGAATTTTGAAAAAAATCCAAGGGTACCCCCTTTGTTGATTTTATGACAAAAGTTTTCAAAGAAGAAATTGTTTTCTTCGGTTTTCCGGCGTTACTAGATACGCCTGGTCCAGCTAGTCCCAAAAAGTGCAACAGTTTAACTCTTGAAGTTAAGTTGGAGATATTATGTTTTTTTTTAATTTTTAGAAACTGATACATTTATCTCTTTAACGGAAGGTTCTTTCTTACGAATCGTAACTCGTAGAGAAATTCTGCGAACAGCAGAATAACGAGAGGAAAATTTTATGTAAGAAAAGTGCTACACATTGACTCTGGCACTCGAATTGACACCAATATGTCCAATTAACGAATTTTGAAAAAAATCCAAGGGTACGCCCTCTGTTGATTTTATGACAAAAGTTTTCACAGAAGAAATTGTTTTCTCCGGTTTTCAGGCGTTAGTAGGTACACCTGGTCCAGCTAGTCCCTAATAGTGCCACAGTTTAACTCTTGAAGTTAAGTTTGAGATATTATGATTTTTTTAATTTTTGGAAATTGATACATTTATCTCTTTAACGGAAGCTTTTTTCTTACGAATCGTAACTCGTAGAGAAATTCTGCGAACAGCAGAATAACGAGAGGAAAATTTTATGTAAGAAAAGTGCTACACATTGACTCTGGCACTCGAATTGACACCAATATGTCCAATTAACGAATTTTGAAAAAAATCCAAGGGTACCCCCTTTGTTGATTTTATGACAAAAGTTTTCAAAGAAGAAATTGTTTTCTTCGGTTTTCCGGCGTTACTAGATACGCCTGGTCCAGCTAGTCCCAAAAAGTGCAACAGTTTAACTCTTGAAGTTAAGTTGGAGATATTATGTTTTTTTTTAATTTTTAGAAACTGATACATTTATCTCTTTATCGGAAGGTTCTTTCTTACGAATCGTAACTCGTAGAGAAATTCTGCGAACAGCAGAATAACGAGAGGAAAATTTTATGTAAGAAAAGTGCTACACATTGACTCTGGCACTCGAATTGACACCAATATGTCCAATTAACGAATTTTGAAAAAAATCCAAGGGTACCCCCTCTGTTGATTTTATGACAAAAGTTTTCAAAGAAGAAATTGTTTTCTCCGGTTTTCAGGCGTTAGTAGGTACACCTGGTCCAGCTAGTCCCTAAAAGTTCAACAGTTTAACCCTTGAAGTTAAGTTTGAGATATTATGATTTTTTTAATATTTGGAAATTGATACATTTATCTCTTTAACGGAAGCTTTTTTCTTACGAATCGTAACTCGTAGAGAAATTCTGCGAACAGCAGAATAACGAGAGGAAAATTTTATGTAAGAAAAGTGCTACACATTGACTCTGTCACTCGAATTGACACCAATATTTTCAATTAACCAATTTTGAAAAAAATCCAACCTTTGTTGATTTTATGACAAAAGTTTTCAAAGAAGAAATTGTTTTCTTCGGTTTTCCGGCGTTACTAGATACACCTGGTCCAGCTAGTCCCAAAAAGTGCAACAGTTTAACTCTTGAAGTTAAGTTGGAGATATTATGTTTTTTTTAATTTTTATTAATTATAAAATTATAAAATTAAATTTTAATTTAATTTATCTCTTTAACGGAAGGTTTTTTCTTACGAATCGTAACTCGTAGAGAAATTCTGCGAACAGCAGAATAACGAGAGGAAAATTTTATGTAAGAAAAGTGCTACAAATTGACTCTGGCACTCGAATTGACACCAATATGTCCAGTTAACGAATTTTGAAAAAAATCCAAGGGTACCCCTTTGTTGATTTTATGACAAAAGTTTTCAAAGAAGAAATTGTTTTCTTCGGTCTTCCGGCGTTAGTAGGTATACCTGGTCCAGTTAGTCCCAAAAAGTGCAACAGTTTAACTCTTGAAGTTAAGTTGGAGATATTATGATTTTTTTAATTGTTGGAAATTGATACAGTTATCTCTTTAAAGGAAGCTTTTTTCTTACGAACCGTAACCCGCAGAGAACTTCTGCGGCCAGCAGAAGAACGAAAGGAAAATTTTATGTAAGAAAAGTGCTACACATTGACTCTGGCACTCGAATTGACACCAATATTTTCAATTAACGAATTTTGAAAAAAATCAAAGGGTACCCCCTTTGTTGATTTTATGACAAAAGTTTTCAAAGAAGAAATTGTTTTCTTCGGTTTTCCAGCGTTACTAGATATACCTAGTCCAGTTAGTCCCAAAAAGTGCTACAGTTTAACTCTTGAAGTTAAGTTGGAGATATTAAGTTTTTTTTAATTTTTAGAAACTGATACATTTATCTCTTTAACGGAAGGTTTTTTCTTACGAATCGTAACTCGTAGAGAAATTCTGCGAACAGCAGAATAACGAGAGGAAAATTTTATGTAAGAAAAGTGCTACACATTGACTCTGGCACTCGAATTGACACCAATATGTCCAATTAACGAATTTTGAAAAAAATCCAAGGGTACCCCCTTTGTTGATTTTATGACAAAAGTTTTCAAAGACGAAATTGTTTCTTCAGTTTTCCGGCGTTAGTAGGTACACCTGGTCCAGCTAGTCCCAAAAAGTGTAACAGTTTAACTCTTGAAGTTAAGTTGGAGATATTATGATTTTTTTAATTGTTGGAAATTGATACATTTATCTCTTTAACGGAAGCTTTTTTCTTACGAACCGTAACTCGCAGAGAACTTCTGCGGACAGCAGAAGAACGAGAGGAAAATTTTATGTAAGAAAAGTGCTACACATTGACTCTGGCACTCGAATTGACACCAATATGTCCAATTAACGAATTTTGGAAAAAATCCAGGGGTACCCCCTCTGTTGATTTTATGACAAAAGTTTTCAAAGAAGAAATTGTTTTCTCCGGTTTTCAGGCGTTAGTAGGTACACCTGGTCCAGCTAGTCCCTAAAAGTGCAACAGTTTAACTCTTGAAGTTAAGTTTGAGATATTATGATTTTTTTAATTTTTGGAAATTGATACATTTATCTCTTTAACGGAAGCTTTTTTCTTACGAATCGTAACTCGTAGAGAAATTCTGCGAACAGCAGAATAACGAGAGGAAAATTTTATGTAAGAAAACATTGACTCTGGCACTCGAATTGACACCAATATTTTCAATTAACGAATTTTGAAAAAAATCCAAGGGTACCCCCTTTGTTGATTTTATGACAAAAGTTTTCAAAGAAGAAATTGTTTTCTTCGGTTTTCCGGCGTTACTAGATACACCTGGTCCAGCTAGTCCCAAAAAGTGCAACAGTTTAACTCTTGAAGTTAAGTTGGAGATATTATGATTTTTTTAATTGTTGGAAATTGATACATTTATCTCTTTAACGGAAGCTTTTTTCTTACGAACCGTAACTCGCAGAGAACTTCTGCGGACAGCAGAAAAACGAGAGGAAAATTTTATGTGAGAAAAGTGCCACACATTGACTCTGGCACTCGAATTGACACCAATATGTCCAGTTAACGAATTTTGAAAAAAATCCACGGGTACCCCCTTTGTTGATTTTATGACAAAAGTTTTCAAAGAAGAAATTGTTTTCTTCGGTTTTCCGGCGTTAGTAGATACACCTGGTCCAGCTGGTCGCAAAAAGTGCAACAGTTTAACTCTTGAAGTTAAGTTGGAGATATTATGATTTTTTTAATTGTTGGAAATTGATACATTTATCTCTTTAACGGAAGCTTTTTTCTTACGAACCGTAACTCGCAGAGAACTTCTGGGGACAGCAGAAGAACGAAATAAAAATTTTATGTAAGAAAAGTGCTACACATTGACTCTGGCACTCGAATTGACACCAATATGTCCAATTAACGAATTTTGAAAAAAATCCAAGGGTACCCCCTTTGTTGATTTTATGACAAAAGTTTTCAAAGAAGAAATTGTTTTCTTCGGTTTTCCGGCGTTACTAGATACGCCTGGTCCAGCTAGTCCCAAAAAGTGCAACAGTTTAACTCTTGAAGTTAAGTTGGAGATATTATGTTTTTTTTTTAATTTTTAGAAACTGATACATTTATCTCTTTAACGGAAGGTTCTTTCTTACGAATCGTAACTCGTAGAGAAATTCTGCGAACAGCAGAATAACGAGAGGAAAATTTTATGTAAGAAAAGTGCTACACATTGACTCTGGCTCTCGAATTGACACCAATATGTCCAATTAACGAATTTTGAAAAAAATCCAAGGGTACGCCCTCTGTTGATTTTATGACAAAAGTTTTCACAGAAGAAATTGTTTTCTCCGGTTTTCAGGCGTTAGTAGGTACACCTGGTCCAGCTAGTCCCTAATAGTGCCACAGTTTAACTCTTGAAGTTAAGTTTGAGATATTATGATTTTTTTAATTTTTGGAAATTGATACATTTATCTCTTTAACGGAAGCTTTTTTCTTACGAATCGTAACTCGTAGAGAAATTCTGCGAACAGCAGAATAACGAGAGGAAAATTTTATGTAAGAAAAGTGCTACACATTGACTCTGGCACTCGAATTGACACCAATATGTCCAATTAACGAATTTTGAAAAAAATCCAAGGGTACCCCCTCTGTTGATTTTATGACAAAAGTTTTCAAAGAAGAAATTGTTTTCTCCGGTTTTCAGGCGTTAGTAGGTACACCTGGTCCAGCTAGTCCCTAAAAGTTCAACAGTTTAACCCTTGAAGTTAAGTTTGAGATATTATGATTTTTTTAATATTTGGAAATTGATACATTTATCTCTTTAACGGAAGCTTTTTTCTTACGAATCGTAACTCGTAGAGAAATTCTGCGAACAGCAGAATAACGAGAGGAAAATTTTATGTAAGAAAAGTGCTACACATTGACTCTGGCACTCGAATTGACACCAATATTTTCAATTAACCAATTTTGAAAAAAATCCAACCTTTGTTGATTTTATGACAAAAGTTTTCAAAGAAGAAATTGTTTTCTTCGGTTTTCCGGCGTTACTAGATACACCTGGTCCAGCTAGTCCCAAAAAGTGCAACAGTTTAACTCTTGAAGTTAAGTTGGAGATATTATGTTTTTTTTAATTTTTATTAATTATAAAATTATAAAATTAAATTTTAATTTAATTTATCTCTTTAACGGAAGGTTTTTTCTTACGAATCGTAACTCGTAGAGAAATTCTGCGAACAGCAGAATAACGAGAGGAAAATTTTATGTAAGAAAAGTGCTACAAATTGACTCTGGCACTCGAATTGACACCAATATGTCCAGTTAACGAATTTTGAAAAAAATCCAAGGGTACCCCTTTGTTGATTTTATGACAAAAGTTTTCAAAGAAGAAATTGTTTTCTTCGGTCTTCCGGCGTTAGTAGGTATACCTGGTCCAGTTAGTCCCAAAAAGTGCAACAGTTTAACTCTTGAAGTTAAGTTGGAGATATTATGGTTTTTTTAATTGTTGGAAATTGATACAGTTATCTCTTTAAAGGAAGCTTTTTTCTTACGAACCGTAACCCGCAGAGAACTTCTGCGGCCAGCAGAAGAACGAAAGGAAAATTTTATGTAAGAAAAGTGCTACACATTGACTCTGGCACTCGAATTGACACCAATATTTTCAATTAACGAATTTTGAAAAAAATCAAAGGGTACCCCCT
This sequence comes from Diabrotica virgifera virgifera, assembly GCF_917563875.1. NCBI lineage: Eukaryota > Metazoa > Arthropoda > Insecta > Coleoptera > Chrysomelidae > Diabrotica > Diabrotica virgifera. The sequence continues at coordinate 132,141,589 of NC_065448.1, forward strand.
TTGTTGATTTTATGACAAAAGTTTTCAAAGAAGAAATTGTTTTCTTCGGTTTTCCAGCGTTAGTAGATATACCTAGTCCAGTTAGTCCCAAAAATTGCTACAGTTTAACTCTTGAAGTTAAGTTGGAGATATTAAGTTTTTTTTAATTTTTAGAAACTGATACATTTATCTCTTTAACGGAAGGTTTTTTCTTACGAATCGTAACTCGTAGAGAAATTCTGCGAACAGCAGAATAACGAGAGGAAAATTTTATGTAAGAAAAGTGCTACACATTGACTCTGGCACTCGAATTGACACCAATATGTCCAATTAACGAATTTTGAAAAAAATCCAAGGGTACCCCCTTTGTTGATTTTATGACAAAAGTTTTCAAAGACGAAATTGTTTCTTCAGTTTTCCGGCGTTAGTAGGTACACCTGGTCCAGCTAGTCCCAAAAAGTGTAACAGTTTAACTCTTGAAGTTAAGTTTGAGATATTATGATTTTTTTAATTGTTGGAAATTGATACATTTATCTCTTTAACGGAAGCTTTTTTCTTACGAATCGTAACTCGTAGAGAAATTCTGCGAACAGCAGAATAACGAGAGGAAAATTTTATGTAAGAAAAGTGCTACACATTGACTCTGGCACTCGAATTGACACCAATATGTCCAATTAACGAATTTTGAAAAAAATCCAAGGGTACCCCCTTTGTTGATTTTATGACAAAAGTTTTCAAAGAAGAAATTGTTTTCTTCGGTTTTCCGGCGTTACTAGATACGCCTGGTCCAGCTAGTCCCAAAAAGTGCAACAGTTTAACTCTTGAAGTTAAGTTGGAGATATTATGTTTTTTTTTAATTTTTAGAAACTGATACATTTATCTCTTTAACGGAAGGTTCTTTCTTACGAATCGTAACTCGTAGAGAAATTCTGCGAACAGCAGAATAACGAGAGGAAAATTTTATGTAAGAAAAGTGCTACACATTGACTCTGGCACTCGAATTGACACCAATATGTCCATTAACGAATTTTGAAAAAAATCCAAGGGTACCCCCTCTGTTGATTTTATGACAAAAGTTTTCAAAGAAGAAATTGTTTTCTCCGGTTTTCAGGCGTTAGTAGGTACACCTGGTCCAGCTAGTCCCTAAAAGTTCAACAGTTTAACCCTTGAAGTTAAGTTTGAGATATTATGATTTTTTTAATATTTGGAAATTGATACATTTATCTCTTTAACGGAAGCTTTTTTCTTACGAATCGTAACTCGTAGAGAAATTCTGCGAACAGCAGAATAACGAGAGGAAAATTTTATGTAAGAAAAGTGCTACACATTGACTCTGGCACTCGAATTGACACCAATATTTTCAATTAACCAATTTTGAAAAAATTCCAACCTTTGTTGATTTTATGACAAAAGTTTTCAAAGAAGAAATTGTTTTCTTCGGTTTTCCGGCGTTACTAGATACACCTGGTCCAGCTAGTCCCAAAAAGTGCAACAGTTTAACTCTTGAAGTTAAGTTGGAGATATTATGTTTTTTTTAATTTTTATTAATTATAAAATTATAAAATTAAATTTTAATTTAATTTATCTCTTTAACGGAAGGTTTTTTCTTACGAATCGTAACTCGTAGAGAAATTCTGCGAACAGCAGAATAACGAGAGGAAAATTTTATGTAAGAAAAGTGCTACAAATTGACTCTGGCACTCGAATTGACACCAATATGTCCAGTTAACGAATTTTGAAAAAAATCCAAGGGTACCCCTTTGTTGATTTTATGACAAAAGTTTTCAAAGAAGAAATTGTTTTCTTCGGTCTTCCGGCGTTAGTAGGTATACCTGGTCCAGTTAGTCCCAAAAAGTGCAACAGTTAAACTCTTGAAGTTAAGTTGGAGATATTATGATTTTTTTAATTGTTGGAAATTGATACAGTTATCTCTTTAAAGGAAGCTTTTTTCTTACGAACCGTAACCCGCAGAGAACTTCTGCGGCCAGCAGAAGAACGAAAGGAAAATTTTATGTAAGAAAAGTGCTACACATTGACTCTGGCACTCGAATTGACACCAATATTTTCAATTAACGAATTTTGAAAAAAATCAAAGGGTACCCCCTTTGTTGATTTTATGACAAAAGTTTTCAAAGAAGAAATTGTTTTCTTCGGTTTTCCAGCGTTAGTAGATATACCTAGTCCAGTTAGTCCCAAAAAGTGCTACAGTTTAACTCTTGAAGTTAAGTTGGAGATATTAAGTTTTTTTTAATTTTTAGAAACTGATACATTTATCTCTTTAACGGAAGGTTTTTTCTTACGAATCGTAACTCGTAGAGAAATTCTGCGAACAGCAGAATAACGAGAGGAAAATTTTATGTAAGAAAAGTGCTACACATTGACTCTGGCACTCGAATTGACACCAATATATCCAATTAACGAATTTTGAAAAAAATCCAAAAATCCCTTTGTTGATTTTATGACAAAAGTTTTCAAAGACGAAATTGTTTCTTCAGTTTTCCGGCGTTAGTAGGTACACCTGGTCCAGCTAGTCCCAAAAAGTGTAACAGTTTAACTCTTGAAGTTAAGTTGGAGATATTATGATTTTTTTAATTGTTGGAAATTGATACATTTATCTCTTTAACGGAAGCTTTTTTCTTACGAACCGTAACTCGCAGAGAACTTCTGCGGACAGCAGAAGAACGAGAGGAAAATTTTATGTAAGAAAAGTGCTACACATTGACTCTGGCACTCGAATTGACACCAATATGTCCAATTAACGAATTTTGGAAAAAATCCAGGGGTACCCCCTCTGTTGATTTTATGACAAAAGTTTTCAAAGAAGAAATTGTTTTCTCCGGTTTTCAGGCGTTAGTAGGTACACCTGGTCCAGCTAGTCCCTAAAAGTGCAACAGTTTAACTCTTGAAGTTAAGTTTGAGATATTATGATTTTTTTAATTTTTGGAAATTGATACATTTATCTCTTTAACGGAAGCTTTTTTCTTACGAATCGTAACTCGTAGAGAAATTCTGCGAACAGCAGAATAACGAGAGGAAAATTTTATGTAAGAAAACATTGACTCTGGCACTCGAATTGACACCAATATTTTCAATTAACGAATTTTGAAAAAAATCCAAGGGTACCCCCTTTGTTGATTTTATGACAAAAGTTTTCAAAGAAGAAATTGTTTTCTTCGGTTTTCCGGCGTTACTAGATACACCTGGTCCAGCTAGTCCCAAAAAGTGCAACAGTTTAACTCTTGAAGTTAAGTTGGAGATATTATGATTTTTTTAATTGTTGGAAATTGATACATTTATCTCTTTAACGGAAGCTTTTTTCTTACGAACCGTAACTCGCAGAGAACTTCTGCGGACAGCAGAAAAACGAGAGGAAAATTTTATGTGAGAAAAGTGCCACACATTGACTCTGGCACTCGAATTGACACCAATATGTCCAGTTAACGAATTTTGAAAAAAATCCACGGGTACCCCCTTTGTTGATTTTATGACAAAAGTTTTCAAAGAAGAAATTGTTTTCTTCGGTTTTCCGGCGTTAGTAGATACACCTGGTCCAGCTGGTCGCAAAAAGTGCAACAGTTTAACTCTTGAAGTTAAGTTGGAGATATTATGATTTTTTTAATTGTTGGAAATTGATACATTTATCTCTTTAACGGAAGCTTTTTTCTTACGAACCGTAACTCGCAGAGAACTTCTGGGGACAGCAGAAGAACGAAATAAAAATTTTATGTAAGAAAAGTGCTACACATTGACTCTGGCACTCGAATTGACACCAATATGTCCAATTAACGAATTTTGAAAAAAATCCAAGGGTACCCCCTTTGTTGATTTTATGACAAAAGTTTTCAAAGAAGAAATTGTTTTCTTCGGTTTTCCGGCGTTACTAGATACGCCTGGTCCAGCTAGTCCCAAAAAGTGCAACAGTTTAGCTCTTGAAGTTAAGTTGGAGATATTATGTTTTTTTTTTAATTTTTAGAAACTGATACATTTATCTCTTTAACGGAAGGTTCTTTCTTACGAATCGTAACTCGTAGAGAAATTCTGCGAACAGCAGAATAACGAGAGGAAAATTTTATGTAAGAAAAGTGCTACACATTGACTCTGGCACTCGAATTGACACCAATATGTCCAATTAACGAATTTTGAAAAAAATCCAAGGGTACGCCCTCTGTTGATTTTATGACAAAAGTTTTCACAGAAGAAATTGTTTTCTCCGGTTTTCAGGCGTTAGTAGGTACACCTGGTCCAGCTAGTCCCTAATAGTGGCACAGTTTAACTCTTGAAGTTAAGTTTGAGATATTATGATTTTTTTAATTTTTGGAAATTGATACATTTATCTCTTTAACGGAAGCTTTTTTCTTACGAATCGTAACTCGTAGAGAAATTCTGCGAACAGCAGAATAACGAGAGGAAAATTTTATGTAAGAAAAGTGCTACACATTGACTCTGGCACTCGAATTGACACCAATATGTCCAATTAACGAATTTTGAAAAAAATCCAAGGGTACGCCCTCTGTTGATTTTATGACAAAAGTTTTCAAAGAAGAAATTGTTTTCTTCGGTTTTCCGGTGTTACTAGATACACCTGGTCCAGCTGGTCGCAAAAAGTGCAACAGTTTAACTCTTGAAGTTAAGTTGGAGATATTATGATTTTTTTAATTGTTGGAAATTGATACATTTATCTCTTTAACCGAAGCTTTTTTCTTACGAACCGTAACTCGCAGAGAACTTCTGGGGACAGCAGAAGAACGAAAGGAAAATTTTATGTAAGAAAAGTGCTACACATTGACTCTGGCACTCGAATTGACACCAATATTTTCAATTAACGAATTTTGAAAAAAATCCAAGGGTACCCCCTTTGTTGATTTTATGAAAAAAGTTTTCAAAGAAGAAATTGTTTTCTCCGGTTTTCAGCCGTTAGTAGGTACACCTGGTCCAGCTAGTCCCTAAAAGTGCAACAGTTTAACTCTTGAAGTTAAGTTGGAGATATTATGTTTTTTTTTAATTTTTAGAAACTGATACATTTATCTCTTTAACGGAAGGTTCTTTCTTACGAATCGTAACTCGTAGAGAAATTCTGCGAACAGCAGAATAACGAGAGGAAAATTTTATGTAAGAAAAGTGCTACACATTGACTCTGGCACTCGAATTGACACCAATATGTCCAATTAACGAATTTTGAAAAAAATCCAAGGGTACGCCCTCTGTTGATTTTATGACAAAAGTTTTCAAAGAAGAAATTGTTTTCTTCGGTTTTCCGGTGTTACTAGATACACCTGGTCCAGCTGGTCGCAAAAAGTGCAACAGTTTAACTCTTGAAGTTAAGTTGGAGATATTATGATTTTTTTAATTGTTGGAAATTGATACATTTATCTCTTTAACCGAAGCTTTTTTCTTACGAACCGTAACTCGCAGAGAACTTCTGGGGACAGCAGAAGAACGAAAGGAAAATTTTATGTAAGAAAAGTGCTACACATTGACTCTGGCACTCGAATTGACACCAATATTTTCAATTAACGAATTTTGAAAAAAATCCAAGGGTACCCCCTTTGTTGATTTTATGACAAAAGTTTTCAAAGAAGAAATTGTTTTCTCCGGTTTTCAGCCGTTAGTAGGTACACCTGGTCCAGCTAGTCCCTAAAAGTGCAACAGTTTAACTCTTGAAGTTAAGTTTGAGATATTATGATTTTTTTAATTTTTGGAAATTGATACATTTATCTCTTTAACGGAAGCTTTTTTCTTACGAATCGTAACTCGTAGAGAAATCCTGCGAACAGCAGAATAACGAGAGGAAAATTTTATGTAAGAAAAGTGCTACACATTGACTCTGGCACTCGAATTGACACCAACATTTTCAATTAACCAATTTTGAAAAAAATCCAAGGGTACCCCCTTTGTTGATTTTATGACAAAAGTATTCAAAGAAGAAATTGTTTTCTTCTGTTTTCCGGCGTTACTAGATACACCTGGTCCAGCTAGTCCCAAAAAGTGCAACAGTTTAACTCTTGAAGTTAAGTTGGAGATATTATATTTTTTTTTAATTTTTAGAAACTGATACATTTATCTCTTTAACGGAAGGTTTTTTCTTACGAATCGTAACTGGTAGAGAAATTCTGCGAACAGCAGAATAACGAGAGGGAAAATTTTATGTAAGAAAAGTGCTACACATTGACTCTGGCACTCGAATTGACACCAATATGTCCAATTAACGAATTTTGAAAAAAATCCAAGGGTACCCCCTTTGTTGATTTTATGACAAAAGTTTTCAAAGAAGAAATTGTTTTCTTCGGTTTTCCGGCGTTAGTAGGTACACCTGGTCCAGCTAGTCCCAAAAAGTGCAACAGTTTAACTCTTGAAGTTAAGTTGGAGATATTATGATTTTTTTAATTGTTGGAAATTGATACATTTATCTCTTTATCGGAAGCTTTTTTCTTACGAACCGTAACTCGCAGAGAACTTCTGGGGACAGCAGAAGAACGAAATGAAAATTTTATGTAAGAAAAGTGCTACACATTGACTCTGGCACTCGAATTGACACCAATATATCCAATTAACGAATTTTGAAAAAAATCCAAGGGTACCCCCTTTGTTGATTTTATGACAAAAGTTTTCAAAGAAGAAATTGTTTTCTTCGGTTTTCCGGCGTTACTAGATACACCTGGTCCAGCTAGTCCCAAAAAGTGCAACAGTTTAACTCTTGAAGTTAAGTTGGAGATATTATGTTTTTTTTAATTTTTAGAAACTGATACATTTATCTCTTTAACGGAAGGTTCTTTCTTACGAATCGTAACTCGTAGAGAAATTCTGCGAACAGCAGAATAACGAGAGGAAAATTTTATGTAAGAAAAGTGCTACATATTGACTCTGGCACTCGAATTGACACCAATATTTTCAATTAACGAATTTTGAAAAAAATCCAAGGGTACCCCCTTTGTTGATTTTATGACAAAAGTTTTCAAAGAAGAAATTGTTTTCTCCGGTTTTCAGGCGTTAGTAGGTACACCTGGTCCAGCTAGTCCCTAAAAGTGCAACAGTTTAACTCTTGAAGTTAAGTTTGAGATATTATGATTTTTTTAATTTTTTTAAATTGATACATTTATCTCTTTAACGGAAGCTTTTTTCTTACGAATCGTAACTCGTAGAGAAATTCTGCAAACAGCAGAATAACGAGACGAAAATTTTATGTAAGAAAAGTGCTACACATTGACTCTGGCACTCGAATTGACACCAATATTTTCAATTAACGAATTTTGAAAAAAATCCAAGGGATCCCTTTGTTGATTTTATGACAAAAGTTTTCAAAGAAGTAATTGTTTTCTTCGGTTTTCCGGCGTTACTAGATACACCTGGTCCAGCTAGTCCCAAAAAGTGCAACAGTTTAACTCTTGAAGTTAAGTTGGAGATATTATGATTTTTTTAATTGTTGGAAATTGATACATTTATCTCTTTAACGGAAGCTTTTTTCTTACGAACCGTAACTCGCAGAGAACTTCTGGGGACAGCAGAAGAACGAGAGGAAAATTTTATGTAAGAAAAGTGCTACACATTGACTCTGGCACTCGAATTGACACCAATATGTCCAATTAACGAATTTTGAAAAAAATCCAAGGGTACCCCCTTTGTTGACTTTATGACAAAAGTTTTCAAAGAAGAAATTGTTTTGTTCGGTTTTCCGGCGTTACTAGATACACCTGGTCCAGCTAGTCCCAAAAAGTGCAACAGTTTAGCTCTTGAAGTTAAGTTGGAGATATTATGTTTTTTGTTAATTTTTAGAAACTGATACATTTATCCCTTTAACGGAATTTTTTTTTTTACGAATCGTAACTCGTAGAGAAATTCTGCGAACAGCAGAAAAACGAGAGGAAAATTTTATGTAAGAAAAGTGCTACACATTGACTCTGGCACTCGAATTGACACCAATATGTCCAATTAACGAATTTTGAATAAAATCCAAGGGTAGCCACTTTGTTGATTTTATGACAAAAGTTTTCAAAGAAGAAATTGTTTTCTCCGGTTTTCCGGCGTTATTAGGTACACCTGGTCCAGCAAGTCCCAAAAAGTGCAACAGTTTAACTCTTGAAGTTAAGTTTGAGATATTATGATTTTTTTAATTTTTGGAAATTGATACATTTATCTCTTTAACGGAAGCTTTTCTCTTACGAATCGTAACTCGTAGAGAAATTCTGCGAACAGCAGAATAACGAGAGGAAAATTTTATGTAAGAAAAGTGCTACAAATTGACTCTGGCACTCGAATTGACACCAATATGTCCAATTAACGAATTTTGAAAAAAATCCAAGGGAATAATAAAAAAAAAATACCCCCTTTGTTGATTTTATGACAAAAGTTTTCAAAGAAGAAATTGTCTTCTTCGGTTTTCCGGCGTTATCTACTTTTAGTCGGAGAAATAGAAGCGGATTTTGCTGGTGATAAGTAATATAAAAAAACTATACGGAAATATGCTGAATTAGTTGTGTACATGACTTTCCCCAACGGGCTAAAACCAGATTGGGGGATGAGGGTACTTATAAGGGGTCAAAGTCGCGGTTTTTATATTTTTTTTTCGACACTCATGATCGAGGCAGTGCACCAAAATTTGGAAGTAGATAGGTCATGAAATAACTAAGTAAAATCTCCCGGGGTCGGAACTCTGCATGGCCGAAAAAGGGGTGGGACAGGGGTAATTATAAAAATTGTAAGGGTTTTTTGTGACGTTCGTGATTGAAATAGGGCACCAAAATTTGAAAATAAGTAGACAATGACATAACTAAGTAAAATCCCAAGAGGGGAAACCAGAGTGGAGGACAAGGCTCGTTATAAGGGTCAAAGTCGCGGTTTTATTATTTTTTTTGTGACACTTATGACCGAGATAGTGCACCAAAATTTGTGAATGAGTAGGTCATGACGTAGCTAAGTAAAATCTCCAGCAGCGGAACGCTGATTAGCCGACATAGGGGTGGGGGCAGGAATGAATATAAACATTATAAGGGTTTTTTTGCGACGTTCGTGATTGAAATAGTGTACCAAAATTTGGAAATAAGTAGATCATAACGCAACTAATCAAAATCTTTAGGGACAGAAACCAGGGGTCTGCAAGAGGGTATTTTTAAGGGGTCAAAATCGCAGTTTTTATTATTTTTTTTTTTTTGTAACGCAGCACAACATTTTTATCCCAGGCAGCGTTTAGTCCCTGGAGATTTTACTTAGTTACGTCATGACCTACTTACTCCCAAATTTTGGTACACTATCTCGATCATGAGCGCCACAAAAAAAAATAATAAAGACCGCGACTTTGGCCCCTTATATCTAGCCTCGTCACCCATTCTGACTTGAGCCTCTGAGGAAAGTCATGTACACAACTAATTCAACATATCCCCTTATAGTTTTTCCATATTACTTTTCACGAGCAAAATACGGTCCCAGCTCTTGGACTATTTGCTATGCTTATCGTTTTCTTTGCATATAAATGATCAGCAATCCATGACACATTCATACTCACATTATAGCCTATTAAATTTGCTTTTAAAAAGGGTGCCCATTTTTACGAAAGTAATTAGTTTCATAAATAATATAGTTTCATTCAAAAGTTTAAATTGGGCCGGTTTCTATGCATGCAATTTCATGTTCCCACTATTTATCTCCTACTGCGTGCTGCAGATATGAGCATATTAAAATAAATAGGACATGTCGTTGATTGGGAAGAATAGTATGATAAGTCAAAAATCGTTCATTTTTAGTTTATATCAAAAAACTACTCAGAATGAATAGATCTATTATGGAAAAAAGTATTGTAAGTGCAGTTTAAACGACAAGCACTAGAGAGCTCTATGACCAACTATGGCATGTCCCACTTCCACACAACCACTGTGGAGAAGACTCGGGTAACTCAGTTGTCTACAGTTCGTGCTAAGTTTAGGTCATTTTTATTTAATCAAAACTATTATAAGTCAAAAGATTAACACTGCTTGCATCTTATTAGTGAATATTTTTGGAGCAAGAGAATTATATTTCAAAATATCATACTCTTCTTTAACAAGTAAGCATTTATTTTTATTATAATTTTGGTCAGTATGATGATTACAAATAATATGATACTTTTGAATAAAATAAGTACACCTGTGAATATAATTTTGCCCTAAGTATAACGTGATATTTTTAGTTAACATTGTCTTCGACATAATTTAACTCAAATCCAAGAAATTATTTGGTTTTATTATTCTATTCCTTAAAATATTTTTTTTCTTACTAGGTACTTAAACTAGGATTTTCGTTTCTTCTAAAACTCTTTGCAGCACGAGATTTTTCATAGATTTGTTCGATTGCACGTGTTAAATGACTTCATTTTTCAAGAAACAACAAACTGATAAACATTCGAGTGTAAGCCGAAATCAAAACTGTGGGAATTTCATCAATTAAAGATAACATTACTTAATAGGAACAGAGAAAATAAGTACCTAATACAAACCTCTCGCGTAGGTGTAAATTGATAAAAATAGATTAGTAAGTGGTTCAAATTTCCATCCAGTGTACAGAAAAGAGTTAATAAATATGTGCGTTGATTGCACAATTTTTATGGACCTAATAGCTAATATGTATTTTGTTCTAGAAGCAAGAAAGAAGTTCTAGTTACAAGAAACTAATTTTATAAATGAAAGGTCTAAAATTGCTTCTCCCTTAGCTGAAAAACAATACGGACAATATTTTTATATGACTGTTGATTTTGAAAACAAAGGAAACCAAAAAGTCCAACTATCGACGAAAGTGAAAACCATAATATTCATATAGTCAATGATTCTGTCACCAACAAGTTACAATGTACTACTGTGTTATAAATGAAAGTTCTAAAATTGCTTCTCCTTTAGCTGAAAAACAATACGGACAATATTTTCATATGGCTGTTGATTTTGAAAACAAAGAAAACCAAAAAAGTCCAACTATCGACGAAACCACAGGTACTGAAGATGAAATAGGACCAACGTTTACAATCAGTAGGGAGTGTGAAAAGGACAGTAGCAGCTCTTCGTCTTCCATATCAACCAGGTCTTCTAGTATTTCAGTCTTTGATAACACCTCGGGCGACCCAAATTATTCTTCCAGTACGTGTTCATCATCCTCTGATGAGTCTTTAAAGCAAACGACGACTTCCATCAGCACGTGACATTACTCTAAAACAAGCTTACAAGAAGAAAGTGGGAATGAGTGAAAAAAGAAAGCTGGCCTGCTCTCTCTTCTTGAAAAAAAATGTAGCGGTTATGCCACAATACTATAGGGATTTTTACGCTAACTTGTAGAAACTTTCACTTTTTTAATGGGGGCCCAAATTTTTTATTTTTTTATATTGGTATTGTACTATAACTGCCATTTTTTTCATTAATTGTTGTTTAAACTCTAATAAAACATTTAAACTGTTCCGTTTTATTGCCCCTAATAACCTGATATTTGTGAAATAGTACAACATTTTTGGATCTAGGACGTTTCATCGCCGCCGTTTCGATGCCGCCAGTTCGATGCCGATGCCGGCCGATTCATCGCCAGTCAATTAATCGCTATCTGATATATTTCCGAATTTTCGACAGTTACAATTATTAGTTATTTTTAGTATTAATTAGGAATTCTAGGAAATGCGAGATATGACGGCGATGAAATGGACTGGCGATGAACCGGCGGCATCGAAACGTCCCATTCCGAACATTTTTATAGAGAAAAGTATTATAACTCAAAATGGGGATGAAAAATATGAGTTGGGGGTGGTATATGGATTGGATGTAAAACCCATATTGTCAGTTAATACTGTAAGTTTTAATTATTCTGATAAAAAGGATGTGTAATATTGTATTGCTTAAGTAATCCGATCTCGTAACCCATCTCAATCTTTAATTGCCTTTTCTGTAAACCTAATGTTTTTGAAATATCATACTATTCTTCCCAATCAACGATGTGTTAAAACGTATCAAAGGTAAAATTAAATTAGACAAGGGAAATAAATTTCCTGTAGTTGTCTGTATATCTACTGTAAATCAGAATTTTTTTGTAATTAATTTTTTTAATGAAATTTGTTGGCAACTACACACTAATATGAAGAGGATTAATATTTTGTGTCCCAAGATAAAGATAAACAGATAGGTATATGCAGTTAGGTCAACCGACTTCCCATGGGGATAAAAATATTGAGAAATATACTAAAATAGTAGATCAAATTATCTTTGAATATTATTACTTTCCTGAGTTCCATGTCGTATCTAAAAACTTTTATCGACTGAAAGCATGTGAGACAAACTTTGAGATTACTTATTGCCAGGCACGTAGCCAGGAAATGTACTTGGGGGGTCCAAACACAACTCAATTTTTTTGTTAGATTAGACGGTAAGGTATTGAAAGAAATGTTTAGAGTAAATTTTAGATTCATCTTTTTGTTAGCAACTAATAAGAGATTACAAAACTGATTTTTATTTTGATAAAAAACAGTGGCGTAATAAAATTATATTTTGGTCAATATCAACGGTTCAAAACAAGGTAGAGAATAAATTCTTTTCATTAAATTACAGAGAAATTTATCCTCTTTTAAAATATATAAAAATTAATATGTATACCATTACATTTGTTTTTTTTTGAAAAAAACTCAAAAATTTGCTACCATTTCAGTTAACGCCATCTAGCGGCGGCAGCAAACGTCAAAAATTCAAAACCAAATAAGCGTTTTGTAGTGCAAATTATGCTCTTTCATATGAGCCTAAGTTTGCTAAAATCGGTCAAAAGAAACGGAAGAAATTTTGGTTTGTTTAAAAAAACAATTGAACTTCCCCCACCGCTTTATTTTGATAGAGAGAACAAAACGTTTTAGACAAAAAATGTAGGGAAATGGTCTGTAAATATGTCATCGATAAATTTTCATTAGACAAAATTCTATAAAAATCCCATTTTTCTACTTTGTGTTGGTTGTTACGCCCTCTAGCGTACGTTTGACAAACTCGAAAATAATTTCCAGCAATTTCTCTTGGCGACTTTTATCATGAATTTTTTTTAAATCTATACGACCAATATCTTATGAGATATGGCCGCTCGCTACCCTTAACTGATCACCCTGTACATAACTACTATTATAAAATACGTTACTTACCAATTTTCACTGGTTTCATATGAAAAAATTTTGTAATTTTTCTTTGAGAACTCTCTTGTGGTGCAAATCTCTTCATGATAATAAGAATACAAAGTCAAGACTAAATACAGAGTTCACTAAAAAACTCACTCACGAAAACTAAAAGAATTTTAACTTTTAATTACCAACAAACAGTACAATCACAATTGTTTGAAAAACACTTCTTTTATGTAAAAATATTCTTATTTATACAGGGTGTTTGGTAAAGAATGGGCCATAGCTTAACCTCAGGTTCCTGAGATTAAAATAGGCCGATTTAAGCTAACTTATCTTAGTACAAAGTTTATAATAATCGAGATACAGGGTGTCAAATTTAAACTTTTTTTTTTATTTATTATTGAATATTTCCTGACAGGTATCAGATACCAACATGAATTTGGTATGTGGGGGTTTTTTGGGTCGAGAAAAGTAAATTCCCTACCAAAAATGATGTATTGCCCAGAGGGCGCCGCATACGCATTTCAGCACTCATTTATTACGTTTAATTTGTTTTATCCGTCACTCTGTATAATTTTGACATTAAAATTTTTATTCTCCTATTAGTTTTACTTAAAAAAGGTATACTTCTTTTATCTTCCTAAACTCAACCGTTTTCGAGATAAACGCATTTTAAATCTGCGATACACCATCATTTTTAGCATATCATTGTAGTTACACCCGAAAAATAACTTAAAACCATAAAATTATCCAAAAATGTATCGCAAATTTCTTCAAATGGAATTTGCGATGCAATGACATAAATTTGAGAACTGGTACAATTATTATGGTTTTCAGTTATTTTTAGGGTGGAAAACTACAATGATATTATGCTAAAAATGATGTATCGAAGATTTAAAATGAGTTTATCTCGAAAACGCTTGAGTTTAGGGAGATGAAAAAGTATACCTTTTTCAAGTAGAACCAACAGGAGAATAAAAATTTTAATGTCAAAATTATACAGAGTGAGGGATAAAAATTGAACGAAATAAATGAGTGCTGAAAGGCGTATGTGGCGCCCTCTGGGCAATACATCATTTTTGGTAGGGAATTTCGTTTTCTCGATCCAAAAAACCCCCACATACCAAATTTCATGTTGGTATCTCATACCTGTCAGGAAATATTCAATAATAAATAAAAAAAAGTTTAATTTTGACACCCTGTATCTCGGCTATTTTAAACTTTGTACTAAGGTAAGTTAGCTTAAATCGGCCTATTTTAACCTCAGGAACGTGAGGTTAAGCTATGGCCCATTCTTTACCAAACACCCTGTATATGCATAACAAAATATTTTAATTTTTATTTCTAACTCTACTTTACTGTCCTCTTAGACACTCCATATCAATTGAAGAATACGAGACCTTTTTTCAAGAACTAGGACCCCGATTTATAGCAGCTGGAGACTGGAACGCCAAACACACCGTATGGGGATGGAGGCTTATAACACCAAATGGTAGCAATTTATTGGCGTGCTCGCAGAAAAATAATTTAAACTTCCTTTCGACAGGTCAGCCAACGTATTGGCCGACCGATCAAAACAGTATTCCTGACCTGCTAGACTTTTGCCGTTATCAAAGGTATCTCAAATATACATTACAAAATAGAACCCAGTCTTGATTTAAGTTCAGATCACACCGCAATAATCATAACACTAATTACAACTGTAATTTGGAAGGAACCTGTGGCAAAACTCTGTAATAAAAGAACCAACTGGGAACAATTTCAAGCTATTATTAACACAAATATAAACTTAAAACATCGAATTAAAGAACCCCATGAAATCGAAAAAGCAGTGTAACATTTAACAGAAGTAATACAAGATGCTGCATGGAAGTCAACTCCAGATGATAAAAAAATTACCACCCATGATCATAACATTCCTTTACAAATTAAGGAAATTTTAAATGAAAAAAGAAGAGCTAGAGGCAAATGGCAGCGGTCAAGGAATCCCCGGGATAAAACACAATTAAATCGGTTAACACATCAACTGCGTACAGCTTTAATCCAGGCCCGTAATGAGACTTTTAAATATTACATCTCCAACCTAACACCTAATGACCATTCATTATGGCAAGCGACCGAAAAATTCAAGAGACCAATAACATCTATTCCACCAATTAGAAAATCGGATATAAGCTGGGCAAAAACTGATGAAGAAAAATCAAACATATTAGCACAACATCTCGCCCAGGTATTTAGTCTACATACAGAAGTCAATGCTGAAGATGAAGTATACACATTTCTCGACGCTCCTTGTCAATTATCACTACCACTGAAACCATGTACACCAACAGAGATCTGGAAGGCGATAAATAAAATAAACCCGCATAAGGCTCCAGGTTATGACTTAATTAATGGTGATGTACTAAAGCATTTACCTAGAAAAGCGATAGTCCTGCTAACTATTGTATATAACAGCATGATAAAACTGTGTCACTTTCTTATTCAATGGAAATACGCACAAATAATTATGATTGCGAAACCGGGCACACCGTCTACAGAACCCTCCTCCTATCGTCCTATAAGCCTTCTACCAATAATGTCAAAAATTTTCGAAAGACTTCTTTTAGTCCGAATTCTCGAAAGAATAAACATAAATAACATAATACCTGACCATCAATTTGGCTTTCGACAGAACTACTCAACAATACAGCAGTGCCAAAGGATTGTAAATTATATAAAAGAAACTTTAGAGGGAAAGAAAATGTGTGCGGCAGTATTCCTTGATGTGGAAAAACATTTGATAAGGTGTGGCATAAAGGCCTGTTGTATAAAGTGAAAAAGAATATGCCTAATGAAATATACCTGGTATTAAAATCATATCTGAACGAGCGATTTTTCCAAATCAAAGTAAATACCTCACTTTCCAAATATCATCCTATACAATCCGGAGTACCTCAAGGTAGTGTCCTCGGTCCCTTCCTTTATCTCCTTTACACTGCTGATATACCTGCTGATGATGACATTACTATGGCCACATTTGCCGACGATACAGGAATCCTTACATCAGACGATAACCCAGATAGAGCTTCTAACAAACTGCAAAACTATTTAAGTTCACTTCAAACATGGTTAACAAAATGGAAGATTAAAGTAAACGGTGAAAAGTCTTCACAAGAACCATACCAAAACCAAGAAAGCTCAACTAAATTTAAAAGTCAAACAAATGTATTGGCTGCTAGGTAAAAGGTCCCAGTTATCATTAGAAAACAAAGTATTATTATACAAAATTATACTAAAGCCGATATGGAGTTATGGTACAGAGTTATGGGGCTGCAGCAAACCGAGCAACACTAAAATACTGCAAACTTTTCAATCAAAGACGCTGCGCATGATGGCGAATGTACCATGATACGTCTCCAACATAACTATCCATAATGACCTTGGGATACCATTCATCGAAGATGTTATTAGACTACAGGAAACCAAAGCCCAAGAAAGAAATTTCGCCCATGAACGTCAAACTATTCAACAACTCCACCAGCCGCCACTGGTGGGAAGAAGACTGAAAAGGACATGGCCAAAGGACCTAACTGATTAGGTGTATTGGAGAACCATCGATGGATGGTGCCCAAAGCATGCCAGGATTCAAGACTTTGCTACTATTTGCTAAATACTCTGTGTTTTAATTGGAGTAGATTGTAAATTTGCACTTAATAAAATGAAAAAAAAAAAAAATTTCTAACTCAAAAATACAAGTGCGGTCAATGTTTACCCTCGCCTCGACTGTTTATCTTTGAATGAACTGAAATCTGAAATACGGAAAAGAAAATCACATGCAAACAATATTTCATCTTCTGTGAAACAAATATTTTCAAAAAATGAAATGCATAGCCACTAGCCACTGTTATCTAAACGGATCGAATTACAGCTTATGCATATTAAAACATATGGCAGGGTTCGATACTTAAAGTCAAGTGGATGCACAGTCAAAGAAATATTTCTTAGTCGAAGTTTTGTTACAATATGCTGATGATTTTAAAAATTAATATACCGTACACTTTATATTATGATATAAAGGTATAATCTTTCCTAGTAAAAAATAATAATAATTTCGTTCACTTTTTCAAGATAATAATAATAACTTGGAAAAAAAATTACTGTCTTGATACCACAGCCAAGACAGTTTGGGGGGGGGGGGTCCGGACCCCCCACAGACAGTTTCAGATATTTCCACGCGCGGATAGAATTAATTGAATACAGAAACTTTAATGATATGCAAGTAACATTGTATGTATTTATTGCACCAGCGAATGTATTTGATTTTTGTTTATTTTAGCATTTTTTTCATAGCACCTCTTCAGCCTTTAGCTCTTTAGTTAATTCTAATATTGAGCTTTCTTTCTTTTAATAATGTATTAACTTTGATGTTTTAAAGCAGTCATTGTCTGTATTTTCATTAGGTTTGTATAAAAATGCAGGTGTATCATTTTTCTACTTCTAAAGTTATTTTTTTTTGTAGACAAACGGCCAGCAGAACACAACAGGGCTTCCAAAAATATAAAAACAGATTCTACATACGCACTTCACTTTCTAGACCATAATCATTCTTTTAATGAACAGTTTTAAATTCTTTATATTCAAAACAAAGGCCTTAAGCTGTCTTTGTTAGAATCTATGGAAATTAATAAATTGAAAAATAAAGATATAATTCTTAATGACCAACTCGAGACAAACAGCTCCCCTCTCCTCAACCTCTTCAGTTAAAGACTTTAAAATGCAAACACATAGTAAACTGAATCACTTGAGAAAGGCACTCTAGCAGAGTATGGGCCACTTCAGCGTGGGAAAATTTTGACAGCGTGGGAAATTTTTTATCTGCCACGCCCAAGCCACGCCCACGCCACGCCCACCACAAAGCCACGCCCACCACAAAGCCACGCCCACCGCAAGCCACGCCCACCGCAAGCCACGCCCGTCGACCAAAGCCACGCCCGCCGGGCCAATGAGCAATTAGCCCCGCCCACCGACCAATGAGAAGGAAGCCTCGCCCACCCCCAGCAGCGCCCATGGACCAATGAGACCAAAGTCCATCCCAGCGCCCAATGAGAACGTAGCCCCAACCACCGACCAATGATCAGGCACCGACCAATGAGAACGAAGCCTCGCCCACCCACAGCAGCGGCCATGGACCAATGAGACCAAAGTCCATCCCAGCGCCCAACGAGAACTTAGCTCCAACCACCGACCAATGATCAGGCACCGACCAATGAGAACGAAGCCTCGCCCACCCACAGCAGCGGCCATGGACCAATGAGACCAAAGTCCATCCCAGCGCCCAACGAGAACTTAGCCCCAACCACCGACCAATGAGAAATAACACGGATGTAGTCAGAAAGCCAAATAAAGTGTCCGCTTATCCATGTAGCACCTATCTGCTATCTGCGCTGTTATTGGTTCGTTTATTACATGTAAGACATTAGCAAAAGAGCAGCAATCACAAAGACATTAGCAAAAGAGCATTATAGCCTATGCCCAAGCCGTCTAGAAGAACGTATACCATTTTTTTACAGTACGACCATCAAACATCCTCGATCTCCCTCCAATCATACATTCCTACAATGAACATATACCATTCTTACGCTGTGGCCAAACCTGCAAACATCTCACGTACAAGTCTTTTCAGAAAAATGCGTATTATTTTTATGTAATTGACTGAATAGTTGCATACAATATTTTATCTACGGCAAGCCGGGTAATATGAATTATAAATATGTTGAGGCTTTTGTGCGGGTGGAAGGGAATGGTTGTACGATAAGAGTCGTGTATATAGTGTTGTGGTTACGGTGATAAGACATGAAAGGACTAATGATAAAAAATATCCATTATTATATGAAAAGCATCATGAGTAAGTTGACACTGTATTTGAAAAAATAAAAGTACATAACAAAAATATGTTTTGCAGATCGACGCCAATTAAAAATTGCAAGGTGTGCAAAGGATCGTCGAATGAAGCAACGAAGGGAAAGGGTAATAGAAAATAGTCAATATTCAAACAAGAGTCTAAAAAATATGTTACAGGTTATATGGTTCTACGTAGACGCCCTCCCGGAAGGTAGCCATTGGCTAATAGATTTGGCGGGCCTTCGAATAGCCTATTGCGAAGGCCGCCTAGGTATTCTGGTATTCTGCGCTCCTTTATAAACGGTATTTGATAACAGAGGTCGATGTTTGTTATAATCGGCTTCTAACAAATGTACTGTTTTAGAGCAAAACCCTAGATAGGGGGACAAAATCCACAAAAATAAAACTAAATAGAGTGTAAAAGTATATTACTGTATAAAAAAATAACAACTGATATTAAGTAGTTGTTATAATGTGTATATCAAAAGTGGTGCTATGTAAACCAACAGATTGATCAGAAGTAATGATACAAGGAATAAGGAGAATTATTCGTTAAGAGGAAATACTGAGGACGCTGTATGCATACAAACAACGTTCGTAGGGTACAAATATTTTTATTTCGTTACATGTAATACAAAAACAAGCGACGGGTTTATTCGTACCCTGAAGATAGTTGTTACAGGTACTGCAAAATACAATATTACATGTTTCATTACAGTGTAGTTGCAACTCGAGTAATATGCGTGCTTCTAACTCACTAGCCATTTTTAATATTTCGAGATCATCCAGCAACACTTCGTAGTCTTCAATACAATACTCACTACACATAGCTGTGTTCTAAAATAAGTGTGAGAAATGTTTAAGTAACAGCACAAAACGTTCAAGAGCATAATGGATAAAATAAGAAGGTCGTAAATATCATAGTGAGAGAGAGAGGTGTGTAGGCAATTAAAAAAACAAAAGAATGAGGAAAAAAGTATATTCTTATAACACAGCAACTTAACATGAAAAACCCTAAAAAACTAGAAAATAAAACCTAACACCTAAAAACTACAAAGACAAAAATAAAAAGCCAAACTATAGACTAACTTTTAACACAAAACTAACCTAACTTTAACAACAAAACTTAACACAAAAACCAGCCTAACTTTAACAACAAAACTTAACACAAAAACTAACCTAACACGAAAAAACCTAAAAACTAGAGAATAAGGGTAAAACTAAAACAGCAAAACAAGAAAAATAACTTAGCCTAACTGTTACCCACACATAAACAAGAGCATCATTTAAAAAACAATAGTCGGTGACGCTCACGTTCCGCCTGTCGAAATTTTGTTTTTTGCGTTTTCGACATTTTCGGTGGTTGCTCCCTAATAATATTTTTAAATGATGCTGCTGTTTTAATATGAGATAATGGAGACTCATATACTTCATTGTCCCAACACTCGTCTACTGAGACACTCAACTGTTGGTGTACAAACATGTTGTCAGTGTCTGTAGACGAGGGTTGGGTCGGCGACGAGTGGTCTGAATCAACCCCACAGCTCGTCAGGTGTAGATACATGTATCGTCGTTTGATGTATGGCAGGGGTGATTCATACCACTCGTCATCCCAACATTCGTCTCCAGACACAGACGACTGGTTTGTACAACAACAATCCACACACACACGAGCAGGCCTTCCGGTCATTATCTACAAGAACAAAAAAAAAACGATAAATAAATAGGCTAGGTGATAAAAGCAGAATATTATTGGAACGTTTCTCGACAAATTTAAGATACGGTTACGACCATTGCCTCTAGGTAATTTCAGTACTTGTAAGTAGCAAACGTAGTATTAGTAGACGTGTTTGTGGAAAGTGGTTGATTAAAGTGAGGGTTACTAGCAATAATTCTAATTTTATCACCTCTTACATAGTTTGATTTTAGTTTTACAGCTTCTAAACAACTATTTAAAGTATTGATCAAGTCCTCTGTGCCATTGTGTGCGGTTTTTGTAGTGAATGAGTAAGTATGTAAATACGCATCATACATTCTTACATGTCGATGATTCAAAAGCGTTATATAGTACAGGCCATGTTACTAGAAAAACAATAGGTTCTTGTATTGATTTTCTAATAGATTCGACTTAAAAATGTTTTAATAAAAAAAAGAAAATATCTGATTGGTGTGGGGGTGTGGGTTCTGGTTGTTATGACAATATACAGCACAGGTGTCAATATCTGAAAGCAACCACGCCAACGTTCGTATAACATTAAATATAAAGTCTTGTTGTGAAAGCAATAGGTGCTCTACATATACAACAAGTCTCTTGAACTAAAGCAGAACAGTCTAAGCACTTCGCCGCATGGCCACAGGGCAACGACACTGTATTAATTTCGTTATTGAAGCAAATTTTACAAATAAGACGTCCATTTTGAATATCCTCGTTATTCACAGCAATGTCTTCTTTTACAGTAACATCTATGATTAAACAAATATCTGTTTTTATCACACGACTATCCGAGCCTACATATGCTTGTATATAACCAAACTCTGCAGCTCTTTTAATATTGGCAAGTCGTAGAGGTTTAGATGGTCCGGGATGCTGTAGGAATGTATCTAATCTAGCACTGTATGTAGTGATATCCTTATTAGTTATATAACGTAGCCCTTCTTCTTTTGTGTAGTAAAAACCACAGGATGCAAGCTTTTTAGCTGTTTTGTAACGGGGGGGAAACGTTTTTAGGCGTTCATCGACTGCTAGTAGTTTTTGTGCTTTTTTATAGGCAACCAGAAACAGGCAACACTCTTTATGTTTATATAAAGGTATGTCACCCACAGACCAATTATTGACAACTACCCCGCAGATAGCACACAAGACTTTATCATTTTTACCAGTATAATAAAAACCAGCAACAGCTAGTACTATTGGTTTTATAGGATGGGTTGGTATCCACTCATCAAAAGACTTCAAACGCTGGATGATTAAAGGATATTCCAGATATGAAGGGGTCATTTTTACTAAAATTAAAAAAACCTTCTTACAAAAAACAGCCCAGAAGAGAGCACAGGAAACAAAAACACAACGAACCTTTATCAGTGTCTGTATTGTTAGGTTGAATTTGTGAGAGATATGCTTCTAAATGCTAAAAACCTTTTGACTGCTTTTTCGAAACACACACAACATATTACCAATATCTGACGTGCCATTTGACGTAGGACGTGAGGACGTGACCTGATTGACGTGACATTTGACGTAGGACGTGCCGTTTGACTCGAAAAGACGTGACATAAGTGAGAGAGTCAAAGAAGAAGAAGAAGATGACGTGGAAGTAGAAGAAGAAGAAAGATGACGTGGAGGTAGAAGAAGAAGAACGAAGAAGAAGAAGAAGTGCGAGAGTCACAGAAGAAGAAGTGAGAGAGTCAAAGAAAAAGAAGAACACAGGTCTTACATGGCACCGAAAATTTGCAAGATTATTTGTACAGGGTTGACTTACACATACTTTATATTTGCCACAAGTTCTGCACAATAACACTTTCGTATGGTGGAGCATTTTCATGGCAGACCGACACATCTGAAACAACAAAGGCCTATAGTTTTTAACAAAACTCAGAAACTGTGATATATGCGAAACCCCTTAGAGAAGAGAGATAGAGAGATAGAGAGATAGAAAGATAGAGAGATAGAGAGATAGAGATATAGAAAGATAGAGAGAGAGAGAGAGAGAGAGAGAGAGAGAGAGAGAGATAGTTGTGTATGCTAAAGCATTGGAGGTTTTTTAGCTGACGTTGTGGAACGTTTATTACCCCGTGCTGTGTATTTTTTAAAATGATTCAAACCTTCATCGCCCGTTCGACAAAAATGGCACCGAAAATTTGCAAGATTATACGTACAGGGTTGTCCCATACATATTTTATATGTTCTACAATTTGCGCATAACAGCTGTTTCATAGTGTGTAGAACCGTCTCGGTTGCACGAACCATCTGAAACAACAAAAGCTTATAGTTTTTAGCAAAACTCAGAAACTGTGATATATGGGACCCCCCCCCCTTAGAGAAGAGAGATGAAAGAAAGGAGAAGAATTGACAC
Source organism: Diabrotica virgifera virgifera (assembly GCF_917563875.1). NCBI lineage: Eukaryota > Metazoa > Arthropoda > Insecta > Coleoptera > Chrysomelidae > Diabrotica > Diabrotica virgifera. The sequence continues at coordinate 132,164,614 of NC_065448.1, forward strand.
TATCTTCACGTTGCGTACAAGAAGAAATGACTGATGACCGTTGCCGTTTAATGACAAGAAGAGTTGACAGACGAAAAGAAGAATTGATAACGAAAAGAAGAGTCATATAACACTGATCCTACAGCATTGCTATATATTCTATGGGCTTTCTACATAGACAACATGTGGTTCTGGGTAAGTGAGAACATTCTCGACAAAATGTAGCGTGTCGACATGGCAGATTAACCGTGTTAATTTCCTTAAGTAAACAGATTTTACAAATAAGACGCTGATCTATCATCTTGTTTGCAGCGTTTGTTTGTACTCCACTTGTGTCTGCTACAACATTTGTTTCATGGTCCTCGTTCATGTATACATCAACTATTACACAGTATTTGCTACTTATCGTTCGAAAAAGAGGCCCTGTGTATATAATGCCTTTCTCGGCAGATCTGATATCGATTTGAACACGCAGAGGTGAACGTTCGCCTGGTTTGTTCTTAAAAGTGTCTATTCTAACACTATTTAAAGAAATATCCTTATTCGTTAAAAAGTATACTTCCTTATCTTCATAAAAATAACCAAACTCGGCGTGCTGTTCAACTAAGGTACACCGATACGGAAAAGTGTCTAACCGTGTTTGAACATCCCTTAATCTTTGAGCTTGCTTATATGCAGCAAGAAAACAACAATCGTCTTTATGTTTATCTAAAGGTATGTCACCTACCCGCCAATTATTAACAACTACATCACAAGCAGCACACAAGACTTTATCGTTTACCCCCGTATAAGAATAGCCACATACAGCTAGTACTATTGGTTTTATAGGGTGGGTTGGTAACCACTCATCAAAAGACTTCAAACGTTGGATGAGTACTGGATATAACAGATGTTTTGTGACCATTTTTCTAAAATAACGAAAAACACTAGGTAATACAATAAGGCTGTAGCGTTAATACAAATATATGTATTTCTACTTTTACATAGCTTGATCTCGTTTTTTAGCCGTGACCTTGCACTTGCTTACTGATACTAAAGACAGGTTAATGTTTACATACATGATTCAATCTCCCTTTAACAGTCTTATATGTTTTTTTGCATCTAGGACATGTGAGGTGTTGTTTGAGATGCTGCTCCACTTTGACAAAGGGTTTACCACAGAATAAGCACACCTTCACATAAACAACTTTTTGCAGTGTGCATAGCTGCTCCATCTATAAAAGGGATACGCCGTATAATATATTGATAAGCTTTTGTAACATTATAGGTTTTTTATTTGTATTCTATACTACGTCTAAAGTGTTTGTGCAAAAATGGGTAAGAAAACACGAAAACCGCAATAAATAAACAATGTTTTAAATATGTTTTTTTTTTGTAGAACACATTGAGAAAGAAGCGTTAGCTCGCGCTAGGAGCTGGTTGTCTCCCTGGGAACAGGTAAGAAACACTTAACTATATATAATGATTTAGCGAGGTAGCATGAAACCTTCGGGATGGAAATAAACCTAAAGAAAACTAAATACCTATCACCGGTAAATACAGAAATCCTGCAACTGGAATTTCGACGAAGGGTTGGAAAAACAAATAAGGGTTGGAAAAACAAATATGGAGATTCATAAGAACCCAACGGAAAGAAATGGCAGAATTGAAGGAATACAATAACATACCAGCAAACGAATGGGAAAGATACTTGACGGAACTGTTCAAAGGAAAGGAAAATAATAATCAAAATAATAACCTACCTGAATTAAGACACGAAATAGAAATCAGTTTTCAGGAAGTAGAGATAGCCATAAATTCGCTCAAAAAAAGAAAGTCACCAGGACCAGACGGAATAACCAACGAGCTTCTAAAATACGGAGGAGAAAGTATAACCCTAGAGATGACAAAACTTATACAAAAACTAATATTGCACTGCAAGATACCAGACACATGGAGAAACAGCATAATGATACCAATGTTCAAGAAAGGAGACAAAGAAGACCCCAATAATTATAGAGGTATAAATCTACTGAACACCGCACTTAAGTTAACCACAAAAGTCCTAACCAACAAAATCAATAAACTAACAACTTTAGCAGATGAACAACAAGGATTCAGATCCGGAAGATCCTGTGTAGACGTCGTATTTGTACTGAGACAAATCACAGAAAAGGCCATTGAGTACAATAAACCAGCATATCTATGTTTTATAGACCTCACAAAGGCTTTCGATCGCATTCAAGTCGAAGACGTCTTACATTTACTGTATAGAAGAAACATACCAATCAATATTATACAAACCATCGAAAACATCTATTTTCATAATCGTATACAGGCAAAGGTAAATGGAAAACTAACGCAGTTTATACCAGTGTAAAGCGGTGTCAGACAAGGTGACTCATTAAGCCCACTACTCTTTAATATAATAATGGACGAAATAATAGAAGCAGTACGTAAAGGTCATGGTTACAGAATGGGGAATAAAGAAATCCAAATATTATGTTATGCAGACGACGTCGCAATAATCGCAGAGACAGAAGACGATCTCCAAAGATTAACACACATCTTCAATACAACAGCAAAGAAATACAACATGATAATATCAGCAGAAAAAACGAAATGTATGACAACATCTAAATACCCACTAGGATGTAAAATCGAAATTGATGGGAAAATAATACAGCAGGAACCAAGGTTTAGATATCTGGGAATAGATATAACCAGTTACGGAGATGTTGAAGAGGAAGTACGACAACAAAGCTTAAAAGCAAGCAAAGCGGCGGGATCTCTTAATGACACAATCTGGAAGAACAAACACCTAAGACAAGACACAAAAGTAAGAATCTATAAAGCAGCAATTAGACCTATATTGACATACACGGCGGAGACAAGACCTGAAACATCTAAAACGAGGCGACTACTAGAAACAACAGAGATGAAAATACTCCGACAAATATCAGGGAAAAGTCTGTTCGATAGGGAGAGAAGCGAAAACATAAGAAGATCATGCAATGTAGAAGACATCAATGGATGGGTGACAATACGGAAACAGGAGTGGAACGAACACATTAGTAGAATGGCAGAGGATAGGATAGTACGAATAGCAAGAGATAAGTCACCAAATGGTCGAAGAAGTATTGGCAGACCAAGAAAAAGATGGTGCGATAACTTAAACAATTTAGGAGGCTAATATTGAAGAAGAAACAGGCTTTAAAGCCTACATACAAGAAGAAGAAGAAGGTTGGAATGACAGATGGACAACGACGTTCTTGGAATGGAGACCCGTGAAGAGAACGCTGACACTTTAAGAAAACCTACATAAACACATATGAGCGGCGCAGGATAGAGGGGGTGGAAACGAGGTGAGGTGTTCTATGTTCAGCAGTGGACTTTTGAGGCTGGATGATGATGATGATGATTATTGTACGGATATTACACCTTGAAGCTTTTGAGTTATTTGTTATATAGAAGATGGTTCTTTCCCACCACCGACAGGCTACGGAACCTCCGAAGAAGAAGAAGACGAACGAAAAATGTCTGGATGTTTTTTTTTAATAAAATGGCAAAGAAAACATATCTAAGATAATACACAGAGCATGAGATTTTTTATAAACAGTTAACGCCTAGACTTTTGGTTAAGAGAGTGTTTTGACGTATTTTTTTTTATTGTAGACGCTACCTATTGTTGTTCAGCACGGCTTCGGGGGTTGTACAAAGCCCAGACACTCAACAGCTTTAGGAACAGTTAAGGGAGTAAATGTATATCTTTATATAGATCGGGATAAAAATGTTGTACATATGTTGCTGTTACGTTAATATTTTAATAAAAATAGTTTTAAAAAAACATACTCTTGAGCACTTACTTTATCTGTCGTTTGTTTCCTTTTTGAAGATAATGTGGGTTTTGTTTGGTTGTGTGCTGCAGTACACGGCTGCTGGACTAAGAGAGAAACTAGGAATGGAGATGGCCACCTGGTTTGTTTTTGCCTGGGTCTTCTGATGTTTTCACGATAACTAGGTGCGATGCAGTTTTGCCGTGCGTAGGACAGTATCTGTAATACCACATGTGTTAGCCTGCTAATTCATAATTCTACACCCTATTAGCATGTTTATTTTTTATGGACAGTTGAATATATGGGTAGCAATAATAAATACATGGTACAATACGCAATAATAATAATAAACGAGAGTACTTACCAAATAGTCACTAGAACTTGTGTTTTGCAGCCTTTCACTCAAGTGGATGACAGCTTTTGAGCCACAGGGTAAGAAGTTGCTGGGTTGTTTTTTGTTCCAGATCCTTCTGGCTTTTTCACGAGAACTAGGCAAGAGAGAGAGAGAGAGTTGCAGGTACTTGCGTCGTGTTCTATAGGGCTGTATCTGTAATAATGCCTTGTTTTAGTCTACTACTTCATACGTCTACACACTATTAGCATGGTTATTTTTATGGACAAATTGAATATACGGGTAACAATAACAAATACATGGTACAATTCACAATAATTAAAAAATGAGAGTACTTACCAAATAGTCACTTCGACACTAGAACTTGTGATGTGAAGCATTTCATACAAGAACACCCTTTTTATACAGGTTTTCAGGGTCTTTTTGGGTTGTTTGTCGTAAACATATTTTTGTTTTGTCAAAGGACCTATTGGTCAATATTGATTTTTGCTAGTCAATATTAATAAGAATATCAGGGGCCATATGCAAAACATATTTGTGTTTGTCAAAACCATCGAGTCGATGATTGATTTTATCAGTCACAAACATATTATTCGGTCTATTGGGAAACCTATTGCTCAGCAATTACTTACCTTTTTTTTTTGCTACTATTTTTGAGGGGTAAATCTAGAGGGGCTTTTTATTGTAAAAAAATATTCATATACATTCCTAGATATTTTTATCCAATATTTTTTAATCAAAATTAAGTACAATATTTTTCAAGCTTATTATTCACGATTCTTGCTTTTAGTGGTTTTGCTGAAAACCGCTACTGCTGATAACAACCGTGTGCCCGACAGTTTTTGTATTTTCTCGCCGAGAACTTTCGTTGAATGGTTATTTGTGTTTCGTTGTTTCGTTGTTTATCACTTGTTTGTCTTATGTGGCCTGTTTTTCTGTACCGATTTTTACAAAAACATTTTTCTATCTTACATTCGCACCGGCGTCTTCGTAGAGTGTAGAGTTAGCCGTCCACACATTCCGTGCCGCATATGTAGTGTATAATGTTTTTCGACACCTGTTTTTACAATTACCAGTAAATGCTTAACACATATCGGTAGTTTGTTCGTTTTTACTCCGTTCACTGCCAATATGTTTTTTGTTGTTACTTGTTTTTATCATCAAACGTTTTTTGCTGCATTCTGCTTTTTTAAGGTATGTTTTTAGTTATATTTACGTATATATTTTTTTTTTTTTTTTTTTTATGGTTATTTTATTCTATGGTTATCACATTGGTGTGTCATTTGTTTTTTTTTTTGCCCACATTTTTTGCTGTATTCGACACTGCTGTTTTACACAATTGATGATTTATACATAACGTTTGCCGTATTCTGCTTTTTAAAAGTGTGTTATTTTTCGGTACATTTTAGTTATATTTTATTTTATTATGATTATTTTATTATTCTATGCGTGTATTTTTTGTTTGTTTGATACTAGAAACTCATAATTTTGATGTGCTTAAAGCTGTTCATTGTATTTCCTTTGTCTTGATTTTTGTGCTAACAACATTTCTCACCCTGCCACTATTTTACTACCGTTGTAGCATGTCAACCCTACACCCGTACCACAGCACCTACACCCGTACCACAACCCCTACCCACCCCAACGTATTTAATTTTTCACCATCTTTACACCTGTAATACTCTACAGCAGGGCTTCCCAAACTTATTCGGGCTGTGACGCCCTTGGTACTTTGCTATTTTTTGCGACGCCCCTCAACCCAATACACCCAATAATACTTACCAATTTTTGTACTAGCCTAGTAACAGGTTACAGTCATATCAAAAACATTATTTGAACAGTTATAATTTTTATTAGAAATTAAAAACGAAATCAAAACAAAAGGCATAAAAGCAAAAAGGGATATTTATTTATGTAACTGCCTGGTTAATGTGAGGGATGTGCTTGCTTTTTTGAGCACAGCTTATGGAACCTAGACGCCAGTTTGGAAACTGGCACTCTCATTTCTTTTTCTAAGTTTATGTTTGAACTGTACTTGTTTTTAATTACTGTAACTGCAGAAAAGCCCGTTTCGCACAAGTACGAAGTTGCAAATGGTAATAAAACCTTATTGCAGCAGTGCTGATGACATGATATTCATGAGAAACTGAGCTCTAAAATTTAAAACAGTTTATCCTTGTCATATTGAAGCTTTAGGCCGAAATCACAGGACAATGTCAGTTGTTCTTCTTCCTCTGTTGAAAGTACCGATGATGTGGATGACTGGAAAGGTTTTGTGACCCAGTCATATTGCCCCAGATCTTCGGGAAAATATTTCTCAAAGTTTTCGCTCAATGATAGTATGTGTTGTGTAAACATAATTTTAAAGAGGGTTCGAGAATTTCTATCGATTTTTTTTTTGTAGAATACCTAGTAAAGTAGGAACGCCGGGAAACCGTCAATATGCTGATCTTCTAATTTTCTCTTTCATACAAGCAACTTCGTCTGAAACCCAGTAATTTTATCTGCCAATTGCATAATATGAGTCTTGTTTCCCTACAAAGACTCATTAAGATCATTTAATTTGTTGAATATGTCACAGAGGTATTCTAATTTTATTATGAACTCTGAATGAATACAGTTTTGCGCATTTCAAGGGTCTATCGACTTGATGTTATATTTTCTATTTGATTTATTTATTAATACATATTCTATATTTTTTACTCATGGATTTTGAATGACGAATTACGTTGTGATGTCTGTTTTAACACAATGTTCTGTATAAGGCCTTTTTTTTTGGTACCATATAAGTACATTTTGTGTCAATATAGTACATTGAGAATTTGTCGTTTTTTGTTGTTTTCAGCCATAAATAATGACCGTAACACACTTGGTCAGTGATTTTCTTAATATACATGAAAATACATTTCTAATGATATATTGCACGGAGCACTTGGTGCAAAATTGATTTTTTACTCATGGATTTTGAATGACGAATTACGTTGTGATGTCTGTTTTAACACAATGTTCTGTATAAGGCCTTTTTTGGTACCATATAAGTACATTTTGTGTCAATATAGTACATTGAGATTTTGTAGTTTTTTGCTGTTTTCAGACATAAATAATGACCGTAACACACTTGGTCAGTGATTTTCTTAATATGTATGAAAATACCTTTCTAATGATATATTGCACGGAGCACTTGGTGCAAAATTGAGCTAATTAGGATTTGCTAGAGATCAAACTGCGATAAGAGATTTTTCTATGCTAATGGCTTTGTTTTAATGTCAATACAATAAATAAGCATTTACAGTTCAACCAAGTTATCCATTAGGCCGTTATGGCAATGTACCATGTATCTTTTGAACGGATAATCAGAAATCAGTGTGTGACCCATCAAATTAAAGGATTTTGACTGATGAATTACGTTGTGATATCTGTTTTAACACCATGTCATGTATAACGCCTTTTTGGCACATTATCGTTTATTATTAGCATTGTATGGTGAATCTCATCGTATGACACCTCAAATTACAGGATTTTGAACGACAAATTACGTTGTGATGTCGGTTTTAACAACATGTCACATATAACGCCTCTTTGACCCTCTATCTTATATTATTCGCATTATATGTCAAATCTTATCATGTAGCAGCTCAAATAAACCTATTAGAAGCACGCATATTACTCGAGTTGCAACTACACTGTAATGAAACATGTAATATTGTATTTTGCAGTACCTGTAACAACTATCTTCAGGGTACGAATAAACCCGTCGCTTGTTTTTGTATTACATGTAACGAAATAAAAATATTTGTACCCTACGAACGTTGTTTGTATGCATACAGCGTCCTCAGTATTTCCTCTTAACGAATAATTCTCCTTATTCCTTGTATCATTACTTCTGATCAATCTGTTGGTTTACATAGCACCACTTTTGATATACACATTATAACAACTACTTAATATCAGTTGTTATTTTTTTATACAGTAATATACTTTTACACTCTATTTAGTTTTATTTTTGTGGATTTTGTCCCCCTATCTAGGGTTTTGCTCTAAAACAGTACATTTGTTAGAAGCCGATTATAACAAACATCGACCTCTGTTATCAAATACCGTTTATAAAGGAGCGCAGAATACCAGAATACCTAGGCGGCCTTCGCAATAGGCTATTCGAAGGCCCGCCAAATCTATTAGCCAATGGCTACCTTCCGGGAGGGCGTCTACGTAGAACCATATAACCTGTAACATATTTTTTAGACTCTTGTTTGAATATTGACTATTTTCTATTACCCTTTCCCTTCGTTGCTTCATTCGACGATCCTTTGCACACCTTGCAATTTTTAATTGGCGTCGATCTGCAAAACATATTTTTGTTATGTACTTTTATTTTTTCAAATACAGTGTCAACTTACTCATGATGCTTTTCATATAATAATGGATATTTTTTATCATTAGTCCTTTCATGTCTTATCACCGTAACCACAACACTATATACACGACTCTTATCGTACAACCATTCCCTTCCACCCGCACAAAAGCCTCAACATATTTATAATTCATATTACCCGGCTTGCCGTAGATAAAATATTGTATGCAACTATTCAGTCAATTACATAAAAATAATACGCATTTTTCTGAAAAGACTTGTACGTGAGATGTTTGCAGGTTTGGCCACAGCGTAAGAATGGTATATGTTCATTGTAGGAATGTATGATTGGAGGGAGATCGAGGATGTTTGATGGTCGTACTGTAAAAAAATGGTATACGTTCTTCTAGACGGCTTGGGCATAGGCTATAATGCTCTTTTGCTAATGTCTTTGTGATTGCTGCTCTTTTGCTAATGTCTTACATGTAATAAACGAACCAATAACAGCGCAGATAGCAGATAGGTGCTACATGGATAAGCGGACACTTTATTTGGCTTTCTGACTACATCCGTGTTATTTCTCATTGGTCGGTGGTTGGGGCTAAGTTCTCGTTGGGCGCTGGGATGGACTTTGGTCTCATTGGTCCATGGCCGCTGCTGTGGGTGGGCGAGGCTTCGTTCTCATTGGTCGGTGCCTGATCATTGGTCGGTTGTTGGGGCTAAGTTCTCGTTGGGCGCTGGGATGGACTTTGGTCTCATTGGTCCATGGCCGCTGCTGTGGGTGGGCGAGGCTTCGTTCTCATTGGTCGGTGCCTGATCATTGGTCGGTGGTTGGGGCTACGTTCTCATTGGGCGCTGGGATGGACTTTGGTCTCATTGGTCCATGGGCGCTGCTGGGGGTGGGCGAGGCTTCCTTCTCATTGGTCGGTGGGCGGGACTAATTGCTCATTGGCCCGGCGGGCGTGGCTTTGGTCGATGGGCGTGGCTTGCGGTGGGCGTGGCTTTGTGGTGGGCGTGGCTTTGTGGTGGGCGTGGCTTTGTGGTGGGCGTGGCGTGGGCGTGGCTTGGGCGTGGCAGATAAAAATTTTCCCACGCTGTCAAAATTTTCCCACGCTGAAGTGGCCCATACTCTGCTCACTCTGTCGAAACAGCTGTTGTCACATAAATTTTGTGTAAGTATAGAAAACAAACGTTTTCAGTGTTTTATTGTTAGATAAAATGAACTTCCATCAAGTATCGGTCGAATCCATCAATTACAAAATACAACATTTTGTGAAAACAAAACTACTTTTGTATGTAAATGTAACAATGTAACAAACAGAGAGCAAAAAAATAATTTATCAGTAAAAAATGTTACAAAAAAAATGAACACAAAATTAAACATTTTTGAAAAAATTAAAAAATACTTTTAATAAAATATTTTAAATATTTCATTACATAAGTTGTTAAAAATGACCTCCTAGCATATTTATGCATTCCTAAAAACGGACATTGAATAAGGTACTTACACTACGAAGTATTTGTAAATTAACACTTCAAAATACACTTTTTATTCTATTTTTTATCTTATCTCTTGTTGTTGGAGGCATTTTATAACCTTCATTCTTAAAGTAGCACCAAAAAAGTCGGTCCAGTTTATTCAACTCTGTTAATCTGGGTGGCCACGCTACTGGTCCATGGCAAAATGAAAGTATCTCGAAAACTAATAAATTTAGACAGGGAATGTTGTACACAAATTAAAGTACGGTAACGGCAGTTTTCGAGAGTGATATAAAATACACGGTGTTCCATTTAAAATTACTGAGAAAATAATGTACTTGCGTTTTGACTCACCCTGTATTCAATATAAATAAAATTAGCAATATCAATCATTTACGAAAATTTTGACATTAAATAAAAAAATATGGCATCAATAAACCATTGCCGTTTTGCTTACTTTTATTTATGCAGGGAGTTGAACTTGTTACGATTTTCATATAAAATTGGTTATAACTTTGTAAATACCCTGTATAACATACAAAATCTTTATATGTTTGTAATGGAATAGTTAAGAAGATTTCGAATATAAAATAAAATACAGGGTGTTCTATTTAAAAAATAACATAAGATTGGTCTGCCACTATGTTATCGAACACCCTGTAACAACATTCTATCTAATTTTGTAATGTGAATCTCAAAGCTGGCTACAATTTTTGTTATTAACTTTTATCGCTATCTATTACTATAACGGATCTACCGAGCTTTACCCCACTAATCAATCACCCTGTATATAGCTTTTTCAAAGAATGCTATATTCAGAGAAAAAGAAGTGCTTGTGTTTTTGTTCTTATAATTTGTTGCTAGTCGTTATATTTCTGTTATGTATTTACTATTTTTTACGTTAAGACATTTTTTAAATATTATGTGCCTAGATTTACTTTGTACAATACTTGAATTGAAAATACCTAGTTGTGGTTTTTATTTGACTTTTAGTCGTTGGTGCATCTACAGCTACAGAATCAAATTTTTACACCGCGCACAAAAGGTGCCGTAGTTAAAGCTTAATTAACTACTTAGTCCAGAGAAATAAGATTTTTCTCGTGACACATCCCCCTCCAGGCCGAAACCAAATTTTTTGAGTAAAATGGGCATCTATATTAATAACCTATATGTTTTCTGCAGCCTATTTTGATGATATACATAGTTACAAACAAATGAAGATCAAAAAACGGTAACTTTTCGCTTTTTTCGTATGTAACCAAAAAGTTAAGCATTTTAAACAAATTTGAGAGTAAGAAACTCATAAATCGTCTAAAAAATTTCAATATGGTGTTCGCTGAATATGTCTATCTTTATTGGTTGCTTATAAAATTGTAAAATAAATCAGAAATTTTGAGTTTTTATAAATATTCATAACTTATGTAAAAATTAACTTAAAACCTTCTTATAACACAAATTGCTGATACTTCTGATGCTTAAACTATATTTTAAATTTCAAAGCAATTGGTCAAGTAGTTTAAAAGTTATTTAATTTGTTTATCCCAAATTCATTTTTCAGTCAGAAAATTATGAGGTTACAGTAAGACTTCTGACAGTTTATGGAAGAAGAACATTTATACTAGATTCGTCTTCGAGCGTTTAACGAAGCAACACCTAATTAGTTTAATCACAACTAGTTTTTGCGGTTTGTTTATAAACGTTGAGTACTAAAAGTGAAAAGTGTAAATTATCGACAAAAATTACCGATACTTGGACATTTACTGTAAGTTATTTAATTTATTTAATTAAATCGACTTATTACCAATGATTGCGTGTTGGTGTAAGGACCGCACTCAGGTTCCGTAGATCAATATGAACGAAGCTTCATCATCAAATGTTTTTCCTCAACAAGAAATTCCCAAAAATGATACTACTTCACCAAAGTTATATTCAACAGTTTTAAATGAACCTACCAGTATATTATTCCCTTCCAAAAAAACAAGCGGTTGTATTAAATTCAGTTCCAAATTCAAAAATCGAGGATTACCTGAATGCTGTAGCCAACTCAGTTGACCCCAAAAATATACTTGCAATATCCCGAATTGTTAATGATCGTATATGCATCTACTTCACTTCAGAAAATATTGTTGAAACATTTTTGAAAACAGACAATGGGATAATAATAGTAAATCAACATCGCATTCAAGCTAGAAAGCTAATTACTCCAAATGAAAAACTAATAATTTCTAATGTACCTCCTTCCATACCACATAACGTCATAGAAAATGAACTCAAGAAGATAGGAATCTATCAAATAACACCAGTAGATTTTCTACGGATCGGAACATCAAATCCTAGTTTTAGGCATATCATTAGTTTTCGACGTTTTACTTATATAGCCCCTAAAAATCTTGAAAATCTTCCCGATTCAATATTAATTAACCACGATCAATCGAACCACCGAATATATTTCTCACTAGAAAAACAAACGTGCTTTATTTGTAAACAAACTAATCATTTAGCATCTCGATGCCCAAATTCTAATAATCAATCCACCGATGACAATACAACAAACATTTCCCAATCACAATGTGATCAATCTATTAGTTCACAACAAAATAAAACTCAACCAACAGCAAATTCTCCCGTACTTACTAAACATATCAGTAATTCACAACTTACTGAAACAACCACTTCAACCGCATAACAAAACTCTACTGAAACAATCACTTCACCCGCATCACAAAACTCTACTGAAACACTCACTGCACTCGCACCACAAACCTCCACTGCAACAATCACTTCACCCGCACCAAAAAACTCTACATCTTTCGATAACTCCCAAACAATGGTGACGGAACCGGTTAAAACAAATGAAACTATAACAACAACTCAAACAGAAGGGCAAACACCTAAAAGAAATGCTTCTGATCTAACTTCTCCTGAAACAGAGGGTGGAAGTCCTTTTAAAGAACCCATTACAAAACACAAAAGAACAAAAACAGATCTCCAAACCCATCATAACGTAGTTGAAGATCTTACGACCTGTACAGTGAATTTTTTCCAAGATAAGTCGAACAGTAGCTGTTTAAGTCAAGAAGAGCTAATAGATTTATTTGAAAACGCTCACGGATCTCCAGATCCACTTAGTATTGCTAAAATATACACGGAAGATATCGAAGGGTTAGTAGATCTCTTAAAAAAGCTTTATCCAGTGCTATCACATAGATACTTGAAATCTCGATGTACAAGACTGAGGAATAAGCTTAGCAAACTACAGGATGACTATTCTTCTACAGATTTTAGCGACACACCCACTAATTAAAAACATTCAACTCCATAATTCAATGGAATCTGAACGGGTTTTACACCCGTCTAGAAGAATTCAAATTACTAATGTCAAAATTCACACCGTCCATCATTTGTCTACAAGAAACACACTTTAAACAGCAGAAATTTTATAAACTAAAAAACAATACACCATATATTAAAAATAGACTTAATGCAAACCAGGCTAGTGGAGGGACAGCTATTTATGTACATAACCAATATAATACTGAAATAATAGATTTAAATACACAATTAGAGGCTATAGCAATATCTCTGAAAGGACCTCAAAAAATAAACATCTGCAATATATACATTCCTCCCGGTACTGATCCTTCAGCTCGCGAATTATCAGACCTTTTTAATCAAATTCCTCAACCACGAATTATTTTAGGCGACTTCAATGCACATCATGTCCTATGGGGCTCAAGTAAATCAGATAGTCTAGGGCGTAAAATTGAACAAATTATAACTAACCTTAATGTCAACTTACTTAATGACGGTAGTATTACAAGATTTAATGTCTCTACAGGTGGCGGTTCAGCGATTGATTTAACTCTATGTGACCCTGTTTTACAACCTGGACTGTCTTGGCAAGTAACACCTTATCTACATGGAAGCGATCACTTCCCAATATTAATAACAAATAATAATGTAACTCCCTCTTCTATCCCGTCTAATAAATGGAATCTAAAGCATGCCGACTGGTCTTTATATTCTTCTTTAATATCTCGATCCGTATCTGAGCTAACTCCTCCCAGCGATGACCATGCAAGTATTAATCATATAGTTTCCAGTTTTATTCAGCTTATAACAACAGCTGCAAAATTATCCGTAGGTTTTATAAAATTTCCAAAAAAACACCCTCCAGTCCCTTGGTGGAATCAAGAATGTAAAGTAGCAATCAGAGAGTCAAAAAGTTCTTTTTACAAATTTAAAAAATTTCCTACACTTCAAGACCAACTCGAATATAAGCAAAAGAGAGCCTACTGTAGATATATATTGAAGAAAAGTAGGCGAGAAGCGTGGAAAACATATGTCTCGTCCTTAAATTCATCTACTCCTATTTCCGAAGTTTGGAAAATGATTAATAAAATGAATGGTAAAAAATCCTTCAATACAATCCATTATTTAGAATATAACAATCTTACTTGCTCGACGAAAGAACAAATAGCCGCTCTACTAGCTGATACATATCTAAGACACTCCAGTAATGACAGTATTTCTACTAAGTCCATAATACACAAACAAAATTTAGAGAACACTTACATAGATTTAGAGGATCATACAGATTCTCCTCTTAATGCCATACTCTCAATGGATGAGTTACTATATTCATTAAACTGTACAAAAGACACCAGTCCTGGACCTGATAACATTCCAGTTACATTTTTAAAATCATTACCAGAAGAAGGTAAACAATACTTACTAAAAATTTACAATTTTATCTGGACAAAAAATGTATTTCCAGATAGTTGGTACCAGTCAATTATTATTCCAGTCATTAAGCATGGGAAAAGTAAATCAGACCCTGAGTCCTATCGACCGATCTCGCTGACATGTTCTATATGTAAAATTCTGGAGAAAATGGTAAGCAACAGACTACTGTGGTATCTAGAAGATAAACAACTTCTTACCCCTATTCAAAGTGGTTTTAGGAAATCAAGGTCTACTTTAGATAATCTAGTTGATATAGAATCCGAGATTCATGAAGCATTTGGATGCAATCAAGAGTGTTTAGCAGTTTTCTTTGACATAACTCATGCGTATGATACAATTTGGAGATCTGACATATTAAAAAACTTATCCAGATGGTCAATCAAAGGTAACATCCTCAAATTTATAAAAAATTTTCTAAAATTTCGTCAGTTTAGAGTTCGTGTAGATAATGTTTTTTCAGAGCCAACAACGCAAACTAACGGTATCCCACAAGGTTCTACACTAAGCGTAATACTGTTCCTTATTGCGATTAATGATATCTCTAAATCCTTTAGTTCATTAGTAAAGGCACGCTTATATGCTGATGATCTTGTCATATTTTCTAGAGGGAAAAATGTTTTAACACTTACCAGGTATATACAAGCCTCTATCAATCAACTAGAAAATTGGTCAGAGAGTTGTGGTCTACAGTTTTGTCCAAACAAAACAAAAGCAATTTTCTTTAGCAAGAACCCAAAAAACATCATATTACCACCTAAGCTCACCTTAAACTCGTTACCTATTGCTTATGTTGAATCAACTACCTTTTTAGGAATGAAATTAGATAATAGGTTAACCTGGAAAGATCATATCTTTCATCTTCGACAAACAACTCAAAATGGCCTAAGTTTATTAAAAAGCATATCTCACAAACATTGGGGAGCCGATTTCCAAACACTCATAACTGTCTACAGAACGCTTATTTGTTCTAAACTAGATTATGGCGCAGTTGCTTACAATTCAGCCAAAGCACCAATACTTAAATTACTAGATCCTGTACATAATACAGCGATAAGGATAGCGCTGGGAGCTCATCATACTAGCCCGATTGAAAGTTTATACTGTGAATCAGGTGAACCTTCCCTCCAACTAAAAAGAAACTTCCTCAGCCTTGTATATGCAGCTAAATTGTCGGCTAATCCACATATACCGACATTTAAAAACACGTTTGCCGACAGATTCACATCGACATTTAACACCTCACAAAGATTAAGTCCGCCGTTTTATATCCGGATACAGAGATTACAAAATAGCTTAAACATACATTTTCCTGAGACATAAAATGTAACTAACCTTAAACATCAACCTCCTTGGAGAATACAGCTACCTATTTGTGATACAAGTCTTACTATCCACGACAAATATGACACACCACATAGTATAATTAAAAAGAAAGCAGCAGAGAAATTAAACTCTGCTAAGAACTTCCACATTTTTACAGATGCGTCTAAATCTGACAATGGGGTAGGGGCTTCTTTTACAACTTTACACCAAGACTTCTCCTTCTCACTGTCCCTTAGATTAACCGTATTTTCAGCAGAACTTCTTGCTATTTTGCAAGCAATAACATTTGTAAACAATAAAAACATAAAAAATTCTTTGATAATAACCGACTCTTTAAGTGCCCTCAGCTCTATGAAACAGTTATACGCAAAACATCCCATCTTATTGCTTATAAAGTCAGAACTAATGAGGTGTCAAGAAAACGATCGATTTGTTAAATTTCTTTGGGTTCCGTCACACTGTGGTATAACTGGAAATGAAAAAGCTGATCAGTTAGCAAGGGAGGCAACAGAAAATCCACAATCAACATTAGTCACTAAATGCGTTCATAGCGACCTGAAGCAACATTTTAAAAACAAAATAAGTGAGAATTGGCAACTTCACTGGAGCAATTCAGAGACATCTATGAAGAACATTAAAGAAGAGGTAGCTGTATACAATCTCCCACAAAAGCGACGAGACCAAGTATGCATCTCTAGGTTGCGTATAGGCCACACGAAGTTAACACACGACTACCTTTTAAGTGGCGAACAAGTTCCCATTTGCTACAGTTGTGATAGTGTAACTACAGTGAACCATGTGCTAGTGGACTGCCCTTTATACACCCTAGAGCGACATCAAGTTGGATTACCGACTACATCCAAAGAGTGCCTAAACGGGTCAAATAACGACAGAACTATAAACTTTTTAAGAAATGCAAGACTCGTTCACAAAATTTAATGTAACATTTTAGCCATTTATGTAATTATTGTACCATGCTAATGACCCTTAGTGGTTGATGCAGTTTTGTAAATAAAAAAAAAAAAAACATTTATACTATTGACTTAATTAAAAAAATGACAAAAAGTAATGTTAAACAGTGTAGAATTATTTTGCAAAAACACGTCGATTTTTTCCTTACTTAAAAACAATTAAAATAACTTTTCACCCGCTATCCGTAGAAAATTTATTTTTTCATATTTGGAAAGACTGAATTTTTATACATATTTAGAAAGAAAAACAATTGTCCTCGGACAATTAGGGACGAAGTTAGCCCCCCCTGTTTTTAATTCACATGTTTTTGCAAAATAATTTTGCAGTATTTAGAATTATTTTTTGTCATTTTTTTTTAATTAATTTAATAGTATAAATCTTCTTCTTTCATAAACTATCCAAAGTATTAGGGTAACTTCATTATTTTTCTGACTTATAGCGATGCAAAAAATTAATTTGGAAAAAACAAATTAAATACCTTTTAAACTATTTGACCAATTGCTTTGAAATTTAGTTTATGATTTAAGCCAGCGTTTCTCAACGTTTTACCATTTGCGCCCCAATTTTCCATAATTATTTTCACCGCGCCCCCCCCCCCTCGTTCAATAACAATATATATATGCAATAATAATATACCTTGAGCAGCATGAAACCTAATAAACTAAAAAGACATTGGGAAACGCTTCGTAGTGAGTACATTAACAAACCCCGAGAATTCTTCGAGTTAAAATTAAAACGGCGTGAAAAGCAAAAATTACGTATTTTTTATGGGAAATAAGCCACAATTTTACTAAAAAATGAATTTATTAACGTTTCGAAGCCCAAATCGGGTTTCGTTGTCAAAATACAAAATACTATTAAAATAAAACAAACATGTTGTTGCTAAGTAAAAAAATTCTTCTAATAATTTATTTAATCTGACTCATTTATATTGACAATTCAGACGTATATTATACATTTTAAAGTAGAAGACTTCAAAATGATATCGCCAATATTTATGAGTTGCGTTCTTGGGACGACTTTGCTAAAAGATAGTTCATTCGATTACATGAAATCAATCCCAACTCAAGAATATCCGTCGCAAAAAAATCATAGCATGTGATCTGTCTTTAAAAAGACAACCAAATGCAACGATGACAGTAAAATTCTCGCGTTAGAGATTCCATAGTAAATCACGAGGGAAAAACCAGGAAAAAACCTCGTGATACTATCGAAACGTTAATAAATTCATTGTTTAGTAAAATTGTGGCTTATTTCCCATAAAAAATACGTAATTATAAAAATGCCACCAGGAAATAGCTTCAGAACAACATTAAGCAAAAATTAGTTTTAATAAAAACTTTGACTGCGAATGAAATAGCTTTACTTGCCTCTTATAAAGTCTGATATTAAATAGCCAGATCTAAAAAGCCTAACACTATTGGTGAAGATCTTATATTACCAACTGCAATCAAAATTGTAGAAACTGTGTTTGGAGATAATTTTGCTAAAAAATTGGAGTTTATACCTCTATCAAATGATACTGTTGCCCGCCGAATTGGTGATATAGCTGAATATGTACAGGATCAGCTAATCAGGAAGTTGCGTAAAAAGCCATTTTTGATTCAGCTTGATGAGGCAACAGTAGCAATAAATATGCTCATTTTATGCCTACGTTCGATTTTGTGATGGCAGATCAGTAGCAGAACTACTTTTCTGCAAACCAATAGAATTGATTGCAACGTCGCGTCGCTTGCATTATTTGCTATGTTAACTGATTATATAAATGAAGCAAAAATAAAGACACTGTATGATCAACAGAGAAGCTCTGGCTTGAATATTGTGCTAACTACGGTTGTAACAATAGTTAATTATCTACATAAAAATGAGACCTTTGAAAACTAGAATCTTTTCTGTAGGTACTTTGCCAAGACATGGATGCGGTACATTCAGCATTATTATTTTATTGTGAGGCAAGCTGGTTATTACGTGGGAAATTTTTACAACGTGTTTTGAATTAAGACATGGAATCGCCATTTTTCTAGAAGAAGAAAAGAGGCCGCAAGCCAAGATGTTTCACGATGGTTTATTTTTGATGAAATTGAGTTACTTGGTTGATATATTCGAAAAACTAAATATTTTGAACTTACAACTTCAAGGGGCCAATACACATATATTTGATACGAATGATAAAATTAACGCTTTCTGTAGAAAATTGAAATTTTGGAGCAGAAATTTAAAGCAAAAAACTTAGAAATATTTGAAAATGTGGATGAATGTTTTAAAGCTTACCAGGTTGAAGAACAACACGTGAAAGTTGTTTTTGTAACCATTGAAAATCATTTAGCAATGCTGACAAAAAATTTTAAAAGATACTTTTTTGCCGACGACCAATTAATACTTACCTAATAGTTATGAGTGGGTCGGGAATCCGTTTCAAATTACACCCGAAGAGCTCTCTACTGCAGAAGAAGAAACCTTCATAGACTTCACAGCAAATGCCGAAATCAAGAAACAGTTTAATATTAGATCCCTCTTTGAATTTTGGGCAGGGGTAAATGATGAGTTTTCTGCACTGAAAACCAGAGCGTTTCGTATACTATTACCGTTTTCACCATCCTACCTTTGCGAAACAGGATTTTCCGCGATGGCTGCTTTAAAGATTAAATATAGATCGCAGCTAAATATAGAGAAAGAGCTGAGAGCGTCTATTTCTAATATTACACCCTGTTTTGATAAGCTTTGCTCTGCAAAACAGGCCCAAGGAAGTCACTAATTTACATTAAATTAGTTGATTTAGTATTCAGTGCTCATAACTATGTATAGCTCCTTGTTCATGGGTATTTTATTTTTTTGTTTGTCAGAATTTGGTTTTGCTTTGATTTTAGTAAATTAGTCAATTTTTTAGGTGTTTTTTTTTATATTTTCACGCCCCCTCATTGCTAAAAGCGCGCCCCCCTAGGGGGGCGCGCCCCACAAGTTGAGAATCACTGATTTAAGCACCAGAAATCTCAGCATTCCGTGAAATAAGAACGTTCTAAGTTAATTTTTACGTAAGTTATGAATATTTATAAAAACTCAAAATTTATGATTTATTTTGAAATTTTCTAAGCAACCAATACGAATAGACATATTATTCATCGTACGCCATATTGAAGTTTTTTATACGATTTATTAGTTTCTCACTCTCAAATTTGTTTAAAATACTTAACTTGTTCGTTAGAGACGAAAAAAGCGAAAATTTACCGTTTTTTGATCTTCATTTGTTTATAACTATGTATATCATCAAAATCGGCTGCAGGAAACATATAGGTTACTAATATAGATGTGCGTACTACTCAAAAAATTTGGTTTCGGCCTGGAGGGGGTTGTGTCACCAACAGGATATTTTTTTCCTTATTTCTCTGAACTAACTCTGATTATGAGCAGAGCATATAAAAACATTACAAACATTAGAAACATTTTTGCAATTTTAAATAAGAATAGAAGAAAACACTAGTAACTACAAAATGTTATAAAAATAACAAGAAATAATAATTTTTAGAACGATTTCAGAGACGAAAATAGAGAAAAGCAAAGATTAAGGATACTGAATGAAAATTGTGGGACATTCCTATAAAATATACCAGTTATTGTCGGAGAGATAGAAGCGGATTTTGTGCGTGATAAGTAATATGGAAAAACTATACGGGATATGTTGAATTAGTTGTGTACATGACTTTCACCAACGGCCGGAAACCAGAGTTGGGGCCGAGGGTAGTTATAAGGGGTCAAATTGGAGGATTTTATTATTTTTTTTTGACGCTCATGATCGAGATAGTGCACCAAAATTTGGGAATAAGTAGGTCATGACGTAACTAAGTAAAACCTCTAGGGGCGGAACGCTGCTTGGCCGACAAAGGGGTGGGGGTAGGGGTGAATATAAAAAATATAAAGGGTTTTTTCCGACGTTCGTGATTGAGATAGTAAACCAAAATTTGGGAATAAGCAGATCATGACATTACTAAGTAAAATCCCCAAAGCCGGAAACCAGAGTTGGGGATGAGGGTAGTTATAAGGGGTCAAAATCGTCGTTTTTATTTTTTTTTGTGACATGATCGAGATAGTGTACCAAAATTTGGAGCACCAAAATTTGGGAATAAGTAGGTCATGAGGTAACTAAGTACAATCTCCAGGGGTGGAACGCTGCGTGGCCGATAAAGGGGTGGGGGTAGGTGTGAATATAAAAAATATAAGGGGTTTTTTGCGACGTGCTATATTGAGATAGTGCAACAAAATTTGGGAATAAGTAGACCATGACTTAGCTAAGTAAAAGCCCCAGAAACGGAAACCAGAGTTGGGGATGAGGGTAGTTTTAAGGGGTCAAAGTCGCAGTGTGTATTATTTTTTTTGTGACCCGGCACAACATTTGTCCCCCACGCAGTGTTCCACCCCTGGAGATTTTACTTAGTAATGTCGTGATCTACTTATTCCCCAATTTTGGTGCACTATCTCGATCACGAACGGCAAAAAAACCCCATATATTTTTATACTCACCCCTGCCTACCACCCCTTTGTACCCCAAGCAGCGTTCCGCCCCTGAAGATTTTACTTAGTTACGTCATAACCTACTTACTCCCAAATTTTGGTGCACTATCTCCATCATGAGCGCCACAAAAAAAATAATTAAAACCGCGACTTTTACCCCTTATAACTACCCTCGTCCGCCACTCTGGTTTGCGCCTCTGGGGATATTACTTAGTTATGTCATAGTCTACTAATTCCCAAATTTTGGTGCACTCAATCATAATCACGAACGTCGCAAAAAACCCCTTACATTTTTTTATATTCAGCCCTGCCCCACACCTTTGTGGGCCACGCAGCGTTCCACTCCTGGAGATTTTACTTAGTTACGTCATGACCTACTTATTCCCAAATTTTGGCGCGCTATCTCTATCATGAGCGTCACAAAAAAAATAATAAAAAACGGTACTTTGACCCCTTATAACTACCTTCCTTCCCGACTCTGGTTTCAGGCACTGAGGATTTTAATTATTTATGTCATGGTCTACTTATACCCAAATTTTGGTGCACTATCTCAATCACGAACGTCGCAAAAAACCCCTTATATTTTTTATATTCACCCCTACCCCCACCCCTTTGTCGGTCACGCAGCGTTGAGCCCCTAGAGATTTTACTTAGGTACGTCATGACCTACTTATTCCCAAATTTTCTACGCTCATGATCTCGATCATGAGCGTCATAAAAAAAATACAAATCCGCGACTTTGACCCCTTATAACTACCCTCGGCCCCAACTCTGGTTTCCGGCCGTTGGTGAAAGTCATGTACACAACTAATTCAACATATCCCCGTATAGTTTTTCCATATTACTTATCACACACAAAATCCGCTCCCAGCTCTTAGACTATTAAAATAAAAAGATAATATTATCAATATACTAAAAGTTCAGAGAAACGAACAATATTTTTTTAGTTACATAATATAAGTTTATCATCATATATTTTACATTTTTAAGATTTTATAACGTTGATCATACCTGTCATATTATTATTGAAAATATGGCAGACATATGCTGCTACAAAAGAAACAAAAGAACTTTAAGGGAAGTAATTTCCTTGCCACTAGAGAGGAATTAAACTCGAGTATCCCCAGCAGTGAAATTATCTTCTTGCTACTTTGCTTTCCAGTAGCGTTCGCGGTATTTTCCTTTTTTGTTAGTGGCATTCTATAAGAGGCGCAATATAAGACCGGAACAATGATATTGTTGCCTTGATATTCATTGCCAGAGGTAATAAAAATCAGAAAAAATCCAATATGAAGAAGAAAATTAACTGAAACAGCTTTAAAATGAGTTTCTCTAGGGGATTCTGGAATTGATCCATCGTTGTGGGTAAATTTTCATAAAAATTTTTGTAAGTAAAAAACTGCTGCTCATAAAAAAGGGTCAATATTAAATGGGAAAATATACGAAAATTATATATAATAAAAACATATACCTAATAGAAAAGAGAAGACTCACAATATTGATAGTTTCTTGAATTTTTAGATAAGGTAACCAAAAAATACAAGAAAAATAGCGATGGTTTATAAATAATTTCAATAAAAAGGGTGTTTGGTATCGAATGGGTCACGGCCCTTCATTAGATTCCTGAGATTAAAATAGGTCGGTTTGAGCTAACTTATTTTTGTACGAAAGTTGGCATTAACCCAAATACAGGGTGTTAAAGTTAAACTTTTATTCTTTGAATTTATTCTTGAATATTTCCTGACAGGCATGGGCTATCAAAACAAAATTTGGTAAGCAGGGATTTTTTGGGACGAGAAATCTTAATTCTCCACCAAAAGTGATTTATTGAGCGCTCATTTAATTAGTTAAATTTTTTTATCCCCCACTCTACATAGTTTTTGAATCAAGACTTGAATTCTTTAAATATTTTTACTTAAAAAGGTATACCACATTCATCTCGCTAAACTCATATACCAAGTAATGAAGCTTAAACTAGGACAAAACCTCGCAACTTTTACAGAATGGATCGATTTGCTTGAAAATTTGAATAAGTAGTTTGAGTAGTCCAAGGATCAAAATCTATATGATTCTGAAAGGCCCTTTTACCATGGTTGCCACCCCATCTCGGGGGTGAAAATTTTCTATTATATTTTGACCGCAAAAGTTGGTAAAAACATTCATTCTAAGCAAAAAACGTTCCATACATTTTTTTGATAAAATGAATAGTTTTCGATTTATTCACTATCGAAACTGTTAGTTTATATCGAAAAAATCAATGTTTTTAATCAATTTTCTGCTAATAACTCAAAAAGTTTTCGTTTTATCAAAATAACTTTGTTTAACAAAAATGTACCTTTTGATAAAATAAACAAATCCGTTTTTTTAAGTTTCTTTAAGGCCAACAGTAGTCGAGCTATACTTTATTATATGTTAGCTCTTATTCGTCAAATGCTAAATATTGTAGTTTCAAAGTCAAAAGACGGGAAAATAATGCAGTTTTTGAGGAAAACCTATTTAAACTAATTTAAAGTATTTCAAAATATCTATCTTCAGAAACAAAAAAGTCTCTAGCTCAAAAATTTAGTGACATAATGAAAAGAATGTCAGTCCCTATTTTTTTCAGCGATAAAGTGATTGGAAATAACCCCCTAATCACCACCCTAATTAGAATTAGTCATTGACCTTATTTGGTCTTCTTTATTTAATTTATATATTAATAATAGGTTATAGAAGTTTGACCGGCTTAGAATGATTAGTTTAAAAAAAATGGAGTTAAAAGCGAATAACGAATTTTTGTTGTTTGGTAAAAATGCCCTTTTCTTCATAATAGAAAGATAAGCATCGGAGAAACAAAAAAATATTTCAATTCGAAATTGTAGCTTATTTAATTTTCAAGAACTTGGCTTGCAAAAATTTTTTCTACGGCAAACATTGATTGAGCTATTGACAATTAAAACTTGTAATAATATGCAAAAACCACCTCCTTTACCAACCTTTTCAAAGGTACCTTTTTTTGCGACTGAGGAATTAAAAAAAATTAATATTAATAGCCTTATAGACCTTGTACAAACCTACACAATTTTTTTTCCAAAATTTCCAAGATCAAAAATAAAAAATTTATGTATGAAAGAAGTTACATTAGGTGAAAAAATAACCTGTATTGACGTCAAATGGAATAATTTCATTATTAATCATCGATTCTGGAAATATAGCATTTTTTGTCATATATAGCATGCTAGTGACTTCAACCATCTGAATGTGATGACGTAATAGATAATTTTTTAAATAAAAATATGGTTCGTGTGCTAGCTCATTTGAGAGGTTATGAAATTATCTTTTCAGTAATATGGCCACTACAATAATTATTTATACAGGGTGGCAAAAACAGTAATTTTTGAACTAAATTAAGTCACAGAAAAAGGAAGAATGTATGTAGATTATTTCATTTAAAATACATTTTACTGCTGTCAGAAAATAGAAAAAAACGTTTAATAAATAAACATTACTTTCCGCTTAAATTCAATGCTAAAGCTGCCACCCACCTGCCTCTTGGCAGTTTTAATATTTTTTTTTGTTTTCTGACGACAGTAAAATGTATTTTAAATTAATTAAATACATATAGTCGGTTCGCTAAACTCAGATATAACTGGCTGGTGATTTTAGTAGGTAATTTTTTTGGTTTTGGCCAATTTTACCAAAATTTGCAAAATTACTAACGTATCAGTAATTATTAACAATTTAGTAATTTTTTTACCAATTTTGCCAAATTGGCAATATTATTTACTAAAATCAATAGCCAGTTGTGCCTAAGTTTAGCGAACCGACTATACCTACTACTATTCTTCTATACTTCTATACTCTTTTTGTGACAATTAATTTTAATTCCAAAAAAATTTTTTTACACCTTGTATAAATAATAATTATGTTATTATTTTTATTGCTATATAGAAAACTGAATAACCTGGAATAAGCTGACACACAACCCTTATATTTTTATTTAAAAAAATCATTAATTACGTCATCAAACCTAAATACCTATACCTATGTATATGGTATAAAATCATAATCTATATAAATAAAAATGAATGTTTGTATGTATGTACATATGTATGTATGTACCTTATAGACTCGCAAACTATGCATTTCATCATATGATGACCTGAATCAAAGTTGTTGTACATGAACCCGGGATGGTTTCTGAGTTGGTACCACCAACCCAAGTAAAAAGGGGGCTTGCCCCCCATAATTATTTTTTATTCTTTTGGACAAAGTGTTTTTTTAATTGTATATGATGTAGAACCAAAATATACATTAAACCCTAAATTTTTACTTTTCTATCACCAACCGTTATCTTTTAATAGCCATCTAAATAATATTACCTCTTCTATATAAATAAAATGAATGTTAGTATGTATGTACGTATGTATGTATGTACCTTATATACTCGCAAACTATCCATTTCATCATATGATGACCTTAGCAAATTTGTCGTTATCGCGGGCAGGAGTCGGGATCGGGACGAAATTAAATTAAAATTACTAATTAAATTTTATAAAGTGTGAGATATTGTAAGATTTGTGAAAAGTCAAAACTGCCATAGCTGTGATATGTCTAGAGACAAAAAGATACAAAAACAGTAAAGAAAATATTACAATAGAAGCTGACACACTGACAAAAAAAGGAAGGTCCAGAACAAGATGGTTGTTTGACTTTGAAGACGACCTGAAAACTATCAATGTAAGACAATGTATAAGAAGGACATAAAGGAGGTCTAAATGGAAGGACATAGTCAGACAGGCAAATTTTATTCATGGTTATGATGTCAAAAGAAGAACCGTGTTCGATAACTGACCAATTGTTACTAGACCAGTTGTCCCCGCAAAGCGTCTACCGGTGTCACTTCTTACTCAGTAAACAGCAATATATTTGTTGACGTATGTATCAACCGTAGCAGTGACGTTTTAATCGCAAGTTTTTTGGGAGTCTGCGGAATACTTTGAGAGTCCATATTTCTGGCAAGGAAAATTAATCGTGCCTTGAAAAACCGCCATCGTTTACGCACCGCAAAAAAATATTACTTATCAGAATGAATTAAATAGATACTTTTATATTAGGTAATACATACCTATATTTTTTAAGTATTTTGATTTTCTGTTAATTTTTATTTATTGAACTTTGACATAATATTGATTTATTTCTAAGGCGGTACGAAGTTCGCCGGATCAGCTAGTTTAAAAATTAAAGTCGATCTATTTCAGTATTTATTTCAAAAATAACCTTTTCAGGAACAAACGAATTTATTCCAACCTCTACGTGCTCACTGTATACTGAACTAGGAATAATTGATATTTTTCAATTTTCTTAACTAGAGCTCGGGAAATATGCAAAATGTCTTTGTGCATACAAAACGAGCATATTAAGTGTATATTGGCATATTTTGGATAAATTGTATAAGTGCATATGCATTTATTAAAAGTGGATATTTTCAAATATACCACAATATGAACAAAAATCTGAGGACACAAGTAATGCAATTGGTAAAGTTGGTATAAGCAGCATGACAATAGGCCTTAATGGACAGTAATGCGATAAGTCGATTGCTGGCAGCAATAAACAAAATCATAAATCAATATTGTTTTTCCCCGAAGCTTAACAAATAACAAATTACCCATATTTGTACTAACAAAACACAAATTGCAATCGTCGTATTGTCCTGTCCGTATTTAGTCCAGTAAAGTTTTATTTAAGTCAAAGTCAAAGTCAAAGTTTTCAACCAAATAGAAATATTAAAAATATTGAAAAACATACCTAAAAGATATTTAATTGAATACTTATTGGACCATTTTGCTGGTAACACCTTCATGGCTTCTAAAAATTGCAAGCCAGATAGATGCTGAAGCGAAGAAGACAAGAGGAAATTCAAAAACTTACAATTCACGACCCCGTACGTTCAGATGGTAAATTCTAACGGAAAATGGACCTACGAAATCGAAAAACTAAATCGATTTTTAAACACAGGAACTAGGAGATTTTTAGCTTGTTGTATTGTGTTCAGGATGATATCAGGAAAAATTTCTACAATAGAAAAATGGGTGAAAATGCATAGTTGCATTTTAATGTGCATAAAATGCATCCAAAATGCATAAACATGTCAAAATATTATATTAAGATCCAGATTTTGTTATTCGTGGGTTATTGGGGTCACTGAACACGAATTAGAACTGACCATCGAAGCACCTGGTGCCCAGGTTCACTGCTAAGGCAAGTCATCCGAAGTTTCGAGGGTTTTCAGCACTAAGTAGATGCAAGCAGAATACTCGGAGGTTTGTGAGGTAGCTAAATAAGAATACGCCATCAGAACCCCTGTGCATCTGGTTCCCAACAACCCTCCAAACTCCAGAACAAGCATGCACTAGCAGTGATCTTAGGTTCTAGGTGCTCCGGGGGTCGGTTCTATGGCGAACTCGTATTCAGAGACCCTAAAAACCACCTAGTAATCTATTTTTATCCATTCAAGACCAAAAAACTTCGAAACTCCAGCAGATAACGTGCCTTAGAAGTGAACCTGAGCACCATTTGCTCCGTTAGTCAGTTAGGATAAAAAATTCGTGTTCAGTAATCTCAAAAACCCCTCGTGTAATCTGGTGTCACTAGGTGTTCCGGGTGTCGGTTCTGATAGAGTATTCGTATTTTATCAACCCTAAAAAACACTTAAGTAATCTATTTATATCAATTTTATGCCGAAACCCCTCAAAACTTCAGAAGAGGACGTGCTTTAGCAGTAACGCTGAGCACCATGTGCTCCGAGGGCTGGATCTGATTTCGTGTTCTTATTCAGCGACTCCAAAAACCTCCAAGTATTCTGTTTGCATTAATTTAGTTTTGATAACTCTCGAACCTCCAAATGACGTTCCTGTGACCCTGGGCACCTGGTGCTCCGAAGGTCGGTTCTGACGGCGTAGTTGTGTTCAGCGGCCCCAAAAATCTTAAGAATCGATCTATTCCGGTGTTTTTAATCGTAAATGATCTGGCCTCTACATCGAGGGGCCAAGATATAGCGAAATCCAAATTAGAAAACATCTTATAACTTATAGGCCTGGATCCCGCGTACCAAAAAAAAATTGATTAATAGCAAGCTGAAAATTTGTTAATAGCTTAAGGGTGTCTAGTTGGACAAACTTTAATGGACGGGAACAAATCAATTGGAAGTTCTCTCTGGCAAATTACATGGAACGTTTTCATAGTCTGTTGTTCCAAATTTTTAACCTGTTCCATAATTTATTAAAACTTGAAAAGTTTTAATAAATTATGGAACAGGTTAAAAATTTGGAACAGCAGACTACGAAAACTTTCCATGTAATTTGTCAGAGAGAACTTCCAATTGATTTGTTACCCTTTCATTAAACTCTTATGCAAA
Organism: Diabrotica virgifera virgifera; assembly: GCF_917563875.1. Taxonomy (NCBI): domain Eukaryota; kingdom Metazoa; phylum Arthropoda; class Insecta; order Coleoptera; family Chrysomelidae; genus Diabrotica; species Diabrotica virgifera. The sequence continues at coordinate 132,193,536 of NC_065448.1, forward strand.
AATCAGACTGCTATTTATTATCTGTCATAATTCCTGTCATTTGACATGTTCTACGTGTCGGACCTATCAAAATGCCCAGTTGGTGATAAAAGTCGGTCTGATTTTTGCATGAGAGTTCAATGAAAGGGTAACAATTCAATTGGATGTTCTGTCCGACAAAATACATGGAACGTTTTCGTAGTCGTGCGTTAAAATTTTTTAACCTGTTCCACAAGTAAAACTTTCCCTGTTCCAGTGTTCCCGTCCACCAAAATTTTTCCGACTAGACACCCTTAAGCTGTTAACAAATTTTCAGCTTGATATTTACCAACTTTTTTTGGTACGGCGGGTTCCAGGCCTATTATAAAATACTTAAATCATAACATAAGATAATGTGTTATATGTATCGGAATATAGAATTAAAGCAAATTTATTATATCGATCGAACTGACGTTAAGGATAAGACGAAAAAGCTATAAAATGAAAACTTATTTCGTCAATTATGTACTATACGGCACGACCAGTGAATGGGAACACAAAAATTTATAAACTGGCAAACTTGATATTCGGCTACATCAATATCAGCACCAATGAAAGTAGCATCATAAAAAAAGAAATAAAAACTGAAAAAAGAATAATTGAGATATAAAACGGATCAGAAATAGTGTTCAAGAATACTGGTGATGCGTCAACCCATCAAATATCAGAAAACGAATTATGTGCATTGTGTCCTGAGTTTGAATCAATTGCTTGATAATAGCGATCGTTACTCTGAACGTATTACCGGATTAATCGAGATAAACCGAGTATTATTCTGTATAATTCCAAAGTATTTCTATAATAGTTGCAAAATAGTTTTAGAGTAGTTTTGAAACAGTTAACTGAGTAAGCTATTATCAAATTCAAATTCTTAGCAGCAAGATTATACTCGGGTTTAGATTTAAGTAGTCGATATTCTACTACATTTCTTCATTGCTTCTATAAATTAGGTAGAACAGCATCGATTAAGTACAGCAAGAATTAGCTTGTTGTATTTCCAACGTAACAAAACGGTAGAGTTTATTTAATTTCAGAAATTTGTATTTTCCTTCTAAATATTTCTATATATTTCTTCTGAGGATAATTCGTACATTGCATAGAAAAAATTATTAGACTAGAAATTACAATACAATGAATAAGAGGGCTGATTTAGCAAAAAACAATTATGATTTACCATTAATGTACCGCTTTAACAATTTTTTTAGTAACGGCAAAAGCTCAGCGCCTATATACTGGCTTAAACTAGGGATGGCAAAAACCTACCGGTTATAATCTAAAACCGGTTTTTTACTTTTTAGTAACCGGTTTTACCGGTTGTTTTTTTTGTCCCGCTTATAACCGGTTTTTCCTTTTTAAAGTAATAACCGGTGAAACACCGGAGAAGTTATTACACCTCTGACAAAAATAATGAATTCCAAGAAAAAAGATTTAGTGGAGTCAATGAAGGTGGATATGAGTTATTACCTCAGATTTCGTTGAACCTCCATCGATTTTTATAAAAATTGGTGAGTGGTTAAAGGATACCTCAAGGAACAAAGGTGACATAGTGTCAACTTGCGCTTTTTGCATTTTAGGGGTGAAATACACCCCTTTTTTAAAAATTATTTTGTAGATTTCTGAAAGTGCAGTCACTGTAAGTTTTCACTTCCTATTTTGTTGAACCTTCATCGATTTTCATGAAAATCGGTAAGTAGTTAGAGGATACCTCAATCAATAAAAGATATATAGCATCAACCTGCGCTTTTGCATTTTTGGGGTGTAGTGCACCCCTAATTTTTAAATTGTACAAAATTCAGATTTCCGCATTATGGCGCAAGTAATCTCGTTTAATTAAGAAAAATAAATATTTTTTTTATATTTATCTGCATGAATAACATTTCTTTTTAATTTTCCAAACCTTATAGCAACCAAAAATCCGAAAATTAACAAGTCGAAAATCACGAAAACCTTATTCTTCTGTATTTCTGAAAGTGTAGTCACTGAATGTTTTCACCCACGATTTCTTTGAACCTTCATCGATTTTCATGAAAATTGTTGATTAGTTAGAGGATACTTCAAAAAACAAAAGTGACACCAAGTTGCGCTTTCGGCATTTTAGGGGTGAAATCCACCTTTTTTTTTTTTAATGATAAAAATGCAGATTTCAGCATTCTGGCTCAAGCAATCTGTTTTAATTAAGTAAAATAAATATTTTTTTACATTTATGTGCATGATTTATGATTTTTATTAATTTTTTAACCCTTATAGCAACCAAAAATCAGAAAATTAGCAAATCAACAATCACGAAAAAAGTTAATCTTTTATATTTCCAAAAAGGCAGTCACTGAAGGTTTTCACCCCTGATTTCGTTGAACCTCCATCAATTTTCATGAAAATTGGGAAGTAGTTAGAGGATACCTCAAGAAATAAAAATGATGTGGTACCAACTTGCGCTTTTATCCTGGAGGTGGATGTTACCCCTTCTCATGGGTGAACACTATTTTATTAAAAATAACCCCATAATTAAATAGAGGAGTAAATTCTAAGCAAACTTTCTTTTATCAAGTTTATAAATTTTTTATTTAAATAATATTTCATAATTTAATAAAATATTACTGGTACAGTAAAACCTGACAATAACGGCCACTAAAAATAGAAAACCATTGGCAGTTATAGAAATGTGGCCGCTAATGCTAGGTTTCCTTTTCCACGAATAAATAAAATATAATTGAAAATTTATTTATTTTAGTAATTAAAGCAAATATAATCAAATATAATTCTACAAACAAACGGAACATACTAAAACTAAATTCAATTTACTACAATATAAATCAATATCTATACGAAAAAACAACTAAAAGAAAAACAGAATTTTTGTTTGTTTTACATTTTTTTAGATAAACCAAACATACTAAAACTAATTTAATATAGGTAATACATAATATAAAACAACATACTATAGCTACTACGAAAAATACGCTTATCACTAAAGTATCGTCGTGCTTCCATGCTATATTCAACAAAACCAACTTGGTAGGGCCTTTAATTAGATATAGCAAATTACTTTGGCTGATTTTGTCTGCATATATATTATGTTTGAGGAATCCCTTTTTTTGTGAGACTGGATATAGGACATTTCTCAAGTATGAATTCACATTCATGGTATATCGTTGCTATACAGGGATAATAATCTGTGCAATGCTATGGTACAGGCTACGTTAAATATGAAGTAAATGTGGAAGATATACACTGGTTATTCATTTCAATTTAATTTGATTGTTTTTTAATCGTTTACAATATTTAAAATAATTAAAGACATAAATTAGGGATTTCAAAAATAAATTCAGTTCTCACTGGCAGGGTGGGAAATAATAAAGTGCCATACAATAGCATTTCATTACAATGCTCATTACAGGCATTACAGGCTGCTCCGTTTGAGAAAACTCATACTCTCAAACTTTGAGAAAACACTCATTCAGTTTCGACCAACCCTGTATTAGCTAAAATTAAACGTTTTGCTAGATTAATAATTTTTAACAATAATAGATTATATTAAAAATCACTTGAACATAAATTGATTTTCTGATGTCAAATCACTACAATTCTACAAGGGGTGAATATTGCTATGAAATTTGAAAATAAAAACGTAATTATCTTTTAAACTACTTCGTATAACATCACAAAACTTGATATTTTAAGAAATAAAACATAGAGGAGAATCCAAAAATGTAAAAATATACAGGGTGTTCCATTAAACAAAAGATAATTTTGTTTCACCCTGTCAATATGGGTGGCCCTGTATATTTGGAAATGTATTTAAATTCTGATATTATCTATGCCACAATCTCACCTAAATAAACTTTTTTCGTATCTTCTACAACAAACGACTAATTGGACTTCCCACAACCTGTATACATACAAAATCTCCGCTATAAAATATTTTCAAAGAAAATGTTATTGGTTTTTTTACAATAACTCCGTTAAATTTGGAAATATGAGATTTATCCAAAAACCGTTACAAAGCTAAGTAAAATTTCTATAACACGGTATTAAACATAATTTTCTAAATCCTTTATTTTTTTTTTTAATACAAGGTGAAAATGCCCCGGTTACATGGTTCTCGCAGTAAAATTTAGGTTTAAATGTTTCTATCTCGGTTATTTTTTGTCGTAAAAAAATATTAAAAAAAGAAAAAGCTTAAATAAAGTTAAAACTAAAATTTTGTTCTCTACTGTTTTTTAAGTATATCGAGTATTTTTGAAGTTATTATCAAAAGAAAATGAAATTCACGAAAATTTGAAAAATTCTAATTTTTTTTAATCGTATTTTTTTTCAAAAATATGCATTCTAAACCGGTCAAAATTGTTGAAGTTATTACTCAGGTTAAAATAAATAAAGTTTTAAATGGGTTACTATAAATTTTAATTTTTGTGGAAATGACGTATGTTTCATTTTTCATTCTTCCCAAAAAAATCTGAAAGGGACCTCTTATTTCCATCATAACTTGCTTAATTTTGATGCTATCGACTTCTTATATAGCTTTTTGATAGTGATCTTTAAGTACTTTATTAAAATATTTAATATCTATGTTCAACAAAGTGCATCGTTTCCTGTTATTTAAGCTTGAATACTAAGATTTGAGTACTCGCGGAAAAAAAATATACATTCAATTGCATATAACTCACTTTGTATATGTAAGAAAAGATTCTTCGAATAAGAAGCTTATTTATTTTTATATTATCTTCGATTTTGGTAATAACAACTTTTTTGAAGAAACTTATGGTTTTTGAGTTATTTATGAAAAACTGCTTTAAAACATGGATTTTTTTCAGGAAAAATCAAAACTTTTGATCTTTAATAACTTAAATACTATTGATTTATTGAAATAACTTTATATAACAAATTTTACTTATAATTTGTCCCCCTATCGATTAGTGGTATTATTTTTAATAAAATAATTTCCACCCCCGAGAAGGGGTGGCATCCCCCCCAGGGTAAAAGCGCAAGTTGTCACCATGTCACCTTTATTTCTTGAGGTATCCTCTACATACTTACCAATTTTCATGAAAATCGATGGAGGTTCAACGAAATCGGAGGTGAAAACCTTCATTGACTCCACTAATTGTTTGTTTTAAATCCATCAACATTCTTCATTTCTTTAACGTATATATTAGTTAATGACTCTTACACTCACTGAAATGTGTTTAATGTGATAGGCTAAATTGGCAATTTTGATGATCTTGGGAATAAGCAGGTCTGTTGAATTGTAGAATCCTATTAAAAATAAAATAAAGTTTCAATCAGTTGTGCATTTTCAGCAGTGTGTAGTTAAGTTAGTTATAATGCTATATATACACTACACAGTGGTGTACACAAACGGGAATAAACTCATTTTTTATCACCAAATTATAAACTCAGGAGAAAAAAATCATTCCTGTGTAATTACTTAAAAAAAAACATGAACACCTCGGCATAGGGTAGAATTTGTTTCTTGAGCTATTCCCTACTTACTGTGACAATATCCAGTACATCGATGTAGTAGGATGGAATTCGGAGCCAAATATCCTTATTGACTGCCCTAAAATAGACCTTCATTACAGGCTACTAAAGGGCACTACTATATATTGGTCGGTTGTCATTAGCACAAACGCAAGAAAGCACAATAAACAAAAAGCCTGCACTGCGTCCGGTGTGCATGCACGGACGGATTCCAGAAAGAAAAAAAGCACTATAATACTACAGCCATAATATCGACATCCTATTACTTCTGGTAAATCGTATAGATTTTTAATTTTAGCGGTTATTTTTATATACTATTTTATGTATTTATATTTGATGGTTTTTTAGTCGGCACAACGATTTCTTGACGAATTATATAGATCACTCAGTATAAATTTACGTCAACCAGATTAAATGGAACAAGAGAAAATCGATAAGAGGTTCCCAGAGAAGTAGCAAGATCCACTTTAAAAATGATTACTTTGGCTTTTAACGAATTACCAAGCGGCATGGAATTGCATATAAAGTACTTTGCGAGCAATGTCGTGTTTGTTTCCGACAAGAGATTCTCTTCTGTCTACCTCATTTCAAAACTTGTAAAATGTGAATTTAAGATATAAAAGTAAATATATGTATTGTCTGCAGCATTTTTCATATGAAATTATTGTATATTATATTATGAAAAAGCCTAAATATTTAATTATATAGTGATGGCAAATAGTTCAGAGAAATAATCAAAAAAATAACCTGTTAGTGACACAACCCCCTCCAGGCTGAACACAATTTTTTTTAGTATGGTGTATTTCACGAATATACGACTGTTTTGGATTATCACGGCAACGAATATTTTAGTGTGCAACATAAGAAGTACGAAAGTATTTTGCTCTAATAATTACTCCAATAAACAACAATATAATTTGCTATCAAATTGACTTGCTACAATTCAAATTTTTTTTTGTAAACGTAGTCAATACGTTTTTGAATCTTTTGAATCTTTTGCAATTTACTTTGGTTCTTCATATTTTTCACAGTAAAATATTCGTTGTCGCGATAATCCAAGAGGGTCGTATATTCGTGGAATGGAGAATAGTATGGACCCCTATAATAAGAACGTATATGTTTTCTGTAGCCGATTTTGTTTATATACATAGTTATTAGCAAATGAAGATCAAAAAACCGTAAATTTTCGCTTTTTTCGTCTATTACCAAAAAGTGAAGTGTTTGAAACAAATTTGAGAGTAATAAACTTAAAAATCATATTTAAATCTTTAATATGATGTTCTCTGTGTATCTCTATCCTTATTTGTTGCTTAGAAAATTGCAACATAAGTCATAAATTTTGGGTTTTTATAAATATTTGTAACTTCTTCAAAAATGAAGTTAGAACTTTCTTATTACAAGAAATTACGTCAGTCAATGAGAGCAAGAACAGGATATTACGAAGGAATTTTATCCTACTGTATGGATTTTAATAAAATTTTGGGAACAACCTCTAATTATCTCCTAATTCAAAGTCTACCCTATATACCAAAGCGCTTTTATATTGTGGGAGGTTCCCACAAAATAACCACGGAAGTGGAAAGAAAGCCTAATTCTAAGCAAAAACTGTTATATAAGTTTTTTTGAAGACAATATTTTTGAGGTATTCATGGTAGCAAATTGGCCATTTTAAATGAAAAATGACACCTTTTCGGATGGTTTATATGCAATAAATACCTAAAAACTAAGCATCTATCTAAAAAAACTATATAAAACATTTTTGTAGCTTAAAAAAATCAAATACACTCACCGGCAAAGAAAACGGGCACCCCAAAAATGGGTCATTTTTCATGTCTTGTATTTCCTAAAGCTGATGTCCGATTTAAGTAATTTTTTCAATATGTTATAGCCTTATTCTTTATCAATACCCCTGTAATAATATTGTTGCTATACAGGTACATTTTCATTGTATACAGGTTGTACGAATCAAACTGTGTTTTTTTCTCAAATTTTTGGAACACCCTGTGGAATGTTCTAGCTTTTATAAAACACTGAAATTATAACCAAACTATAGCCTCAGGTTTTCTTAACATTCTGTTTTTTGATTCATTCGCTTATGTTGGATAATAAAAAAGTTAAGCACTTTAACAACTAATACAGGTAACCCCTGTTTTTCGTTAATACAGGGTGTTTTTAAATAAGTACGGCAAACTTTAAGGGGCAATTCTGCATGATAAAATAATAACAGTTTGCTTTATAAACGTATGCCCGCAAATGCTTCGTTTCCGAAATAGGGGGTGTTGAAATTGTTCTTACAAACTGACGATTTATTTATTTCTCTAAAACGGTTTGTGATATGCAAATGAAATTTGGTAGATTTTAATAGGTAGTTATTGCTCATTTTTTGGCATACAATTAAGAGTTTTATATTCACCATTGGCGTGCATACTGGTATAAATATTTTAGATATATCCCGTATGCACGCCAATGGTGAATATAAAATTCTCAATTGTATGCCAAAAAATGCGCAATAACTAGCTCCTAAAATCTATCAAATTTCATTTGCATATCACAAACCGTTTTAGAGCAATAAATAAATCGTCAGTTTGTAAGAACAATTTCAACATCCCCTATCTCAGAAACGAAGTATTTGCGGGCATAAGTTTATAAAGCAAACTGTCATTCTTTTATCATGCAGAATCGCCCCTTAAAGCTTGCCGTACTTATTGAAAAACACCCTGTATTGACGAAAAACAGGGGTACTTGTTAAAGTGACTAACTGTTTTATTATCCAACATAAGCGAATGAGTAAAAAACAGAATGTTAAGAAAATCTGTGGCTATAGTTGGATTTTAATTTTAGTATTTTATAAAAGCTAGAACATTCCACAGGGTGTTCCAAAGTTTGAGAAAAAAACACAGTTTGATTCGTACACCCTGTATACAATGACAATGTACCTGTCTAGCAACAATATTATTACAGCGATATTGATAAAGAATAAGGCTATAACATATTAAAAAAATTACTTAAATCGGACATCAGGTTTAGGAAATACAAGACATTAAAAATGACCCATTTTTCGGGGTGCCCGTTTTCTCTGCCGGTGAGTGTAGATTCGTTCCTTCATAAATATTTTAATTATAATACAAAAAGAGATAAGGCAGGTGAAAATAGTTTAGTTTTTTTAGTGCATGCTCAAATCGGTGTATTCAACTTGAAATAACAGAGAAACGGTCGATTTAAGGTGTTTAATGCTACCAATACCTTTTTTAGTAGACCAGGGCGCATCTGTAAAAATATGAGTACTTTTGGACGTTGAGAGGTGACTCAAATTTTTTTGCAGAAATTGCTTGAAAATAAATCAAATAATAATATTTGAGTTATCCTCCCTCTCAAAAAGGTCCGGAACATTGTTTAAATAATCAGAATGTCAAAAAATGAAGGAAACATTCGATTTTTTTCTTGGTTTTTGGATTATAACTTTAAAAGTATTCATTTCCGAGAAAAGTTGTACTGAGATAAAAGTTGCGTAATTAAATTTCCTACAATATAGAATTGGTTAAAAATTTAAGAAATAGTCACCCTTGTTGGAAAATAGCAAAAATTTTGAAAAAAACATACAAAAACAAGTATCCGCATTTTACGTTTTTCAACCATTTATGCTACACTTAGGACCTTCATATTTCACCCTAAAAAATTTTATGATACAGTAAAACATTATTGTAAATTTCATTATGATCGGTTCGATAGATTTTGCAAAATAAATTTTGCAATCCAGCTTTCGTAAAAAAAATTCATTTTTTCAAAATGTTACAGGACTGAAAATAAAGCAGATAGCAAGTTGAAAATTTTTTTGCATATAGAAGTGTACTGTACCTGTCATTTGCAATTTCGCAAAATTAAAATCGCTTAACACCACGGCGTCAGGAATTTTTTTAAATAAACATTAATTATTGGTGCTACGCGCAGGACAGCGGATAGGTTGCTCTGATTGGGCATTCCAATAACCTTTGATAATATTTGATGAATTTTAATTTTTATGACTTTTCGATATAAATAAATAAATTTGTTTATTGCAAAATAAAAACACATACTCTATCCTTTGAAATAACACTTTTATTAGCAAAAACTTTCTTTGTTCATTTATTTTAATTTAAATAATAAAAGTCTATTATTTTTAAACATATGCAATTGTTTAAACAATATTTCACAAACAATAATAAAATTAGTTTGATTTTTGTGGAATTAAAAAAATTAAAATACAACAAAATATAGAGTAAGAAAATAATATATTAGATAAAGATTGGAAGAAATTTTGGTGGAAATCAACCTGTGTGAATCGAACACCGCTGTCCTGCGCGTAGCACCAAAAATTGTTGTTTATTTCAAAAATTTTCTGACGCCGTGGTAATTAATCGATTTTAATTTTGCTAATTGCAAATGAAATGTACAGTACACTTCTATAAGCAAAAAAAAATTCAACTAACTATCTGCTTTATTTTCAGTCCTGTAACATTTTGAATAAATGAATTTTTTTTGCGAAAGCTGTATTGCAAAATTTATTTTGCAAAATCTGTTGAACCGATCTTAATGAAATTTACAGTATTGTTTTACTGTATCATAGAGTTTTTCTGGGTAAAATATGAAGGTCCTAAGTGTAGCATAAATGGTTGAAAAACGTAAAATGCGAATACTTGTTTTTGTATGGTTTTTTCGCAATTATTGCTATTTTGCAACTAGGGTGACTATTTTTTAAATTTTTAACCAATTTTATATTGTAGTAAATTGAATTACGCAACTTTTATGTCAGTACAACTTTTCTGGGAAATGAATACTGTTAAAGTTATAATCAAAAAAACGAAGAAAAAAATCGAATTTTTCCTTCAATTCTTGACATTTTGATTATTTAATCAATGTTCCGGACCTTTTTGAGAGGGAGGATAACTCAAATATTATTGTTTGATTTATTTTCAAGCAATTTCTGCAAAAAAATTTGAGTCACCTCTCAATGTCCATCTCAAAACAGATCCGCCCTGGACTATAGTGCTTGAGAAGGCTTTTAAAATGAGCAATCGAGCAACGCCGGTTACATTTAAACTAAGCGAGATATGATGCAAAAATTTTATGACTAATGTATTTTAAGAAAAAATGAGAAATATGTTTAACCCCTCATCGCCCAGAATTTAAATGCTTCGTTATCCTTCTACAATACTTTTTATTATAGTGCTATTTCTATGTTCAAAAAGTTTGATGCATTTTTAAATTTTTTAAAAGTCTTCCTCTTTTCTCCATGTAACTCGAAAATAATAAGAGATACGAAAAAATTTTTAAAGCACTGATAGGAGTGCCGACAGAAGTGAAAACTTCTTATAGTATCTAAATTAAGAGCTCAATGTTTTTTCCCCATCCAAAAAGAAGTGCTATACCTATAATATATACGCCTTGCGTACGTTCTATGCTATACAGGGTGAGGCAGATAAAGGGCCTATTAGAAAATCTCGAGAACTAAAGGCAACAGACTTATGAAAATTGGCATGTAGGGGTTTTGAAGAGTGATCTATTTAATGAAAATATTTTCATCTATTTGGTACTTCCGGTTATACCGGAAGTTGTTTATAACTTCATTTCTTTTAATGGGACACCCTGTATATTTTTACATTTTTGGATTCTACTCGAAGTCTTCTCTCTCAAAATATCAGGTTTTGTATTGTTACACAGGGTAGTTTAAAAGATAATTACGTTTTTGTATTAATTTCGTAGCAACTTTCACACCCTGTAGAATTGGAAGTATTCTCTCTTAAAATATCAGGTTTTGTATTGTTATACAGGGTAGTTTAACAGATAATTACGTTTTTTTATTAATTTCGTAGCAACTTTCACACCCTGTAGAATTGGAGTAGTTTGACATCAAAAACTTTATTTATGTTCAAATGATTTTTAATATAGCCTACTATTGTCAGAAATTATTAGTATAGCTAATCGTTGAATTTTAGTATACAGGGTTGGTCGAAACTCGGAATGAGTATTTTCTGAGTTTTCTTAAATGGAACCCCCTGTATTTTAGTATTGTAATGAAATGATATTTATGTTACTTTTTATTTCTTAAGCATTCCCTATACATAACTGCTTTAATTTGTGCTTAATTCTTAATCGCACCAACAATCTTAACTACGTAAGTATTTTGATAGCTCAACCATTATTGGGAATTTTAACGATCAGTATAGATTAATATGTATTTTTTATTTCCGAAAAATTATTTGTGACTGCATATCTTCAAGGCCAACCTAATAAAATTTCACGTAATTTTGTTGAAATTAATGTTTGGCTTGAATCACCAATAACTCACAAATTAAAGCAGTTAGGTATAGGGGATGCTTATAAAATAAAAAAGTACCATAAAATATCACTTCATTACAATACTAAAATACAGGGTGTTCCGTTTAAGAAGACTCAGAAAATATTCATTCCGTGTTTTGACCAACCCTGTATACTAAAATTCAATATATAGCTATATTAATAATGTTTAACGATAGTAGACTATATTAAAAATCATTTGAACGTAAATAGAGTTTTTGACGTCAAAGTACTATACTTCTACAGGGTGTGAAAGTTGCTACGAAATTAATAAAAACACGTAATTATCTTTTAAACTACCCTGTATAATAATATAAAACCTCATATATTAAGAAAGGAGACATCGAGGAAAATCCAAAAATGTAAAAATATACAGGGTGTCCCATTTAAAAAAACGAACTTATAAGCAACTTCCGGTATAACCCGAAGTAGAAAATAGATGAAAATGTTTTCATTAAATAGATCACTCTTCAAAACCCCTACATTCCATTTTTCATGATTATGTTGCCTTTAGTTCTCGAGATATTTCTAACAGGCCCTTTATCTGCCTCACCCTATATATATGAACATATATATACAGGGTGGGGCAGATAAAAGTCCTATTAGAAATATCTCGAGAACTAAAGGCAACAGAATTATGAAAATTGGAATAAAGGGGTTTTGAAGAGTGATCTATTCAATGAAAATATTGTCATTTATTTGCTACTTCCCGTTATACCGGAAGTTGCTTATAGCTTCGTTTTTTTAAATAAGAGACCATGTATATTTTTACATTTTTGGATTCTCCTCGATGTCTTCTTTCTTAAAATATTAGATTTTTTAATATTATACAGGGTAGTTTAAAAGATAATTACGTTTTTTCTTAATTTCGTAGCAATAATCACACCCTGCAGAATTGCATTAGTTTGACATCGAAAACTCTATTTACGTTCAAATGGTTTTTAATATAGTCTTTTATTGTTATTATCTGTTAGTATAACTAATTTTTTAATTTTAGTATACAGGGTTGGGCGAAACTCGGAATGAGTATTTTCTGAGTTTCCTTAAATGGAACACCCTCTATTTTAGTATTGTAAGGGAATGATATTTTATGGTACTTTTTTATTTATTAAACATTCCCTATACCTAACTGCTTTAAATTGTGAGTTATGGGTGATTCAAGCCAAATATTAATTGTAACAAAAAATACGTGAAATTTTATTAGGTTGTCCGTGAAAATATTCAATCACAAATAATTTTTCGGAAGTGAATACATATTAATCTAGACTGATCCTTAAATGATTGAGCTATCAAAATAACTACGTAAATACGATTCTTGGTTCAATTAACAATTAAGCACAAATAAAAGAAGTTGGCTATAGGGAATGTTTAATAAATAAAACAGTATCATAAAATATCATTCCATTACCATACTAAAATATAGGGTTCTCCATTTAAGAAAACTCAGAGAATACTCTTTCCCAGTTTCGACCAACCCTGTATACTAAAATTAAAGAATTAGCTATACTAACAATTCTTAACAATAGTAGACTATATTAAAAACCATTTAAACATAAACATAGTTTTTTTGTCAAACTGCTACAATTCTACAGGGTGTGAATGTTGTTAAGAAATTTAGAAAAAACGTAATTATCTTCTAAACTACCCTGTATAATATTACAAAACCTCGTATTTTAAGACAGAAGACATTGAGGAGAATCCAAAAATTTAAAAATATACAGGGTGTCCCATTAAAAAAAAACGAAGTTATAAGCAACTTCCGGTATAACCGGAAGTAGTAAATAGGTGAAAATATTCTCATTAAATATATCACTCTTTAAAACCCCTTCACTCCAATTTTCATAATTAGGTTGCCTTTAGTTCTCAATATATTTCTAATAGGCCAGTTATCTGCCTCACCCAATATATACATAATATATACGTACGAAATTTAGTCCGCAAAGTGATGACGGTCGCAAACACAATATTTTTCCCTATCTAAAAAGTGCAAAACGTCCCTAAAAAAGTTTTCACTTCACAAATTTATTTCGTCGAAGCAATGACTGTCGCTAATTTAATACTTTTTCTCCATATAAAAAGAGCACGACGTCTCTAAAGACGTTTTCACTTCAAAAATTGATTTTGTTAAAGCAATGACGGTCGGTAATTTAATATTTTTTCTCCATCGAAAAGGGGCAAAACGTCCCTAAAGCAGTTTTCACTTCGAAAATTAGTTCATCGAAGCAATGACGGTCGCGATAGCGGTCGCTAATTCAATATTTTTCCCCATCTAAAAAGAGCACAACGTCCCTAAAGAAATTTTCACTTCAAAAATTTATTTTCGTCGAAGCAATGACGGTCGCTAATTCAATACTTTTTTCCCATTTAAAAAGGGCAAAACGTCCATAAGAAAGTTTTTACTTCAAAACATTATTTCGTTGAAGCAATGACGGTCGCGATGACGGTCGCTAATTCAATACTTCTTACCCATCTAAAAAGTGCACAACCTCCCTAAGAAGATTTCACTTCAAAAATGTATTTCGTCGAAGCAATGACGGTCGGGATGACGGTGGCTAATTCAATACTTTTCCCCCATCTAAAAAGTGCACAACGTTTTTACAGAAGTTTTCACTTCAAAAATTTATTTCGCCGAAGCGACGACAGTCGCTAATTCAACACTTTTTCTCCACTTAAAAAGGGCAAAACGTCCCTAAGAAAGTTTTCACTTCAAAACATTATTTTGTCGAAAAAATGACGGTCGCGATGACGGTCACTAATTCAATACTTCTTCCCCATCTAAAAAGTGCACAACGTCTCTACAGAAGTGTTCGCTTCGATAATATTTCTGTTATTAGTTATTATACGTAGATTATAATAATATACGTACAAAATTTATTTCGTCGAAGCGATGACGGTCGCGATGACATGCCGGTCGCGTAATAAATCCTTTTTCCGTATCCCAAAATAGATTGTACATTTATTTTAAATTTAAATACTTCTACACAATTTACATATACATACACATAATAATTATACGTACAAAATTTATTTTGCCGAAGAGATGACGGTCGCGATGACGGTCGCGAAATAAATCCTTTTTCCCCATCCTAAAATAGGTTTTACATTTATTTTAAATTTTAATACTTCTATATCACTTATTTAAACCTACACATAATATTATAAATTATGTACAAAATTTATTTCGCCGAAGCGATGATGGTCGCGATGATGGTCGCGAAATCAATCCTTTTTCCCCATCCTAAAATAGGTTTTACAATTATTTTAAATTTAAATACGTCTACACAATTTATATATACACAAACATAATCTTATAACACAAGCGACGACGCGCGACGGTCGCAATGACGGTCGCGATGACGGTCGATGACGGTCGCGAATTCAATGCTTGTTCCCCTATTTAAAAATTGAACAACGTCCCTAAAGAAGTTTTCACTTCAAAAAGATACCGTACAAAAACTTACGGTTTGTTTATTTAAAAATGTTTTTCTTAGTTTTCGTTACTATATCTCTTATGATTTTTAAGATTCATAGAGAAAAAAGAAGATTTTTAACCCATCCAACTTTTTTAATAAAGACAAAGCAATATAATAAAATGTATTGTAGAAGGATAACGAAGCATCTAAAGTCTGGTGGATGAGGGGTTAAACATACTCTCATTTTTTCTTAAAATACATTAGTCATCAATTTTTTGCTGCATATCTCGCTTAGGTTAATTGTAATCGACATTTAATATTGCTACGTTTAAATGTTTTTCAAACACTACAAAAGATATCGGTAGCATTTGTAACAAAAATACTACGTTTGCAGTAATACTAGTGTGGGGAAATGAAAAGATGATGAAGAGAGTAAGATAAATATATAACAGAAGTATGAATAGACAGATGCTAACTGAATGTAGATAGGCTAGCAAGATACGCAAGAGAACGACAACTTGATACTCAAGGATGGATACGGCCAATTTGCATGCCTGTCGAAGACAGTAGATCAAAATAGATAGTGATGGTGACTAGAAAAGGAAGCATGAAGATAAGAATAGATGATCAGGAAATAAATAGGATAAATGTATTAATATAATAAAAATAGAAGTATATAGTAAATATGTATAGTCAATTCGCTAAACTCAGACACAACTGGCTAGTGGTTTTAGTAGGTATTTTTTTTTGTTTTTGGCCAAGATTAACAAAATTACTTACTATTTAGTAATTATTAACTATTTAGTAATTATTATTTTGCCAGTTTTACCAAATTGGCAAAATTACTTACTAAAATCACTAACCAGTTGAGACAAATAGACTAAGTTACGAGCGCCAGAAGATGTTATCAACCAATTTTCAGGTATCTTACACTGCTGTACATCTACAAAAACAAATAAATATTTATATAATATAATCAGGAGCCACATATACCATCTAATGGTGTGTGGCGGTCAGTACTGCCACACACCTGTGAATACAAATATACGCCATTCTTTTTTATTTTTTGCCATTCTTCTTGCTTCATTCCTAGTGGTTCCTCTTTTTACCAGCAGTTCCCCAACTGTTTTGTCTTAGGTCTTTTTAGATCTTCCTCTCTTTGCCTTCTTTAATGTTTTAGCTTCCCATACTCTTCTAACCTGTCGTTGGTCTTCCATACGTTGTAGATGTCTCCACCAAATTAGCTGTTTCTGTTCGATAAATGAGATCAAGGGTTGGATGTTTAGCTCTTCCCGTAATACATTATTTCTAATTTTGTCTCTTCTCGTGACTCCTTTCACACTTCTCAAGTATTTCATTTCGGTGGCCTGTAATTTACTTTTCTGCATATTTGTTAATATCCACGATTCGCAACCGAAAGTGAGGATTGGTCTGAATATCGTCTTGTATACAAGTACAAGATAAATAAATAATAGTACAAGTACAAGATAAAATCGTACAAATAAATATTTATTAAATATAAATACGTAGATTTTTGACAACCTCTGAGTAAAGAAAAATGAAAACTGCTGACTATAAAATGACAATTGGAAATAATTATCTATCTTAATATAAATATAAAACACGATGGTTAAATTATTACCAGAGTAGCTCTTATATGGAGCGTACCCACAACTTACATCTAGGTTTAACAACAACCCTTCACCAAATAATAGTACGATTGTAATACGTACAGCACGGGTAGCGGGTAGA
Source organism: Diabrotica virgifera virgifera (assembly GCF_917563875.1). NCBI lineage: Eukaryota > Metazoa > Arthropoda > Insecta > Coleoptera > Chrysomelidae > Diabrotica > Diabrotica virgifera. Next base: position 132,210,530 of record NC_065448.1, read on the forward strand.
AACTCTTTAAATTCTTGAAGATAGTCCTATCACTGAAAATGAATCAATCCCTGCCTTCCGCAGATTCCGGGGTTTCCTGACCCGGGAAACTAGTACCTGTTTAGGGTTCCTTGTCTAGGGCTACAGATGCGGAGCTTCGGTACGGTGTGGATGACGGAATTGGCAACCCTCGATTGTTGGGGTAATATAGAATCAAAACAGTAGCGTTTGATCCAGAATGGACGGCTACGAACAGCGTCTGGCCCAAAGTGAGCGGCTGATATAAAACTCACCAACTCGTCTAATGCGATAATGAAAAATGCGATAATGGAAAAATGCTGGGAATTTGATCGTGAGCTTCGCTTCATAAGATGTTCATAGATTTTAAACAAGCATTTGATAGAGTATGCAGGGATAGACTGTGGACAGCGATGCAGGAGCTTGGCTTTCCAAAAAAACTAGTCAGGTTGATACGGATGTGTATGGAACAGTTACGATGTGAGGTGGGAGTTGGACAACAATACTCGGAGACATTTGAAATAAACAATGGACTAAAACAGGGAGATTTACTTTCACCACAACTCATCAATTTAGCTCTGGAGCACATAATTAGAAGTGCAAGAATAGAAAAACTCTATACAGTATTTCATAGAGAAGGACCAAACTTACTACTGGCATTTGCAGACGATATGGATCTAATAGGTAACACACGATTAAGGATGAAGGAGACTTTCGTGAGGTTCAAGAAGGAAGCAGAGAAGATGGGGCTCCAAATCAACGAAAACAAGACGAAATATATGTATATGAGCCGCAATAACCAAAGCAGAGACAGAATTGTCCAGAACATTACCATCGATGACTTTAGCTTTGAGCGCGTTAGAGAATTCAAGTATCTTGGAACAACAATAACTGAAGATAATAAAGGATCACAAGAAATCAACAACAGGATACAGGTCGGCAACAGATGTCTTTTTGCCCTCCAAAATCTTATAAAATCCAAACTATTAACAAGACGTACGATGATACAAGTCTATAAAACAATCATACGACCCGTTGTGATGTATGGAAGCGAAACGTGGACGATAACAAAGGCAAACGAAGAGAGACTCCTTGTTTGGGAAAGAAGAATCCTACGGAAGATCTTTGGTTCTGTGCTGGATGAAGCATCAGGGCAATATAGGGTAATAACTAACAAAGAGCTCGAAGAACTTTACCCAGACGCCAACATCATAAAAGAATTAAAGTCCAGAAGACTCCAATGGGCGGGACACCTCAGAAGACATTCTGACCAAATAACAGTAAGACTGGTGTGGGAGGAAGTCCCAATTGGAAGGAGACCACGCGGACGCCCTCGACTCCGGTGGCGAGATATAGGGTGCGCCAAACCTCTGGTTTTCTTTGATTACGGCTAAACTATGAGATATACAAAAAAATGTTTATAACAAAACTAATGTGTATCAAAGAGGTCTATATTCTAAAATTATTTTTGATTATACAGGGTGAGTCAGAACGACGGTATGAACTAAAGTTGTATTTTTTAAATGGAATAACCTGTATATTAAATCATTTTTGAATATATTATTTAAAAATATGAAAAGTATAAGGTCTTATAGGCCTAAAGTTAATAATTTTTGAAATATTTACATTTTTGTTGAAAAAATGGTAATATTTATAGGGTTGTGGATTATGTTTCCAAAGAAATAAAAATTTAAGTGATAGGTCAAAATTTTTAAAATATAGTGTTATTTTTAAATAATTTAATATTTTTTACTTTAAGCCATAAAATATACAGTGTGATCACTATTTGCAAATACAACATTTTCTCATTTTTTTTAAATGGGACACCCTGTATATTAGTTTTGCATTTTGTAGTAAATATTACAACCTTTCTTTTGGTATAAGGTTGTATGTACCTAGCATGTTTCGTTTTGTAGATATTTTAAAAAAAACTATAGATTTTACGTTTTTGCGGATTTTTTATTCAAAAATTTTTTTGCAAAAAAAATAATTATAATCTGGTTTTAGAAACATACACTAAAATATAAAATATGAAAATAAAAACATAATTAAAGATTAAAATAAATCGTACGCTAGTACAATTCAATTGAATTTAATAACTTTTAATTATTTTATAAAAAATATTTTACCATTTTAATGAATGCATAAATTAGTTACTAAATTAAATAAACAACCAAATTTTAAATCAAGCGTAGTAATTTTTCTACTACAGCAACTTTCCTGTACCAAATTAATTGTTAGTTAAATTGTATTTAGTTAAACTTCTAATTTACCTTTTAAATTTACTTACAAACATCATACATCTTGAGAATATAAAAATTATTATAAAGTATGCCTTAAAACAGCTGAATGTTAAATGTACCAGCCAAATTATTTATTAATATAAATAGTATTTACTGGTGTCACAAAAGCTGGTAATACTTTTGTAGTTGAAATTTTTGTAACAATTTTTTATATTTTAAATTTAAATTTTTTAACCGAAAAATTTTTGGATATGACATTTGTTTTGGACGAAACCATTAGAAATTATTACCAGCTTTTGTGACACGAGTAGGTACATAGATACTATTTACTTCTTAATATACTTCCATAACGTTCATTTGTTTCAAAGCATACTTTATACGTTCTCAAGATGTAGGTAAATTAAAAAGTTATTAACTGATCTTAATCGTAAATACAATATAACTAACAATTAATTTGGTACAGGAAATTTATTGCGGTAGAAGAATTACTACGGTTGACTTAAAATTTGGTTGTTTATTTAATTTAGTAACTAATTTATGCATTCATTAATATGGTAAAATATTTTTTGTAAAATAATTTAAAGTTATTAAATTCAATTGAATTGTACTAGCATACGATTTATTTTAATCTTTAATTACGTTTTTATTTTCATATTTTATATTTTAGTGTATGTTTCTAAAACCAGATTATAATTATTTTTTTGCAAAAAAATTTTTAAATAAAAAATCCGCCAAAACGTAAAATCTATAGTTTTTTTTTAAATATATACAAAACGAAACATGCTAGGTACATACAACCTTATACCAAAAGAAAGGTTGTAATATTTACTACAAAACGTAAAACTAATATACAGGGTGTCCCATTTAAAAAAAATGAGAAAATTTTGTATTTGCAAATAGTGATCACACTGTATATTTTATGGCTAAAAGTAAAAAATATTAAATTATTTAAAAATAACACTATATTTTAAAAACTTTGACCTATCACCTAAATTTTTATTTCCTTGGAAACATAATCCACAACCCTATAAATATTACCATTTTTCTCAATAAAAATGTAAATATTTCGAAAATTATTAACTTTAGGCTTATAAGATCTTATACAAATTTTTCATATTTTTAAATAATATATTCAAAAATGATTTAATATATAGGGTGTTCCGTTTAAAAAAATAAAACTTTGGTTCATACCGTCGTTCTGACTCACCCTGTATAATTGAAAATAATTTTAAATTATAGACCTCTTTGATACACATTAGTTTTGTTATAAACATTTTTTTGTATATCTCATAGTTTAGCCGTAATCAAAGAAAACCAGAGGTTTGGCGCACCCTGTATAGCAGGAGACCTAAGCGCGATGGACGTGGAGAATTGGATGGAGGTTGCTCAAAACAGAAAACAGTGGAGGCATGTTGTCGAGTCGGCTAAAACCCACGAAGGGTTGTAACGCCATGGAGTAAGTAAGTAAGTAAGTAACTCGTCTAGCCAGCCTGGTGTTTTAAGGCTACACATCCTTCGAACTACATAGAAATGGCGAATACTAAAACGAACGGAAACAGTCCCCAGGTGGGTGTGGTATGTAATGCCAAGTCCCACACCCAGAAAAGGGTCTGCCTCGTGGAATCTGGGGGAGGCAAGAATTCGCTTAATATACACAAAATTTACATCGGAACATATAGCATCAGAATGGTGAAGACAGAAAATAACCCAGAAGAGTTGCAAGAAGAACTTAAGACCATACAATGAAAATCAGGGCACACTTTGTACCAATACAGTTCAGAAAATAACCAGTGTATAGGAGGCGTAGGCTGTCTGGTGCAAAAAAGAATTAGAAACTTGGTAACTAAATTTCAAGCGATTTCTAATAGAGTTATCTATCTGGTAATAAAACTAAATTGTAGATACAGCATTCAAATAATCCATTGTTATGCGCCAACTTCTTCTGCAGATGATGAAGAGGTAGAACAACTTTATGAATACATTACAAAAGCCAGAAACCGATAGAAAACATATTATATAATCATTACGGAAGATTTCAACACTAAAATAGGAAAGAACGAAAATAACAACGACAACGAATATATTGGACATTTTAGACTGGGAAGTAGAAATCACAGGGGAGTATGGTCTCAAATTTCATCATCAAAGGAAAATTATTTTGCTTAAATATATTCTACAAGAAAAAGATGCAGAGAAAATGGACGTGGCACAGCCCAGACGGCAAAGTAAAAAATGAAATTGACTTTATACTCTCTAACTTCAAAAACATTGCTAAAGATGTTACTGTACTAAATTCTGTCAACACTGGTAGTGACCATCGATTAGTTAGGGTGAGAATAGAAGTAAATACGAAATTCGATAGAAGAAAATTATTAACACAGGATAAATTACCAAACATAGAAGCGCTAGAAATGAAAAAAGGGGAATATTAAAGTGAACTGAAAAAGAAACTAGGACCTGTACCAGTATTCAACACGAAAGATATAAATGAAATAACACAAAAATTAACGAATGACATAACATCAAATTAAAAATAGAAAAGCTTCCGGCGAGGATCGTATAATGTCTGAAATGTTAAAAATGGGCGGCAACACCGTTGTAGAGGTTGTGGAAGTCTTGCTGTCTAATAGTGTCTAATAGAGGAAAGAATACCCAGTCTGTGAGAAAACGCCGAAATAATACTTTTAAAAAGGAAAGAAGACGCTACTAATATTGAAAACTACAGACCTATAAGTTTGTTGTCACACTTATACAAATTGCTAACAAGAATAATAACCAACCACATAACACAAAATCTTGATTTATATCAACCGGTTAAATAGGCGGGATTTAGAAAAGGGTTTGGTACTAACGATTACTTACAAACTATCTGAACACTGGTAGAAAAAACCACAGAATATAATGCACCTTTACATATGGCATTTATTGACTTTTACAAGGCTTTCAATAGTATTGAAACCGGGTCCTTTTTGTCAGTCCTAAGAGATGCTCGAATAGACTCACGGTACACTACAGTCATTAAATACATTTATGAACATATGGAGACATTCCACATCAAAATCAATGAAGACGAAAAAACCGAAAAAATACGCCTTGTTTAAGGTATTAGACAAGGTGATACTATTTCACCAAAACTTTTTACCTTAGCAATGGAGAATGTACTCAAATAGCTCGACTGGGAGGAAAAAGGTCTAAACATTGATGTGTACGTTTGAGTCATTTGAGGTTTCAGTACAGATATCAAGGAACTGGAGCAAATGATGGAGGAATTAAACCAGCAGTCAAATAACATAGATCTCAAAATGAATCTTCAGAAAATAAAAATAATGAGTAATTTACAAACTAGTCTTCTTATTGACAACGTCAGTCTTGAAAATGTAGACCACTATATATATCTTGGACATACCATTAAAATCGGCAAAGAAAACCAAATACCTAGCCGAAATAAAAAGACGCATACAATTGTCTTGGGTAGCATTCGGCAAGTTAAGCTTTATCTTGAAGAATAAAGATATTATACCAATGTGTCTAAAACGTAGAGTTTATGATAAAATTATCTTGCTTGTAACTATATATGGTCTGGAGACCGTGGTCTTTACAAAGGAAACCTTAGTGCAGCTCAGAACAACCTAAAGAGCGATGGAGAGGGCCATTCTAGGGATTACAACAAAGATTACTGATTTCGCAGAATGTTTAGCCAATTTAAGTGGCAATGGGTCGGACATGTTGCCCGAGATAATCCAGAAAAATTGACAGAGAGACTAACAAACTGGAGACCAAGAGAGAAAAGGCGAGGAGTAGGCAGACCGAAGAAGAGGTGGACAGATAATATCGAACAAGTCGAAGGCAAGCAGTGGATGAGAATTGCCAAGAGTAGAAATCAATGGAAGCAAATGGAAGAGCCCTTTGTCCAGCAGTTGACGAGCACAGGCTGAAGAAGAAGAAGAAAAATACGTACAGCAATGGTAAATACTACAGAACAAACACTAATATAATTAATGGAGGATTATTCACAATGAATAATCTCCGTGTCTGTCAAGTAGTTAAAAATAGGCACCAGCCTGATTAAGGTGAACCTACGGTTTACTTGATATATAAAAATCCTCTGCTTCGACGCGTAGTCACTAAAAAATATAACAATTAAAATGGATAGCTATTCTAAGGGAATAGCGTCCAGAGATATAATTCAAGTTGATTAAATGAATTAAAGTAAACAAGTTAATCAAATAAGTTAAGTTAAATATAATGATTGAATAAAGAAATTTAAAAGTTATATGAATAAGTTATAAACTAGCAAATTAAGAGTAAAAAATATAAATTTAAATTGGTAAGTGGAGAAAAGCAAGGTTAGTAATAAAAATATGAAGTTAATTAAGTAAATTAAGTAAAGAAGTGGTACAAGTAAAAGGATATATTGTCCTTTTACTTGTACCACTTATTTACTTAATTAACTTTATATTTTTATTACTAACCTTGCTTTTCTCCACTTTACCAATTTAAATTTATATTCAAAGGCATATATAAAGGCAAAGAGAATCTCATATGGGGAAAAAGACGATTTGAGCTCAAATTCTTTTGACCAGAGAATGTGCAGGTTCAAATTAAGTCAAATTTCTGAGCTCAGTAACTTTTGAACGAAATAACCGATTTTCGAAATTAGATATGCGTCGGAAATGTAATGGTAGGAGAGCCAAAGCGGGGATTTTTTCAGTTACTTGAGCGCGTCAAAATTTTCACATGGGAGAGACCTTTTACCCTGTAAATGTACCTCTGTCATATATTGGCTCTTAATACCGAAAATTTCGTTAAAGGAGGCCCGAAAAAAAAAAGTATCCTTAGAAAAACTCGAAATCGTCAAATTAAGATAAGATAAGTTAAGTACGTGCAAAACAGTGTGCCTTTCAAAAATTTGACGATTTGAGCCAAGCGTAAGAAAATGGGAGAGTCGAATATTTCGCGAAATTAACGTCAGATCGGAAAACTAAAAAATGCTGTTTTCAAAAACTGTTTTTCAAAAATATATCAAATGATACCAAACTCGACCTGGTAGATTTCAAATTTTAAATAAGAATTTTAAAAAATCAGACCGAAAAACTGCAAATTACACGTATTCAATATTTTTCAAAAATCTGTCGAATGGCACCAAACACGACCCCTCACGGAGGTGGAGTGGTGGGTTACTTTAAAACCTTAAATAGGAGCCCCCAATTTTCATTGCAGATTTGGATTCTTTGCTTAAAAATAAGCAACTTTTATTTGAAAAATTTTTAGAATTATGGATATATTGCGCTATAATAAAAAAAAAACGATTGTTATAAATGCAAAATTAAATTAAGAAATGGGAAGTCCCACATTTTATGGAAAATTTGCCTTAACTTTTTTGGTCACTATTCACAATCCAATAGGTCCCCATAACGCTTTAGTAACTGAAAATTTAACATACTTTCCTCCCCCACTATATTTACCAATAAGCCGCAGAAGTCAAACAAAATTTTTTTAAATTTTTGGGAATTTTGTGGACGAGAACGAAAAACAGACCTCAAATGGGGAGGGTAGTAAAACCCATACTTTTGGACCAAAATGGATGTTTGATTTATCGATTGGCTGGTCCTCTACTAAACTTTAAGATGGGATTTGGCTTATTTTTCTATTCAGTCAGAATAAAAAACTTGGCGTATATTATAGTGTCGCCACTGGCGAGAACTACCGTTCTTTGGAATAATATGATGTGTTTTTAACTATATTTTATGAATTTAAAATAAATGCTACGATAATTAATAATAATGTGTTTTAACAATATATTTTATAACTTTAAAATAAATGCTATGGAACGTAATAGTTGTTATTTATTCAGAGTAACACACGTTGTCAAGGTAGTCGATATCGAGGTTAATGTAGTTTATGCCTTGTTAACTCTGCATCCGATACAGACTCCATTTGAGCAAAAAATCCAATTTTGTACTCGATTTAATTTTCACCGAGCAATGGAAAGGCACTAAACCAAAATGCACCAACTTTTACAGAATTGCAGATCTTGTCAGAAACTCTCATCAATATCCAATGAATATGACAATTTTTTACATTAGAAGTATATCTAATGAAAAGGATATAATTTAAGTAGAATTTTACGTTCAATTAAACTGTAAGCTTTAAATTAAAATGATTTTTTAAACTAAGCATAGGGTGATTCATTAAGGATATCCAATGTGTAAGTTATAGATTCTAGGCCTCAAAATATTAAGACATAACTCAAACCGCTTATATAAAATGTTGCTCCTTACTAAGTTACAGGGTGTTTTATTAAAAATTTAAAAGATATTTGTACCCACTACTTTAAAACTACTTAACGTATTCTCCTCATACTTGTCAAAAGTTGCAGGTACTGTACGCCTTACTAAATTATGGTAAACAAACTTATCCAGCTGCAACCAGAGGTGCACTACAGGTGAAAGTATATGGTTGACCCTTCCCATATTCTACGTCTCTCGTGGAATTACTATTTTATTGCAATTTTTCCATTCTCCAATACTTTCTATGTGAATAATATACTTTTCAATCGTAATGATCAAATCATTCGCTTTCGAGATATTTTAATTTAAAATGCAGCGGCGCAATTAATACACTAACCGAAATAACTGTGCCATTTCATATTTAACTTTATATCGTTAAAAATAATGATTTTATGGTTTGTAATAAGAAGTAAGTTATTTAGATAGAAAATATTAGACAATCTAAAAGGTCCACTAAAATAGCAATTCAGTCAGTGAAGGGTCAACCATTCACTTGTCCCTGTCATACGCATCTGGTGGTAACCAGAAAAATTATTTAACATAATTTAGGAGGATGTATGGTACCTACACTTTCCTCCGAGTATGACAAAGACATGTCAAATATAAATGTAACCCAATGGCAGGTTATAAATTAAGTCACATATTCTGGGATCAAGAATAGTTCGATTAAACTTAACTTACCTTTGTACAAATGTGCACATAAAAAAGTTACAGCCCTTTGAAGTTATAAAATGAAAATGGTTTTTTTTTTAATATGTGTATCGAAAACTATTAAAGATTTGAAAATGCACATATGGCATTTTTATGGCAGGAACATCTTAATAAAATAAAAGTAAAAATTTGTGCAGCCCACAAAAAATTTATGGGATCTTTGTTCCCTTAAACTCTCCAAATATTTGTGTACATTCCAACTAAATTATTATTGCTGTACCATTAGTTTTTTCTTTTTCTTATTGGCTTTGAATTGCTTGATCCATTTAGCTACGATAAATAATAAATTACTGTTTGCTACAATATCTTAAATATAATAACATTATGTGCATTTGCGGGCATATAATACTTATGCACGCTTATAAATAAATAGGTAAATACTAATAAATAAAAAGCAAATAAATGCGGAAAAGGAAGTGGAAAAATTAAATTGACCAGAAGGTATACTTTTCATTCAGGGCCCTAACCAACTTAAATTAATCTACAAATAGGGAATTAGACAAAAATACTAAATACTAATACTAAATATTAATAAGTTTTTTCACAGCGCTTCAACCCGGTTCAACACCTCGCAAGTTTATGTCCTCTTAGTGTTTTTATTTTTTTTTTAATTTAATATACTTTTTTTTAAATTTGATTTGTTTTTACTTTGTTTGCTTCCTATTTTTTTGTTTTTTAATATTTTTTTTGTTTTTTCTTTTTTTTCGTTTTTATTTTTTTTTAAATACAATATATACAATATATGAAGAGGTGTGGCAAAAACAAGCTATCCCTAGAGACTGGCAGAATAATATCATCGTACCAATATAAAAAAAGGAGAACATATTAAACTGCGAAAACTACAGAGCTATAGTCCGTCCGCTATAACTTTTCCAATGCGGTACGATTCATTTTCAATCAAGTTAAGTCAAAACACAAAGTGAAACGTACGCCGATGTGTGTAGTATATAGTATACAGTATACAAAATGTATATACACATCGACGTTCGTTTCAATTTATGTTTTGACTTAATTTGATGGAAAATGAATCGTACCGCATGGGAAAAGTTATAGCGGACGGACTATATATGTCTGTCATCAGTATGCTTTAAAATGTATACAAAAATAATAGAGAAGAGAGTAAGGCAAGACTTTAGACCAGGAAGACAAACAAATGACAACATATATATCATCAGGAACCTAACCGAAAGATGCTTAGACACGGGGGGAAAACTGGTATTAGCATTCATAGACCTAAGGACAGCATTTGACACGATAGAAAAAGAAAAATTATAGGGGAATGCTTGAGGAAAATAAATGTACCAAACAGATTGATACAAATTATAGAAAGTACTTACAAAGAGGTAAAAGGAAGAGTACAAATAACAGGCGAACGATCAGAAGAATTTAACTGGAATAGAGGTATTAAACAAGGAGATAGTCTCAGCCCTTTGCTGTTCATAATCGTAATGAACGAATTAATAAGAAAAACTAGAGCAAGAACCAACCAACTACATACACTAATAGGTTACCATAGATTACAACCGGTAACAATAGAGTCCTTAATGTATGCGGACGACATAGTACTAATAGCAGATTCCTAGAGCAAAATGCAGAAACTAGTGGATATATGGGTAGAGGAAATAGAAGAGCTAAAAATGGAAATAAACGAGGAATAAAGTAAGAGAATGATAATCAACGGCAAAGAAGATAATAAAATAAAGATATAGTGCAAAAACTCAGAACTGGAAATGGTTACAACTTACGAATACCTAAGAAGTATCATTATTAACGACGGAAAAATAGACTGGGAAATAACAAATAGAGCAAAGAACTCAAACAAGTTATACTATGCCTTAGCCGCAATACTGGGAAAAAAACTTGCAAGAGAGACAAAAATAAACATATATAACACAATAGTGATACCGACTGTGCTCTATGCAAGTGAAAACTGGGCAGTTCTGGAAAAACATAAGAACAGAATAAATGCAATGGAGATGAGACATTTAAGAAGGATAGTTGGAAAGACAAAATGGGATAGATTAGGCAACGAGACTATTAGGAGAATGACCAACCAAGAACCAATAATGAATAAACTAAAAAAGAGACAAATGAATTGGTATGGGCATTTGATGAGGATGCAACCCAACAGAATTGCGAGAAAAGTCTACGAAGAAAAGAACATTGTAAAAAGAAAAAGAAGCAGACCATGAAAAAAATGAATACAGCAAATAGTAGAGGCGGGAAAATTAAAGGAAAATCACTCAAGGAATTAAAAATAATGGCAGAAAACAGAAAAGAATGGAAGAGATGGGTTAATGTAAATTAAAATAGCAATCCCAAATCCGACACCATGATAGGGTACAACGAAGTGGAGAAATTAAGAAGGATGTTTTTTTTTTTTATTTTTTTAAATAGGTATACATTTTTATACAATTTTATTCTTATTACCTCCCTGCAAAATTTTACTTATTAGAATTTCGCAGGGTGCTAATATTACATAATGATAAACATAAAAAACAGTAATTGCTAAACACATTCAACCGAACTCATTCAATATAAAAAAAATTCCTCTTAGTCCTTTTTACCATTAGTTAAACTCAATGTTTTTAAAACTTTTTTGCCTACTAATATTTTTTCGATAAGCTAGATTTTACGAAAAATAATGTGAGAATATATTCGCCTATTAATTTTTATTAGAGTTTTCAAAAAACTTGTACAGGGTGAAATTTTATGAGCGACACGAACTACACGAACATATTTTTCAATTTGAATAAACCAGTTGATTAGGTGGTACTGGTGTAACATTTGACCAATATTCCAGATACATCAAATTTGTGCAAAAGTTATGACGAATGGAAACATCAGTCAAAAGTCGCAAATAACCATGCATACTTTTAAATTCTAGTAGCAAACAGCGTTTAATTTATATTTTTTATTCCCCATGGGGGTCTCTATACGATACGACGTAAGTAGGGCTATTTACAGTTCCGTACGACTCACCATATATTATATTGCTAAAAAAATTGTTGAAATATTGTCCATTAAAATGCAGACATACACTATATGTGTATGTAAATCTTTCTTTTCTGCATCAAAGAAAATGACACTTTTTTCAACGTTTTCTGAGTTTCTCCATTTCGTCCCATTAGAGGTAATACTCACTAACTACACTTTTCAGAAAGTGGAGAAAAATCGATTTAAAGGTACAAATTGTTTTTTAAATTCACCTGACTTTAATATCGGAATTTTTTTAATCAAACCTTAAAGAGTAAATAAAAACAGATATTTTAAGCCGTATTTCGACACAGGAGCTATGATACAATCAATATTAGATACGTTTTTGTACTTAATGAGTTTTTCCATGAACACAATTATTGGATATTGATATCCTATTAGAGGTAAAACTCACTAACTACACATTGTACTTGATGAATTTTTCCTTGAACACAATTATTGGATATTAAGAATTTAATGAATTTGTCTCCATAAAATTTCGCTGACTTACAACAAACGAAATATCAAAAATAACAGCCTGTTATTTAAAAATTGAACAATGAATTTTGTTCTTCGAAAACAAATGCAATTCTTTCGGCATTTATGACAGCCACAAAAGTCGCCTGCATAATTTCAAACTAGATTATGTTACCCTTTATGTAAGCTATCACGGTTATAAAGAAATTTAATCTCATATTTCCTAACTAATCGCCGAACAAACAATGCACAAATATGATGTAACTACAGTTTGTACAGTTTCAACAATACAATGTAACATCCAAGTCGCCTGCTTAATCGCAAAATAGATTATGTTATCTAATGTATTGTTTTAAAGATCACTAAGTACCGATTCGGCATTCCAGATTGTAAGGAAAAATTCACCAAATGCAATAATAAGTTTTAATGAGTTTTACCCTGAAACCGAAATTCACAATATTGCACTCCATATTGGAAGGAAAAATTCACTAAGTGCAATTATACGTTTTAATGAGTTTTGCCCTGAAGCCTAAATTCACAATAATGCACTTAGTGAATTGAATTTTTATTCCCCATGGGGGCCTCTATAAGATACGACGTAAGTAGGGGTATTTACAGTTCCTTACGACTCACCATATATTATACTGCTAAAAAAATTGTTGAAATTTTGTCCATTAAAATGCAGACATACACTATATGTGTATGTAAATCTTTCTTTTCTGCATCAAAAAAATGACACTTTTTTTAACGTTTTCTCCATTTAGTCCTATTAGAGGTAAAACTCACTAACTAAACATTGTACTTGATGAATTTTTCCTTGAACACAATTATTGGATATTGAGAATTTAATGAATTTGTCTCCATAAAATTTCGCTGACTTACAACAAACGAAATATCAAAAATAACAGTCTGTTATTTAAAAAAATGAACAATGAATTTTGTTCTTCAAAAACAAATGCAATTCTTTCGGCATTTATGACAGCCACAAAAGTCGCCTGCTTAATTTCAAACTAGATTATGTTACCCTTTATGTAAGCTATCACGGTTATAAAGAAATTTAATCTCATATTTCCTAACTAATCGCCGAACAAACAATGCACAAATATGATGTAACTACAGTTTGTACAGTTTCAACAATACAATGTAACATCCAAGTCGCCTGCTTAATCGCAAAATAGATTATGTTATCTAATGTATTGCTTGAAAGATCACTAAGTACCGATTCGGCATTCCAGATTGTAAGGAACAATTCACTAAATGCAATTATACGTTTTAATGAGTTTTACCCTGAAGCCTGAATTCACAACAATGCACTTAGTGAATTGTACCATAAATTATCTCAGAAATTAGAAGGGTTAGAGGCCCAGGTGACTTCTCCAGGGCTGGGCAGTACCGTATCGAATTCAAATTGATGAGAATGTCAAAATCTCAAAAAAGTGCACTTAGTGAGTTTTACCTCTAATAGGACGATTTGTTGATTGGTGACAACAATAAATATCTTTCATTGTGTATTAAATTCAAACCACTACTTTGTAACAGCAACCATTCCTTCAATCTCCGTTACAGCATGGTTAAGTGATATGTATGACCTATAATGTTACACGGTATGGAGACATGGATGTTGAAAATATTTTCTACTAATAAGTTGAAGGCCTTCAAAATGTGGACCTTGCGAAGGATGTTCCACATACCATGACCAGATGAGGTGAGAAACGAGGAAGTCTTAAGAAGAGCAAATGCTGAGAGACAATAGCTCAACTTGATTAAGGTACGAAAAATTAGATACCTGAGATATATCCTGAGAGGAGAAAGATACTCCATCCGTCAACTAATCATCCAAGGAAACATTGAAGGCAATATCTGAGTAGGTCGCAAAAGATTGTCGTGGCCGAGAAATATACAGTGTGTCCCGAAAAGATTGGTCATAAATTATACCACAGATTCGGGGGCCAAAAAATAGGTTGATTGAACCTCACTTACCTAATACAATAGTGCCCACAAAAAAAGTTACAGCCCTTTGAAGTTACAAAATGAAAATCCATTTTTTTTTTCGTATATCGAAAACTCTTAGAGATTTTTGATTGAAAATGGACATGTGGTATTCTTATGGCAGCAACATCTTAAAAAATTAAAGTGAAATTTGAGCAAACCTTAAAAATTTTATGGGGGTTTGGTTCCCTTAAACCCCCCAAACTTTTATGTACGCTCCAATTAAATTATTATTGTGACACCATAGGGTAAACACAGTGTTTTTAAAAAATTTTTGCCTCCTAGTACTTTTTCGATAAGCCAGTGTTTATCGAGATATTTTGAATATTTGTCGAATCCACCACATATTTGTATACATAATATTTATGGTTAAGTACGATTATTTATAGAGACCTGTTATAATTTGAAAATATATTTATAATGTACATTTTTAGGTATATTAAAAAAAGGCAGATCTCGATAAAAGGTGACATCAAAAAAAGATTAAGAGACAAAAAATTTTAAGAACACTGTGTTTAATTAATGGTTCCACAATAATAGTTTAATTGGAACGTACACAAACATTTGGGGCGTTTAAAGGAACAAAACCCCATAAAATTTGTATTTAATATATGAAAAAAGAAGCCGCATCTCGATAAAAACCCGCTTATAGAAAAAATACTAGGAGGCAAAAAAGTTTTAAAAACGCTGTGTTTACCTAATGGTACCACAACAATGAATTAATTGGAACGTACACAAAAGTTTGGGGGGTTTAAGGGAACAAAACCCCCATAAAATTTTTATGGGGTGGACAAATCTCACTATAATTTTGTTTTAAGATGCACCTCCCATAAGAATGATACGTGTCCATTTTCAATAAAAAATCTCTGATAGTTTTGGATATACAGTGGAACCTCGATAAGTCGGCCTCCGATAACCCGGAAGTCCGGCTAACCCTGACCGATTTTCATAAGACAAAACAAACTTTTTTCCCTTTGACTGAGTTTTTTAACAAGAAATAAACAATACCGTATACAACTGTACTTATTTTAGATGTACTAACTGCATATGTATTTCAGGTTTTTGCATTTATAATCATATAATTTTATATACCATATTTTATTAATTTTTACCATATTCTCCGGCTAAACCGGATTTTCGATAACCCGGATCGGCCGCGGTCCCGATTAATCCGACTTATCGAGGTTCCACTGTATTTAAAAAAATCGATTTTCATTTTGTAACTTCAAAGGGCTGTAACTTTTTTTATGAGTACATTTGTACTAAGGTAAGTTAAGTTCAATCGAACTATTTTTGACTCCGAAATGTCTGATATAATATATGAATAATCTTTTCGGGACACCCTGTATATAACTGGACATGCATAAATACCACTGGCAAAATTTTGCATGCCGCAAAAGTTGGACGTTGACCTTAAGATAATTCGCCAACGCACTACAGATGCACGACACCATAAGGAGAAATATGTGTGTGTAAATCATAACTGGTAACTTTTAAAACTTTAAAAAGGGTAAACCCTGTAGTTGACTGTACACCTTCGATAAGACAACGTAGAATGAAATAAACACTTCTGTTGAATGTAGGTATACATATATGAATTTAATAATCGTTTCGTTTTGATTCAATTCGAGTCTCTTGCCATCCTCTGACATCTGATGTTTCGGAATATATTCCTTGTGAAAGAGGCTTTACAAGAAGACTGAATTGAACCAAAACGAAACGAAGAGGAAGTGCAAATATTAAAATTTTTGCACCAGAGTATGGTTAGACTCTCCTTTAACGGGGAATGATGAAATGAGTGAAAAATAATTTCCACCACGTCCAAGTAACCTGTTAACCGAGATACACTAGTACCAAGCGGAGTAGCTAGGAGAACACTCCAATAATGCGTCTTAGATTACTTATATGAAACGTGGTCATTTTGTACTCTAAAACCGAGTAAGGTGTGACAAAAAGAAAATAGTCGTTTCGTTTTGATTCAATTTGAGTGTCTTGCAATCCTCTGATATCTGATGTTTCGGAATCTGTTCCTTGTCAAAGAGGCTTTACAAGAAGACTGAATTGAACCACAGCGAAATGAAGAAGAAGTAAAAATATTACTGCGGTGCAAATATTTTAATATTTGTACTTCCTCTTCATTTCGCTGTGGTTCAATTCAGTCTTCTTGTAAAGCCTCTTTGACAAGGAATAGATTCCGAAACATCAGATGTCAGAGAACGGCAAGTGACTGGATATGAATCAAAACGAAACGACTATTTTCTTATTGTCATACCTTACTCGGTTTTAGAGTACAAAATTACCACGTTTCATATAAGTAATCTAAGAAGTATTATTGGAGTGCTCGCCTAGCGGCGGCGCTTGGTACCTCGGTTAACAGATTACTTCGACGTGGTCGAAATTATTTTTCACTCATTTCATATATGAATTTATTAAAAAATGCTTTAAAATTTTTTTGCAGTAGCGAAGAATTACAAAACACAAAACGTTTTCGCTCTATAGTGACCATCATCATTGTGAACCTGAAAATAATTAAACCACTTAATTTGAAAGTAAAGGGTAAAACTTTGATTGTTGAAAAAATAGAAAATGTGGTTATTAATTTCACTCGCACAAGAATTTGGAACTAGTCACTTAATTAGGTACCTATAAAAACCTCCAAATTACATTGTTGGCATATTTAACATTATAAAGTAAGCGACACTAAGGCGATGTATTAAGATTATTGAGAACCATGTGGATGTATTTCATACTTACATCCACATGGTTCTTAATAATCTTAAAACATCGACTTACTGTCACCTACTTTATAATGCTAAATATACCAATAATAAAATTTAGAGGTCTTTACATCTAATGAAGTAGCTAGTTCCAAATACTTGTACATCGGACGTAAGTAACCACATTTTCTAATTTTTCAACAGTTAAAATTTTACCCTTTGTTTTCAAATTAAGTGGTTTACTCATTTCCAGGTTAACACCGATGATGGTCAGTTTATACCGAAAACGTTTTGTGTTTTGTAATTTTACACTATCTTATGGATAAATTTTAAAGATTTTTTTAATAAATTCATGTATACCTACATACATAGAACTTCATTCTACGTAGTAGTAACTTTAGTTTGGAATTTCTCTTATTCGAGAGTTTATTTGACCTAATTTGACACAGAAATATCTAGTCTATTTGCGAAAATATAATCATTCTGATTTTAAGTTACTGCTTTGTTTAATCTTCTTTTGCCCTACTGCTCCATCAGTGTTCTGGTTTTTCTAGATAAATTAATTTATCGGTGGTTTGTACTATATAAATTATAGATGAATATTTCCATCGAAATTAATAAGAAATGGAAAACAAAGACAAGAATATATATTTCAATATATTATTATTAAATTTGGTGAAAAAATTCTCTACACGTTTAAAAATAAAGTATCCGCTTCAAACAATGCCTACTATTTTATTTGATATAAATTGACATTCAGTTTATTCCCTGAAAATAAATTCCATTACAAGTTTTCGACTTGATAAAAGTTATCAAGACATATATAGCTCTACAAATTGGCCAAAATTATCAGACTGGAAACAATCTTCTTATAAATAAAAATAGGAAGGTAGAACGCCAGCTGTAACATCAAACTTCGTAGTTTTTATTTTTCTAGGTCAACCTCTAAAAATTTTTATTAATATGTACATAAATTTGGCAGAAAACCATCTCCTGTTGTTGATTTACTACATTGATATTGATTTAGTGAAATATGTTATCACTCCCGTTTTATTTTCTATTCTAGACGAAGAATTTTTTATTTAATGTAAACAGATAAATTTCTATAACAGAACAATAAAAAACCAAAAATTTTAATTTTGAACATTGAGATGTACGTTTTTATTTGTGTTTGAGTATAGACCAGGGCGCATCTGTAAAAATATTAGTACATTTGGACGTTGAGAGGTGACTCAAATTTTTTTGCAGAAATTGCTTGAAAATAACTCAAATAATAATATTTGAGTTATCCTCCCTCTCAAAAAGGTACGGAACATTGTTTAAATAATCAAAATATCACAAAATGAAGGAAAAATTCGATTTTTTTCTTCGTTTTTTGATTATAACTTTGAAAGTATTCATTTCCGAGGAAAGTTGTGCTGACATAAAAGTTGTGTAATTAAATTTCCTACAATACAGAGTAGGTTAATAATTTTAAAAATAGTCACCCTTGTTGCAAAATAGCAATAATTGCGAAAAAAAACATAAAAAAAACAAGTATTCGCAATTTACGTTTTTCAACCATTTATGCTACACCAAGGACCTTCATATTTTACTCAGGAAAACTATCATCATCATCAATGGTGCTACAGCCCTATGAAAGAGCCTCGACCTTCCCAAGTCTATTACTGCCAGTCAGTCCTATCCATTGCCAACCGTTGCCAGTTTGCTGCGCCTATTTTTCTCCCATCCTCATCTACACCATCTTTCCATCTAAGTTTTGGCCTACCCCTATTTCTACTTCCCACAGGTTGTGACATAAGGATTCTTCTAGGAGGGTTGTTATGCTGTGATCTTGCTAGATGTCCTGCATATCTTAGTCGTCCTATTCTTATAAGAAATACTACGTCTTATCCACCAAATATATGTTTATATCTGTGGTATACCTCGTAGTTGTACCTCCTCCTCCAAATACCATTTTCACAGATGCCACCGAATATGCCTCTCAGGATGCTTCGTTCAAATATAAGCAGAAGGTTTTCATCTGCCTTGGAGATGGTCCATGTCTCCGATCCATATGTCAACACTGGTTGTATAAGGGTTTTGTATATGGTTATTTTTGTTTTTTGGCTTAAGTTTCTGCTTCTCATATGTCTACTCAGTCCAAAATAGCATTTGTTCGCTAGGATTATCCTTCGCTTGATTTCTTCTGTCATGACGTCTTCCTTGGTGATAAGGGAGCCTAAGTAAGTGAATTTGTCCACCACTTCAAAGGTAGAGTTATCAACAGAGAATTGGTGACCGATGTTTATGGCTCTATTGTTGGGTGTTGATGCCACTATCTTAGTTTTCTCCTCGTTTACTGTCAGGCCCATATTTTTTGAGGCATTTGAGAAGGTGGTATACATTTCTTCTAGTTTGCGTGTTGTGCGGGCAACTAGGTCCACGTTATCGGCATATGCCAAAATTTGGGATGATTTATTAAAAATATTTCCTCTGTTGTCTATTCGGGCATCTCTAACCGCCTTTTCCAGAGCTATGTTGAAGAGGAGACACGCCAGCGCATCTCCCTGTCGCAGCCCAACATTCGTTTGAAACGCTTGTGATTGTTCGCCCTGTATTTCAACTTTGCAAACGAATTTACGCATTGTAGCTTTAACCAATCTTATCAGTTTGTCAGGGATGTGGAATTCATCCATGGCTTCATACAATTTATTTCTTAGAACACTATCATAGGCCGATTTAAAATCTACGAAAAGGTGGTATGTGTCGATATTGAATTCATTGGTTTTTTCCAGTATTTGTCTTAGCACAAAGATCTGGTCTGTTGTTGATCGACCAGAATATGCACTTAGGCGACCATATAAGATGCTCGAAAATATTTTGTAAGCTGTATTAAGGAGGGTTATTCCCCTATAGTTTCTACATTCCAATTGATCACCCTTTTTGTGTAGCGGGCAAACGATTCCAAGACACCACTCTTCCGGGACTTGTTCCTCATTCCAGGCTCTTAGTATTATTTTATATATTTGATTAGTCAGGGTAGCACCTCCATATTTAATAAGTTCCGCGGATATACCATCACTTCCTGGAGATTTATTATTTCTTAGGTGTTTTATTACATCCCGTACTTCTTGAATTGATGGAAGCTCTAATGGTGTATTGTTGGTTGCTCTTGGGTTCGGTTGATTTGGATCTTCTACTTCGATGGTAAGTAGTTTTTTATAGTGTTCCACCCACCTTGTCAATATTTCTTTTTTTGTATTGAGTATTGAGCCCCTCCTTATCCTTACATAGTCTTAGCCTTGGTTTGAATTCCTTTCTTGCATTATTCAGAGTTTTATAGAATTTTCTTGTTTGATTTTCCTGTTTTAATGCCTCAAGTTCTTCTAGTATTCTATTTTCATAAGTTCTCTTTTTTCTTCTATGAATGCACTTCCCTTCTCTTCTAAGGTCTTTATATTTTTGTTGTTTTTCTCGGGTTTTCCTGTGCTGCATCTGGTTATATGCATCGTATTTCGTGCAGAAAAACTATATGATATAATAAAACAATACTGTAAATTTCATTAAGATCGGTTTAATAGATTTTGCAAAATAAATTTTGAAATCCAGCTTTCGCAAAAAAAAAATCATTTTTTCAAAATGTTACAGGACTGAAAATAAAGCAGATAGCAAGTTGAAATTTTTTTGCGTATAGAAGTGTACCGTACCTTTCATTTGTAATTTGCAAAATTAAAATTGATTAACTACCACGGCGTCAGGAATTTTTTTAAATAAACATTAATTATTGGTGCTACGCCCAGGACAGCGGATAGTTTGCTCTGATTGGGTATTCCAATGACCTGTGATAATGATTGATACATTTTAATTTTTATTACATTTCGATAAAAATAAATTAATTTGTTTATTGCAAAATAAAAACACATACTCTGTCCTTTTAAATAACACTTTTGTTAGCAAAAACTGTCTTTGTTCATATATTTTAACTTAGAGGATATAAGTTTATTATTTTTAAACATATGCAATTGTTTAAACAATATTTCACAAACAATAATAAAATTAGTTTGATTTTTGTGAAATTAAAATATTAAAATTCAACAAAATATAGAGTAAGAAAATAATATATTAAATAAAGATTGGAAGTAATTTTGGTGCCAATCAACTTGTGTGAATCGAACACCGCTGTCCTGCGCGTAGCACCAAAAATTAATGTTTATTTAAAAAAATTCCTGACGCCGTGGTAGTCAATCGATTTTAATTTTGCAAGTTACAAATCAAAGGTACAGTACACTTCTATACGCAAAAAAAATTCAACTTGCTATCTGCTTTATTTTCAGTCCTGCAACATTTTGAAAAAATGAATTTTTTTTGCGAAAGCTGGATTGCAAAATGTATCTTGCAAAATCTGTTGAACCGATCTTAATGAAATTTACAGTATTGTTTAAATATATCATAAAGTTTTACTGTGTAAAATATGAAGGTCCTAAGTGTAGCATAAATGATTTAAAAACGTCAAATGCAAATACTTGTTTTTGTATATTTTTTTGCAATTAGTGCTATTTTGCAACAAGGGTGACTATTCTTAAAATTATTAGCTAATTCTATGTTGTAGGAAATTTAATTACGCAACTTTTATGTCAGTAAAACTTTTCTCAAAAATGAATACTTTTAAAGTTATAATCAAAAAACGAAGAAAAAAATCGAATTTTTCCTTCATATTTTGACATTTTGATTATTTAAACAATGTTCCGGACCTTTTTGACGGGGAGGATAACTCAATTATTATTATTTGAGCTATTTCCAAGCAATTTCTGCAAAAAAATTTGAGTCACCTCTCAACGTCCATCTCAAAACAGATGCGCCATAGTATTGAACTCCTTATAAAAATACAATAAATGTGAATAAATCTCACTTAATTGGCTAATGTCAAGATATTTTGTTTATGGGTTTTGCTGTTTCAGAGATTAAAGCCATATCAAGTTACACACATATAAGACGTATGAATAGAAACTGTTTAATTTTTCACATGCAAAAATAGTTGAATGCTAACGAACATGATAACAACATATATTTCAATGTTTTAGGTAGAGACTAATGGTAGGGGAGCCCAAGCGGGGATTTTTGCAGTTACTCGAGCGTATTAGATTATCATATGGTATAAACCTTATATCCTGCAGATGTACCTCTACCATATATTGGCGCTTAACATTGAGAAGTTCGTTAAGGGGGGCCAAAAAAATATCAATCATTAGAAAAACTCGAAATTGTCAGAATAATACAAGGTAAGTTAAGTACATGCCAGTGTATATTTCAAAAGTCAATAGCCAAATGAACGTCAGATCGAAAAACTAAATAACAAGTTTTCAATATTTTTCAAAAATCTATCGAACTATACCAAACACGACCGCCCACGGAGAGGAATGGGGGTAAATTTAAAATTTTAATTACGAACACCGCGATATTTCGCGAAATGAACATCAGATAGAAAAGGTGCAAAATACACGTATTCAATATTTTTGAAAAATCTATCGAATGGCAAAAAAACACGACACCCCACTGAGGTGGGTGGGGGTTACTTTGAAATCTTGGGAGCCCCCATTTTTTAATTCAGTTTCGGTTCCCTTACGTTATAATAAGTAACTTTTTTTCGAGACATTTTTTCGGATTATAGATAGATGACACTATAATCGGAAAAAACGATTGTTGAAAATAAAAAATTAATTTAAAAAACGGAAAGTCGCTTGTGGAAAACTTTTTTTTTGGTTTTAGACCCTATTCTTCACAACCCAATTGGTCCCCATATCGCTAGAGTAACTACAAATTTAGCATACTTTCCTCCCCTACTATTAAATCAATTAACACAAAACTAACTGCGTAAGTCGTATCAGTCGTTTCTAACTTCATTTATTTAAATTAGTGATCATGAAAGTTTAACTAACTATCAATTTGTCATTAATGGAAAAGACTACAAAAAATTCGGCATGTAATCCTGTAGTCTCAACTGTTTTGTTACGCCAGTCAATGGGAGCAAGAATAGGATATTACCTCCGAATTCTCTCCTACTACATGGATTTTAATGAAATTTTGGGCGTAGCCTCTACTTATCTACTAATTCAAAGTCTACCCTATGCCGATGTGTGCTTTTACCTTGGGGCTGGTTCCCACCCCGTCTTATGGGTGGAAACATTTTTGGTTAAAATTACCACGGAATACGCTAGAGAAACTAATTCTAAGCAAAAAGTATTCTAAATTTTTTTTTTGAAAACTCAATACTTTTTCAGATTATTCGTGGTTGAAAGTTGACCATTTTCATTGAAACATAATACCTTTTCTAACGGTTTTTTGCGAATACTTCAAAAACTATGAATCTAACTAAAAAACATATATTGAACATTTTTGTAGATTATAAAAAAACAAAGAGACACTTGCCTTTATAAATCTTCTAGTTATAATACAAAAACAGATATGGTAGGTGAAAATAGTTTGTTTTTTGATACATTCTCAAATTGGTGTATTAAATTTGAAATAACAGAGAAACGGTCAACTTTAGGTGTATAATGCTACTAATACCTTTTGTAGTGATTGAAAATTCCTTTAAAATGAGCTATATTAGAGGTCCATTAAATTAACACTAAGCGAGATAAACTGCAAACAAAATTGATAACTAATGTATTTTAAGAAAAAATGAGAAGTAATTTTAACCCCCATCCACCAAAATGTCAATGCATCGT
Organism: Diabrotica virgifera virgifera; assembly: GCF_917563875.1. Lineage (NCBI taxonomy): Eukaryota > Metazoa > Arthropoda > Insecta > Coleoptera > Chrysomelidae > Diabrotica > Diabrotica virgifera. Next base: position 132,234,640 of record NC_065448.1, read on the forward strand.
CTTCCTTCCACAACAACTTTTAGTATAGTGTTATTTCTATGTTGAAAAAGTTGGACGGGTTTAAAATGAGTGATTTTTGAAAAAAAAGATGAAATTTTAGAGCTCACTTTTAAATTTTCTTAAAAATCTCCTTTTTCTCCATGTACAGTGAAACCCCGATAAGTCGGCCCCGATAACCCGGAAATCCGGCTAACCCGGACCGATTATCATCAGATAAACATTTTGATTTTCAATATTTTATATTTTTCAATTTAATTGTGGCTTATAATGGGATTTATCTCATTATTTAGATATTTTAGAAATCCTTAAATTACCTTAAAGTATTCGTCAGATATTTATTTATAAAACAATAAATATTACGCATATTTGTTATAATAATTGCAAAGTAGAACACCTTAGTTAAAGTCCACGTTTTGCTTAGATAAACAAGGTCGATTATTCATTTTGACACACTAACGAGAATATATACAAACATATTTACAAAACGAAGTATTTGATAAATATGGGAACACGATCAGATTTGAGTGATTAGTGGGTCAGTCGAATTAGTTAGTTAGGCTTGGGAGGTTGCTGCCGTTAGAGCAGAATAATATCACGTATCAACTGAATACATTTATATGGCATTAGTTAACCAAATAAAGTAGTTATGAGTTCATAGTGCCTTCCTGTTAAACAAACCCCATTCCAGTATAGTAAATATCCAGCTACCACCATATGGCGACCTGAGAGACGGACTGGACTTCTGAGGCAGTAGAAAACAAGAAAGATGGCAAAAAACTGGAGGAAACGAAGGAAATTTGGGGTAAAGTACCAATCCTCATATTAATTGGTATCGTTAGATGGAGAATGGTGTAAGGAATGGGAAGGACTATATGGAGCTGGAGAGGCCAACGATAAGGGAGTCCAAATGGTAGACGTCGACATGAACGAAGGTTTAGAGACTTGGGACCACGCCCAAACGTCAAGAGGACAAAAATGGAAAGGAATGGACAGTACCTAGTGGACAGATTTGTAATCGTGAGTAACTTTTTAGCTATTTTTTAAATTGCATATACAGTCTCACAGATATGAATAGTTTTTTTTATTAATAAAATATAAATATAACCATTTAAGAAGAACTAGAATTATTAATTTTCACTTAAATATAATTAAATTAGGTAAAATTTTTTCGTATATTATTAAGTTTCAGAAGTATTTCCCCATATTAAATAATTCAGAAGATTTTTTTTTGTAATTACATTTCATATATAGATAATCTTAATCTTAATCGATAGTTTTACTTTAATAGAAACATAGCAATTCTTATATTATATCGTAAGTAACAAATATATATTAAAAGAATTATTTTTAACAATACGAGTAGGTAAATAGTAAATAAGTTTATTTTGATTTTGATGTAATTTATACTTGATGAAAATGCATTTTTGCATACGGAAGTTATTTTGTTTATAACGGTTTACTATTATACTATTTTTAAACTAAGTACTTCGAGTATAATATTATGATGATATGACGTGTTTGACATTGAAAATTGAAACGAATGAACTACATAGGAATTCGCTAAACGACAAATTTTTATGAAGAAAGTTTATTATGATAAATAAAATCAACCTGAAAATATAAGATATTAGTATTCGAACAATATGTTTATAAATAAGGAAAGATAAAAGAAAGTATTTTAAGATGATGGAGAAATTGGAAAATCCAGCATAAAGGACTTATATTGGAGACGGAAATGTCTCAATCAATGGAAATTTTTGTTGAGAAATGCACGTAAATGCAAAGATTTTTACTTATGATAAATATGACAAGACAAAGGAACATACCCTGAAAAGGAAAAAATTAAAAATGACTACGGAAAAGAAATAATTTTTTATACAAGGTGATTATACCACGTACAGACTAATAAAATTCGTCCTCGTGAGAGAGCCCACAACTACTGCCATAATGGCATATGGAGTTTTTATTGAGTAAACGAATTTCCTCGTGAGAGAGTGAATTATTTATATACAATGATTTTGTGACGAAAAGAAAGTCAGTTAAGAAATTATGATGAACTGATGTAAGAAGAAAAATAAAGACAAAACAAGTTATAAAAATATGTTGAAGTAACGGAGTTTATAAAGGAAAAGAAAATCCCATCTGTGGAAAAAGACAAAAGAAGATTAAATATTAAGATTTTAAAAGTTACCCTAGAGAAAGACAAGTATTAAGGATAATTTGAAGAAGATTAATGTCAAAAGATATGGAAAAATAGAATTGAAGAGAATTTTGTACCTACAGTACAAAAAGTTACAGTATTAGTAAAAAGTACTATTTAAGAAGAATACTTTGTATTGATTCAAGTAACATAATTATTAGTATAATATAAAATAACTTTAAATTTCTATAATATAGATATACTTATTTAATTCGAATGAGGTCATGTAGGACTGTATGTCAATTAGACAAAATAGAGCTGATTATTTTTGTGTCATAAAAGTGACTATTCGCGTGAAGAAACTGAACTTCTATTTAGCAAGTAACAAAAATTTAGATTAACTATTTAGCTATTGTAGGTTTTTCTCATTAGTAGTTTTAATGTAAATATTTTAATGGACGTCCAGACTTAATATTAATTAGGTACCTACTCAGCAATTGCAAGCTGAAATTTTCTTTATGTTTATAGGAGATTTTCATGATATTTCAAGAGATTGTCATTATTAGGAGATTTTCATGATATTTTTTAACAGAATATGGTCTATTTTTATTAACACTTTCTTTCGATTTTTTTTTTCATAATTGAATGCTGAATTTTTTTTTTTGATACCGACTTTTTTATTTAAATTTTTTAAATATCGGTCGAATTTTAGTATAAATATTTTATAATAAAGTACAATTAAAGACAATTTAGACAATAAAAACCAACTCTTGTCAAGGAAAAGGCACAAAATGAAAATTAGAAGATATTAGCATACCCATTTCGTGTTTTGAAACTAACTGGATCTCACCTAGACTGAGTATATCAGATCATACAGGAATTTAGGGATGCAAGATGTAGAAGATTTTTTTAAGCGCACAACTATCCATTTTGTCTTTTTGGAACAAACCTTCTCACGACTAAGGACGTGCAAAAGGACCGGAAGCAAATGCAAGGATATAAAGTTGCGAAAAACTACCCACCGAGTAGGTAAGGGCTAGAAAATGAAGAATTTATAAAGTAAGTGGTAAAGAAATAATGAAGAAATATGAAGAAGAAGATTTTTGTTTAATAGTACACGATGAAGAAAGTACTAAGTATAAAGAAAATGAAGAAATATGTAATTATTGTGAAGTACCAGACAAGAAGATGAAGAAGAAAAAAAGAGATAATTTCTAATAGAAGAATATTAAAAATTGGAGAACATCAAAAGATTTGTCTTAAGGGTCTAGTAAAGAAGTAGAATTAACAAGTAAGTTCAAATGAAGGAGTTGTAATTTTTTTTTAAACCACTGAAATTAAAGTAAAGTATAAAATACAATTTCTAAGTATAGATTTTCGCGAGTCACAAGAAAAGAATTAACTAAGAATAGACGATGTTTGATAATTAGTGAAATAAATTGTATATATTTGTAAATTTTGTTTATATATTTTTTTTGTAAAAATTTGTATAAATCTATACATATAACGTAGTCAGTTGATGATGATAGTAAGAAAATTTTTTTCTCTTCGGGGAGGAAAAAGAAGCACGGTACATGGCTCAGAAAATTTTCTTTTCAAAGGGGGATGATATAATGGGATTTATCTCATTATTTAGATATTTTAGAAATCCTTAAATTACCTTAAAGTATTCGTCAGATATTTATTTATAAAACAATAAATATTACGCATATTTGTTATAATAATTGCAAAGTAGAACACCTTAGTTAAAGTCCACGTTTTGCTTAGATAAACAAGGTCGATTATTCATTTTGACACACTAACGAGAATATATACAAACATATTTACAAAACGAAGTATTTGATAAATATGGGAACACGATCAGATTTGAGTGATTAGTGGGTCAGTCGAATTAGTTAGTTAGGCTTGGGAGGTTGCTGCCGTTAGAGGAGAATAATATCACCTATCAACTGAATACATTTATATGGCATTAGTTAACCAAATAAAGTAGTTATGAGTTCATAGTGCCTTCCTGTTAAACAAACCCCATTCCAGTATAGTAAATATCCAGCTACCACCATAGGCTTATTTCCAATCAAAATAGTTAATTATCAGACAAACCGTTCAACAATAAAAATGTACGTAATATAATATTTGAGAGATAATGTGTACTTATGTGTGTAATTTGAACTATACGATATTAAAAATGACTTATAGCACACGCCGCAGAAACAACAGCCACCTGTCTGTAGTATCTATTCCTTTTTATTTCAAACTGTCAGCATTGTTTAGGAAAGACTATTTAAAAAATTCTTTTATAAACAATGGTCTTTAGTATTGTGTGTCTTGTATTGTTCGCTTCCATTTGCTTACGTTTGGGTTTGGTGTTTTTTTTAGTAATTTTAATGAATACGTACTGTGCATATTTATAAATATATTTCATGTTATTTCAATTCTAACGGAGTTTATCTGTAAGTATACCGTATTTTATTAATGTTTACCATATTCTCCGGCTATCTCGGATTTTCGATAACCCGGATCGGTCGCGGTCCCGATTAATCCGAGTTATCGAGGTTCCACTGTAACTTGAAAATGATAAGAGATAGAGTAATGAAACATAAACAGGAAATTTATATCTCAAAAAACCCTACATTTTTGTGTGGTCTCTTTTTTCGTATCTATCTTTTTCGAGTTACGTGGAGGAAAAGGAAGATTTTTAAGAGAATTTAAATATGCGCTCTATAATTTAATCTTATTTTTTTCAAAAACCGTTCATTTTAATCCAGTCCAACTTTTGAACATAGAAATAACACTATAATAAAAAGTATTGTAGAAGAAAACGATATATTTAAATTCTGATGGATGAGGGGTTAAATATATTTCTGATTTCTTCTTAAAATATATTAGTCATCAACTTTTTTGCAGAATATCTCGCTTAGTTTAAATGTGATCGACATTTAGTATTGATCATTTTAAACGTCTTTCCAAGCCCTTCAAAAGTTGTTAGTAACATTACACAACTAAAATCGACAGTTTCTCTGTTATTTCAAGTTGAATAAACCGATTTGAGCATGCAGCAAAAAAAAACTTTTCTTACCTACCGTACCCCTCTTTTTATTTTAACTAGAAGATTTGTGAAGTAACAAATCTCTTTGTTTTTTATAACCTACAAAAATAGTTTCCATAGTTTTTTTGTTAAATGCATAGTTTTTAAAGTATTCGCAAAAATCCGTCCGAGAAGGTGTAATTTTTCAATGAAAATGGCCAATTTTCAACCAGGAATAATTCAAAATATGTTGAGTTTTCAAAAAATAATTATAGAACAGTTTTTGCTTAAAATTAGTTTCTCTAACCTCTTTCGCGGCTATTTTAACCAAAACATTCACCCTTGAGAAGGAATGGGAACCACCCAAAGATGAAAGCGCACATCGGCCTAGAGTAGACTATGTTTCTTGAGCTATTCCCTGCTTACTGTGAAAATATCAAGTAAATCGATGTAGTAGGATGGAATTCGGAGCCAAATACCCTGATTGACTGCCCTAAATCTCAAATTACGAAATATTTTAAGTTGTTTATTATCGGAAGTTAAAAACGAAAAAAGGGAGTGGATAGTTAAAGTAAGTAATTCCTGATATTAAAAGCAAAGGAGGGGGTGAAAACAGGAATACTTTTGTAGTTGATCTGGCCATTTTAAGGAAAGAACAAGTCACTGGACGTCGTAAGTTTTATGTTTTTACCCAACGTGGCCGAAAGTAGAACTGGAAGACGATAGTTGAACTGTTCATGTAACTTTGAACTTTTAGTGATATTTTTAACTGTAATTTGGTGGCGCGCACATAAATATGAAGTAGCATGGACACCTCCACCAAAATCTAAGGTTCGTGCTGGGTAGGGATGGCGGTTGTTGACAAAACACCGGTTTTCGGTTATACCGGTTTTTTTAACTACGGTTTAACCTGCCGGTTATAACCGGTCAAAAAAACCGGTTGTTCCAAAAACCGGTATTCGGTTTTTTTTTCAGTCACAGCCAATACCCAATAGGTAACATTTACATTGCACTTTTTTAGTTTCCGATAATTCATTCGAATGGATATCAGTCCATATTAGTATAGAAATCAGTCATCAGTGTTGTAAAATCGACTTTAGTCAGCTAAAAATTTCTCATTTACGCGCGGGGTGAAACATTTTCCCATTTTTCTCTGAATTCAGTATTTTTTCCACTTAACCGGTTTTTCGCCGCTTATTATTTTAAGAAGAAAAAACCGGTTATAACCGGCACAAACAAAAACAACCGAAAAAACCGATTATTGCAGAGAAAAAACCGGTTTTAGGTTATAACCGGTAGGTTTTTCCCATCCCTAGTTCTGGGCCCTGATTCTAATTCAAATTTCGAGTGAAAACAAGTCGCAATCAATATGTCGGCGTTGAAATGCGACTGTGCGAGCCTTGTGGATTTTAGTGGAACTAACGAAATGACGTCACAAAATAGCGACTATCGAAATTCATAGCGACTCCAAAAAAGTGGTTGATATTATAATTTCGAGTCGAAATTATTTTGACACGGACATAAATGAATGGCCGAAAGCGCGGTTAGGTTTAGTTTAGGAGATCTGTTTTGTTTGTTTCTTGCAAGGAAAACTAAAGCAAAATGTATTAATATGACTGGGTTTTATGGAGATTTGCCGGTTTTAGAGGAATTAGATAGAATAATATTAAACTAGAAGTGTAATAAATATAATAATTGAGAATTTCCACAATGTGAATTATCAACTCAATGAAAGATGTAAGGTAATAATCTGGGAAAAGTAGTATAAAACAAGGAAAATTATGTATCAGCTATTTTATTGCTGGACATACTGGAATCAAATCTTAAGATTTCATGTACAGTCACCGGTAGAAAAAACCGCCACCCCAAAAAATGGGTAATTTTTAATGTCTTGTATATCCTAAACCTGGTGTCCGATTTCAGTAATTTTTTAATATGTTATGGCCTTATTTTTTACGTATTTAGCAATATAGCTGTAATAATATCTTTGCTAGACAGGTACATTGTCACTGTATACAGGGTGTACGAATCAAACTGTGTTTTTTTCTCAAACTTTTGGAACACCCTGTAGAATATTCTAGCTTCTATAAAATACTGAAATTAAAACCCAACTATAGCTCCAGGTTTTCTTAATATTCTGATTTTTGATTCATTCGCTTATGTAGGATAGTAAAAAAGTTAGGCACTTTAACATCTACCCCTGTTTTTCGTCAATATAGGGTGTTTTTAAATAAGTACGGCAAACTTTAAGGGGTAATTCTGCATGATAAAATAATGACAGTTTGCTTTATAAACGTATGCCCGCAAATGCTTTGTTTCCGAGGTAGGGGGTGTTGAAATTGTTCTTACAAACTGACGATTTATTTATTGCTCTAAAAAGGTTTGTGATATGCAAATGAAATTTGGTAAATTTTAACAGGTAGATATTGTGCATTTTTTGGCATACAATTAAGAATTTTATATTGACCATTGACGTGCACACGGGATATATCTAAAATGTTTATACCCGTATGCACGCCAATGGTGAATATAAAATTCTTAGTTTTATGCCAAAAAATGCGTAATAACTATCTCTTAAAATCTGCCAAATTTCATTTGCATATCACAAACCGTCTTAGAGCAATAAATAAATCGTCTGTGTGTAAGAACAATTTTAACACCCCCTATCTCGGAAACGAAGCATTTACGGACATACGTTTATAAAGCAAACTGTCATTATTTTATCATGCAGAATTACCCCTTAAAGTTTGCCGTACTTATTTAAAAACACCCTATATTGACGAAAAACCGGGGTAGATGTTAAAGTGCCTAACTTTTTTATTTTCCAGCATAAGCGAATAAGACAAATAACATAATGTTAAGAAAACCTGAGGCTATAGTAAGGTTTTAATTTCAGTATTTTATAAAATCTAGATCATTCCACAGGATGTTCCAAAATTTGAGAAAAAAACACAGTTTGATTCGTACACCTTGTATACAATGACAATGTACCTGCCTAGCAACAATATTATTACAGCGATATTGCTAAAGAATAAGGCTATAACATGTTAAAAGGATTACTTAAATCGGACATCAGGTTTAGGAAATACAAGACATTAAAAATGACCCATTTTTTGGGGTGGCGGTTTTTTGTGCCGGTGAGTGTATTAGTAATATAGCTATGCAAAGTCCGCAGAAAGTATGCTATTTGGTTTATAAACAAATTAGCGCTCCGAAATATTTTTTTTCAATTATTACTCTGTAACTCAGAAGATTTTAACGTTAAACCAAAAACACTCACATAAAAATTCACTGTAATTTAATCCTGCACATAGAAATTTTTTTCCGATTTCAGTCGGCGGAAATTTTCCTCGGAAAATTCGGAGTTTCCAAACAAAATCTTTAATTTGCAACTGAAATTTAGGGCAGTAATTATTTATTAATAATGAAATAACTTGGTGACATAAATCTTTTTTGTTATGAGTGTCTTGAAGATATGAAAATTTGTATGTACAAGAGGACCGGAATAAAAAGGTAATGGTTCAAAGATTGAAATCCTGTTGTTTACAACTCTGTCGCAAATGCCGGTTAAATTTGACCGGTTATAATTGGAACCAATCCTCACAATTCAATTTTTTTTTTCTTTGAAAAGGGCACAGAAGCTGTGCCCAGAACAACGTAAAACAATAAAATAAAAAATCTATTTTTTCTTTATCAGCTGGCTATCACGAGACAACGCATGCGTGTTTAATGGAGTCGAATGCTACATTTTACCTATCGTGAACGGCTTGTTGGATCGTGATCTATGAGATCTTGTAGCTGTCAGACGATCCTCTTCTTCTCTTTGGCTATCGCAGTTCTTCTTTCTTGTCTATTTTTTTATCTTAAACGATACCCACCTACTTAACTAAAAATAACAATACAGCTAGAGATCCTTGAATCTTCTTTAAATCGTCATGTAATAAATATTCGATTGAGCAGCTAGTACTCTTGGTTCTAGTTAATTTAAAATTTTATCTTAAATAAATCGTTTTTATCGTTTTTTTTTGGATGACCATTATTACTAACAGGGTATGATAAGGATACACTTTTCTTCTATAAGCGATGAGTAATGGAAACAAATTATAGACATTGTACCAATTGAACTATTAGCTGCCGTTCACCGATAATTAAAATTACCAATTATTATTTGAAACCATAGTTTACCCTGAGCACAATACGATTTATATATACATTTGCCGTTGCTAAAACGTTTAAAAAAATTTAGTAACATTATAAAGTATGACAACCACTTATGGAATAAAATTGTTTGCTTCCTTATTTTAGAAAATTATAAGATATTCTATGTATGTATATGTTAATTTTTGAATTAAATGTGTGCTTTCTAAACATTAATTTAAAAGTACAGGATCATTCACACAAGTCAGCAGAGTCCAGCATATTTATTTTTAAATAATTGATGGATTCGACCGTTACTTGATGGAAGTTCATTTTATATAACAATAAAACACTGAAAAGGTTTGTTTTCTATACTTCCACAAAATTTATTACAACTAAGTGACTACAGCTGTTTCGGCAGAGTGCCTTTCTCAAGTGATATAGTTTACAATGTGTTTGCCTTACTAAGTCTTTAACTGAAGAGGTTGAGGAGTGGGGAGCTGTTTGTCTCGAGTTGGTCATTCAGAATTATATCTGTATTTTTCAATTTATTAATTTCAATAGATTCTAAACGAGATAGCTTAAGGCCTTTATTTTGGATATGTAGAATTTGAAACTATTCATTGAAAGAATGATTATGATCTAGAAGGTAAAGTGCTTATGCAGAAGTATCTGTTTTTCTATTGTTGAAAGCCCTTTTGTGCTCTGCTATCCCTTTGTCAAAGGTTCTGCCAGCTTGACAGATGTAAGTTTTCGGACAGTCACCACAATTTAGTTTGTACACACCACTCTGTAGTTGGTTTCTCTTTTGGCTTTTAGTGTTCTTAATATATTTACTTAAGTTGTTGTTAGTTCTGAAGGCTGGTGTTGTTTCTTTCTTTTTTATGTATCTGGCTATTTTTGTTGTTATCTTGCCAGTATATGTGAGAGAGGAGAAAGTACTGGGTTCTTTCTGTGGTGGTGGATACATTAATTTCAGGGCTTGCTTATGGAGTTTTTGGTTTAAAATTTTGTTAACTGTTTGTTCGTTATAGCCATTTTTTACTGCTATTTGTTTAATGATGTTTAGTTCTATCTCGAAGTTATTTTTGTCATGGGAATTTCTGTCAGTCTATGTATCATGCTATGGTAGGCTGCTAATTTGTGTTGTGTAGGATGGGATGATGAATTGTGTATGGTTGTGTCAGTATGGGTAGGTTCATGATATACGGAGAACTCATGTTTGTTGTTTGTTGTGAAATTTTACACCTTGTTGAAATTTGCATAAATCAAGACTATTTTGAATTCAATAATCAAATATACGCAAACAACAGTGCAGGACTTATTATGGGTAATCCTCTAAGCCCATTGCTATCAGATATATTTATGAACCAACTTGAAACAACAATTTCTAAACATCCCGTATTTAAACAGTTCTTATATTGGTGGAGATACGTGGATGATATACTAGTATGCTTTACAGGACCTAAAAGACAACTTGACCAATTTTTATCATAGATTAATTCACTTTATAGTAATATTGAGTTTACAATAGAAACAGAACGGAATAATTCCATAAACTTTCTAGATGTAACGATTACCAGACTACACAACAAACACGAGTTCTCCGTATATCATAATCCTACCCATACTGGCACAATCATACACAATTCATCATCCCATCCTACACAACACAAATTAGCAGCCTACCATAGCATGATACATAGACTGACAGAAATTCCCATGACAAAAAATAACTTTGAGATAGAACTAAACATCATTAAACAAATAGCAGTAAACAATAGCTATAACGAACAAACAGTTAACAAAATTTTAAACCAAAAACTCCATAAGAAAGCCCTGAAATTAGTGTATCCACCACCACAGAAAGAACCCAGTACTTTCTGCTCTCTCACATAAACTGGCAAGATAACAACAAAAATAGCCAGATACATAAAAAAGAAAGGAATAACACCAGCCTTCAGAACTAACAGCAACTTAAGTAAATATAATAAGAACAATAAAAGCCGAAAGAGAAAGCAACTACAGAGTGGTGTGTACAAACTAACTTGTGGTGACTGTCCGAAAACTTACATTGGTCAAACTGGCAGAACCTTTGACAAACGGATAGCAGAGCACAAAAGGACTTTCAACAATAGAAAAACAGATATTTTTATATACTCACTTCACCTTCTAGATCATAATCATTCTTTCAATGAAGAGTTTCAAATTCTGCATATCCAAAATAAAGGCCTTAAGCTATCTTTTTTGGAATCTATGGAAATTAATAAATTGAAAAATACAGATATAATTCTGAATGACCAAATCGAGACAAACAGCTCCCCACTGCTCAACCTCTTCAGTTAAAGACTTAAAAAGACAAACACATTGTAAGCTATATCACTTGAGAAAGGCACTCTGCCGAAACAGCTGTAGTCACTTAGTTGTAATAAATTTTGTGGAAGTATAGAAAACAAACGTTTTCAGTTTTTTATTGTTAGATCTTTATTTTTAATGAAACTTCCTGTATATGTTATTTGTATATTCTCAGAAGCTAAACTATATTATGTAGAGTCTATTATAAGTAATACTAGGTGAAATTTTGAAACTATATACAATTTTCTTCAAGAGATTAAACATCAAATTTTAAAATTATTAATATCCCACACTTTAAAAAATAATGGTATTTTGTTTAAAACCAAGCTAAATACAGACATAAATTTTCCAAAATCATTATAGATTGTATTTAATTTCTTGACAAAAATTATACATAACTTCAAAACTTCACCTTGTATTCCTCATAACAGCGTATTTTTAATTTTCTAAAATAAGGACACAAAACAATTTTAGTCCATAATTTGTTTCGAAACTCTATAATTTTAAAATCTTATTCTTTATTTCCTATAACTGTCCCTACATGATATAGTCTATCGAAATCAGGCTGTTGTTAAAAAATATAAAAATATAGGGGGTGTTCCATTAACAATTTGGCTTATGGACTATTCTAGGCTTGCGTGTATCACCCTGTACATTTATTATTTACGTTTAAAAAGCGTACGTTTATAAAAGTCGACGTGTACGTATATAAAAGTCGACGTGTGTCAGTGTTTTTTTTTAATTTTTAAAACAAAGGCAGAAATAATTTTATTCTATAAGTGAGTTACACCCTATATAATTTTTCAATTTATGGGAATAACTACTATCCTAGTGGCGTTTAAAGAATTGCTTTTATTTAGAATCGCATGCTTGTTTACAGATTTTTAACCGTTGAGTAGTATTGTGGAATATTTACTTTCTGCTAATATGCAATCAATTCATACATAATAAGTGACTATAAACAACATGCTACTCTTTTAATTCATATCTGCTAGTCAATTACTCAGCTGGTAAACGTGCTTTTACAGAGATACAAATATTACCTGTTGGACTTGGAGTCAATGTCATGAGAACGTAGTGCACATTTTTGTTGCTAAAATTAACCCGTTTTAAAAAACTAAGTCCTCTGGCAATTCCTCTTGATCTATGTAGATTCGAAACTGCGTTATTTATTGCTCGAATATATTCACGGACACCAAAATTAGTGTGGGGTAAAATCAGGCCGATGTTAAGGGTATCGTTGTGTGGGTTTGATAAGGAATGCGTGTAAAACGTCGCAACGCCCGTTAGAATACACAAGAAAACAAACGAAATTGCTCGAGACATCTTTTAACCACGTACCGATATATCTTAGTAGTAAAACGACACATGTTAATGTTAAAGAAAAGAACAAGACACGTTTTGTTGACACATCATTGAAAGTTTGCGAAGGGGAAAAGTGAGGTTGAGGGAAACGATGCAATGTACACGCGAGACCCTGAACGGCAGGATTGCGGCGTTGCCGCATCGATCAGGGACACTCCTGCTGTATACTCCTGTTGGATATTGGTGCTACGTATTAAGCGCGAGGGAGCGAGTAGCGGTAAAGCGAAGGAATAGACACGTTCGATGATTATGTAATGAGGCAGAAGACACTCGCAGATGGTTATTATATAAGAAGATTGGAATATTTCAAGGACTTTGGGAATATACCTCCTTCGATTCACTTAACATAAAATAAAAAATTTTAAATAGGTACTTAAATGAAAATAAATGAAGTCGCGTCGACCATGGTAAATATAACAAAATTGGAATATCATTTGTTTAAAGACAATTGCATAATTATTAGTATAATTTTAATATTTTTAAGGTAAAACCAAAACAGAATAATTCGGTTATGTAAGTATGATTTAGGTCTCTTCTTTTTCCTTTCTGTTGTCGGATTTTTGACTAGCATAATATTTCTGAAAAAGGAAAAATGTTTAAAAACTTAAATTTCATATACTGTTGCTATTGATAAATCAGAGTATGCAAGTATAATTAAAACTGAGCTAATGCTACACGGTTATCCTTTGTACAGCAAATTAAACACTGATCCAACGGACGGTGAGAATACAAATTAAATACAATAATATTATGAAGAATGTGAATAACATAGGTGTAATAGAGGCTCGTGTATCAAAACTGATTATATTTAAAACTCGATGTTTCCAAAGTTATACTGTGTACCAAAAATTAACAAAAGCAATATTCCTCTTCGCCCTATCATCATCTCTATTTGCTCCACTACTTATAACATCTCGAACTACTTGGCAAATAGCCTAATTGTTACTTTTGAAAATCGAACCAACTAGGTAAAATATGAAAGGTACATTTACATTATCTTGCCGAACAAACTAAGAATGTTACAATCACTCAAACCTACAAAATGTTCCTACTTATAAGCGTAAATCGCTTTACTTATAAGCGATACCGCTAAAGCGGTATCGCTTCTCACGAACATTTTTCTTATAACAAAATCAATGGGAAAGTCCCCGTCTTATAGCCCAAGAGCAAATGGCCGCTAGAAATTCCATATTTAATAAAAGCGGAAAGTTTCTCTACTCATGTCCCCAACATACGTGGTTACTTGAGCAGGTAACAAGCAGCACAGGTATGTAAAATATTATATCACTTCCTTAAGAGGAAACAGTAGCGATCAACAGGTAGCGAAAATGCGTTCCAAGATTGCGGCTGTAATTTTGAATATTTTTTCAAGGTATTTGGCACACGTATTGGTAATATAATAAAGAATGGCGGTACAGAGCCCAATTTGAAAAATATATTAATATGTGGAAATTACTCTGTAGTTAAATACAATATTAAAAACGAGCCTGTACTGCCATTAAGAAGAACAAAAAAATACACTTTTTCAAATAAACTTTTTTATCCGATGCCTAGATTTTGTGTCATTTTGGAATTACTAAAATTTTTTATCTCATTAGTAGTTCCAAAATGACCCAAAATCTAGGCATCGGATAAAAAAGTTTATTTGAAGAAAGTGTATTTTTTTGTTCTTCTTAATGGCGGTACAGGCTCGTTTTTTAATATTGTACTTAATTACAGAGTAATTTTCACATACTAATATATTTTTCAAATTGGGCTCTGTACCGCCATTCTTTATTATATTACCAATACGTGTGCCAAATATCTCGAAAAAATATTCAAAATTACAGCCGCAATCTTGGAACGCGTTCTCGCTACCTGCTGATCGCTACTGTTTCACCTTAAAGTATAAAAGCTCAATTTTATATATGTTACTTGGGCTACCATCAAAAGATAATATCTCAGGAGCCGGACAGTTCCAATGGTTTTTTCACCTTGCCGGACACATTGAAAGTCTACTGTAGGTACGAGCTCGACACAATAATGTACTCGAGTGTATACGAACGAGTGAGATAGTGAGTTCCGTATCCGTCAAAAGTAGAGAGACGAGTAGATCCGACCGAATAAAAAAGATCGATTTCAAAAGTCTACGGAAAGACACCAAACACGGCCCTGGTTCTCCTGGAGCTGGGGGTGGGGGTTATTTTAAAATCTTAAATAGGCACCCACATTTTTATTTGCAGATTTGAATACCTCATAAAAAAGTAAGTAACATTTATTCGAGACATTTTTTAGATTTGTTTGTAGATGGTGCTAATAAATTGTATTTTTTCAATTACAGCGCCATCTATCAACATCATCATCATTCTCTTTGCCTTATCCCTATGCGGGGTCGGCTTCCCTAATTGCATTTCTCCACACAATTCTGTCTTGGGTCATATCAATGTTAATCCCCTTTACCAACATGTCCTGCCTTATCGCCTCCCCCCAGGTCTTCTTTGGTCTTCCTCTCCTACTCCTTCCAGGAATCTGCACTTCAGCTATTCTTCGTATTGGGTGATTAACGTCTCGACGTTGAACATGACCGAACCATCTTAACCTATGCTCTCTCATTTTGGCATCAATTGGTGCCACACCTAGACTTCCCCTAATATACTCATTTCTAATTTTATCCTTCTTTGTCACTCCACTCATCCATCTAAGCATTCTCATTTCCGCCACATGCATTCGTTGTTCCTCTTTCTTTTTCACTGCCCAACATTCAGTCCCGTACATCATAGCCGGTCTTATGGCTGTTTTATAGAATTTTCCCTTCAGCTTCATTGGAATTTTTCTGTCACACAACACACCACTCGCTTCTTTCCACTTCATCCATCCAGCCCTAATTCTACTGCATGCATCTCCATCTATTTCTCCATTACTCTGTAATACCGATCCTAGGTACTTAAAACTATTGCTTTTCACAATCATTTCACCATCCAAAGGTACCATTTTATTTGTAGTAGCTCCATCTTTAAATGAACATTCCAAATACTCTGTTTTTGTCCTACTAAGTTTTAAACCTTTTTCCTCCAGAGCTTGTCTCCACTGTTCCAGTTTTTGTTCTAAGTCTCTTTCACTATTTCCTACTAACACGACATCATCAGCATACATTAAGCACCATGGAATGTTACCCTGTAGTTTCGCTGTTATCTGGTCCAAAACTAATGAGAATAAATACGGACTAAGCACAGAGCCTTGGTGCAATCCTACTTTCACATGAAATTTATCAGTCTCTCCCACACCTGTCCTAACACTAGTCTTTACTCCCTCATACATATCCCTCACAATCTTTACATATTCACCAGGGACTCCTTTCTTATTGAGTGCCCACCACAGAATCTCTCGAGGAACTCTATCATATGCTTTCTCAAGATCAATGAATACCTTGAGAAAGCATATGATAGAGTTCCTCGAGAGATTCTATCATATGCTTTCTCAAGGTATTCATTGATCTTGAGAAAGCATATGATAGAGTTCCTCGAGTTCCTTTTTTTTGGAATTGTTGATACAGCGCCATCTATCAACAATTCCAAAAAATATCTCGAATAAATAATATTTCTTTTTTTTTACGAGCAATCCAAATCTGTAAAAAAAGTGGGGTTCCTTCTTAAGATTTTAAAATTACCCCCACCCCACCTCCAGGAGGTGGTGAGGGGGACCGTGTTTGGTATGTGTCCATAGACTTTTGAAATCGATCTTGTTTTTCGATCGGATGTTCATTTCTAGAAATATTCGATCGTCCCCCTACTTCTGGGACACCCTGTGTAATAATATATATAAATAAAAATAATATGGGCCATTTCACGAACATACGCCTGTTTTGGATTACTTCGACAACGAATATTTTACTGTGCAACATAAGAAGTACGAAAGTAAGTGGCGCTAATAATTATTCCAATAAACAACAATGTAATTTGCAATTTACTTTCGTTCTTCTTATTTTGCACAGTAAAATATTCGTTGTCGAAGTAATCCAAAACAGGCGTATGTTCGTGGAATAGGGTATAAAACTGATGATGCGCAGTAAAAGATTGTAGTAGACGGAACTCTCTATCTCAGTGGTACGTATACACTCGTGTACAGTGTACAGTATACATGTTGTCTAGCGCTCGTACCTACAGTAGATTTTCAATGTGTCCGGCAAAGTTAAAAAACCATTGAAACTGTCTGGCTACTGAGATCTTATCTTTTGATAGTAGTCCAAGTAACATATATAAAATTTAGCTTTTATACTTTGAGGGAAGTAAAATATTTTACACACCTCTGCTACCTATTACCTAGTCAAGTAACCACGATCCAAAGTCCGTACTAGCTGATCGTTTTTACCTGTGTGGAGGACATGCGCAGATAAACTTTCAGCTTGTATTAAATTTGGAATGCCTAGCGGCCACAGGCTCTTGCTCTATTAACCTGATCATTAAAATTTAAAAATAGAAAGAGACACCTATTAAAACCAAATACCACAAGTAAGAATACTTTATTCAGAGTTCGGTCCTGATAAAAAAATAGAAACAGCTGTTTGTCTCGGCTCTTGATATTTTGTATTTAATTACGAATATCTAAAGTGTTAATTACAATTAAAGTAAACCAACAGAATTTAATACTTTAAGTTTTAATATTATAAAATATATTAGTTAAACCCAAATTCGCATCCTGAACTGGATCTATTGATTTTTTATATCGTTTTATTTACCGTAAATAACAAAAATTTATCAATAATAAACAACAACCAGTATCGTTTTTTTGCTGGGATAAAACTAATTAATGGATATGTCTACCAATGTTACTATACAGAACGTCTCTTCAAAGAGTAAATCTTACTCCTCAGCTGCCTCCCAGCAGAATTCCTTTCCCACGAAAGAACAAGCGATAATATTTAGTACTATAAATAATGCCCCTATTCAAGATTACTTGATTCCGTTAGGCAAATTAATAGATCCAAAAAATATTTTATTTTCTTTTCGTTTATCCAATAACAAAATATGTATGTACCTAAGTAGCAAATTCACCGTAGATAATTTCAAGGAGAACTACGGTACTATACAAGTACAAGGAGAAGCCGTACGAGCTAGATCACTTATAACCCCAGCAGAAAGATTAGTATTATCTAATGTCTGCCCGACAATCCCACACGATATTCTCATCTATAAATTAAAAGAAATGGGCCTAAATCTCGTCTCCCTCATAACCTTTTTAAGAATCGGTGCTTCTCTACCTGAATACAACCACATATTAAGCTTCAGAAGACAAGTATTTGTCAGCCCACATAGCATCATGATTCGAGATTCTATTGTAATAAATTAGGAAAGCGCCACCTACAGAATTTTCATATCTCAAGACAATCTTACATGCTATACGTGTAAGAAAACAGGCCATATATCAAGCAAATGCCCAAACACCAACAATACAACATCTTCCACTCAAGCTCAAAATTCAATATCCTACTCCTCCACCGATAATGATTTTCAATCTCATCAGTCTGGAGAAGGTGATCCAAACAACATAAATATTCAAAAACCCTATTCAATTTTTTCTACTCCTCAAACTCTACTGCCAACTACTGAAAATCATTTCCACCAAAGAAAACATTCCCACCAAAAATCCATGATGTGAAAAAACCTCTGAGGTAATGGATCAACAAGCTTCACTCGGAATCGTAGAAGAATCATCCAATGCGTCTGTGAAAAGAAGTACTGACGAAACTCTCCTATCGAAAATCTGAATACTAATAATCAAATGTTTGCTCTTCTTCAAACATCTTATAAAACCAACATCCAAAAGCCCAAAAAACCTAAACGCACCGCACCTTCTCCTGACTCACTTAAATTTTTCATGAATGAAAATTCCATATCACTTCTATTAAGCTACGATCAGCTAATGATGCTAATTGAAAATACCCAACGTAACATTTCACCCATAGAGATTATTAAGGAATACACCACCGATTTCCCCGGTTTAATAAACCTATTAACCATATCTCACCCATACCTATCAGACCAATCTACGAAACATCGCTTCACCCGACTTAAAAATAAATCTAGGTAAAGATATGCCTGACAGTGAGTTACCTTCTTCCGAGGCCTAATATTCAATTCTATATTTAGTCGAGGAAATGAAGCATTTTGGCTCGCAATTTTTTCGTCCAGCATGGATTTACTTGAAATTTTCACAGAAGGTAGGGAATAGTCCAAGGATCATTTTCTATATCATGCCGCTGTCCGCTAAAACCTTGGGGGTGGTTACCACTCCATCTCGGGGGTGGGAATTTTTTATTACATTTTAACCATGTAAATCGATGTAAATGTAATTTAAAAAAAAAATGTTTTTTCCATTTTCTTCGTAAAACTAATATTTTTCGAGTTATTCGGGCTTAAAAGTAACGGTTTTTCGTCGAAAAAATCGACTTTTTAGAGGGTTTTTTGAGAATACCTCGACAAATATGCATTTAATCAAAAAAACTGCAGATAACAATATTATATCTTTTAGTAGTACAAACTAAATTCGTTTTCTATAATATCTTTAAGACCAATACAAACCGAGATACGGCCTGTTATAGGTTAGCTTTTCTCGTCAAATGCATAATTTGAAATATTCAAAGCCAAATAACGGGAAAACTTTGCGCATTTTCGAGGAAAATTTAAATTATTTATTTTCAACTATACAACTAAACCTTTCAAAGAATAATAACAAAAAATTTCTAACATGAAAATAGAGCGATTTATGATCAAAACAAAGCCGGTACCTGCTTTTCTCTACGAAAAAATCAGTGAAAATAACCCCCTAACTACCCTCCTAATTAAAAATTGGTCTTCACCGTTCTCTAATTCCTTGTATATTTGTGTTGTCAATACACCCAAGAAGTTTCACTTATTTAAAGGGCCAAATTTTAGAATAATTGGAGTTTAAAGAAAAATAAATGTTTTGCACTTTCGTATTTTTCACGCTTTCCTTCCAAATATCTCCGAAAATACTGGAGATACGAAAAAAATGATGGACCACTAAATTATAGATTTTTTAATAACTAAAATAATATTGTACACAGATTTTCATTACAGTGAAGAGTTGGTGAGATGTAGCTATATAAAACCTCTATTTACGAGCAAGCACCCCCTTATTAGAGCCCTTTAAACCCACCCCAATTAAAAAGTAAGGGATCTAACGGAATTTAATTTTAACAGTCTTATAGCTCTTCAAAAATCCTGCAAAACCATTTTTGAAAAAACTTTTTATCGCCAAAAATTAAAGATCTATGTTTATAAAACTCGTTTTTTTTTGAAATATTCGAATAGTCCGCTTGTGGAACATTTTCCATGCATGTATAATAAAACAGAACTGGTTTGTATACTGGAAAATTACTTAAAAACAATGTGAATTTTTACTTCTACATATTTGTAAATTCGTGTTTTTGTGTAAGTAAATGTTTTTGTAATTCTTTAATTCTACTTTTTTTTCTGCATAGATCTATTAAATTATCTACTTATAAAAATTATAATGTTTTTAAGGGTAGTTTTTAAAGGTTGAAATATTATGATATATCCTAAAGCCTAAAACAATCATTATTTTTAGCCAATCAAAACCAAATTTTACCCATATTAAAGTATACAATGTTTTTATATAATTTTTGACAATAAGGGGTAGTTTACACCCCTAAAAATAATCGACGCCCTTGAGCATATTATAGAATATGAAGTACAGGGTGAGATGATCCTAATCCCAAATTTTAATATAAATCGATGCAATCCGAAATTATTCTTTTGGGATAAGTAATTTTTTATATATAGCTCAAACAAGGGTAGTTTTAAGGGTTCAAATATTATGATAGTATATCTTAAAGCATAAAACAATCATTATGTAACTAATAAGAACCAAATGTTGACAATATTAAAGTTTAAAATGTTGTTTTATAATTTTTAACAAGTAGTTTTTTTAGGGGTCGTCTTCAACCTTAAAAAACCAAAAGCGTACAACGGCTCAATATAGAAAATGAACTAGAGGATGAAATGAGCCTAATTCCAAATTTTTGTACAAATCGATGCTGGACGAAAAAATTGCGAGGTTTTGCCATTTTTCCAGCTTCATTTCCTTGACTAATTACAGTGGAATATTGGTGGACTATTCCATGGTTTACACATGCTTCGAATTATTCAATATTATAATTTAACTACATTTAGTAAGAATTTAACAAATCCAGCTGTTTCCAAAAATAACCTTAATTCAATAATAGCCAAACATAGAGGTAATTGCTAAAAGATATTCACATATGCATCAAAATGTAATACAGGATTACGTGCTGCATTTGTAACCCATAACAATCAATTTAAATTTAGACTTCCCAAATATGTCAGTATTTTTTCTGCTGAACTTTATGCAATACTGAAAGATTTTGAACATGCGATATTTTGCGAAATGAACATCAGATCAAAAAACTTTAAAATACACTTACTATCAATATCTCCACTTGAATGAAAAGTCCACAAGTTAAATCTCCACAAGCCTCCCCTTAAATGAAAAACTTTACTTATTTCTTTTGGTTTTAGAAAAAAATCTTCACAACTTAATAGATCCCCATAACGCTCGAGTAACCGCAAATTTAGCATATTTTCTCCCCTACTATAGTTTTTCAATAATATGACTAGAAATCACCCTTTCGGGAACTTATCTGAAAACAAAATTAATCAGTGATGCTTTGTAAGTACTGTTTCTTCTTGCCATGAGGAATATGAAACGATATTTACCCTAAATTTAGTTGCATAGCGATCTCCATTTGTGACATAATATAATTTTGGCTCCAACGCAGTAGATGTTTAAGTTGCATAGTCTTTAATCCTATTAAAGCATATTACTAAACAAAATTTTATTTTAACTCAATTAAGTTTTATTGCAACAACAATAATAAAGTTTCTACAACTTAGCAGCATACAGCAGCGTGTTACAATCTAAATATCAGATTCATTAAGAATTTTAAACTACTACGTTGGCTTTTTTATTTTTATCTATTCTGTTCCATGATCTGAATCCACTTCCACTAGAACATTTGGTTCTTGCGAAACGCGAGTCGACGCCCTGTTCCACTTTGGTTGTCTGACCGACTATCCGGGTATTTGTGTTTATTAAAATATAAAAGAATTAATAAAAGTTTTTAAGAAAACACAACATCTGTGCAGCTTTTTCGCGCAGCTGCAGCTAAGATAAAGATTGCCATGATGATCGCCAACATTCGTTGGCGTACATCAAGAAGTAGAAGAATTATTTAATTATTTTAGGACCCATAGAAATTTATGGACTTTTGATGTTGATTTAAAATTTTTGCGCATCATCCTTTACATAAAATAAAGTCTAAAATATTGAGTCAGGTCGTGGAGTTGGAGTATCTACATTGTATAAATGTCGTGTACCCCACCCTCCATGCTATGGTATGCTAGACGAGCCATACAGTCTGTAGTCAACAATCCGACGTATGAGCGGGAACACAAACTGTATTAATACTTAAACGCTCATGAAAAGCACCTGACGGATCATAAGGGCCTGCACATTTTACTCTTTTTCAACTTGTCTTGAGTGAAATGTCTTTCAATCTTTCCTATCAGCCTCTCTTGGCTAACTCTTGTTTTCTCCGACCCCAAATGGCGATTAGGTTTCCGAAGGCAGACGGATCACTAAATTTCCTTCTACCACACCCTCTACTAACCGAACGATTAACGGTATACATAAGTAATCCCCCATTTGTTGGTCAACAGCTACGAGTGGAAGAACCGACACTTGGTAGGGCACTTCATTGCCCTGGAGCTAGGAAGTTGACTCCAAAGACGGATGAGCTAAATTAGTCAACGGCATTAAGATGTGAAAAGCAACGGGATGACTACCACATTAAAGATCCGTAAGGATATCTCCAGGACACCACAATGGCTGTAAACCCAAAACAAACGGCCGTCAGTCCCAGGCAACCCATAAGTGGGGAGAGGGTGCTAAGAATCCCCCGGTCAGCCAATAATGTCCCAAAAGTGAAAAATATCGGTAAGTGGAACATTCTAAGCATGTATCAAGCAGGCAAGGCAGCAAATATTATTCAAGAAATTACTCGCCTAAATATAGATATTTTAGGATGCAGTGAAGTTCGATGGCCAAATTCTGGAATAAAAATTATGGGTGAACAGCATATCTATTATTCGGGAGATGACACAACAAGAAACAGAAATGTCGTAGCGATGATAGTAAAAAGAGAAATAGCCAAAGCAGAATGTAATAGCATTTACGCCCATATCAGACAGAGTTATGCTATTGAAGATTAATTCAAGTCCCTCTAATATATATATATATCATTCAGGTCTACGCAGCGACATCCGAATCAACTGAAGAAGAAATGGAAAATTTCTACCTGACTCTACAAAACTCTCTAAAGCTGACAAAAAATATTGACTATTATCATGCGCAATTTCAAAGCCAAAATAGGACAAGGTGTAATCGAGAATGTCGAGGAGAAAGGCTAATCCAATTTTGTCAAGAGACGGATATGGTTGTAATGAACAAATTTTTTAAATTACAACCAAGAAGGCTTTATACATGGAAAGCACCCGCTGATACCCCAGGGAAAATTATAAGAAACCAAATTGATTTTATCAAAATAAACAAAAGGTTAAGAGCTGAGAACTAATAGACTATGGTCTATTAGTGGCAAATATCAACATACGACTCAAAATAGTTCATAAGAAAATGAGGCCCAAGATAGATATAAAACTACTGAAAGAAAATAACATCCAGGAAAAAGTAAAAACAGAGATTAATAAGAATTTTGCGAAAATAGTTGAAAATGCTCCTAGTGGCATAGAAGAACAATGGAACGAAATGAAGACTTCTATTAACACACTTTCGCATGAATATCTTGATTATAAAAGAATATAAAAGAGAAAACAAGCAAGAATGGATGACAGATAAAATATTGCAGATGATGGAAGAGCGAAGGAAATTAAAAGGTAGAAATTACAATGAATACAAAAAGTTGCAAACAGAGTATACTAAGAGA
The DNA here is from genome assembly GCF_917563875.1 of Diabrotica virgifera virgifera. NCBI lineage: Eukaryota > Metazoa > Arthropoda > Insecta > Coleoptera > Chrysomelidae > Diabrotica > Diabrotica virgifera. The sequence continues at coordinate 132,258,703 of NC_065448.1, forward strand.
AATAAAAGGGGGAAAAGAAGCATGGCTGATAGAGAAATATACGGAAATTGAAACACTACAACGCAAACATGACGGTTTCCATATGCACAAAAAGAAAAAAGAAGTACAGAATACCAGAAAACAACGCAAAACAGGCATAGTCGTAGACATCGAAGGCCAGATTTTGACTACAATTAAAAATAAATTAAGAAGATGGAAAGAACATAATATGCAAGAATTATTCGAAGATACTGCACGAAGTCCGTATGAAATAGAAAATCCCTACGGACCAGAAATAACAAACGAAGAAGTAACTATGGCCATTAAGCGGATTAAAGATGGGAAATCACCAGGACCTGATGAGGTGTATGGAGAAATTTCAAAGCTATTAGAGGCACACAAAATTACAGCTCTTACGAAGTTATTCAACAACATATATGAGACTGGTTACTTACCAAAGACTGGCTACTATCAATACTCCTTTCACTTCCCAAAAAAGCCAACGCTAGAAAATGTGAAGAACATAGATTAATTAGTTTTATGAGCCATCTACTTAAAGTACTCCTTACTATCATTCACTCGCGCATATATACCAAATTATAAGAATAGCTGAGTGAAGTTCAATTTGGATTCAGAGCAGTACTCGGAACGAGGGAAGCACTTTTCAGCTTGGAAGTACTAATACAGAGAGCCAGGGATGTCAACTGCGATGTGTATATATGTTTCATAGATTTCGAGAAGGCATTTGATAAAGTCACACATGGAAAACTAATCGATATCCTAAAAACATCAGGACTCGATGGTAAGGACGTAGGGCTCATCTCAAACATATCTCCAACAAAAAGCAACAGTTCGATTCGAAAATGAACTGTCAGAACTCTTTACATTTAAAAAATCAGTTAGAAAGGCTTGCATACTGTCACCAGCATTATTTAACATATACTCTGAAAACATCTTTAGGAAGGCCTTGGACGAATCAGAAGATGGTATTGCAGTACATGGACAACTTATAAATAATATTAGAAATGCAGACAATACAGTATTGCTATATTGAAATGTATCAAATACGGCCTAAAACTAAATTGTAAGAAGACAAAAGTAATGATCATTAGTAAAAACACCTACATAAATGCCTAAATTACCGTAAACAATACACCCCTAGAGAGACTACAGAAAATAGGCTATCTGGGCTGCAACATTAAGGATACTTGGGATCATAGCTATGAAATAAAAATTCGTTTTGAAAAAGCCAGAAGCTATTTTAACAGTCTTAGGAAGATTATCTGCAACTTATCTTTAGGTATCAATATACGCATACAAATTAATAAATGTTACGCCTTTGGGGTCTTCGTCTATGGAATTGAAAGCTGGAGTCTGACAGAGGATGCCATAAAGCGGTTAGAGGCGTTTGAAATGTGGTGCTACCGACGTATGTTGAGGGTCTCATATATACACCACACAATTAATATAACTCTTTTCCAGAGGCTAAGAAAAGACAAAGAAATAATTAACACCGTAAAGATCAGAAAACTGGCTTACTTCGGCCACATTATGCGTAATGATAAATACCGACTGCTACAGTTGATTCTACAAGGCAATATTGAGGGCAAGATAGGCCCTGGAGATTCGTAGACGTCCAGACGTCTGAGGCTAATTCTGTTTTTTAAGCATAAATAACCCACTTAACATTTTTTTACTGATATTTGAGAAAATATTAATTGCCTATTAATGAAATTTTCAACGATTAAAACAACCCGTATATGGGCTCACGAAATAAAATCCCCTTTAAAATATGAATATCAACTTTGATAAATTTTATGATATTTTTATTGCAAAAAATTATGAATGAAAATACATTACACAGAAAGTATCTATACAAAATATATTTACACAAGTAAAAATTACTTACAGTAGGCATAGCATATTATTCATTGTTTGAAACGTCATTCCCATCTATATTATTGATGGCGGTTTTTGACAAAACACCGGTTTTCGGTTGTACCGTTTTTTTGCTTACGGTTTAAACTGGCGGTTATAAGCCGCCAAAAAAAAACCGGTTTTTTCAAAAACCGTTTTTTGGTTTTTTTAATCCAATAGTTTAAAATTTTACAATTACAATGCACTTTAGTTTGCGATACCCCACTCGACTCGATACTCGATATCAATATGATCAAAATTAGTAGTATCGAAAGAACATCAATATCAATATAAATAAAACACAATTTTTAATAAAACCATTTTATTCTATTAATTATTATATTTATTTTTTATTTTATTATTATTATATATTTATTGATTATTATTAAATATAATATAGCGTAATATTAATATATACATATTGCAATAATATACAATTTAACCCAACTATTTCAACTTACAAAAAAATTTCCCAAACTCTTTCAAATGGGATTTAAAAAAATAATATCAACATAAATATTTTACTTAAAAATAAATTGGATAATGCAATTTATCTTTTATTTTTACTACCATCAATAAAAATTTATCATGTATTTCTTTTAACACGTTTGTATATTTGTATAATAGGTACATTTTAACTCATTTAGTACTTCCTGTATGGGTGTATCGTTTTGAAAACGTAGGGAAATCCTTGGAGATTCGTATTCGTAATCGGTAATTCGATATTCATAGTGAGAACAATATTTTTGGTAATTAGAAAAAGTAATTCACCAACTTTCAATGTCAAGAGTCAAGTATGAAAAATAGAATGATGTTTGCGTCTACTTCAGCCAGATCACTTCTTATGTAAATATTATGATTACAAATATTTTTCAACGAAATATAATAATAAAACTTAATTGTTTCTGGCTGATGTGAGTTTGCACTTTCAGTTTGCTTCTGTATATATAAAATTAAATTTGAACTATGGTTTTGTTTGGAATAATTACTTGAGAATAATAATTATGATTGGGATCCAAAATAATACGTAACCTAATCCTAATCACCGTAAAAATCTAATAACTGGTTTTTACTTTAAAAGGAAAAAACCGGTTGTAGTATAATTTAGTATTCTTTTGTCATTGTTTATTTTATTGATTAATTGTTTTGTCATTCAAATTAATTCTACTGTCAAGTTTTATGTGAATAAAAGACTAATTTTGTAAAAGGCATTTTTACTACAATTTTATTCACATAAATATACCAAATATACAATGGAGAAATACTTTAGACCTGATAAACTAGAGGCTGATCCAAACTCCCAAACTGCCGCCAAAGAATTTAAACACTGGTACGAAACATTTAAGAATTTTTTGGAAAGCAATAAATCTACAGAAAAATCGCTAGAAGATAAAGACAAGTACATGCTTTTAATCAATTTTGTCTCACATTCAGTATATGATTACATAAGCGAAGCAAAAACATACATTTCTGCTATCAAAATTTTGGAAGAATTGTATATTAAACCTACAAATGAGATTTACGCAAGACATATTCTAGCTACAAGAAAACAACAAATAAACGAATCTATAGATCAGTATGCTCAAATCTTTTGGCTAAAAATTGTAATTTTAAAGCAGTTTCTTCAGAAGAAAATAAAAATGACTATATTCGTGATGCTTTTATTAATGGTTTCGTTCAATCTAATATACGTCAAAGATTACTAGAGTTTAGTTCTTTATCTTTGGACGAAGTATTATCTAAATCTAGATCTTTAGAAGATTCTCAAAAACAATCTGATACATATCATGCAGCATTAAATAATATAGCATCTTGTAGTCATCCAAATTCAGAACAAACTACTTTAGCTTCTGTTCAAACAAAACCTGGTCAGACTTGTTATTTTTGTGGACATCCAAGACATCCTCAATCTGTATGTCCAGCAAGGGCTGCGATTTGCCAAAACTGTCATAAAATTGGACATTGGTTTAAAATGTGCATGCAATCAAAGAAAAGTCAAACGAGATCAACTTATGCATCTACAATGGTAATCGCTTCTTCAATGGAAACACCTCAATCGCTTTCATTATGTATAGCCAAAGTCACAGTTAACCAAATTGATGCCAACGCTTTAATAGACACTGGAAGCTCAGCTACTTTTTTAGATCATAAATTCGCTATTGAAAATAAGCTTAAAATTTTTCCAATACAAGGGGTCCAAGTTTCTATGGCATCTATGTCATTCTCAGCTAATATTCAAGGCTATTGTTTAATAAACATTCAGGTTGATAAAGAAAAATATGATCAAACAAAAGTTTTAGTTTTATCCAATCTTTGTACAGATGTGATTTTGGGTCAAGATATTATGAAACAACATGAAAGCTTAGAAGTTAAATTTGGAGGACCAAGAAGACCTCTTAAGATATGCTGTCTTACTGAAGCTAAAATTAAGCCACCTTCGTTGTTTGCCAATTTAACAGAAAATTGTCACCCTATTGCTACTAAATCTCGCAGGCATTCACAGGAAGATGAAGAATTTATTAAACAAGAAATAAAACGTCTCCTTAAAGAAGAAATTATTGAAGAAAGTAAATCACCTTGGAGGGCCCAAGTGTTGGTAACTAAAAACGAAAATCATAAACGTCGGATGGTAGTTGATTACTCTCAAACAATAAATAGATTCACATTACTTGATGCTTATCCGTTGCCGAATATTGATTCACTGGTGTCTAAGATAGCAAAATATAAAAATTTTAGCTCAATTGATTTAAAATACGCATATCATCAAATACCAATTTAAGAATCTGACAAACCATTTACAGCTTTCGAGGCAAGTGGAGGCCTTTACCAATTCCGTCGTATTCCTTTTGGAGTTACCAATGGAGTATCATGTTTTCAGAGAGCCACTGATTCTATCATAAAAAAAGAAAATCTACAAGGTGTTTACGCTTATTTAGATGATGTAACAGTTGGTGGTGAGGATCAAGATAGACATGATTTAAATTTACAGAATTTTTTAAATGCTGTAAAAAATATGGGTTAACTTTAAATCAAAATAAATGTCACTACAATCAAAAAATTATAAATATTTTGGGATATACAATAGAAAACTCTACAATGAAACCTGATCCAGACAGATTGAAGCCTCTACTAAATTTACCAGTTCCGAATGATTCTAAAAGTCTTCAGAGGGCACTTGGAATGTTTTCACATTACTCAAAATGGGTTAATAATTTTTCAGCAAAAATTAGAGGTCTTATAGATTGCAAGAAATTTCCATTAGGTCCTGACTTGGTATTTGCTTTTGAGGAGTTGAGAACTGATATAGCTAATGCACTTCTATGGACAATTGATGAAAAAGAAATTCTCATTGTTGAAACTGATGCTTCTGAATTTGCTATTGCTGCCACTCTGAGTCAATCTGGAAGACCCGTGGCTTTTTTCTCACGTACCCTTACAGATTCTGAACGAAAACATTCTGCAATTGAAAAAGAAGCATATGCTTGCGTTGAAGCATTGAAAAAATGGAGACACTATCTTTTAGGAAGACAATTCAAACTAATCACAGATCAGAAATCAGTTTCGTTCATGTTTAATACAAACCATACAAGTAAAATCAAAAATGAAAAAATTTTGCGTTGGCGTTTGGAGCTTTCTTGTTTTAAATATGATATTATCTATCGTCCAGGAAAGGCTAATGATGCAGCTGATGCACTATCAAGAATATGCAATAATAAAAATAATACAAGCAAGTTATATCAATTACATTCACATTTATCGCATCCTGGGATTACTCGTATGCACCATTTTGTAAAAATTCGAAATTTACCTTATTCTCTAGATGAAATTAAACACGTAATTACCTCTTGTCCAATCTGTGCAGAAATTAAACCCAGATTTTATAAGAAAGAAGATGATACACATTTAATTAAATCAACAGCTCCGTTCGAAAGATTGAATATTGATTTTAAAGGTCCAATACCCGGTTCTTCTAGAAATTCTTATATGCTTACAATCATTGATGAATTTTCAAGATTTCCATGGGCTTTTCCATGCTCAGATACATCCAGTCAGACAGTAATTGAATGTTTGAATCAAATGTTTTGTGTATATGGAATGCCGGGATATATACATTCTGACAGGGGAACTAGCTTTACTTCACAAGAATTAATTAATTATCTACACTCTAAAGGAATATCTTCAAGTAGAACAACACCATATAACCCTGGAGGAAATGGTCAAGTCGAGAGATACAATGGAATTATATGGAAAGTAGTGAATCTAGCATTGAAAACCAAAAATTTAGACATCACTAAATGGGAGACTGTTCTACCAGATGCTCTGCACTCTATAAGAAGTTTACTGTGTACAGCAACCAATTGTACACCTCATGAACGTTTGTTTACATATCAGCGAAGATCAACTAGCGGAACTTCTATTCCATCGTGGCTTAAAGATTCAGACAAAGCATTACTAAGAAAATTTGTACGAAAAAGTAAGTTTGATCCTTTAGTTGAAGAGGTTGATCTTTTAGAAGCCAATTCAGATTACGCCTTAATACAGTATCCAAACGGAAAGAAAAGTACAGTTTCAACGAAGCATTTAGCTCCTAGAGGTGACCTGAAATTATTGAATCAAGATAATGATGAAGATGAAAATGAAAGTCCAAATAATACACTAGAGAATTCCACTACTGAATCAATACCAGAGGACATAGAAAATTTATCTATTCAAGAACCCAATCAAGTACCTGATGATAATCATGAACCAAGATTGGAAAATTCAGATTTTCAATCTAGCCGTAAATCAGCTAGAACTAAAAATAAACCACGATATTTGCAAGATTTTGTTCAAAAATAGGGCCGGGTGAATGTAGTATAATTTAGTATTCTTTTGTCATTGTTTATTTTATTGATTAATTGTTTTGTCATTCAAATTAATTCTACTGTCAAGTTTTATGTGAATAAAAGCCTAATTTTGTAAAAGGCATTTTTACTACACCGGTTATAACCAGGAAAAAAACAACCGATAAAACCGGTTACTGCGAAGTAAAATAACGAGTTTTAAGTTAAAACCGATAGGATTTCCCATCCCTAATCTATGTACTATATATAGTCCAGGAACTGAAACTTTTCCCCTCGCAATTTTTACAGAATGGATCGATTTGCTTGAAAATTTAAGAATAAGTAGTGGATAGTCTAAGAATTAAAATCTATATGATGCTGAGAGGCGCTTTTACCACGGGGGTGGTTGCCACCCCATCTCGTGGTTGGAAATTTTTTATTATATTCTGACGGCAAAAGTTGATAAAAACATTCATTCTAAACAAAAAATGTATTATATTTTTTTTTGATAAAATTGATAGTTATCGATTTACTCGCTATCGAAAAGGTTTTATATCGAAAAATCAATGTTGTTTTTCGATATATTCATTTACGATTCACAGAATTTTTGCCGTAAGAAAAATTTTTTCAAACCAAGTTCTTGGAAATTAGGTAACCTACAATTTCATGTTTAAATATTCTTTCGTACCTCTGATGCTAATCTTTTTATTCTAAAGAAAAAGCCATTTTTCCAAACTACAAAAATTCGTTATTCGCTTTAATTCCATTTAAAACAAAACTAAACATTCTAAGCCAGCCAAACTTCTAGAACCTATTAATAATACATAAATAAAGAAGACCAAATAAGGTAAACAACTAATTTTAATTAGGGTGGTGATTAGAGAGTCGCTTACGATCACTTTTTTGCTGAAAAAAATAGGGACTGGCATTTTTTCATTGTAAGTCACTTACTTTTTGAGCTAGCGACTTTTTTTATTTCTAAAGATAGATATTTTTAAGTACTTTAAATTAGTTTTAATGTTAATTTATACAATTAGCTTATCCTCGAAAAATGAATAGTTTTCCCGTCTTTTGACTTTGAAATTGAGTACAATATTTAGCATTTGACGAAGAAGAGCTAACGTATAAAAAAGTATAGCTCGATTACTATTGGTCTCAAAGAAAATTAAAAAAACGGTTTTGTTTATTTTTTCAAAAGGTACATTTTTGTTAAGCAAAGTTGTTTTGATAAAAGGAAAACTTTTTGAGCTATGCGCAGAAAACTGATTAAAAACATTGATTTTTTCGATATAAAACTAATAGTCCAGGGCGCATCTGTTTTGAGATGGACGTTGAGAGGTGACTCAAATTTTTTTGCAGAAATTGCTTGAAAATAAATCAAATAATAATATTTGAGTTATCCTCCCTCTCAAAAAGGTCCGGAACATTGTTTAAATAATCAAAATGTCAAAAGTTGAAGGAAAAATTCGATTTTTTTCTTCGTTTTTTGATTATAACTTGAAAAGTATTCATTTCCTAGAAAAGTTGTACTAACGTAAAAGTTGTGCAATTAAATTTCCTACAATATAGAGTTGGTTGAAAATTTAAAAAATAGTCACCCTAGTTGCAAAATAGCAATAATTGCGAAAAAAACATACAAAAACAAGTATTAGCATTTTACGTTTTTCAACCATTTATGCTAAACTTAGGAACTTTATATTTCACCCAGAAAAACTATATGATACATTAAACCAACAATGTGTGTTTTTCATTAAAATCGGTTCAATAGATTTTGCAAAATAAATGTTGAAATCCAGCTTTCGCAAAAAAAATTCATTTTTTCAAAATGTTACAGGACTGTAAGTAAATCAGATAGAAAGTTGAATTTTTTTTGCTTATAGAAGTATACTGTACCTTTCATTTGAAATTTTCAAAATTAAGATCGATTAATTACCACGGCGTCAGAAAATTTTTGAAATAAACATTAATTTTTGGTGCTACGCGCAGGACAGCGGTGTTCGATTCACACAAGTTGATTTCCACCAAAATTTCTTCGAATCTTTATCTAATATATTATTTTCTTACTCTATATTTTGTTGTATTTTAATATTTTAATTCCATAAAAACCAAACTAATTTTAATATTGTTTGTGAAATATTGTTTAAACAATTGCATATGTTTAAAAATAATAAACTTTTATTCTTTAAGTTAAAATATATTAACAAAGAAAGTTTTTGTTAATAAAAGTGTTATTTCAAAGGATAGAGTATGTGTTTTTATTTTGCAATAAACAATTTATTTATTTATATCGAAATGTAATAAAAATTAAAATGTATCAATCATTATCAAAGGTCATTGGAATGCCCAATCAAAACAAACTATCCGCTGTCCTGCGCGTAGCACCAATAATTAATGTTTAATTAAAAAATTTCCTGAAGCCGTGGTGTTAATCGATTTTAATCTTGCAGAATTGCAAATAAAAGGTATGGTACACTTCTATACGTAAAAAAATTTTTAACTTGCTATCTGCTTTATTTTCAGTCCTCTAACATTTTGAAAAAATAATTTTTTTTTACGAAAGCTGGATTGCAAATTTTATTTTGCAAAATCTATTGAACCGTTATTAATGAAATATACAGTATTGTTTTACTGTATCATATAGTTTTTCACGGTGAAATATGAAGGTCCTAAGTGTAGCATAAATGGTTGAAAAACGTATAATGCGAATACTTGTTTTTGTATGGTTTTTTCACAATTATTGCTATTTTGCAACAAGGGTGACTATTTTTTAAATTTTTAACCAATTCTATATAGTAGGAAATCTAATTGCGCAACTTTTATGTCAGTACAACTTTTCTCGAAAATGAATATATTTAAAGTTATAATCAAAAAACCAAGAAAAAAACCGAATTTTTCCTTAATTTTTTGACATTTTGATTATTTACAGAATGTTCCGGACCATTTTGAGAGGGAGGATAATCAAATATTATTATTTGCTTTATTTTCAAGCAATTTCTGCAAAAAAATTTGAGCCACCTCTCAACGTCCAAATGTACTAATATTTTTACAGATGCGCCCTGGTCTATAACACTTTCGACACCGAATAAATCGAAAACTGTAAATTTTTATCAAAAAAATGTATAGAATATTTTTTAAATAATGAATGGGTTGCATGGGTGAGTCCATACTATTGTAGTGAAGAAAAGAGAGACGTTCTCACAAACAATTTATTTTACAACTGACGACCGGTTTCGCTGTCTACAATATTCACAGCACCTTCATGTCCCGGTTAAAGTAAGACTAAATGCTGCAAATAACAAAAAACCGGAGTTAGTTAAGTGGTCTGGTTAAAATCAAAAGTTAATGATCACCAATATCAAAGTACAATATTTATGCATGCACATGAATACCCACATGTACGTACGCATGGTGTACAATCCTCATACTCACATACATGCACGCATTCATATGCAGTGGCAACCAAAATATGTCAAGTATAAGATATATACTTACTTTCCGGTATAAGGGAAGAATATAGTAGTATTCAATATCGTACTTTTTCTCGTGCACTTTGCTGAAGGGATGGTTGGTAAATGGATAGATTTGAATGTAATATATTAACAAAACGTTGGCAGGATCTTGAGGGCATTAGTAAGATATGTACACGACATTAAACCGAGGAACTAAAAGTTGTTAGTTATATATAAAGTGCTGTTATTTTTAATTAATAGTGTAGATTTTATTGATATAGGATTGTTAGATGTTGTTCAGGATGTTCAACCCGCCATTACACGCGCTATGAGGGAATCCCTCACCATATTGGTTTATAACCAATGAAATTGTGTAAACTAATACGATAACCTTAAGCACCCAGGAATGCCTTTAGCATGGTTCATGAGAGGGTATGAAAAAGTTATAGAATATTTCAGGCGGTCAGTGTGCTGTGTGATAGTTGAAAGAAGAGACATCCCTCTTCAAGTGAGGGAATTCCTCACTGCGCGTGCAATCACGGTGAAATCACGTTTCTGTTATCTCAAAGAAACTTTTAGGTTTTTATTTAATATTTAGGTAGGTTTAATTAAAATATTATTGTTTGGATTAGGTTAGGAACAGTGGCACACCGAGCGGGGGGTGTGGGGGTTAAAATCCCACCCAGAGCATATAGAAATATATATAAAAGAAAGTAGGAAAATGTAACTTGTCTTTCACAAATAATACAAAAAACTTTCGGTGCCCAAGCTAACCCCCCCCCACCCCCAGAGGAAAATTCTAGGTGCGCCACTGGTTAAGAACCCATTTTTAAATTTACCTATTCTAATTGGGAAATAAGCCACAATTTAACTTGAAAAATTTATTTTATTGACGTTTCGAATTCCACCTCGGACGTCGTTATCAAAATACAAAATATTAATAGTTAATTACATAAATACCACAAAGAAATAGCTTCAGAACAGTTGTTAATTTTAATTTGTATTTTTAGTAAAATGAATTCGCGTAAAGAACGTTAATTTCTTCAGTGGCTTGCTGAAATTGAAAATTAAGAAAACTTGCTTTTGATCTATGTATATTATTTTTACTTTTGTTTTGTTAAATTAATAAACAAAATTGGTTTACCAGACTTTCTATAATATGTGAGTACAACCCATTGTATATTTATACATGTTGACATTCATTCTTCCTCGAAATAAGTCGAACTTATGTAGGTGAGGGCGACGCTCATACGCGTGCAACCACGTCACAATAGAAGACGCGTGTAACGGCGGGTTAAGTATTTATAGATGTAAAAATTGGGTGTGCGATTTTTTTTTGATTTTTTGACACAAATTTTTGTAAAAAAATCGCACACCCAATTTTAACATCTATAAGTTCTTGAACATACTGAACAACATCCAACAATCCTCTATAAATAAAATATACTCTATTAGTTAAAAATAACATCACTTTAAATATAAATAACAATTTTAAGTTCCTCGGTATAATGTCGTGTATCTTACTAATGCCCTCAAGATCCTGCCAATGTTTTGTTAATATACTATATTCAAATCTATCCTCTTACCAACCATCCCTTCAATAAAATGCATGAGAAAAAGTATGATATTGAATACTACTATTTTCTTCCCTTATACCGGAAAGTAAGTATATATCTTTTACTTGACATACTTTTGGTTGACACTGCATATGTATGCGTGCATGTATGTGAGTATGAGGATTTTACACCATGCGTACGTACATGTGGGTATTCATGTGCATGCATAAATATATATGTTCTTTGATATTGGCTTAATCATTAACTTTTGATTTCAACCAGACCACTTAACTAACTCTGGTTTTTTGTTGTTTGTAGCAATTAATTTTACTTTAACCGGGACCTGAAGATGCTGTGAATATTGTAGACAGCGAAACCGGTCGTTATTTGTAAAATAAATTGTTTGTGAGAACGTCTCTATTTTCTTAACTACAAGAATATTTTTTGCTTAGAATGAATGCTTTTACCAAGTTTTGCGGTCAAAATATAATAAAAAAATTTCCATCCCCGAGATGGGCTGGCAACCACCCCCATAGTAAAAGCGCCTTTCGGCGTAATATAGATTTTGATCCTTGGACTATCCTCTACTTATTCTTAAATTTTTAAGCAAATCGATCCATTCTGTAAAAATTGCGAGGTTTTGTTCTATTTTAAGCTTCATTACTTGGACTAATAGAGATTTTAACTGTCACCGCTATTTCGAATAAAGAATTCATATATTAACAATATGTATACAGAAAATAAGTTGATGCTCCAAACATTTTTTCCAATATGTATATGTAATTGGTTTTTGCAGAATAACACGGTTAATTTTTAAACACAATGTCCATTAAAAAACATTTAAAGGTAATTTCAAAAGATAGAAAACTGTCGACATTAATATGTTTTGAAACCCTTTCTATTTAAAATTTAAAAGGCTCAATAAATGCAATTTTTGGCTTTTGCAGAATAACTCGGTTAATTTTTAAATACAGTGTCCATTAAAAAACATTTTAAAGATAATTCAAAATCTAGAAAACTGGGTACATTAATATATTTTGAAACTCTTTCTTTTTAAATAATAAAGAGCCGAAGTGCTGATAACAAAAGTGTGTCAGGCACTTTATCTCAAACTTTAGGTAATTGGTTATTCTAATATTTTGTGAGCTACAACAAAAATAAAAAAATAACAATTTTTTAAGAGAAGTGCTCATAAATTTTTGTAGACAGTAACTGCCACGCTACGAGACACACAGGTACATTGAGCTAATACAGTCCTGGACCTTTCACTGTTTACTTTTATGTCTATTAACGCCTAGAATGTCATAAAATATATAAAAACTAATATATTCATAGCAATTTGACAGATTACAGAACAGATTTATAGTGGTCATTGTATTAAAATTGTAAAAATTATAATAATGTAGAATTGTAAATATTGTACCTTAGATTTTAAGTTCTTTGTATAGATTTTTTAATTTATTTTTATTACGAGCACGAAATAAGGGTCTCACGCATATGGACATACGTGCTCGCAGATGGGCGGAATACATAGGGTTTACTACGGTAGCCCAGCCGGTGAGAACATTGTGTTTATTTTCAATATTAGTTAAGGCATAAGAATAACGTTACAGCCATGTCAATCAAGTTTAATACGTTAGTTCTCAGGAGAAAACGGATTAAACTATAAAGAAGAGGGAGATTAGATGTAAAAGATTTTTATTTAGCGTGGGGGTTTGATAGGCAGTCGATTTTGAGGTCTAAACGAAAGAGGTCGTATTTTCCAATAATCAAAAAGACACGAAGTGTAAGACGTTCTTATATATTGACAAGCCGGCCATATTAAGTAGATAAACGTGATTATATCAAAGATATTTTTTTTGTGAGAACCAGTAAATTTTAGTCGCAATTACACAATAATTTTACATTTCGTCAGCGTATCATTAATCTATAATTTATTTGTCTTTTCTATTTTATTAATTAAAACTGTTAATCATAATACGGACTTTTATTACGAGTGTCTTTAACGATTTCTACAATATTTGTAATATTTTTATTGTTTGAATATACAGTCACAGGCACAAAAAACGGGCACCCTAAAAAATGGGCCATTTTTAATGACTTGTATTTCCTAAACCTGATGTCCGATTTAAGTAATTTTTTTAATATGTTATAGCCTTATTCTTTAAAAATATCGCTGTAATAATATTTTAAAGGCACGTCATCTGAAGTTTTGAGAGGTTTCGGCACTAAATTGATGTAAACAGATTACTTGTGAGTTTTTGGGATCGCTGAATACGAATGCGTCATCAGAACCTCCCCTCGGAGTACCTGGCGCTCAATGTCGCTACTTAAGCCCGTCTATTTCTGAAGTTTTGAGAGTTTTGAGTCACTAAATAGATAGAAACAGATTCTTTAAACAGGGAAAGAATATCAGAGAAGATTGCTGAGAAAAGAATATTAGGAAACGATAACATCGATGAAAGCTGGCAAAAACTCAAAGGTAACATTCAACGCTGCAACAGAATCACTTGGAGAGAGAAAAGTAACGAATATTCACATATTAAAAAAAGAAAACCCTGTGCTTTAGAGAGAAAGTGAAGAAAAATGTGAAAAAAAGAAGAAAGCCTTTTTACAATACAGAACAAAACAAACACAACAGGCATACAGCCACTACAAACGAATGAGAAATGAAAAGAATAATTTAGTGAGACAAATAAAAAGGGAGTTCTAGCAGAGTTTCTCAAAACAGATGGAACACGACTTCTACAGAACACAGAAAGAAGTATGGGTAATGATCAGAAGGCAAAGGAGATCAACGAATTAATAAAATTAAAACACATTCAGAAGAAAACATGGGCAGACTACTTCCGATCTCCATTTGCTAAAGGCGACGATAATTGAAGCGTTTTACCTGTCTGCTCTATGGGGACAAGGAAAGACTATCTACTAAGATACTGGGGGGTCGAAATGGGGCTAGTAGAAGGAAAAGACACATAAACCTTCATGGGAACGGCAGCTCATTTTTTGTGCGGTGGCAGGTTGTAGATTCATTGGGAGGGGTAGGAGGGTTTAAAGAAGACTAACTACATAACCAAATAAGCAAAGGATACTTACACAGACTTGAGGACTTTCCTACTATTTAAAAAAATTGGGACGCCGTTTGAAAAATCCTCAAATTCTCATATCGAGTACTTACTGGAAACCAACTGGGGGACATTCATCGTAGATTCCTCGTTGGGGTTATAGTGGGCTACATTTATCTTTATTGGCTTCTATGCCATATCTTTTTCTTCTGTTCTAAAACTTAATTCGCTTGTATTAGCTATCTGTTAACAATTTTTTAAAAAAGAGGTTACAGAAATAAAGATGTGTACATTTTATAATGTTTATTTAAACCTTTATACCTTATTTATTTTTATTTTGAGAATAAACATTCCCAAACAAGAAATGAACAATAAAAACAAATATATGGTTTTACAATTCTTAACCTTATTTATTTTTAGCAGTGTACCAAAACAAAAATTTGACATGGCTGTCAAAAGTCACTGCCATTTTATATTTACTTTACAATAAAATTTTTAGAGAATCCATGTTGAAAACAAAATATTTAATTATGTAAAACCTTTACCAAATTAATATCCACTTGTGAATTATTTAAAATAAACATTATCATACCTTAAAACAAAAATCCATGTCACAACACTTGGAACTTCAAAATTTTCCATTCGAGATTGGGGGGAGGGAAGACATCAAATCCAAATCATTACAAAACTGGAAACAGGATAAAATTGATACCAAATCAAATATCATCTTCAATACAGGAATGTGAACAAATCCAAAACTGGAACATAAACAAATCCAAAACATCATAAAACAGGAACCAGGAAACCACGCACTTCTTTTTTACCGGCAAATCAAACTGCATAACAATAAAACTATTTCACAATAATATATCCATGTAAAATGCAGTGAAACTATTGTTATTATATTCCTTGACAAGTTAAAAATCCATCAGTTCTACTATAAGAAGAAAACCATTTTAAAAGCCGGCAAAGTGCGTTTCTTTGTGAGTCTGTTAGTTGAGTTCCACACAAAAAGATGTTTACTCTTCAGACATGTTTTTGGAACTATCTTATTTTCGGTGGCATACGTACCACGTCCCTAACCTTCAGAAAATTCTCCTACGCTTCAAGCCCATCATTCTTTCGGTTTGACATTTGACCAATCGGCGGAGAGAACTCAAGGATCTTTCAAAATTGTGACCAATAATAACATGGGATTTTTAGCGCTCAAAGCTAAAGGAAATATACTGGGACCTAACGAATCCTTCCAGAACAACAAATGTTTATACAAGTAAACAGGAAATTTCCTATGATTTTACTATTGTGAAATACTTTGAAATATTTCGAACAGGAGCGGCTTAGGAAATTTTAAAGATATATAAACTCACCAAAATATTAGAAAAATAGATATTTTTCTTGGGATAGGATATTAAATTAACGGATATTTTTTTTATAAAACATTGTAGTAGAAATCCATCTGCTACAATAGCCTCCTCGGAAGAGAGGAAACTGGATTACCTATTCAGTTTTCGATAACAACAAAAAAAAACAACATTGACTTCTTGGGTATGACAGGATAAACAATACTAAAATATTTAAATAATGGCTAGTGGGGATTAAACAAAAACAAAACATCATTAGGGAGTGGGCTAGCGTGCCATCAATCGCCAGACTCTTTAAAGTCGAGTAGACTTAAATGTTTAAAGACTCTACTGAGAACTGTAGGTGACAAGAGTTTCTGTGTCTTGGGAAAGAAATAATCTTGTGCCCTGTGTGGACCTCGCTGACATCCACTGCAGTAACACAAGTGATATATATACTATATATACCATATAATATATACCATATAGGAGGGCAGACACAGCCTCATCACCTCGTTGCCTAACCAGGATTGGTTTTCAAAAACTAAAAAATCTTTCTGAGCTCTTGGCTCAGCAGATAGGCATCTGCTTAAACTCTAAACACCTAGCGAGTTTCACGGAATTTTTATCGGCAACGGTTCGGCAAAAGGAGGATTTAGACAATCCAGTCTAAATACCTCGTTGAGATAAAATGTCACAAATAACTTATCTCAACAACTCATTCAAACAAAACCAACAAAGGGGGGAATGCGTGTGACAACATAAAAGACCAAAAAAAACTAGTATACTGGATTCAAACGGGATATCAAACCATTTAATCAAGACCAAAAAAAAATAAACGTAACACACGACATAGGGAATACTACATCATTACGTTTTCAATCAACAGTCCTACCTAGGACATAAAAGAATTTCATGAAAGTTCACAAGACAACTTTCACATTTTCAAATCACTAGCTGGGATAAACTTGTACTTTTCAAAACCGGGGATTTGATCTTACTTTTCCAAAACATGAGTAGATCTTACTTTTCCAAAACATGAGTAGATCTTACTTTTCCAAAACATAAGTAGACCATATTTTTCCAAAACAATGGGTAGACTTTATTTTTCCAAACTGGGGTTAGACTACTTTTTCAAAACAGGGATGAAAGCAAAACACAAGGGAAAGACCAAAGGGACATTGGAAAGAATGACAGTTCTGACGAACGACCACTTCCATTTATCCACCGAAAGCAAGCTTCACCTGTACTCAACGCGGCCAGATCCTAAGCTCACCAGCCTTGTCACAGCTTCTGCTCTTAGCCTACTTTCAATAAACAAACACAAGAGAGGTCAACGAACTATTCGCCAAAAAAATCAATCTCTATCATGGACAGGGGCTAACAGAACAATACGGGATAACAGACTCTAAAATTTCCAGACAAAACAGGAATAGACAAACAAGCAGGGAACAAACAGATTCATAAGACATTTAGACATTCTTCATATACATGGGCTTACAAACACAAATAATATTGAAACTTGGTTCTTATATATACTCCATATACATGGGCTTACAAACACAAACAAATATTGAAACTTGGTTCTTATATGAGCTTACACAAATAAAACTGTTCTTGCTCTGACTATTAATGGGAGTGTTCCCAGACAACTGAACAACACTTCCTCATCACGAGTATTACACTTGTGATATGCCAGATACAAGAAAACATACATCATTTTTTTAATAAGTGGAGGGCCTCGCCACAGTTTCCCTCTTCACTTTTTCATGGGGCTACTTTTCTTCACTTCTAACATGAACAAATCCATATATCAAGGGTTATTTTCAAAACAGTGTCGACAGAGTACGCTATCTTCAAATCAAAAAGTGATAGCTTTTCTCCTGGCTGCTTGAAAAAACAAGGGGTCAACTTCTTCATTAATAAGTGGAGGGGCCTCGCCACGGTTTCCCTCTTCACTTCTTCATGGGGTTACTTCTTCAAGGATGACTTCTCCAACTAACCTGTGGCAATAATATACCCAAATATAGATAGGCTTCGCTGGAAAATCACGGGACTTACACACACAGACCATACCGAATTAGCTCATACACGGACCATACCAACTATTATCACACATCTACTCAAACGACCAAATCAATAATCACAAAAAACGTTTATTCTGTAAAAAACTGTTGATCTAAAAGAATACATGCAAAAAAATATAACATATTGTTATACTCTATAAGTGGATTCAATATTCAAAACTTTTTAAACGTAACTTTTAGCAAAATTTTCAAAAAAAAATTTTAACGTTACTTTTTTACCAAAATTTTCTAAAAAAATTTTTACTTTATTTTTACTCATCTGTTTGTCTATAAAATTCATCAATATTTTCCAAAAAATTTAACCAATGCTTTCATCATGGGTACAATATCAATACAATATATTAAGTACGTCACAATTTTTAACATACTATTTTGTTGTACGATACATACAATACAATACCAGTATACTACGGTTTACATAATAAGGGGTTACAATGTAAATACACTATGATGTATGAAATGGTACATACTTATACAATCAACAGTATGACCAAATCAACACCACAATACAAAGTGTACATACTTATACCTCTTTTAAAAAATTATTAACATTCGGTTACAAAATTTACAAAAATGGGCTCTTTCATGGGGACTAACAGACTGAAACAGTTTCGGGGGCACTAAAAGACATGAAACAGTTTCTGGGGGCAAGACAAGAGGAATCTGGGCTAAACTACATGGGAAGACTGGGGCGATATTTACTTGGGTCAAACTTCAGGGTGTACGTTACAAGTATTACAAGTGTAACACTAAGTGGGGGGTGGCTAAAGACATTGGGGACTAGTAGATAGGCTAACTACTAGTTGAACATGTCTACAAGCTAGACTTGTAACAATGGGCATACAAAACATGACACGAGTCAAGCTTCCATGTTATCGGAAACACCTGCACCACAAACTGAGATCGGCTGCCCAAGGGGACGGGCACTGCCTAACAGTTGTAGTACAAATGAGACCGAAAGGAGGCTAAAAGGACATGGTAGTGGGAACATGCAAATGGGGTCTGAGGGAGGCCAAAAAAGACATGCCCCACGTTGTCGGGGCCATTTGAAGCATTCAACTGGACAAGACAACTACTGGATACTGAAGGAGGCAGAAAATAGAATCGGCCTCACACGTTGGGCGACATTTGAAGCGTTTTACCTGTCTGCTCTATGGGGACAAGGAAAAACTATCTACTAAGATACTGGGGGGTCGAAATGGGGCTAGTAGAAGGAACAGACACATAAACCTTCATGCGAACGGCAGCTCATTTTTTGTGCGGTGGCAGGTTGTAGATTCATTGGGAGGGGTAGGAGGGTTTAAAGAAGACTAACTACATAACCAAATAAGCAAAGGATACTTACACAGACTTGAGGACTTTCCTACTATTTAAAAAAATTGGGACGCCGTTTGAAAAATCCTCAAATTCTCATATCGAGTATTTACTGGAAACCAACTGGGGGACATTCATCGTAGATTCCTCGTTGGGGTTATAGTGGGCTACATTTATCTTTATTGGCTTCTATGCCATATCTTTTTCTTCTGTTCTAAAACTTAATTCGCTTGTATTAGCTATCTGTTAACAATTTTTTAAAAAAGAGGTTACAGAAATAAAGATGTGTAAATTTTATAATGTTTATTTAAACCTTTATACCTTATTTATTTTTATTTTGAGAATAAACATTCCCAAACAAGAAATGAACAATAAAAACAAATATATGGTTTTACAATTCTTAACCTTATTTATTTTTAGCAGTGTACCAAAACAAAAATTTGACATGGCTGTCAAAAGTCACTGCCATGTTATATTTACTTTACAATAAAATTTTTAGAGAATCCATGTTGAAAACAAAATATTTAATTATGTAAAACCTTTACCAAATTAATATCCACTTGTGAATTATTTAAAATAAACATTATCATACCTTAAAACAAAAATCCATGTCACAACACTTGGAACTTCAAAATTTTCCATTCGAGATTGGGGGGAGGGAAGACATCAAATCCAAATCATTACAAAACTGGAAACAGGATAAAATTGATACCAAATCAAATATCATCTTCAATACAGGAATGTGAACAAATCCAAAACTGGAACATAAACAAATCCAAAACATCATAAAACAGGAACCAGGAAACCACGCACTTCTTTTTTACCGGCAAATCAAACTGCATAACAATAAAACTATTTCACAATAATATATCCATGTAAAATGCAGTGAAACTATTGTTATTATATTCCTTGACAAGTTAAAAATCCATCAGTTCTACTATAAGAAGAAAACCATTTTAAAAGCCGGCAAAGTGCGTTTCTTTGTGAGTCTGTTAGTTGAGTTCCACACAAAAAGATGTTTACTCTTCAGACATGTTTTTGGAACTATCTTATTTTCGGTGGCATACGTACCACGTACCTAACCTTCAGAAAATTCTCCTACGCTTCAAGCCCATCATTCTTTCGGTTTGACATTTGACCAATCGGCGGAGAGAACTCAAGGATCTTTCAAAATTCTGACCAATAATAACATGGGATTTTTAGCGCTCAAAGCTAAAGGAAATATACTGGGACCTAACGAATCCTTCCAGAACAACAAATGTTTATACAAGTAAACAGGAAATTTCCTATGATTTTACTATTGTGAAATACTTTGAAATATTTCGAACAGGAGCGGCTTAGGAAATTTTAAAGATATATAAACTCACCAAAATATTAGAAAAATAGATATATTTCTTGGGATAGGATATTAAATTAACGGATATTTTTTTATAAAACATTGTAGTAGAAATCCATCTGCTACATAATGAACCACCAACACCTGAAGTTACGACAAACGAAGAAATAAACATTGAGTAGGGAGAAGTAAAGGAAGCATTAACAGAATTAAAAAATAGAACATCTCCAGGAGAGGACCGAATATCAAACGAACTCATAAAGTACGTAGGACAAGATCTAACTAAACAACTATTAAAACTTACTAATACAAAAAATAATAAAACAAAACAAAATACCACAAGAATGGAGATCAAGCATCCTAATACTTCTCTTCAAAAAAGGAGACAATGCGGACCCGGAGAATTACAGTGGAATTAACTTATTAAACACAACATTAAAATTAACAGCCAAAGAAAACAAAGATAACAAAGAAATTAAATGAAAATATACCATTAGCAGAAGAACAACAAGGTTTTAGGTCGGGAAGATCATGACCTGACGCTATATTATAATGAGGCAAGTTCAAGAGAAATCGTTACAATACAACAAACCGGCATATTTAAGTTTCGTGGACCTTAAGAAAGCATTTGACAGGGTAATATTAAAGGACGTTATCCATTTGTTATACTCGAGATAGGTACCTCTAGCAATAATTAAAACGGTTGAAAATATCTATCAGAACAACACAATAAAATTAAAAGTGGAAGATGAACTAACTGACCCAATTGAAGCCGGCAATGGGATAAGACAGGGGGATTCCTGTAGTCCTTTATTGTTCAACCTGATCCTGGACGAAATAATAAAAAAAGTAGGAGCTAAAAAAGGATACCAAACGGGAGAAAAACAACTTAAAATAATCTGCTATGCAGACGATGCAATACTAATCTCTCAAAGTGAAGATGATTTACAACGTATGCTGCACCAATTTAACATAACCGACAAAAACTTTAACATGTAAATTTCCTCAAAAAAGACAAAATGCGTGGTTATAACAGCAGATCCAATAATATGTAAATTTGAGCTGAAAGATCAGATAATAGAAACAGTGATGGAGTTTAAATACCTAGGTATCACACTATCTAGCTACGGAAGGCTCGAAACAGAAAAGGAAGATCAAGTGAATAGAGGAAACAGAGCCGCAGGTTACCTGAATGAAACAAAATGAAGAAATACAAATATCGGAAAAGAAATGAAAGACAGAATTTACAAAACAGTTATCAGACCAATAATGACATACGCGGCAGAAACACGACACGACAGAGAGAGGACAAAAAGATTGCTCGAAACAGCGGAGATGAAAACCCTTCGAAAAATCGACGGTAAAACTCTATGGCACAAAGCTAGAAGTACATATATGCGACGGAGATGCAAGGTGGATAACATTAATAACTGGATAAGAAACAGAAGAATAGAATGAAATGACCACATAAGCCGAATGACAGCAAATAGACCACATACAAAAAGAACTGAATTTAATTGGAATTTACTATTTATTATAATATGTTTTAATACAATGGAATTGAATTTAATTTTCATACAATTCCTAGAAATATACGAATTGTTGTACGGAAAATCCATTCAACTCTTATACATTCAAGAATAGTGCTGTTAGTCCTAAGCTATGAAATCAAGTCAGGCAAATTATTATCATGCTACTAATCTGCAGATACCAGAAGCCCAAATTTGTCCAAATGGCTTTAATTCATGATCATAATCACACGACCTGCTCTAATATTTACACTGGGTAACGAACGCGTGCTAACTTAATATAAAAGAGTTTAGTGGAATACTGAATATCCAATAATTCCGAATAATTCGTGCTATTCAATACATCAACCTGTAATCAGCGGGCTATAGGGTGAGGTTTGCACCAGACTGAGTATTTTCTCAACATAAAAATTTAAGGAAATGAAACATAAAAATTTGTATTTCTCACGCATCCTGAGAAATTTAACTTGAGTATATTATTAACGGTAATTACTAAACATGTTTAAAAATATTAGTTTCAATAGCAAATATAATGCTACTTTAAACAGTAAAGCCCAATCAACTGACATTCTTACATAACGTTCTACATACAGGGTGTGGCATTAGTGCGGGGAAATCCAGTTACTGGTTTCTCGTAATAGATACGAAAAAAAGTTATTTAGGTAAAAGTTGGGGCATAGATAAAAATATAATTTAAAAATATTTTTGCGGGTGGACCTGTACCCGTGCTTACAGTACAGGGTACAAACTTATGTTTTTTTAATGAAACATCCATATTTTTACATTATTGAATTCTCCTCGGTCTTATCGTTCTTAAAATATCGGGTTTTGCAGTGTTTTAGGAGGTTTTTTAAAAGACAATTACGTTTTTTTATTAATTTCGTAGCAATATTCAAACCCTGTAGAGTTGTAGTGATTTGACCCCAAACAATCTATTTATTTTCAAATAATTATTGTAATAAATATAGTCTATTATTGTTTGTTTGTCTTGTTACCATCACTAATATGAATTTTCCTAATTAGAAACTGATTAGTATATAATTAACCCTTAAGTACTAACACCCTGAAGAAACCTAAAGACCCTGAGGAAACTCGTTTAAAATGGTTTGATGAGGTGGAAGATGTCAGAAGACGACATAAGCGAAGTGGAATCAATTTGTGATGAAAATGTTGCCACTGACTACCACTGCTACACTGTATTAAATATAGTACCTCTCAGTTTTTTTTTGTTTTAACATTTTTAAAAACCTTTTTATTTTCATTTTCCTTGCTTTTTTATCTCGATTATAATTTTTTAATAAGATTCATTAATTTGTTAAATTTTTATTACACTTTTTTTCAGGAATAAAAAGGTACACAAACAATTTTTTATTTTAATAAATACAGAAAAACTAGTTTAATTACTGTGTTTTTTTAGATAATCAATACTTTCAGTAAGTCATCGAGATATTTTTTTGCATTAAAATATTTAACAAAAAACAAAAATTACCGCTAAAATGTTGAACCCGTCTGACAGGCGGTTAGTTAGTCTTTACGTCATTGATTTAAGACGTTAATACTTAAGGGAACAATATTGAGGATGATTTGGATCACCAATCGACCACTAAGTTTACAATAATTAAAAAAGAGAATTGGATTGGAGATTGGTAATAAGACCACAGAAATGATCCACAATATTCAAGAAAGCCGTCAGGAAGTCGTCGTCGATTTAATTACTACCAAGAGGCAGACGGGTGACAGTTTGAGCATTTAATTTAAGAGAAAAGTAATGTTTATTTTTTAAACAAATATTTTTCTTTTTTTTTAACAGTATGGTGTATTTTAAATGAAATAAATTACATATTATGTACTTAGGAAAAGAGGAAAAGTCTTCTGAAAAAAAGATTCAAAAACGGACGATTGATTTCTATCCCGACATCCGACAGGTGAACCTTTTTGCCACTAACAGACAGGTGGGGTGTGACAAACCCCATGATACTACCACCACCAGAGATAAAGCCACGCGCACGAATAAGCCTGTCTCTCTCTCTTCTACGCGTACGTCACTGACAGACAAACGCCAGGCCAAATGTTCGATTTTTAACTTGGGTTTGTTATTTTTATGCAGTTTGCGAAAGTTTTCGGCAAGCATATTTTCGGAATAAATTTCTTAAATATAATTAGAAATAGTCATTACTGCCCTTTCAGCATGGTATTATTGTTAGTATTAAATCTTTGCGACTACTCTTTCTAGATTTAAAAAAAGATTTCAACATCGATTATATAACAATATATAATTTAAATCAAGATTGCTTAGAAGGACTATTCTCAGTAATACGTGCGATTGGAGGTTTACATGATCATCCGTCTCCTTTGCAATTTAAATACCGTCTTCGTAATTTTATTATGGGTCGGAACGATGAAGTTATTTCATTCTCAGCTAATGTAAGTAACCTACCAGAAACAACAAACATGTCGCTTCAAAACATGAAAGCAGCAAGCTCTTTGAATCTTGATTGTTACAACAATGACGTAGTAGATTCAGTGATGATAACGGAACCACTCTTTAGTCAACTAAATCTTCCAGTAACTTCAGAAAATGAAAACCATCAAAAAGATTTTGAAATGGAAGAGTTGTATCATGATGGACTAGAAAATTTAGCTGGTTTCATAGCTTTCAAGCTAAGACATGAATAGAGTTTGGGCAGTTCTACAAATAGTAACACTTCTTCCTCGTGGGTAAATCATCTCTCAGAAGAGGGTTTGGTGAAGCCTTCAGAAATATTACTTACGAACTGTCGTGAACTAGAAAATATTTTTTGTAAATTCAATGGGGACACTATTAAAGTTGGCATCAAAAATTATCAAAAATCTTTATTGGAAAGATCAGTTCATGTTAAAATATTTGGTGATGTGAAAAAACTATTTTTTAGATGTGGGATGTATTTTTGAATGCGAGTTTTGAACCAAAAGTTGAAAGAAAAATCTAAAATACAAAAAAAAATTGCAAATCGTTTTGCTTGGAGAGTCTTATGACTTTGCACTTCCTTAAACCATCCCAAGACCGCTGGGTACTCACAACATTGATTGGGGGTGTGCAATCTTTGATTGCACCCTTTTCGTGGTGGCCCTGTTGAAACTAAACTTAGCGGATCTAGACTACATAGATAGTCGATAAACAATCCCTGCGGTAATATGCAGATAGATAAGGTTATACCTGGAGAATAGGATAGTAATATCAACTCTAGTTAAAGCAACCATCAAAACAAGAGTAGGTGGAGGCTGTCCACAAGGAGGAGTTTTGTCACCTCTCCTTTGAGCAACCTTTGTAGATGATCTCAAAAACCTCTCCACAGAAGCCTTTTTTGTCTAGGATACACTGACGATATATCAATCGTCATCAGGGACAGGTTTGCCCAGCTGGTGTCTGGGAGAATGTAAGCAGCCCCAAATATAGTTGACGACCGGTATAAATAAGGGAGACTGATAGTCAATGCTCAGAAAACAAATCCCCAACTGCACCCAAAGAACAGCACTAGAAGGCTTAAAACTACCAGTGCTGGGAGGAACATAGATTTCATTTTCCAAAAAAACAAATACCTTGGGGTTTATACTGATCATAGGCTGAAATGGAATACTCACATCCTGAAAACCACACAGAAAGCTACTATGTCCTTGAGCAAATGTAGAAGAATGTGCGGTGAGAATTGGGGCTTATTAGACCTTTTAAAAAGGGACAGGCTAAAGAATGTAATCTAGAATTAGAGGACCACAATAGATCTGAATTGGTAGCAGTGGAATAGGCTAAACGGCCACACCTTTAATCCATCTAAATCTATCTACTTAATTTTGTTTTTGTAATTTTAATACTTTTTTGAAACTTTAGTTATTTTATTATTTGTTAATGAACCATCTTTTATTTGACGCGGTTTATTAAAAGTTTTCTGCATGTCAAGAAACCTCTTAAATTTTTGCAGTGAAAAAACTATTACGTTTTTTAGTACAGTACCTACATATTGTATTATTTTACTGGTATGATTATAATAATTCATCAAAGTATAAATTAAACAGTGTAACAGAACAGGCGAACGGCAATTTCAGTTATTTAAAAACACGAGAATAAATAAAACCATATAAATCTCTGCTTTCCCATAAGTCTCCGTACAAGTTTGTCGGGCGCTGACGTCATGCGCGCACCGGTTAAAAGTTGTTCTCGAAGTGGTTTTATCTCTGGTTGTCGTAGTATCATGACAAACCCCAGCAATTGAAAGAGTTAAAGAAAATCAAAAAATATCTTTACGTTTAATTTTCTGTGATATGTGGAACGTCAACATCTTGAAGATAGTCAGGATAGTCACTATTTACATTAACATTGTGTATTTCTTCACTTACTTACGAATTACTCTTGTTAATATATTCGTCACTGTCTGCTACATCCCATAAGGTCTGAAGGCGTGTTTATTCTTGTTCGTAATTCATTTTAGCTTATACTATACTAATAAAAAAACATGTTAAAATCTGTAATAAATATTATTCACTTACCTATATATACTTATTTATAGAAGAAAAACAAAATAAAGACAATTCTGCAGAAAGTACAAAATCCGACTCATGGGGTATAACCACTTTCAATCCAAATGTACCTGCTGAAACTAAACAGACGACTAAAAACTTAGGGTCATCGCGTAGATGAGTATACAATAGAAAGCTATCTAGCCGCTTTCCACTACATGCAAAATTTCCTTATGTTTTAGGCGTTTTATTATTTATTATGTTTTGTTGTTGGGGTGTACTATACCCCACCTGTCGGATGCCGGGTTAAAAATGTTCTTCTTATTTTAAAGAAAATTTAATCGTTCGGCGAATATGATACCTTATAAGAAGGAATCAACATAAAAATATTCTGAAGCTGTTTTCCTGTGGCATTTTTACAATTATATTTTTGATGAGATTAAGCCACAATCGGCTGTAATGATAATTAAATTTTCATACTAACCTTAGGTTATATTTACATGGAAATCCAAAATCAGTTGATTAATTTTTCCTTTTTTGAGAACGATTCCCCGCCCCGATTCGAAGTCGAACCATCAAAAAGTAACAAAAATGTAATTACATAATAATATGTATCATTACAACCAATTGAGGTTAATTAAAATGTTAAATAATCAATAAAATGATGATAGTAACGCTATATACAGGGTGTTAGTAAATAAGTATGACATATTTACGTGGTTGTTGAAAATTTTTATTTCAAACTGCCAATTTATTTATTACTCTAAGACCGGTTAAGCTATGAAAATGAAATTTGGTGTGTTTTAAGGGGTACTAATTGTGCATTTTTTGACATACAAGAAAGAATTTTGTATTCATCATTGGCGCACCTACGGGCAATGGTCTGAATTTTTTTATAGAAAAAAATACTACGCGACTGAGATTTATCGAATTAAAAATTATTTTAAAATTCCACATCTAATTTTGATGAAAAATCTTTCTTACTTTTTTTGCATATGATGCACCGTTTTTATGGAGAAAAAAAAACATCTTGACGCGTAATTTTTCATTTTTTAATACATTATCAAGAAATAGAAATAATATCCAATATAAAAATATCAAAATAAAACAATAACAGAAAATATTACTAATAAGATTTTAACTTTGTACAGAGTTACAACAAATGTTAAAATGACCCCCTTTAGAGGTTACAGAAGAATTTTATAATAATCATTGGGGCGCGTACGGGTAATGGTCTAAATATTTTTTAAGAAAAAAATAGTACGTCCGTGAGGTATGTCAAACTAAAAATCATTTTTGAATTGCTGGTTCAATTTACGACAAAAAATCTTTCTTGCAGTGATGTTAGGGTCTAAAGTGTTAGATGCTAAAAAAAGACAAGCAAGATTTTTGGTCGTTAATTGAACGAGGAATTCAAAAATTACTTTTAGTTTGACATATATCAGTCGCGTAATATTTTTTTCTTTAAAAAATTCAGACTTAATTGTATCTGAAAAAATACGCAAAAACTATCTCCTAAAACTTACCAAATTTCATTTTCATAGTTCAACTGGTCTAGAGCAATAAATAAATTGGCATTTTGAAATAAAAATTTCAACACTCGGTATCTCGGAAACGAGTCATTTGCGGACATATGTTTATAAATCAAACCGGCATTGTTTTTTCATGTAGAATTAGCTCTTAAAGTGTTTTACACTTATTTACCAACTGTATAAAAAAGTCCCGGTTTTGAGGTATTTCTTCAGCCTTATCCCGGATTCGCCTGAACTGGAGTTGGTTCCACTGTAGCATTCTTATTGTTGTGTCAATTAAGGCAAAAATTGTTTTGCCACTTTATATAACTACTTATACGAGAGAGATACAACTTTCTCCAATTGATTATGCAGGGAGAGGTTCAAGGAAAAGAAGCCTAGGGAGACGCAGAATATCGTGGCTACGCAACCTGAGAGAACGGTACGGATGTACATCAAATGAAATTTTCAGAGCAGCCGTCTCCAAAATCCAAATAGCTATGATGATTGCCGACCTCCCTCGTGGAGAGAGCACTTAAAGAAAAACATAAATACTTAAGTTAATGCTTATATTAATGAATAATGGATTTTAAATCACTTTCAAATGAGCTTGAACACGACCCCTACTCTCATTTAAAAAATCATTGATTGATGGATAACGGCAGTACCTACTACAATATAGGGATGGAGGTTTTTGACAAAACACCGGATTTCGGTTATACTGGTTTTTTTTGCATACGGTTTAACCTGGCGGTTATAACCGTTCAAAAAACCGGTTTTTCCGAAAACCGGGTTTCGGTTTTTTTAATCAAACAGGTTACAATGTTACATTTACAATGCACTTTAGTTTGCGATACTCCACTCGACTCGATACTCGATATCAATATGATCACAATTAGTGCTATTGAAAGAAAAATAAAATACAATTTTTAATAAAACCATTTTAGTCTATTAATTATTATATTTATTTATTATTTTATTATCATTATATATTTATTGATTATTATTAAATATAATATAGCGTAAGATTAATATATACATATACATATTGAAATAATATACAATTTAACCCAACCATTTCAGCATATAAAAAATTTCCCAGACTCTTTCAAATGGGATTAAAAAAATAGTAGCAACATAAATATTTTACTTAAAAATAAATTGGACAATGCAACTTATCTCTTATTTTTACTACCATCAAAAAACAATCATCATATGTATTTCTTTTAACACGTTTGTATATTTGTATAATAGGTACATTTTAAATCGTTTAATACTTCCTATATGGGTGTATCGTTTTGAAAACGTAGGGAAATCTTTGGAGATTCGTATTCGTAATCGGTTATTCTAAATTATTCATAGTCAGAACATTATTTTTGGTAATCAGAAAAAGTCATTCACCCACTTTCAATGTCAAGAGTCAAGTGTGAAAAATAGATGATGTTTGCGTCTACTTCAACCAGATTACTTCTTATGTAAATATTATGATTACAAATACCTTTTCAACGAAATATTATTATAAAACTTAATTGTTTCTGGCTGATGTGAGTTTGCACTTTCAGTTTGCTTCTGTACTTATAAAATAAAATTTGAATTATAGTTTTGTTTGGAATACTTACTTGAGAATAATAATTATGATTGGGATCCAAATTAATACCTAACCTAATCTCAATCACCGTAAAAACCTAATAACCGGTTTTTACGTTAAAAAGAAAAAACCGGTTATAACCGGGACAAAAAACAACCAACAAAACCGGTTATTGCGAAGTAAAAAAACCGGTTTTAGGTTTAAACCGGTAGGTTTTTCCCATCCCTACTACAGTACACCAAGAAATCAGTTCAAATTTAATATTCGCAGCTAAGGCAGAAAAACGTCTCTTGTGGTAGTTAGTTAGGTATCCTATATTTCATCAATGTATTAAAATCCAAATTTGGTATTCATTTAATAAACACTATTTTTTAAATATTTTTTATATCAATTCCTTATTATAATATTTTTACCATCTCTCAATTCTCTCAAACTCTTGTTTGTGTTCACAATTTAGTTTAAGAACAAAATAAGTAATCAAATGGTATTATCTATATTTAGTACCTTTAAGTTTTGACCTATATTTATTACATCTATATGATTTAACCGATAGTATTAATCACTCAAATATAAAAACCTACATCAGATTGCTCTTGTTTTTACACTTTTTCAAATAATAATATATAGTAAAAATAGTCAAATTCATCACTGTTCAGCTTATAAATGTTTCCACTAATAGACGTAAACATCCCTTAAGTCCTACCATATTTTGTGACCTTTTCCCCATAGTGTGTTCTGTTCTGTTGGAAGGTTCCTATTTCTAAAACCTCTGAATCTACATTTCAGAATTTTAATTAAAATTTATCGTATACCTATTTTTAAGATAAGACTTACTCAATTTCACTTTACCGTACGTATTATTTCCACAGTATCTTGTTCGACTTATCGAAGTTGTCGAAAACCCAGAAACAAGACCTACCATTCTTTTCTGTTTTGGGACCTTTTTCCCCAAAGTATGTTTGTGCATCGCAAATAGTCTGTATTTCCTTTTGGAAGCGCACTATTTCTTAAAAAAACCACTGGATCCACTTCACAATTTTTATTAAAACTATTGTATTTTTAAGATATGATCTGCTCAATTTTACTAGTACGTATTATTTCCAAAGTATCTTGTGCAGGGGTCATCCATAAACTACGTCGTTGAGAAGAGGGAGGGGGGCTTCCTTATTACGACGGAGTACGACAGGGGGAGGGGGTATGAGTGCCCATTCGACGTCATCGTTTATTATATTGGTATATTTAAATTCGTCGCTAATGTGTCTATAAAAATAATTTTTTACTAGCTTCTACCAGCATTAAATTATCAGATATGCATATAAAAACGTATAGCTTTTGATATGAAACTGAAAATAAAACAAAACGTTTACGAATAAATATACCTTCGTTAAAATTAAAAAGAATAATTCTATTATAGATACTTTTATCGCATTCTTTTCATTTCGTTTTTATCAGTCACGGCGTTAAAATAATATTAGGTAGCACTTTTGTACAGGACAACAAACAATAAGACATTATTCTTTGGGTTTAAACAATCGCTTCTATATACAGAACAACGTCTGGAAGCAAACAAATATTAAATTGTTAGTTCATTTATTTGCTGCATACTGTGTTTCTGAAACAACAGTTCTGAAAGAACGAATAGAAATAAAATATTGTTTTCTCTTTAGTTAGTAAGTCGTATTTATACTTTAGAAGAAATGGCATCGAAATCAAAACAAAATAAATATATATGCAGTTTAGCAAGCATACCCGCAAAATATTGGTCCAATGCTATTTAAATGCATTCATTTTTTTTTCGAATAGTAAGAAAACTAATAAAATTTTTTGAAAAATTTAAACGCAGATTGAAAGACTGCATTATTGCCGAGGGCCAAAAGTTCCTGAAAACATCTATAATGTTTATTTGAATAAGTTACAGGGGCGAAAAAAAAGATAAAATTTTGTCTGATTTTTCATTTCAAATATTTCATTAAAAAGAAACCTTTTGTTTATTCTAAGGGACTTTCAACCCTCGGTTATAATGTAATCTTTTATTCTGCGTTTAAATTTTTCAAATATATTTAGGTATTAGTTTTTTTAGAATTCGAAAAAATTAATGCATTTAAATAGTATTGGACCAAGATTTTACGCCTACCCCCTCATATTTGATTAAAAAAAAAACAGAAAAGATATTGATTCTTTTTTTAAATAAATGAAAGGGGGGTCGTGAGGTGCAACGACGACGTCGACATGGGGGGGGTCGTCTCTAAACGACGAATTACGAAGGAGGGGGGATATTAAAAAGTTCAAATATTTTACGACGTAGTTTATTGATGCTCCCTGCAGATCTTCTTATTTTATAAGTTCGTTGCAAACTATATGGCGGTTATTAATTCTTTTACTACCTATTCGTTTTGTTAGGGTTTGCTCACTTGCACCGTAAATGCTGACAAGAAGAACATATTTAACGTTTATTAACTTTTATTTTTATATCCATTGGAATCTGTGATTTTTAGTGTATCTCGCAAGTTAATAATGGCGTTCCATATGAGACCTATTTTTTGGAGAATTAATTATCTACACTGGTGAGTGTTATGACCCAGATATTTATGCGAAGCAGTATCCTTTATTTAAGTTTTATTAATTTTAACTTTTTAACTGAAAACCAATTTCGTCTTTATTATGGTGTTTTTAAGAAATGTTTCTTTAGGCTTACTTTTAGTCTAGTCGCAACAAAGGGGGTCCCGTGGGAAATTCTAGCTCGCCGTGATTTGATGGTGGTATTATGGGTTTTTTGGGTCGCTAAATCCAATGGAAGTAGTCTGGAAGCCCAAATATGGTGCGTTTAATTGTTATTAACAAATTTATTTTAGAATTATTTATTTTTCAGGAATTTTTAGGAAATCTATAAAGAAATTGATAGTGTTAAGGTCTTCTCTGGTGTCTTTTTGGTCGCTGAATCGAATGCGACTAGTCATGAATACCCAAAATATGTTATTGTTTTGATAATAACAAAATAATTGTTTATTCGCCAAAAAGCTCGAAATAACGCGCTATCTACAGCAAGTTTTTAGTCTTTTTCATAGTATTTTTATACGCTAAATCGATTGCTAGTCGTGATAGCTTAAACCACGTTCCGACTTTGTTATTAATAAATTATTGCAAAAATACCGGTTTATAGTACGTTTATTCACAGTTTTTGCTCTAGATTTTAAAAAACCACTTGGATCGACATGAAATTTGGCACAAACGTAGTGGTAGGGGAGCAAATTATGCTAAATGTGCAGTCACTCGAGCGTTATGGGGACCTATTGGGTTGTGAAGAGTAGGTCCTAAAAACAAAAAAAGTTAAGGAAAGTTTTCCACTTTAGTGGAGACTTTCGATTTTTAATTTAA
The DNA here is from genome assembly GCF_917563875.1 of Diabrotica virgifera virgifera. Lineage (NCBI taxonomy): Eukaryota > Metazoa > Arthropoda > Insecta > Coleoptera > Chrysomelidae > Diabrotica > Diabrotica virgifera. The sequence goes on from NC_065448.1 coordinate 132,292,063, forward strand.
TTTTCCATTTCCAACAATCGTTTTTTTTTAGATTATCGCGCCATCTATCCATATTTCGAAAAAATTTCTCGAATAAAAGTTACTTATTTTTACGTAAGGAATCCAAGTCTGCAATAAAAAATGGTGGCTCCCATTTAAGATTTTAAAGTAACCCCCACATCACCTCTGTGGGCGGTCGTGTTCGGTGCCATTCGATAGATTTTTAAAAATATTGAATAAGTGTATTTTTCTGTTTTTCGATTTGATGTTCATTTCGCGAAATATTGCGGTATTCGTATTTAAAATTTTTAATTTACCCCGCACCCCTCTCCGTGGGAAGTCGCGTTTGGTATCATTCGATAGATTTTTGAAAAATATTGAACACATATTTTTTAGTTTTTCGATCTGTCATTAATTTCGCGAAATATTCGCTTTTTTCTTGTGAAACTTTGAGACTCGCCCATTTCCTTACGCGCCCCGCTCAAATCGTCAGATTTTTTAAATATACACTGTTTTGCATGTACTTAACTTACCTTATCTTAATCTGACGATTTAGAGTTTTTCTAAGGATAGATTTTTTTTCGGCCCCCTTCTTAACGAACTCCCCTGCATTAAGAGCCAATATATGGTAGAGGTACATTTTCAGGGTACAAGGTTTCTCCCCATGTAATAATCCGACGCGCTCAAGTAACTGCAAAAATCCCCGCTTGGGCTCCCCTACCATAGCTAACATGTCAAACAAAATAAGTGATATTGTGCTGATGTGTGCTTTCACTCTGGGGGTGAGTTTCACCCCTTTTCGGGCGTGAAAAAAGAAACCTTTAAAATAAGTCCGGAAGTGAATAAACTGATTAATGTTAAGCAACTTTTGTTCTATACATTTTTTCACTAAGTCAAGACTTTTTGAGTTATTTGCGAGTGAATATGTTCATTTTTCAACAAAAAACCCACGTTTCTAGACGGTTTTTCGCGAATAACCCAAAGAGTAAGATTTAAAAAAAAAATTCTCAGCAAAAATATAGACTATAAAAAAAGAGAAAAAAATGGTGTATGTGTGAGATATAGATTGATTGATTCATATTCATCAAATGCCAAATTGAATATTTCGACATAAAATAACCAAAAAAATAAACACTTTTTGAGGAAAACTCATTTCAACTCTTTTAAAGCTTTTAAAATAACTTTATTCTTGTTTTTTTTTTAAAGTATCTAGTATTAAACAGAAGCAAGTTACGCTCAAAATAAAGTTGGTCCCTTTTTCTGGCGAAAAAACGGAAAATCGCCCCCTAATTAGCATCTCAAATGAAATTAATCGTTACCGCTTGACAAGTCGCTTTACTTATATTTTATTTATATGATATTATTATGTACTGTTCATTGTTGTAGTATTGTAGTATTCAAGTTGTATTAGTTCAAAAGTGCTTATAAAACCACCAAAAACGTGTTTTTTTTTTGTTGAAAAATGAACATATCCACTAGCAAATAACTCGAAAAGTATCGACTTAGTGAAAAAACTGCATAGAACAGAAGTTGCTTAGAATTAATCAGTGTATCAACCTTTGGACTTATTTTAAAGGTTTCTTTTTCACTCCCGTAAAGTAGTAAGGCTCACCCCTAGGGTAAAGGCACACATCGGTACAATATCACTTGTTTTATTTGACACTACGTGTATGCAAAATTTCATGTCAATCTAAGTGGTTTTTTAAAATTTAGAGCAAAAACCGTGGTTAAACGTACTATAAATCGTTATTTTAGCAATAATTCAACAAAGTCGCAACGTGTTTTAAGCTATCACGACTAGTGGCAATCGATTAAGAGTATAAAAATACTATGAAAAAGACTACAAAATTGCAGTATATAGTGTTATGCTGTACCTTTTCTCTCTGTTCTGAGATTGATCAGCATATTCTAATTTCAATTAATTAACCAATTGTATTAATCACTCTGCTTATGGAAACAAAACCAAAGTTAAATAAACCTCTCCAGATAAGATTTATTCTCAGGGCTAATTTATTTTAATCTATTAACTTTAGTTTGTGGCTTCTAGCATCTCTGGTTTTTTCCTTCTTCCAGGACAAAAGAGGGAAAATAAATACACTCAACGTCATGCGAAAACTAGAAATATTATTTATTTATCCAAAATACCATAAATAAATGATTTAAATGAATGTTAAAATCGATTTTGTTGTTATTATTTCTTATCTAAAAAAATAAATCTTTAATTCTGCTATCTCCTTTTTTTACAAAATTTTTTTTAATGATTCGGTAGACTGTACTTAGTATTATACAAAAAAAAAACAAAATTTAATTTTCTCCTTTTGAATAGATTACTTATTTTGTCTTTGAATTTAGTAAAGAATATGTTATGCTGTAGAATTGTTCAATAACAAAAAAAATGTGGTATGTGGTATGCAACACTCTCTCCTTTTTACAATTAATCTAACTAACCTGTTTTCTCTTCTTTCCTTCCTCTTATGGATTGTGTAGTCCTGGATTCTCCCACACGTGCTCCTTGGATGCTATGACGGTCCTTCTCGTACAAACTGTTTCACAAATAAACAACAGCACTCGCTCGTAATCTCACCTCAATTTTCTCTCTGCTCGATATCTTGTGCAAACTGATATAACCCGGCTATTTGTTCCAGACAGAAAACTGGAATCTCTTTGGACACGAGGAGATTGAACTTCTCAACTCGATCAACGACTTGTTTCAACACGATTCTGATTATCACGGCCACAAACTTCACCACTTTACACAAACTTCCCACTTTTCAAAAACTGGACTCGTCTCTTCAGATCTTCTTTACACAGTGCCTCTTTTTTTCTCCTCAAACTCAGACTCAACACTCTCATCCCCACCATCCATATTTCTCGACAATCATATAACATTTCTCTACACATTACATCCATACTTTTATTTCTTAATAGCAATTATTTCTGTATATAACTTTTCCGTTTTGTCAAAATTCCAGGAGACACCATAATTACTCTTGTTTTTCTTCATGCTAAACAAAAAACCGTATATTCTAAAACTCAATAAATTTGTTTACTGTCTCTCCTTCTAAGAATCGTTTACAAACGTCCTATTGTCCATTCCAAAGCGAAATAAATGTACTTTCTAATCCTACCGGATAATTGTATAAGTCCGTTCAGAGAACCATTAACAAACCACCTAACGATTTTCACTTTCCGCGAAAACACTGTTTACTAACTAAATTATACTACATATTTACAATTTTTGGTCATATACAGGGCGATGAAAATCTATGATCTCGTTGTCTCTGACATAAATTAATTGTCTAAATTTTTCGCATAAAAATTATTCAAAAATAGATAGTGCATTATTTCGATCTTTTCAGTGAATAAACAATTATTTTGTTATTAAAAAAATAAGAACATATTTTGAGTAATCGCGACTAGTTGCATTCGATTCAGCGATCAAAAATACACCAGAGATGACCTTAACACTATCAATTTCTTTACAGGGCTTCTAATGATACCTGAAAAATATCTAGTTTTACCATAATTTGTTAGTAACAACTAGACGCATCATATTTGGGCTTTCAGACCACTTCCATTGGATTCAGTGACCCAAAGAACCTATAATACCACCATCAAATCACGCGAGCTAGAATTTCCCACGGGACCCCCTATGTTGCGACTAGACTATTTGTGTAACGCTTATTTGGCCACTGGAAGGTCGTTCCAATTATCAAATAGCCATACTAGTCCAGGGTAATAAGGTTTTTCCCATGACACTCGAGCAGCCAGCGTACTGAAGCGTTTTTTTGACAGGTAATACCTATAAGAGCAAATTGTAACTATTTTCTGCGTAGGATCTGGCGGCCATTTCTATTTATAAACAATTAAGTGTCAAAAAATGGCATTTTTCACTTTTTTTTCAAATCAATGGAAAACAGTGAAACTTATGGTTTTTTAGTATAAATATCTTTGAGATTATGGAAAAAGCTTTAAAATGACGTATTACAAAGTTTGATATACTCATTTATTGTTAATATAATTGCAAAAAAAAGTAGGAATTGCAAAAAAAAAATAATTTCGCAATATCTATTGGAAAAATTAGTGTACAGCTTTGAAATTTTTGTCATATATGGGTTCTTTGGTGCTTAATATGTGATAAAAATTTCAAAGCGATTCATTCAATTGTTTAAATTTTATTCAAATTGTTTATCCCAGAGAGAATTTTTTTACAATAACATAAGTCAGAAAAACATGACGGTAGAACCATTCCACAAGTGTCAAATGAAAGAGCATGAGCTATATTTTCAACTTGGTTTAAAAAAAGCCAATAAAAAATGCGTTTATTAGTAATAAATAATTATGCAAAAGTATCGTAAATCTTTACTTATAAACTTTTTATTTTGTTATATAGGAAATTATATATATTTATGACAATTTTTTATCAATTATGATATACATAACATTACTTGGTAGTAGTTCACTTAAAACAGGGTAAAAAAGTTAATTTTTTTGGAAAAAGTTATCCAAAAAGTTTATAAGGAAAGATTTACGATACTTTCGCATAATTATTTATTACTAATAAATGCATTTTTTATTCGCTTTTTTTTAAACAAGTTGAAAATATAGCTCATGCTCTTTCATTTGACACCTGTGGAATAGTTCTATCGTCATTTTTTTCTGACTTATGTTATTGCAAAAAAATGCTCTCTGAGATAAACAATTCGAATAAAATTTAAACAATTGAATTCATCGCTTTGAAATTTTTGTCACATATTAAGCACCAAAGAACCCTTATATGACAAAAATTTCAAAGCTGTACACTAATTTTTACAACAGTTATTGCGAAAATAATTTTTTTTGCAATTCCGACCTTTTTTCGCAATTATATTAACAATAAATAAGTGTATCAAACTTTGTAATATGTCATTTTAAAGCTTTTTCCATAATCTCAAAGATATTTGTACTAAAAAATCATAAGTTTTACTGTTTTCCATTGATTTGAAAAAAAAATGGAAAAATGCCATTTTTTGACACTTAATTGTTTATAAATAAAAATGGCCGCCAGATCCTACGCAGGAAATAGTTACAATTTGCTCTTATAGGTATTACTTGTCGATAAAACGCTTCAGTACCCTGGCTGCTAAAGTGTCACGAACAGGGTATATTTTTGTCTTATTACCCTGGCCTATACATATTTTATAATATTCATCGATATAAATCCACAAATAGCTTAGAACCGATGGTGGCTTCCAATTCCATTTTTTAAGTATTTTAGACAAGCTTTACTGTTGTCTTTTATGGATACATTTGTTATTTATATGGATATATTTTTTAATCTGCTAGAGTATTAAGTATTGTTTTGGTTTTGTGTATTAGATGCTTTCTCATAATTCATGTATAGTAGGATAAGTAATTTGTTATACTCCAGAGCTTTGTCTATTTATTAGTTATCTATACACTAGTTTTTAATAAATATTGATTTAAAACCTTCCTGGTGGCATTTTTCTATGTATGTATCAACATTACAATTTACTCCATTGGTTACAATCTTATGTATCTGTAGTTTCCAAAGTTTGGTCTAATTGCAAGTATAATGACTGCAGTGTTCCACTGGTCCGATGTTATTTGTGTCACAATGTATTTATTGTATAGGAGTCTTAACTTGTGCATTAAAATTACATTTTAACATAAATTGGCTGCACATTTACGGAAAAATTATAATTTAAAAACGAATTATAAAAAAAAATTCTGGAACGTGAAATTTGAAACATAGAAAAAAGATTAAAATCTTGAAAATATTAATTTTTCCTACCTCTGATTTCCTCAAAATGTTAATAAATTATTATTATAACTTCTCAATGAATATTAAAAAAAAGAACCAAAATAAAAGTAAAAGTGTCCTAAACCCCAGTTAATTATAAGTTAAGTTTTTAACTGATCAGGCGTTAACTTATTTTCGACGAAAAAGAAATTTTTGTCAGTTAATTAAACGTATGTCAATCAACACAAAGAAGTTAGGAACGAAACATTTTTAAAATTTAAGCTCAATTAAATATTTTTTTTTCATAAAAATATACTTAAAAGGGAAAAGAAATAAAAGGAGTTTTGTCAAAATCAGTTTGATTCGTTTGGTTTTTATCGACAAGAAGTAGGTACTTGGGGAGTTGAGCTTCAACGGTCTTTAAACATTGACGCATATCTAATGTAGCGCAGACGTAATTTATTAATAAGAGATCCATTTTTACCCTCTTTAGCGTTTATTTTCTGCTACTTTGTCATGTTTTGTTTTTCACAACATTATATTTAATAATAAATAACAAAACACTATATATTATATCGACGCCTTTTCCGTAATTAACGATTTTCGCCATAAATTGTGTGTTTTTAAGTACATTTTTGGGTCTAGGACGTTTCATCGCCGCCAGTTCATCGCCGCCAATTCATCGCCGGCCGATTCATTGCCGGCCGAATAATCGCCAGTCAGTTAATCGCTAACTAATTTATTTCCGAATTTCCGACCAATTTTCGATAGTTACATTTATTATTTATTTTTAATATTAATTATGAATTCTAGGAAATGACCAAACCTAACCTAACCCAACCTAACACTACATAAATTTGAACATATTATTTCTACAAAGGCCATTCAACACTACAAATTAAGAACTATTTAGTATAAAATTTAGGAGAAGTAGAAATAGAACGTAAATATAATATTTTTTATGTGTTTAATTGACATAAGGTTTGAACAGAATTTAACGTCGTGTCGAGTTATCTCCCATAATACAAAATCAACTGACTAACTGGCGATGAAACGGACCTCGATGAAACGGATGGCGATAAAATGGACTGGCGATGAATCGGTGGCGTCGAAACGGCAGCGATGAACCGACGGCGATGAAACGTCCCATTCCGACATTTTTAGGATCTAGCATTCAGCGATTTTTTCTAAAGGGCCTACAAATTGCGTGCTTGCTCGACAGTTTTGTTGGATAAGCAAGTCCGTTCGAACAAAAATGACTAACACTAGTTGCACACACACTTCAGTTTTGTTTAGTAGTTTGTCAAGATATGAAACAAATTTCTTTTGTGCAGCAGCGGCCGCGTTTGCATAAAATCAAACAAAAAACGGCAACGAACAAAATGGGCAAAAAAATGTTTAAATTTTAATAAAAAACGTTCTACTTCTGGCAAAGATCTATCATCGTGAAACAATTCGCTGAGAAACAAGTAATTGGACTTTGTAAGTCCAATTAGTCGAATAAGTCCAATAAGTTTTCACCCAGTGTGATCAAAAGTAGAACGAAAGTCGATATTTGAACTCTTCGTGTAACTATGCGGCGATTTATGTACGATTTCACTAATTTTGAGTTATTTTTACTGAACTTTCGGTCATAATTTTTTAAACCGAAATGACCTATAAACCGGAATTACAGATTTATGGTCGACTTTTCGATACGCTTCGATTGATGTCACATTTCTTGTGCTATTTCTACGATAGTCCCATTTGGCACTTCCAGTTAGAACTTTTTAATCGAAAATGATATAAAAACTAAAAATACATAATTTGTTTTCATCTTGCTAATGCACGTCAAATAATATATCGCATATACTATTTCAGTGACTTTAAAACCGTACTTCCGGTTGTAATGCTAAAACTAAAAGGCCGATGTCAAATTTCTCATCTTTAATACCATCCTTGCGTTATAAGCATTCAGTCGACACCTCATTTGTCATTATATATTATGTTTATTAATATCGAAGAAGTTATATTCGCGGATGGACGAACAGCAGTCAGGAAACCGAAAGTATAATATTTGTTCTCGTCTTGCCAAGGTGCGTCTAATAATATATCGCATTTACTATTCCGATGGTTTTAAAACAGTACTTTCGGATGCATTTCTAAAACTGGACTTCCTGGTCAAATTTTTACCTTTATTACCATTCTTGGATAATGGTAAGGGAGCCCAAGCGGGGATTTTTGCAGTTACTCGAGCGCGTCAGATTATTACATGGGGAGAAACCTTGTACCCTGAAACTGTACCTCTACCATAATATATTGGTTCTTAATCCAGGGAAGCTCGTTAAGGGGGGACCGAAAAAAAATCTATACCTAGAAAAACTCGAAATCGTCAGATTAAGATAAGCGGGGCGTAAGGAAATTGGTGAGTCCCAAAATTTCACAAGAAAAAAGCGAATATTTCGCGAAATGAATGACAAATCGAAAAACTAAAAAATACGTACCTACTCAATATTTTTAAAAATCTATCGAATGATACCAAACAAAACTTCCCACGGAGAGGGGTGGGGGTAAATTCATTATTTTAAATACTAATCACGCGATATTTCGCGAAATGAACATCAGATCAGAAAACTGAAAAATACACTTATCCAATATTTTTTTAAAATCAATCGAATGGCATCAAACACGACCCTTCACGGAGGTGGGGTGGGTGGTTACTTTAAAATCTTAAATGGGAGCCGCCATTGTTTATTGCAAATTTCGTTTCCTTACGTAAAAATAAGTAACTTTTTTTCGTGATATTTTTTCGAATTATGGATAGATGACGCTATAATCTAAAAAAACGATTGTTGGAAATGGAAAACTAAATTAAAAATGGACAAGTCCCCGCAACAATGGAAAACTTTACTTAACTTTTTTTGGTTTTAGGACCTACTCTTCAAAACACAATGTGACGTTCCGCCCCTTATAGAATCCATTATTGATGGGAAGATATTATTTCATTATTTTTAGAATTATTTTCTTTCAATGGTTATTAAAATATAACATAACACCATCACAGAATTTTAAATGCTTGTGACGTCACATTTTAAGTGTGGCAACATTGGTTTGCTTGCGTTTGACAGCGTATCGATGGGAGAGGGGAATTGAATTGCCCGCGGAGATCGTCAGCCAGCTAACGAGAGGGCATTGGCTTTCTAGAAGTGTGTCGGAGTGGCAGGTCGGTAGCTTGATATTTTACCCACAATTTCAAGATCCAAATTATAATTAAAGATTGAATCCATCCAGCATTAGGGAATATAAAGTTATTAGTGAATACGAAGTTGAAGAATTTGAATGCAGATTTAAAATGAGTTCCGGCCTGGTAAATAAAAAATTTTATTAATTTATTTTCCGCCATATTGAAATTTTCTTGACTAACTTGCTAATTAAGTTTCATGTCGTCTATGTTCATGGTTTCTATGGTTTATTTTCATGGATCAAAATCATCGAGAGATAATTGAATATTCTTTGCTAATTTGTGCTTTCTGTTGGAAAATAGAGCTAATTTAAACTCAATTTTTTTTATATTCCTTTCAAGTCTACAGATCTCCTATCTTTTGAACCATGATCAAACAAGTATCCATTGCCTAATCATACTATATTTCATCCTTGTATAATATATCTATATACCTGTGTATATATTATAATGAAATATTTTTTCACAGTAATTATATCTTGTAGCCAAATTGAAAATCACATGTGTTATTTGAACAAGGTCATCTGATAACAACTTAATAAAGAGTCGAGCTGTCTAGTCATTCAAGTTTTTGGACTTAATGACCTATTTCTTCTTATTCCCATAGGAATAAAAACACCTCCTCGTTTCTCTTGCTTCTTTTTGACACATTGGTGGATTGGTAGTAATACCATATGTGTTTTTTTTAGCCACCACTATGAAATCATAAAAAAAAAGAAAACCTAAGACCACCAAGGTAGACCACTTCTAGAGAGACGGTCACTAGGAGACCAGCCTGGAAGATCTCCATATCTATCTTTTTCGCCTGTACCTTCAACTGGTTTTTTTTTCCACCTGTTTTCTTGTACCTCCAGCAGGACAGTTGCAAGAGGGAGTTAGCACCCCCTTGTGCTCATTGCATCCCGGTCAATTTGGGGAATACACAGCAAGGAACGCACCGCAAGGAACATTGGAAGATTGTGAAAAGGGGTTTGTGTTGATGAACATTCGGTTTGCTCTAAGTAAAAATTTAGACTGTTTTTTGTGATTTTCAGGATACTTAGTTTATTCATATAGGTACTTTATAAATTTATTGCACATAACCTTTCCCTTTTCAAGATTTTTATAGTATTACAGAACAGTATAATAATTGATAGCGTTCCCCAAAGCTGCGTAACCTCCATGGTGAGAATCTCTGAGCTCAGATACTTTCCCATACAATAGTGTTGGTACTCTTATATTTTTTTATTATTCTTTGGCTTGTTTCCCTTTTATATAACTATTTAAACTCCTTTAATTATTTTAGTATATTTTAAATTAAATTTTTCAAATTAACTTCAAATATCATTAAAAATTTCTATTATTCAAATTATTTAACTTTAACTATTAATTTTTATATTAAATTCGAATAAATCCCTAGTACCCATCCCCTCAGGAAGGTACTAGTTTTACTTGCCATTATTATTAAGAACCACGAGTCGGTAAAAGGATCTTTGGTATCCAGAACTCCGTTGGTTCACTTAGGGACTTGGTACCCGTCAACTCATTGAGTTGTACATACATATATTAAATATCTTGTTCATATTATCAGGTAGTATTGAATTAAGTGTACGTATGATATTCGTACCATTGTTATTGGGTGAGGGTAGTTACTGCTAACCAAGTGTAAGTTGTACTTTCTGTATTAGAGGTACCCTTATTCAGATTTTCTAACCTTATTAAGATTATTCTTAGATTATATTTGTAAGGTAATTCTGTAAATGACTTTCACTAGTATTTTTTTTTGTCATGTTAGAGTTACATACTAGTTACTTGTCTTAACTCGGAGATTGTGAAAATCTGGTAGTTACATTCAATAAATATACATTTATTGTGATTTTTTTTTCTTATTACTCCTTTATCTTGATAATATATTTTATAACTTAATAATCTTGTACTACAAATTTAATATACTCTATAGCAGCGTAGAATACCTGGAAGAGGGTTAACCCAGTTATCCTTCTTCTGGCGCCCAAAAATTTATTCTATTTTCATTATATTATTATATTTACCTTATCTACTTTGTGAACAGTGTCTTAATATCTTCTTTTCTAGCCATCATTGTCATTTCCTTTAATTTATTGTCCAGCCAGAAATAGCCGTGCAAATTGGCCGAATCCTTCCTTGAGTGTCAAGTGGCCATTCTCTTGCATATTGAGCTAGCTATTCAAGTTACATCTATCTATTCATAATTTTCCATCTCCAGTCCTATATCAAGTCTATACTCTTTGTCTTTACATCTTCCCATACAAGTACTACTGCGAAGTAGTATTTTAGTTACTTCAGCTTCTTCCAACGTAGAAGCCACACATTTTTGTTCCTTTGGCTACATTAAGTAGATCTTCTTATTCCTACTTCTGTTGGAGTTTATCACTTTCTGTGCATTCACTCCAACAGAAAATCTCCTTCTATCTGGTTACATCGGCTTCCCAACGTGGTGGCCTTATTTTTGGTCTGAGACAGTATTTATTTAGGTCAATTCTTCTCTTTTTATCTCAAGTTTCTTTGTTATTTCCGTTTGGTATCTCTATACACATCTTGTTACTTATTTATTTTATTTTTAATTTCTGATACATATCAGGTATTCTTATACGCTGTTTTGATTTTTGTTTATATTTTGGGACCTCATTATAGTATAGGTTTGTGCAACTTACATTCTGGGTTAAATTTGAATTTTTTATTGGGAACTTATATTTAATATTGCTATTAATAATATAATTCATATAAGGTAATTTTTATTCCTTCAGCCAATAGTGGTATAGTTGGAGGTACAACTAAGCATTGATTATTATTATATATATTTTTTCCAAAGTGGTGGTAAGTTACATATAAATAAAAATTTACTTCCAGTATTTAGGTAGTAGGTTAACTTGAGTATACATTATTTATTGGATTATTTATCCATTTATTTGATCTTATATATTCATTTGATCTTATTTATTTGATTATATACTTCATTATATATATATATATATTTTTTGCTGGCCATTTTGATTTTGTTGGTGTGTTGCGAATATTTTCTCGGTATATATATTTTGCGTGCAAACTTAGGTATCTTTCATACTTCTGTTCTTTGGACTACTTGTCAATAATTTTGCTCTCATCATGTGTGCTTTTAAAGCTGAACATCTTCTGGTGGATGAACTGGATTATGAATTAAAGATTAGGGACATAATGCCAGAGGAGTCGACAACTGTCGATAAAAAACGCAATCTTCTGAGAGGTGCTTTGAAACAAGAAGCTGGCAATAGGAGTTTTCTCCAAATATCAGCTGTATCCATCCCTTTTGAGGAACAACAGAAAGGAATCTCTGAAACATTGGACAGCTTGTCTAAAAAAATCGAAAAATTTAGGGGAACTGTAAAGGATACAGAGTATGCGCGATTAACATCTCGTCTAGGCCATATTTCTGCCCGTGTACACTTGTTACACTGTCCTACCGAAGAACAGGAACCTTTCAAGAAATCTGTTTCTCTTAGAATATTAACACTAGAGGGTGAACTTGATTCTAGAGTTAACCCCATAGCTACCTCTACTCCTAATGCTCCAGTCAATGTATCTAGTTTCACTTACTCCAAACCTGTGCAAGTACACAAATGGGGTATTTCATTTTCAGGTGAAAAACAGCACACTGATGTGATGTCATTTTTGGAAAGGGTTGAATGTCTTCGAGTATCTAGAGGTGTTTCTGAAGAGGATTTGTTTGCTGCATCTGCTGAACTGTTCACCGGGACAGCTTTTACCTGGTTTAGGAATAATAGGGGTAATTTTTCTTGTTGGTCTGATCTGATTAAAAAGTTGAAGTCAGATTTTCTTCCGTACTCGTTCCAGGACGACCTACTAGATCAAATTAAGAATCATAAGCAGAAACCTGGGGAATCTGTTACTATGTTTATTAATACTATATTAGGTATGTGTAGTCGTTTAGACACTCCTTTGTCAGATTTAGCTAAAATTAAAATCATCCTTAAATGTCTATTACCCTTTTATCATCAACAATTAGCTCTTATGGACATTCAGAACATTGATGACCTTACTATAAAGTGCAAACGTTTGGAGGAAACTTTATCCTGGTCTTCGCAACCTCCATCCACATCTCGATCCTATTCTAACTCTTCTTCTCAGCCAACTTCCTTTAGGCAACGTTCTTGGCCAAATAAGGGCCATGATCATAATGTTTCGGTTGTTAGTTCTCTTGTCTGTTGGAATTGTGATCAGCCAGGTCATCCGTTTTACAATTGTGCAATTCCTCAAAGTCGTATTTTCTGCCATGGTTGTGGCCGAGAGAACACCCTTAAAAGGAATTGTTCTAAGTGTTCGGGAAACGAGACGTCGGAGGTCCGTCCCCTGAACGTTTCTCCGTCCAACACCCAATCAGGGAATCCAACCCTATCGTCAAACGAAACTGCTGGACCAAGCACATCCAGCAACCCAAACCCATCTTCACGAAAAGGGAAAGGGGTGTCGTTCAAGAAAACAGCACACACCACAAAACAAAATTAAACCAGAAATTAATTTCTATAGATGATACGTTAGATTCGCTTGATTCAAATGATCACAGATGTTCATTTACAAATTCTTCTTTGATTGGTAGTGTTCAACGTAACAATAATAATTGTGATAGTGATGTAGTTCCATTATCTATATTAGATTCTAGTTTTGTTAATGATGATGATACGTCTAGGTTAGTTCTCTATAACGGTTCTAGACAACCAAATACTTTATATCTAGATATTAATTCTTTATTAGTTAGGAAACAAAATGATAATAGGCCATATCTCCCTATTCAAATTCTAGGACAATCGTGTTTAGCTTTGTTAGATAGTGGCTCTAATATTTCCTTGATAGGGGCACATTCATTAAATTTATTGAAAAATTCTAGTATTCCCATTATGCCCGTTTCATCTTTGCAAGTATCTACTGCAGATGGTACAGTTCAGTCCATTACAGGCAAACTCCAAATTGAAATCACAGTGGCCGATTTATGTAGAGAAATTACATTCTATGTTATTCCTTCCGTGCAGAATTCTATAATTCTAGGTATGGACTTTTTCAATGCTTTCAATAGCACCTTAAGTTGTTCTGATTTTTCTTTTTCCATATCTGAATTTAATTTATCTACCCTTAGTGCTATTCATGATTTTGCTAGTTTATCAAGCTCCGAACAAAGGCAATTAGAGAGTATGATCTCTAAATTCACTACTCTTTCTTCAAAAGACAAACTAGGTCGTACGTCGTTAATATCTCACACTATCGAAGTGGGAAATCCCACTCCTTTTAGGTTGTATCAGTATCCCATACCTCAAGCCTGGCAGGCAGATTTAGAAAAAGAAGTAGATTCGATGCTTGCTTTAAATATCATAGAACATTCAACGTCGTCCTATTGTTCCCCACTCTGGTTAACGAAGAAGAAGGATGGATCCTTCAGGATCTGCTTTTACGGTCGAAAACTAAACAGTATCACAACGGACAGGGATGCTTATCCTATCCCCAGAATAGATGTGATTTTGAGCAAACTTCAGAATGCCAAATACATCTCTTCTATTGATTTGTCTAAGGCCTTCTTACAGATCCCACTGAGTGAAGAGAGCAAGAAGTATACTGCTTTTGCTGTCAGTGGTAATGGATTATTCCAGTTTGTCACCATGCCTTTCGGTCTTGTTTCTGCTCCTCAGACAATGTGTCGTCTGATGGATTTAGTCATTGGTCCACAGTTAGAGCCCTATGTTTTCTATTATTTGGACGATATTTTGGTTGTCACTCCCGATTTTTCCCTTCATATGGAAATTTTAGATAAGTTATTTTTACGTCTTAAGGAAGCTAATCTGACGATCAATTTGGATAAATGTCAGTTTTGTCGTCCTAGTCTTAAGTTCTTGGGTTATGTTGTTGATAACCAGGGGCTAAGGACTGATCCTGAGAAAATAGTAGCTATTAAAAATTTTCCCATACCTAAGACCACCACCCAAGTCCGTAGGATATTGGGAATGTGTGGCTATTATCGTCGGTTTGTACCGTCATACTCTACCTTGTTGTCTCCTCTTACTGATCTTTTGAAGAACAGGAAAAAGGGACAGACCATTACTTGGACTCCTGAGGCCGATGAAGCTTTTAGGCGCGTTAAAGATGCTTTAACGAGCGCTCCGGTCATGATGTCACCTAATTTTGATGAGCATTTTTATCTAATGACAGATTGCTCTAATACTGCTTCTGGTGGCGTATTATTTCAGTTGAAGGATGGCTCTGAACACCCAATAGCTTACACTAGTAAGAAGTTGAATAAGGCCCAGAAAAACTATTCAACCACAGAGAAAGAACTCTTAGCTATCATCCATGGGTTAGAAGCGTTTCGTTATTATTTGGAAGGTCGTAATTTCACTATAATTACGAACCATAGTTCCTTGGTATGGCTTCATAGTATGAAAAACCCTTCTCAGAGACTTTCTCGATGGATATGTAAACTGGCTGCCTATTCATATAAGATTGTCCATAGAAAGGCAAACGGGGTCGTGGTTGCAGATGCTCTTTCACGTGTCCACGATATTAATGTCCTAGATCTGTCTTCTTTAACCCCTGATGTGTGGTATCAGAATATGATTGATAGGGTTACTCAAGACCCACAAAAATATCCTGATTTTAAGGTAGAGAATAATGTTCTGTACAAACACACCTTTAGTCCGATAGAGTCCTTATCCAACATGTCGGAGTGGAAAATAGTTGTGCCTACGCCAAATAGGGAAAATATTCTGCATATGTTTCATGATGAAGTTACAGCTGGTCATTTTGGGTTTTATAAGACATATCACCGCATTGCTGAATTATATTATTGGCCTGGCATGCGGAAGTCTATTAAAAGGTACATTTCTAAATGCATGGTTTGTGCTACTTGCAAACCAAGTAACCTACCACAAGCTGGACTTATGGGTTCCTTCAGAAACATCAATTTTCCTTGGCAGATGATCTCAATGGATCTCATTGGACCGTACCCTCGGAGCTACAAGGGTAATACCTATTGCCTGGTAGTTGTGGATTATTTCACTAAATTTCCTTTAGTTTGTCCTCTTCGTCAGGCCACAACTCCAGCAATTTTGAAATATTTGGAGGAACAAGTCTTTTTGGTGTACGGTGTTCCCCAAATTGTGTCATGTGACAATGGTCCTCAGTTTGTATCAAAGGCCTTTAAAGATCTTTTAGCTAAATATAAGGTTCAGAAGACCTTTTATAATGCTGCCTACCATCCACAAGCAAACCATACTGAGAGAGTAAATCGCAGTATTGTCACAGCTCTAAGGTCCTATACATACCCAGATCACAGAGCTTGGGATCAATATATTCATTCCATAGCTCAAGCCATAAGGACTTCTGTCCATGAAGTTACCCAGTGCTCTCCAGCATATCTGAATTTTGGTAGGAATGTTGCTTTATCAGGTGATTATTTTGGTGTAATTTCAGACAATTCCGAAAATCTTCCTCAAATATCTGAGAAACTTCATCGCTTAGATGATCTCCAGACGTTACCTCATATTTTCGCAGACATTAGGAAGAAGTTAAAAACTTCTTACCTAAGGAACCAGCAGCACTATAATTTGAGGAAACGAGATCTGCGATTCTTTGTTGGTGATCGAGTATTAAAGCGCAATTTTGTCAAATCCAGTAAGGGTGATGCCATTTCTGCAAAGTTTTGCCAGAAGTATGTCCCATGTACTGTCTTAAGGGTAATATCTCCTTTGATTTATGAATTAAAGGACAATTTGACTAATAAGCGAATTGGTCAATTTCATGTAAAGGATTTACTGCCTGACAATACCATGGACGATGTTGATTCTTCAACTTCATCGGAAGAAGATTAACTTAGGGTTGTTTAAGCTAATATCTTCCTGTGTTTGCCTTTAGCTCGTTTTATTATGGTATAGTATTTTAGTCTAAATTTTTAATCACCAGAGAGTGCAGGACCATAGCATAATTTTTAACCTTCGGCATGGTTTGATGACTTCTCACTTATTAGTTACTTATTAGGTACCGAATTCTTGTGTAATACCGCTTGTATGAGTTTATCATTTTTTCTGTATTATGAATTGCATTTTAATTCATGGACAAATATTCTCAAGTACTAATCCAGCCAATAGTATTACCAAGTTGATAATCCCCACTTGTATTTTCGGTTTGCTTACTCAACCTCTTACAATAAAAGAGCTGTTGATTATTATATATTTAGATATTTGGATATGTAGGCTCATATTAGTACTCTCGCTGAATATAGATGGAACTATGTTACACTACCATATCTTAGATTATGTGTTATATTTTGGATATTTGATTACCTACTTATTATTTTTTTTATATATTATTTTTATATAATGTTATTGGATTTGCCATATTGGAAAGATGTGGTTTTTAATTTGTTATTGGGTTACGCTATTGACATTTGTCACGGACATGTTAGATACTTTACAATAATTCAGATCCTTATTTTCTCCACAGTATAATTCTGGAATGAGTTTGGAATTTTGGTTTATAGATGAATTCTTGAGTCTTTCATATTTCTTCTTATGAACTAGTCTGTTAATGCTCAAAGTTGGTGAATACGTGGGTTCGAAATTCAGCAACTGATCACTGCTATCCGATTTCGTAATCCATGTCTTTCATGGTTGAGTATGCGGATGTTTATGCATGATAATATTTCCGGTCGGGAAACGGTGCGCAACATTTCCTAACCATTCTTGTGTAATTAGTCCAGATATTCCAGGCACGTTTTCACACGATAATAGGGAAGTTTAGTTTGCTTATTTTATGTCTCTTAGTTCATAGTATATTGATGCTTTGATTATCCATATACGTAGAGTCGTAATGTTAGTGATCAACCCGTCGGGACAAATTATTGATTTTCTTTTTAGTAGATTCCCTCTTCTATCCTCAGGCATTAGTTGTTGCTTAGATTCAGGAATATCTCCTGGATAATCCTATGTATGTTCAAATGAATATACAGTCTTATAAAAAAAATTGGGAGCTCGTTCCCGTCATATTTTTATTTACCATAGAGTCATAGTACTTATAAGTTACCCTTCATTTTTATTATTTAGTTTAGATAGGCTCATATTACCGAATGAGGGAAGATGTAGAGCTAATTTAGTTATTTATTTAGTATTAGTGGGAATTGGTCCATAAATTTTCCTGATCGTTCTTCTTTGGATATGCTCTTATAAATCTGGTGTCCATTGATAGTCCGATTTTGGATTGAGTGTCCAATTCCACATTTAGTTTGGTTAATGTGTTTGGATTCGTTTGGTATGTTTACTATTTGTATTATTCGGTATTGGTGAGAATTGTTCCATAAATCTTCCTGATTGTTCTTCTCTGGATATGCCATTACAAATCTGGTGTCCATTGTTATTCCAATTTTGGATTGAGTGTTCGATTATTCTTCACTAATTTTAGTTATTGATTTATTTGGTGACTTTAGTATATTTACTTGCGTTAGGGTATGAATTGGCTCACACCTTTGCCTGGTTGTTCGTCCTTGGATATACCCTTTATAAATCTGATGTCCAGGGATAGTACAACTTTGGATTTGCTGCCAATTCGACACTTATTTGTCATTATAAATTAAATCTCATCTGTAGGTTGTTTGGCTTTAAAAAAAAAAAAAAAAAAACCAGTCACGTTTACTAGGACTTCGGGTCATCTTTTGCAATTCCTGTTAGTTGCTGCAGTGACCATCCTGCTTTCCCTTGATTATTAGTTGTGATTATTTGTAATCTTGCGAATCAACGGGGAATGATACACTAAGTACTACTACTTTAGTTTAATATGTGAAAAAAAAAAATTTTTTAATTAAAATTTTTTTTTCTCGTGGTCAAAAGGGAATGTGACGTTCCGCCCCTTATAGAATCCATTATTGATGGGAAGATATTATTTCATTATTTTTAGAATTATTTTCTTTCAATGGTTATTAAAATATAACATAACACCATCACAGAATTTTAAATGCTTGTGACGTCACATTTTAAGTGTGGCAACATTGGTTTGCTTGCGTTTGACAGCGTATCGATGGGAGAGGGGAATTGAATTGCCCGCGGAGATCGTCAGCCAGCTAACGAGAGGGCATTGGCTTTCTAGAAGTGTGTCGGAGTGGCAGGTCGGTAGCTTGATATTTTACCCACAATTTCAAGATCCAAATTATAATTAAAGATTGAATCCATCCAGCATTAGGGAATATAAAGTTATTAGTGAATACGAAGTTGAAGAATTTGAATGCAGATTTAAAATGAGTTCCGGCCTGGTAAATAAAAAATTTTATTAATTTATTTTCCGCCATATTGAAATTTTCTTGACTAACTTGCTAATTAAGTTTCATGTCGTCTATGTTCATGGTTTCTATGGTTTATTTTCATGGATCAAAATCATCGAGAGATAATTGAATATTCTTTGCTAATTTGTGCTTTCTGTTGGAAAATAGAGCTAATTTAAACTCAATTTTTTTTATATTCCTTTCAAGTCTACAGATCTCCTATCTTTTGAACCATGATCAAACAAGTATCCATTGCCTAATCATACTATATTTCATCCTTGTATAATATATCTATATACCTGTGTATATATTATAATGAAATATTTTTTCACAGTAATTATATCTTGTAGCCAAATTGAAAATCACATGTGTTATTTGAACAAGGTCATCTGATAACAACTTAATAAAGAGTCGAGCTGTCTAGTCATTCAAGTTTTTGGACTTAATGACCTATTTCTTCTTATTCCCATAGGAATAAAAACACCTCCTCGTTTCTCTTGCTTCTTTTTGACACATTGGTGGATTGGTAGTAATACCATATGTGTTTTTTTTAGCCACCACTATGAAATCATAAAAAAAAAGAAAACCTAAGACCACCAAGGTAGACCACTTCTAGAGAGACGGTCACTAGGAGACCAGCCTGGAAGATCTCCATATCTATCTTTTTCGCCTGTACCTTCAACTGGTTTTTTTTTTCACCTGTTTTCTTGTACCTCCAGCAGGACAGTTGCAAGAGGGAGTTAGCACCCCCTTGTGCTCATTGCATCCCGGTCAATTTGGGGAATACACAGCAAGGAACGCACCGCAAGGAACATTGGAAGATTGTGAAAAGGGGTTTGTGTTGATGAACATTCGGTTTGCTCTAAGTAAAAATTTAGACTGTTTTTTGTGATTTTCAGGATACTTAGTTTATTCATATAGGTACTTTATAAATTTATTGCACATAACCTTTCCCTTTTCAAGATTTTTATAGTATTACAGAACAGTATAATAATTGATAGCGTTCCCCAAAGCTGCGTAACCTCCATGGTGAGAATCTCTGAGCTCAGATACTTTCCCATACAATAGTGTTGGTACTCTTATATTTTTTTATTATTCTTTGGCTTGTTTCCCTTTTATATAACTATTTAAACTCCTTTAATTATTTTAGTATATTTTAAATTAAATTTTTCAAATTAACTTCAAATATCATTAAAAATTTCTATTATTCAAATTATTTAACTTTAACTATTAATTTTTATATTAAATTCGAATAAATCCCTAGTACCCATCCCCTCAGGAAGGTACTAGTTTTACTTGCCATTATTATTAAGAACCACGAGTCGGTAAAAGGATCTTTGGTATCCAGAACTCCGTTGGTTCACTTAGGGACTTGGTACCCGTCAACTCATTGAGTTGTACATACATATATAAAATATCTTGTTCATATTATCAGGTAGTATTGAATTAAGTGTACGTATGATATTCGTACCATTGTTATTGGGTGAGGGTAGTTACTGCTAACCAAGTGTAAGTTGTACTTTCTGTATTAGAGGTACCCTTATTCAGATTTTCTAACCTTATTAAGATTATTCTTAGATTATATTTGTAAGGTAATTCTGTAAATGACTTTCACTAGTATTTTTTTTTGTCATGTTAGAGTTACATACTAGTTACTTGTCTTAACTCGGAGATTGTGAAAATCTGGTAGTTACATTCAATAAATATACATTTATTGTGATTTTTTTTTCTTATTACTCCTTTATCTTGATAATATATTTTATAACTTAATAATCTTTAATAACATTTAACCTACTTGTACTACAAATTTAATATACTCTATAGCAGCGTAGAATACCTGGAAGAGGGTTAACCCAGTTATCCTTCTTCTGGCGCCCAAAAATTTATTCTATTTTCATTATATTATTATATTTACCTTATCTACTTTGTGAACAGTGTCTTAATATCTTCTTTTCTAGCCATCATTGTCATTTCCTTTAATTTATTGTCCAGCCAGAAATAGCCGTGCAAATTGGCCGAATCCTTCCTTGAGTGTCAAGTGGCCATTCTCTTGCATATTGAGCTAGCTATTCAAGTTACATCTATCTATTCATAATTTTCCATCTCCAGTCCTATATCAAGTCTATACTCTTTGTCTTTACATCTTCCCATACAAGTACTACTGCGAAGTAGTATTTTAGTTACTTCAGCTTCTTCCAACGTAGAAGCCACACATTTTTGTTCCTTTGGCTACATTAAGTAGATCTTCTTTTTCCTACTTCTGTTGGAGTTTATCACTCTCTGTGCATTCACTCCAACAGAAAATCTTCTTCTAACAGGTTACAACAATACGTCCCCAAAGCGCTCACTGCACATTTAGCATAATTTGCTCCCCTACCATAAGAATCTTTCATTCGATATCTCATTTTTCATTCTACCTAGTATAATAACAGAGGAGTTGTGTTTACGAACGGACGCACAGACGGACGTGAATAATTCAGCGTTTTAAAACTTTTTCAAGATTGGGTGAAAACAATATAGACTTTTAATTTAAAACAAATATGTTAAAAAATAAATGCATGCGCCACTTATGGATAAACAGTCGGTTTTTAGAATTGTTGTACCGACATACTTCAGATTTGATGGAATTAATCAAACAAGTGATTATCGAACAAGTCCAACAGATAATCAAGCTGATCCTGATTATTCCATTATTTTTACACGCCAACAATAACGACAGTTTTCAACCCACACACTTCCGTTTTTCGTCATGTAAAGCTTAGTTATACTTAGCAGCTTCATGAAAATGGTGAATCAAGGTTAATCAGCTATAGTTAAAGTGAAAAACTGACTCCCTTTTTTGATATCAATGTGAGAGGGAGAAAGAAAGAGACAAAACCAACCATGCTGTTCAACCTAGTTCTTGAGACAGTCATCATAAAAACTAATGTAACCGGCCATGTAAATAACAAAACAGTACAAATCACTTTGTATGCCACAAGAAGATCAGGAGGAACGGCCATCCTAGTCAAGAAGGGAATTAAACACACAAGATTCACGACGCCACCACTTGTAAACATGGAGGCAACAACAATAGAAATGAAAGTGAGGCAAGGCGTAGTCAGAATAACATCAGCCTACGTAAGATCGCGAGACCAATTAATGGACGATGACCTACGCGTTCCTAAAGATCGCTGAAACATCGATAATAATAGAAGACCTGAATACAAGAGCCCCCAACTAGAACGATAAAGCTGCGAACAGAAACGGACGACTACTAAATAACTATATAGAAAATAACGAAACATAGTGGCAATGGGCCCAGAAGAACCAACACATTTCCCAGGAAATGGACTTCCCACCCACATTGGCATCGTTGTGGCTAGAAACCTAGGACTATAAGCTAAAATTATCACCCCGAACGAAGGAACAACAAGTCACAACCCCATTCTACTAAAACTAGGAACATGGGAACACACAAACCCGCCGAAAAGAATAAAAAAGAAAATAAAGTGGACGAATTACAAAAGATTAGTGAGTGAAGGAACAAACATAATGCCAGTTATAAATAACCCTCAACAAATAGAAGAAAAAGTCCTAGAGCTAGAAAACATAATCAAAGAAGCAATCAGAAACAGCACAACAGTGGAAGAAGTCGAGATCCACACGGGAAGGTTCAAAAACATACCACAAGAAGTACAAGATTTGATAAGGGAAAAAACAGAGCTAAGCAAATAGACGAAAAAACAAGAAACCAAGTAGAAAAAACCTATTCAAACACAATAAACAGAGAGGTCAAAACGGCCCTTAGACAACACCGCAGTGAAAAATGGGACAACTTCGTACAAGAGATGGAAGAGCTAGACTCAAACATGAAAAATGTCTGGGAGCTCCAGAAAATGATGAGAAGTGACAGAAAATCCATCCCCCCATTACATGGAGAAAACGGCATGGTGTATACCATAGAAGAAAAAGCAGAGGTGATGACGTCTACACTCGAAAGAGAATGCAGGTTAAACTTCCACCAAGACGAGAACGTAGACTTCATGGCAGAAGTCGAAGAGCAAGAAGAAGGACCAGAAGACCCAGAAGACATCATTTTCCCAACATCACCGGAAGAAATCAACGAACATATATAAGAAACAGTTCACCGAGAAAAGCGCCTGGTCTAGACGAAATAACAAATAGAGCCCTAAAGTATTTGCCTATAAGAGCTATAGTGTACTTTAAAAACACAGTAAACGGGATATTAAGATACAAAATATTCCCGAACAGATGGAAAGAGGCCCATGTCATCATGATCCCAAAACCTGGCAAGAACCACACATTCCCGCAGAACTACAGGCCAATCAGCTTACTCCCGGCGATCAGCAAGATAGTGGAAATAATTATTCCCAGCAGACTGCAAACGGAAACAAACAGATTAGAGATAATCCCAGAAGCTCAATTCCGATTCAGACCAGAGCACTCCAGCGAGCTACAAGTACTTAGATTAACTGAGTACATAGCAGCTGGATTCAACGACACGCAGTACACTGGAGCAGCATTCCTGGACGTAAGCAAAGCTCATATAAAGGGGCTCATATAAAAAATGCAAGGTTATGGGTACAGCGGAGCGATGACGAGGGTGATCTCCTCGTACTTAGGCGGCCGGAGCTTCAGGGTTCGGATAGGACAAGTCCTGTCCGAGCTCGGAAGCCCGGAGGTTGGAGTGCCGCAGGGAGGGGTCCTGTCACCTCTGCTGTACACAGTATACACCGCTGATGTACCTAGAACACCAGGTACCCTAATGAGCCTCTACGCTGACGATACAGAGATAGCGGCCAAACACAGAAACGTAAACATCGCAGTGACCAACCTGCAAACAGCATTAGAAGACATCGAGGAATGGTGTATAAAATGGAAGATAACCCTCAACTCCGAAAAGACGCAAGCGGTACTATATAAGAAAGGAAGACAACAGCCAGAAGAACAGCTGACGGTGCTTAACAACTCCATCGAGTGCAAAAATGAAGCTAAATACCTAAGAGTCATTATGGACAAAGGATTAACCTTCCAAAAACACGTAGAAGCCACAGTCCAGAAGGTTAACATGGCGAGAGCAACATTAAGAGGACTCACAGGAAGAAAAAGTAAATTAAGACTAAAAACGAGGTTAAAACTAACAAATAGCATAATATTACCGGTATTAACATACGCATCTCTCGCATGGCGACAAGTATGCAACACCCACAAAAAGAAGATACAAGCGGTCCACAACAGCAGCTTAAGAGAAGCAGCCAGGGTCCCAAGATACGTCGCAGAAAGATTCCTGTTCAGAGAACTTCAACAGGTGAGAGTCACCGAAATGATGACAGATAAAGCAAGGGTCAAATTCGCGGAGCTGGCGCACCACCCAAGTCACATACTGCGAGAGATGCTATGATATGACGCGTTCCACCGATGGAAGCACAAACGTCCTAAACAGCAAATAGTGGATTAAAGTAAATCGAATAAAGCAAACAAAGAGTGACAAAGTAAAAGGAAAAATAAGAAAGAAAGTAGTAGTCAGTTCGTAGCTCGAAACACTTAGTGCAGAAGAAACACGCAGCCCAAGTGTAGGTCCAACACCACGACCAGGTAAGTCAGCCAGTAAGAAAACAGAGGAAAAGGCGCACGCCAACAAAAAACACAAAAAAAACAAAAAAAAGGCATGTCACCAAAAAAAAAATATATAAAAACACAAAAACTATAAAATTCTTGAGCACCAAGCCATTGGACTGAGCTCAGTGAGGCTTCGTACAGTGACTTGGGGCCCAAGCAAGCCATTTTAGTACCGCGGATAAGTAACTAGAAGATAAAGGCATAGAGCGCTGCACGCTGGCCTAGATTTGTAATTCGATTAGGGCACCACATTGGAATATTATAACCCAGGATTCCATTGTGAAGAGCATTTGGCTACGATAGTTGTGCCCCCATCGCGCATCAGCGTGCTATAGGGGGGAAAGGGATGGCCTAGGGCATTGGAGCGAGGTGGGGTGATCCCTGTTTTTACTCGGGTCAAAACACCTCGCCCCAATGAATTGTTACACCCGAATGTACTTTTTCGATAGGGTGGACATCTCCCACAGGTCGGGTTGAATCAAATTGCTTGCTTGCTTGCTTCACTTCGTATGCTGACTATGTACCTAGCTATCATTAGTAGGAGCAAGCAACTATTAGTGGAAGCTTCAATAAAATTGATACTATCGCTCGAAAAATATGAAGGTAAAACAAAATATAAATTACATGATCGTCAAAAGGACTGGGCCGGGAGATCGATCAAAACAATTCGAAAGTAGCGTTATTAATGTATGCATTTTCATTAGGAACCGTAGATATTATGCTTATGCATGATTCTTGACATAGAAATTATTAGACAAAAGAGCCAAGATACCTCTCTACAGAACATTAATTAGACCCGCAGTGACCTATGGTCATGAAAGTTCGGGTAATGACAAAAAAAAACATGAAGCCTAACTTAGGACATTCGAGAACAAGATACAATAAAAAGTATACAGCACCGTGCAACAGGAAGGCAGCACATATGGAATCACTAGAAACGAAGAAATTAATTAAGTGAATCATTTTTAACATAAGATTTGCAGATGGTACCGCATTCATGGCAGAGAGTATAGACGATTTACAAATTCTCTTAGAAGTTATAAACAGAAAAAGCAAAACATGGCAAACAATGAATATAAATAGAACCAAGTACACAATGATCTCAAAAACTCTGTTGACAACATACATCTGACATTGGAGGGTAAACCACTAAAGAGGTCGACAGGTATAAATACCTTCTTCTTCTTTTTCTTCTTCTTCTTCTTTTTCTTTTATATAGGCAGTACTGCCTGTTTTTCGTCAACGGTGCCTTTCATTCTGCCCCTAAGTTTTCATTCCATTTTTCTCTTGGGGGTCCTATACTTCTCCTGCCTAACGGTGACTTATCCCTGGCTATTTTTACTATCCTTAATTCAGACATCCTGCTTATGTGCTCATTCCACCCTTCTTTTCTGTTCTTTACCCAGGCATTTATATTGTCTAACCCACATATGCGTCTGATTTCCTCACTTCTTACCCTATCCTGTAGTCCTTTTCCAGCAATCTTTCTTAAGAACTTCATTTCGTTGGTTTTCAGATGTCTTCGTGTTTTGCTTGTATCTGGTCTTGTTTCGGCCGTGTAAGTAATAACTGGCCTAATAACTGACTTACTATTCGGGCCTTTGTTTCCAAACTTAGGTGTTTGTGTTTCCAAATTCTGTCGTTTAGGCATCCGGTCATTCTACTGGCTTTATTTGGTCTTTTACCTCTTCTTCGATATTGTTGTCGGCTGATAGATTAATTCCCAGATATTCGACAGTCCTTACTTGTATATAAATATTTTAAATAAATAAAATAAATAAAATAAGTTTTACTAATATAAAAATAGGACAAATAAATGGTATGAGAAGTATCACAGTACTACATGAAATAAGAAAAACAGCAGAAGAAAATAGTCTTGATATGGTTTGCATTCAAGAACCATATACAAGACTAGGAAAAATTCAACACATGCCAATTACTGCACAATGTGCAAGCATAGGAGAAAATCCAATGGCGGTAACCGTATTATTCAATAAAAATATGAGATTTCTAATTCTAAAACAATTTAGTGATCGACATTGTATCTGTGTGGAATTGCTAACAAAAGCAGGTAAATTTATCATAACTAACCTCTATTGTCAGTTCTGTGAAAATATTGATGAATACGTGGAAAAGATAAGAGCTATATTTATAGCGTATAGAGAGGAAAAAGTTATAGTTGTAGCAGACCTAAATGCAAAATCAATATTGTGGAATTCAACTCAAACAGATCAAAGAGGATTATTAGTAGAAGATATGATTAATGAACTAGAGTTGATAGTACACAATAAACCAGGAAACCCACCAACTTTTCAGAACAGAGCTGGTGCGGCTAGCAATATAGATATAACAATATCAAATGTTGCAATAGCACACCTAATTAAGGATTGGAAAGTGATGGAGCATGCAACAATAAGTGATCACAACCTTATAACTTTCAATCTTAATAACCTGAATCCACGTAATACGGAAATATCTTCGGTGAGATACAATATAGGTAAAGCAAATTATGAACTATTAAAGTCTGAGTGTCGACCACCTTGTCTGGTACAAAGGGGACCTAATATAAATATTGCAACAAAAGAATTAACCAAACAAACTAAAAAAGCAATGGATGTAGCAATACCAAAAATAAAAGAAAATAGTAAAGTAAAAAATTCAGCCTGGAAGGAAAACCTCACAAGAATGAGAAGCAGAGTTAGATATGCGCGAAAGCGATATCAACGATGTGGTATCTATCTTGAGAGGCAAATCCTTCTAGGTGAGTATAGAAGACTAAAACAAGAATATAAACAAGAAATAAAAATAACAAAAGCTAAAAGTTGGGAAACCTTTGTATCAAGACATTTAGAATCAGATATGTGGGGAATACCATATAAAATAGTTTCTAAAAAAATTAGATGTCCGACAATGCTTTCTACTTTAAAAAAAGAAGATGGAACATTTACAGAAAGTTGGGAAGAATCGGCCGAAACATTACTTAATGTATTATTACCTCCAGATAAATTAGAAGGAGAAACATTAGAACAAAGAAATATAAGAGAAGAAATGATACAAGAATACCAAATAGAAGAAGAAAGAGAAATAGAGGAATTCACAGAAGAAGAAGTATATGAAAGTATGAGAGAAATGAAAAGAAAGAAGGCACCTGGGCCGGATAATATTCATGTTGAAATACTTCAAGCATTGTCGGAAAAAATAATTCCAGTACTAACATCATTATATTTATAATAAATGTCTTAGACAAAGAAAGTTTCCCAATAATTTTAAACAAGCAGAAGTTATAATAATACATAAAGGGGAAGATAAAGATCCTGCCTTACCGAAATCATATAGACCGGTATGTTTATTGAATACAATGGGAAAATTACAAGAAAAATTACTATGTAAAAAATTAAATCAAATAAGAACAGAAATTGGATTACATCCTGGTCAGTATGGTTTTAGGAAAGGTAGATCAACAGAAGATGCAATAAATAAAGTATTTGAAATAGTAAATGAAAGCCTAAAAAAGTATGTTTCAATGATCTTTATAGACGTGTCTGGGGCTTTTGACAATCTTTGGTGGCCGTCACTCTTTGAAAGACTTCGAAGAATGAGATGTCCAAAGAATTTGTACGGAAGTCTCAGAAACTACTGTCAAGACCGATATGCAAGCCTAAGCTGTCCAACAGGAAAAAAGACAAAACGTATCACAAAAGGATGTCCACAAGGATCAGTATGTGGACCTATGTTCTGGGATGTAATGCTAGAGAGACTGTTGGAACAATTGACTATAGATCCTGATGTGCTTGGAAGCATAGCATATGCAGATGATTTGTTGTTGATCATAGATGCAAACTCAAGAAGAGAATTAGAAAATAAATCAACTGAAGTATTAATAAGAGTAAATGATTGGATGAATAAAGTAAAATTAACAATATCAGATTCAAAAACAACATATAGTTTAATAAAAAGAAATTTAGAAAGAGATCCAATTATAAAAATTAGAGGGAAAACAATAAAAAGAAAAAAAGAAACAAGATATTTAGGTATTATAATAGACGAACAAAAATTATTTACAAAACACATGAGTTGTGTCTGTGAAAAGGCAACAAAGATCATGCATAGCATTGCTAGTCTAGCACAGAAGGAATATAGAATTTCGTTCCGAGAGATGAGAATATACCTAAGTACAATACTTGCATCAATTGTAGGGTACGGTTTAAGTGTATGGGCACACAGATTAATAAATAAAAAAAATGCAGAAAAATTAAATAGAGCTCAGAGTGGATTTCTTGTAAGAATGACGGGAGCATTTGGAACCAATGCAACACAGGCACTCACAGTTTTAACTGGAGTAATGCCAATGCATTTAGAAACACAAAAAAGAGCATGTAATTATTGGCTAAAAAAACAAAAATATGAAAAAATAATACAAATAATAGGATTAGATATAAGAAATAAAAGAGAATTAAAAGAAATAATAAATAGAAAAAGACAAAATGAATGGGAAAATTCAACAAAATATAGACGTTTATACAATTTTATACCAATATTAGAAAACATTCCAAATTAGTTTAATCCAAAACAAGGTTTAGTATACTTTTTAACAGGACATGGACCGTACCCAACATATTTGGAAAGATTTAACTTAAAAGATGATACATATTGTGAATGTGGAGAACTAGGTACACCAGAATATATAGTGTTTCATTGTGAAAATACTATAGAAAATGAAGAACATAGAGAAATGAGAAGAAGATTAGAAAGAATTGAAATAAGAGATATATTACAAAATGAAGAATATTTTGGAATATTAAACAATCTAACAGAAATAATATCTAAAAAACAACAAGAAATTTATAATAATAGAAGAAGACAACAAATAATCCAACCCTGATGAAGTTGAGTAAGATAAAGTTAAAATAACTATAATAAGATAAATAAAATAGAGGGACTGTCTTTATAACTTAGAAGGGAGTTGATAGTACCAAAAATATTTTAACAAATATATATTGTTTCTTTAAATTTGTTAAATGTATTTGTTAAATGTAATTAATAGATTATGGCAAATTATTAATTTTTTTTTTATTTACAAAATTGCATCAACCACTAAGGGTCATTAGCATGGTACAATAATTACATAAATGGCTAAAATATTACATTAAATTTTGTGAACGAGTCTTGCATTTTTTAAAAAGTTTATAGTTCTGTCGTTATTTAAACCGTTTAGGCACTCTTTGGATGTAGTCGGTAATCCAACTTGATGTTGGATTACCGATTAGGCGACATCAAGTTGGATTACCGACTACATCCAAAGCGTGCCTAAACGGTTTACACTTGTACAATGGGCAGTCCACTAGCATATGGTTCACTGTAGTTACACTATCACAACTGTAGCAAATGGGAACTTGTTCGCCACTTAGAAGGTAATAAATGTGTTAACTTCGTGTGGCATATACGCAACCTAGAGATGCATACTTGGTCTCGTCGCTTGCGTGGGAGATTGTATACAGCTACCTCTTCTTTAATGTTCTTCATAGATGTCTCTGAATTGTTCCAGTGAAGTTGCCCATTCTCACTTATTTTGTTTTTAAAATGTTGCTTCAGGTCGCTATGAACGCATTTAGTGACTAATGTTGATTGTGGATTTTCTGTTGCCTCCCTTGCTAACTGATCAGCTTTTTCATTTCCAGTTATACCACAGTGTGACGGAACCCAAAGAAATTTAACAAATCGATCGTTTTCTTTACATCTCATTAGTTCTGACTTTATAAGCAATAAGATGGGATGTTTTGCGTATAACTGTTTCATAGAGCTGAGGGCACTTAAAGAGTCGGTTATTATCAAAGAATTTTTTATGTTTTTATTGTTTACAAATGTTATTGCTTGCAAAATAGCAAGAAGTTCTGCTAAAAATACGGTTGATCTAAGGGACAGTGAGAAGGAGAAGTCTTGGTGTAAAGTTGTAAAAGAAGCCCCTACCCCATTGTCAGATTTAGACGCATCTGTAAAAATGTGCAAGTCCTTAGCAGAATTTAATTTCTCTGCTGCTTTCTTTTTAATTATACTATGTGGTGTGTCATATTTGTCGTGGATAGTAAGACTCGTATCACAAATAGGCAGCTGTATTCTCCAAGGAGGTTGATGTTTAAGGTTAGTTACATTGTATGTCTCAGGAAAATGTATGTTTAGGCTATTTTGTAATCTCTGTATCCGGATATAAAACGGCGGACTTAATCTTTGTGAGGTGTTAAATGTCGATGTGAATCTGTCGGCAAACGTGATTTTAAATGTCGGTATATGTGGATTAGCCGACAATTTAGCTGCATATACAAGGCTGAGGAAGTTTCTTCTTAGTTGAAGGGAAGGTTCACCTGATTCACAGTATAAACTTTCAATCGGGCTAGTATGATGAGTTCCCAGCGCTATTCTTATCGCTGTATTATGTACAGGATCGATGTATATAATTTAAGTATTGGTGCTTTGGCTGAATTGTAAGCAACTGCGCCATAACCTGGTTTAGAACGAATAAGCGTTCTGTAGACGGTTATGAGTGTTTGGAAATCGGCTCCCCATTGTTTGTGAGATATGCTTTTCAATAAACTTAGGCCATTTTGAGTTGTTTGTCGAAGATGAAAGATATGATCTTTCCAGGTTAACCTATGATCTAGTTTCATTCCTAAAAAGGTAGTTGATTCAACATAAGCAATAGGTAACGAGTTTAAGGTCAGATTAGGTGGTAATCTGATGTTTTTGGGGTTGTTGCTAAAGAAAATTGCTTTTGTTTTGTTTGGACAAAACTGTAGACCACATCTCTCTGACCAATTTTCTAGTTTTACTAGAACTTTTTCACTTTTAGTACTCAACGTTTATAAACAAACCGCAAAAACTAGTTGTGATAATAGTAATTAGGTGTTGCTTCGTTGAACGCTCGAAGACGAATCCAAATTATTAATTGTAAAAATAGATTTAGTAGTTTAGTAAAAAATGTAAAAATATAAAAAAAAATATCTGTAATCCCATCAGGAAAAAACGACCTGGATTAGTCACTAGAGGCCAGGTCATATGTATGAACAATAAATAAATAAAAAAAAATAAAGTCCTTACTTGTTGTATAATTTGATTGTATAACTCCAATTTGCATCTTATTGGTTCTTTGGGAATTACTAAACTTTTTATTTTTTGAGCTGATATTTTCATATTCATTTCTTTTGCGTTAATGTTGAACTCGTGCAATAATCTTTGTAGGTCGTCTTCGCACTCTGCTACTAACACGGTATCATCAGCGTAACAGAGTATTTTTATCTCCCTATTGCCCATTTTGTGCCCTCTTTTTTTCTTCACTTGTTTTATTATTGCATCCAACGTTATGTTAAACACTAGAGGGCTTAGTGAATCTCCTTGCCTGATTCCTGTGTTTGTTTCTATGGATTCTGTTATTATTCCATTGACTTTTATTTCTATTTTATTTCTTACATAAGATATGTTTTCTATCAGTTTTATGATATCCAGTGGTAAATTTTTGTCATGAAGTAGGTGTATTATATCTTTTAATTGCATTCTATCAAACGCTTTCTCTAGGTTTATGAAACAGAAAAAGGCTGGTTTTTTATATTCTTATGATTTCTCCGCTATTTGCCTTATCACAAAAACTGCATCGTTACATGATCTTCCACTTCTAAATCCTTGTTTTTCATCCGATATATTTATGCATGCCATTATTTTCTCCAAAGTATTTTTGTTGTGAGTTTCAGTATAGTGCTCACTAAATTTATCCCACTATAGTTACTGGGAGATGCCCTATCACGTTTCTTAAATAACGCTATAAATACCTCGGAGCAATAATTATAAATTCACAGTTAGATCATGATGAGGAGATAATGGCCAGAATAGAAACAGCTCGAAAATGATTAATAAAATACCAGGCAATGTTTACAAATAAGAAATTTGGTATAGCCAGCATATTGAGGTTCGTCGAATGTTATGTTTGGTCGCAACTACTATATGGAGTAGAAGCTTGGACTCTAAAAGCACAATCCGTACAAATATTGGAGGTATTCGAAATGTGGCTATATAGGCGTATTCTGAAAATTCCTTGGACTGCAAAAATCTCAAACAAAGAAGTGCTAAAATTAATTGGACATGTCAGAAAGCTTCTAAACACAATTAAAATAAGAAAAACATCGTATCTGGGCCATATACTTCAAAAGGATAAATACTCTCTGCTGCACGTCATCATGCAAGGAAGAGTCTTGGCTGGGGAATCTCAGAGATTGGACTAACCCCAGTGTTGAACAGATATTTCACGTTGCAAAAGATAGTGAAGCGTTTAAAGAAGTTTTCGCCAACCTTCGTTAGAAGACGGCACAAGAAGAAAAAGAAGAATTAAGTGAAAGGTTCGGCATTGTAAGATTTGTGCAAGGTCAAAGACATAGTGGCTCTGACGTGTAGGTATAGAGACGACAAGAAACAAAAAAAATATTACAAGGAAAGCCGATAGGTAGACGAAACAAAGGAAGGCCCATAGCGAGGTGGTTGGATGACGTGGAAGACGATCTAACAACTATGAATTTAATACAATGGAAATAAAGGGCACAAGTGAAGTCTGAATAAAAGGACTAAGTCAGACAGGCAAAGACCCATCCAGGCTTATAATGCCAAAAGGAGAAGAGGAGAAGGATCAGTGGCCTAAAATACTTTCTTAGGATATTTCTAGAAAAACTTGAATCATTTACTGGGTGTTTTTAGTCAACTTTAATAAAGTAGACGAAAATTTTATAAGATATAACGTACCGGTTTTTTGATACCTTACAAGCTGTATAAATTTCCTCACGTTGTCTTGATTTAATTACTTATATTTAGTATGTTGATCTTAAGCTGTTAAATTGTGGCGTAATGTATATAAAACGTGTTTTGGCATGAAAGTCTATATCATGTTCATATTTTTCTCAATTTACTCAGAAAAACTATCATAGTAGGGTATAACTTGACTCAAATCCAGACATTCAAAGTAAAAGTTATCCTTCAACACCAAATTGGTCTATATGGTCCATATATTGTTCAGTAAAAAAATACACCATTTTGAGCATCGGATTTGGGGGGAGGTGGAGGGGAGAAGTCGGTAAATTAGTAGTTTTTTACGTTTTTCGTCAATATTTCTAAACCTAAGCGGCTTAGTGTGAACAATATTCTATACAAAAATATTCTACATTAAATTTGAAACACAAAATTTTACTGTTAGTCCATTCTTTCACGGTTTTTGCTCCAAATTTTAAAGAACCGCTTGGATTGACATGAAAATTGGCATACGCATAGCTTACATGTCAAAGAAAAAAGTGATATTGTGCCGATGTGTGTTTTGCCCTGGGGGTGACTTTCATCCCTCTTGGGGGTGAACCAGTATTCGTCCAAAGTAAGTCCGGAAATTGATAAACTGAATAATTTTAAGTAACTTTTGTTATATAGAGCTTTTTCGCCAAGTCAACACTTTTCGAGTTATTTGCGAGTGAATATGTTCATTTTTAAACAAAATAACTACATTTTTAGACGGTTTTTCGCAAACAACTCAAAATGTAAATATTTTGTCGATAAAAACGTTCTTATCAAAAATATATCCTGTAAAAAAGTAAAAAAAATGGTGTACGCGTTAGGTCTCTGGACCTCGTAAAACCAGAGTTATAGCCAATGAAAAATAGATTAATATTCACCAAATTTCAAATAGAATACTTAGAAGTGAAAGATCCAAAAAAATTAACACTTTTTGGGGAAAACTCATTATAACTTTTTTATAAAGTGTTTAAAAAAGCTTTATTTCCGTTTTTATAAAAAGTTTCTAGCATTAAATTTAAGCAAGAATTACGCTCAAAATAAAGGTGGTCCCTTTTGTTTTGGCAAAAAAAATCGGGAAGACCACCCCCTAATTAGCAACTGAAATGAAATTAATCGTTACCGCTCCACAAATTATTTTACTTATGTTGTGTTTATATGATCTGTAAGTTTCATCGATTCAAAGTGCTTATTTTGGAAAACATTTGGTTTTAAAGTAAAATTTTAAAAAATTTTAATTTTGAGAAATATGCTTTTTTTCAAAATAACGTAAAAATTGTTAGAGATACCAAAAATCTCGAAAAACAAAAAAGTCAGCATTGCTTTCCTGAATATCATGTATTTTTTGTTTTTCTGTTAGACAAAAATTGATTAAGATTTGCTGTTTCTAAATTTGCATACATTTTTATCAGTGACTCGTTCAACCCCTTTTAACTACAGCCCTTTCAAAAATAAGGACTTTGAACCTATGGAACTTATAGATCACATAAACAATACATACACGAGTCAAGAAATTTGTGAAGTCGTAACGATTAAGTTCATTTGAGATACTAAGTAGGGGGTGATTTTCCCGATTTTTTTACCAAAAAAAAAGGGACAGACTTTATTTTGAGCGTAACTTGTTTACTTTTGATGCTAGAAATTTTTTTTTAAAACAAAAATAAAGATTTTTTTAAAGACTTTAAATAAATTGTAATGAGTTTTCCCCGAAATGTGCTTCACTTTTGGTTATTTCACGTTAAAATATTCCATTTGGAATTTGACGAATATGAACCTATTTTTAATTAGCTATAACTCTGCTTCTACTAGGTAGAGAAACGTGATATAAAATCATTTTTTAAAATTTTTTACAGGCTATTATACGACAGGATACAGAATATACAGGATATTATATTTTTGCTACGAATGCTTTTTCGACAAAATACTTACTATTTGAGTTATCTGCAAAAAACCGTTTAAAAGCGTGGTTATTTTGTTGGAAAAATGAACATTTTCACTGACAAATAACTCGAAAAGTATTGACTTAGTGAAAAAACTTTATAGAACAAAAGTTACTTAAAATTAGTCAGTTTATCAATTTCCGGACTTACTTTGGACGAATAATTTTTCACCCCCAAGAAGGGGTGAAAACCACCCCCGGGGCAAAAGCACATATCGGCACAATATCACTTTTTTTCTTTGACTTGTTAGCTATGTGTATGCCAAATTTCATGTCAATCCAAGCGGTTCTTTAAAATTTAGGAGGTTTTGCAATATTTTACCGTTAAAGAACGTACTATGTTGAAAAGATATTCATGCGACATGGTCCATAGAAAGTTCAGATTGGGTTTCTCCGTACCAGAGATTTATATGGCTTAGGCCTGTAGAAGCCTCTTGGTGAGGTTGACATTTCTTCAAGGGCCAGTAATATACCACCGGCCAATGAAATAACAAATTATATTTAGAAAAAACAATCCTGTTAAAAAAATTAGTTCCTTCAGTAATAATATTTTAATTTGTCCAAACAATATAAAAAATATGGAAAACCTCCATATTACACCCACCATAACTCTGGAAACGTCGATTTTAGAACAGTTATCCATAGGATCTTTTTCGTTTCAAATTTAATGTAGAACATTTCTGTATAGAATATTGTTCACGCTAAACCTCTTAGGTTTAGAAATATTAAACAAAAACATAAAAAACTACCAATTTACCAACTTTTCCCCTCCTCTCCCCACCAAACCCGACTCTCAAAATGGTGTAATTTTTTACTGAACAATATGTGGACCATATAGAATAATTATTTGGTGTTGGAGGAAAACTTTAATTATGGATGACGGGGTTAGGCCTTTTTTTGGACCAATTATACTATACTACCTCCGTAACTGTTGGAACCGTTCATTTTAGAAGGATTATTCATAGGACCTTTTTTGTTTGAAATTTAATGTTTAATCACTATTAACGGAAACAGTAAAAACTCCTAATTTACCGACTTCTCCCCCCCCCCACCTCCGCCAAACCCAGCGTTCAAAATGGTGTAACTTTTTACTGAACAGTGTGTGGACCATATTATAGAACAATTTGATGTTGAAGGATAACATTAACTTTGGATATCTGGGTTATGCCTTCTTTGGGTCATACTATTAATAACCTTTTTATTTTTATGAAAAATAATATAATTTTAATGACAAATAAATGAA
The DNA here is from genome assembly GCF_917563875.1 of Diabrotica virgifera virgifera. NCBI lineage: Eukaryota > Metazoa > Arthropoda > Insecta > Coleoptera > Chrysomelidae > Diabrotica > Diabrotica virgifera. The sequence continues at coordinate 132,328,926 of NC_065448.1, forward strand.
AATTGCCCCGTCGCTTTTATACAAGATTGACTATGAGGTAATTGTGAAAAAATATAACAATACCTTCGTCCTACAGTATAACGTTCTCGCAAATATAAAATTCTTTTTCCTTTACCAAAAGTATTTTAATATTATTTAAGAGATTACATAAACGGTATTTTTCTTGCTATGAATATTTAAGTATAAAGATGAGTTGTCAAAAGAAAGTAATTTTTTCAAAATTTCTTTTGCCACCGACAACCTATTATAAAAACCCAATTACCTTTCTAAGATCTTTTCAAAAACCGTTACAGTTATCTTATCTTTCATCTTGTGCTCTTTTCCATCTTTTCATGTAAGCTGTTGACAATGGGCCATTAAACACAATATTACACTGTAGAAAATTGGTCCAGATTTGTTTGTGATTTTTATTTTGTTAAACGTCAAAAATACATCTTGAGAATCAGCTTTTAAAATTAAAATAAAATTTAAAATAAGTTGCATTTATTCCTATAACCTAAATAGAAGAATTGAGTTCAAAATTAATGCAAATAATAATTGCATACATTATCTAATTGATGAAGAGGATACAAAAAAATTGAAAAAAACTGAAAAACGCATAAGTAAAAATTTATTTTAAAACACTTTGGCTACCAATGATACTGTGATGAATCTGTATTGTGGTACCATATGTATCACCGGTGATCAACCTTATTGGTTTATTTCTGGACCATATGTATCACCGGTGATACCATGCACAGTATAGTTTAAATGACCATTAATATTGTTGGTATACAAAATCGGGCAAATAGGGTATGCCGATTGGATGTAAGTGAACCTAATAGCATGTCGGACAAGTAAGCATCAGGGGTGACTCATCTTAGACAAGTTGCAAAAGTAATAAGAAATAGCAAGATTTGATGACTAGTATTAAAACAATCACGCATTGTTTGCTGAACAGTTTATTCAAAAACGTTAAATAAAAGGAAAAAAAATATTTTAAGACATAAAAAAATATTACCTTGGGTGTCTTTTTTGAAATTCCCAACATAGAGCCACAGCATTTGGGCAACTATTTAGTCCATGTTGTGAAGCCGGCCCGGTATGAAAAAATTTTTTATTCGGTGACTTTTGATTCGATGTACACTTCGCGGCATATAAAACTGGTACACTTTTTTTCCCAACGTAAACCTGTGTTCAGACTGACAATTATTTTTCGTGAATCACTTCGTTGTTGCCATTACAGATAATGGAATTGCACTAAATCTAAATACAAAAAAATAACG